>NC_070603.1:50369375-51016562 GCF_027172205.1 Podarcis raffonei
AGTTTGTATTTATTGTAGTGTTGGATGCAATAGCACTTGATGTTGTGACAAACTGAAAATTATCTAGTCCAGCATTGTTAATTCTGACTGGCAGTGGCTCTCCGGTGTCTTAAAGAGAGGTCTTCCCCTTATTACCTACAACCTTTAAATTGAAGCTACTGGTGGTTGAACTTGGGACTTGAGTTATAGTCCACCTTCCGGGAAGCAGAATCAATTCTGCACAGCAGGAGTACTTAATTTACACATTTCTGATCTCCAAATGTGCGCTTTCTTGGCAGCCAGCACAGGATAAACTGATGCAGATTAGGATTTTTAAAGTGTATTTATTTATTTATTGGTGCTACTACACATACTGTGTTTCACACGTTGTATAATTCGACGGGAGAAAAGCGTGAATTCCTTGTGTTACCTTGAATAGCATGTACAGTCGATATTCCCTAGTATACCACCCACCATGAACACGAGTTGCAGTATTGACTTGTTAATATCACAACAGAGGAGCCACACAAAATGGGCTTTCAAACATTCACATGCTGTGGCCTTTCAAATCATTGCAGTGTTCTGTTCCAAACTCCTACTGTTTTGATTTGAGCTAGAAGAGAGGTTTTTGAGCAGACTGTTGCT
Source organism: Podarcis raffonei (assembly GCF_027172205.1). Classification (NCBI taxonomy): domain Eukaryota; kingdom Metazoa; phylum Chordata; class Lepidosauria; order Squamata; family Lacertidae; genus Podarcis; species Podarcis raffonei. The sequence goes on from NC_070603.1 coordinate 50,370,000, forward strand.
CTGCAGTAACCAAACACAGTACCAATCTGTTTACTGTTTGGAAAGATAATTTCTAGGAGTTTGGTACACTGTGAGTTAAATCTGGCAAAACGAAGTAGAGACTGATGGAATGTGATTACATGACAGCTGTTCAATGGCTTTTGTAGCAGAGTCCCTCACACCAGCTCCTGGCTGGTATCCATATCTTTTATAAAACTAATAGTAAAGGTTTGCCTTGTACAAAGAATTATACATTCAGTGGTTATAAAGAACTAAACATCCAGCCACTTAATCTCTTATTTTAAAGTATTCATGTTTGTAGCTCCAAGTCAGCAACTGTAAACCCTAAAATTTGATGATTTGGGCTTTGGGGAATGTCTGGTATAGAAGAAAAACATCAGAGTGATGAACCCTAGAGAGTTGCTCTCCAGTGGTCTGCTAAACACTCCTTCTCCACACATTGGAGAACCGATTGATAACAGAAAGGTATAAGTTACTTAGCTAAATAGACTTCAGAGTCATACCTGTGGTTAAGGGAACAAGCCTACACTCAAAGGATACTGCAGATCTCCCTCTTTGAAGAGAGTAGCTTCCCCAGTGTGGCAGCAGAATGGAGCCGTAACTCTTGCTGACATGCTAGCACTTCCTCATGTGTTGCAGAGCCAGAAACAGGGCATTCCCGGGGCATGCTGGGAGTATGTGGGGGAAGGTTGTGGATCTATAAACTCCACAGCACCCTCATTTCCTGCCCCCTAGAGGCCCTGGAGATGGTGGGGTTAATTCCTTCCCATTGCGATCAATGAGATACTCTTAAAAAGAAAAAGAAAGGAAAGGATGGAAAAACCCCAAGAAAAGTCTTCACTCACCTTCCACATTGCCTAGCAGCAGCAGCAGCAGATGCAGCAATTGGCTCTGCCCACCAAGGAAGGTAGGATTACTCTGTAAATTATTCAAGGGCTGAAATGCCCAGATTTTATGTATGCTTCTTTTTGCAACATAGGCAAGTGAGTGTTCCCAGGGTATCAAGTTTTGCTTGGCAGTTTATTCCTTTGGAGCTCAGTGGAGAAGATTAGAATACAGCAAATGTGACATCAGTGGAGCTTTGGGGAATATTTCTATGGAATTGGGGCTGATCTACTTCCTCAGTGCTTTTTTTAAATTTAAATATATGTGCTTTGTACCTCAGTTTGAATGAGATTGACCTAGAAAAAACCCACATAGAAGATACTGCCTGTAGTAAAAGTGATTTAAAAGATAATAACTACTGGATGTAATCTAGATGGGTGTGCACTGGAAGTGCGGAACTCCTCTGAGAGATTTTGCTAGCCTTATGGAAATGCATTTTGCTTCTGTCAGATTTCCTCTGACTCCCCACCCCCACCCCCCTGCCACAAAACCCTCCAAATTCACTCTCGTGTACATACACAGATTTGATTTAAAAGTATTTCCTCTCAGGTTCTGATTCACAGACGTCTAAAACTGCTTTTCAAAAAGCAGTTTGGGAGTTTTACACAAGAACCACTGGAAGGCAGAGAAAAATGCATCTCCTCAGCCTGTGAGGCTGGAGTGGGAAGCTTGTAGCTCTCCAGATGCTGTTGGGCTATAACACCCATCATGCATGACCATTAGTTGTGTTGGCTGGAGCTGGTGGGACTTTTAGAAAACAGACTCTGTCTCTTTCCAATAACAGAACAGAAGTGTGTGTTTTTTGGCTGTGCCCTAAAATGCAACTGACTAACCAGGATCGTGTGGCACATGGCAGGCTGACATCCTGGTTGTTGAGTGTGCTGTAGCTTCTGTCTCATCGTTCCTGTCGTCATTCCTGAGTCTGACAATATGTTCAGAGTCTATACAGTGGCAGTTGTGACTAATCTGACCTAACCTTGGTTGTCAGAGGATAACTGGGAGATTAGCATGCTTTAGTGGGAGTCGATGGAACTTGCCCCTTAACACATTTTAAAATATGCCTTTGTTCCTATTGGTATTCATCCTTTTTTATTCTTTCATATGCTAACTTCTTTTTTAAAAAGATGGATCACTAAATAGTTCAGGCACTTAATTAATTAAATGAATTGGATCCATCTCATGTAGATTAATGGCAAACTTTTAGGAGTTGAATACGATTACATCAGATGACTAAAATGCTAACTATTAAATTTGAGACAATAACTTTTTTAATGTTCTAATAATTTTTATATACTAATATACCACATCCACAGAAATCAGTTGAGTAAATTTGCCCACCAAGAGAGAGCAAGGTACTGTATGCCACCACCCAATATTTGTTCCGTGTTGGTTTGCACAGCAAGGAACAGAAAATGCAATTGCAGCTCATTTCAGATATTCCTGCTTTTTCTCTTTTCTAATAGCAAATAGCATAGAATGTCAGTAGATTAATCTGTGGTAAAGACACATTTTGAATGCAGTGCACAGTTCTAGGCATTCAGTCTCAAAAAGCAACAGGATTAAGGGTGTAGCTAGCTGCTCCAGCACCTGGAGCGGCGGGGGGGGGGGCGGGGGGATCTGCCCACGGGGGTGTCATGGTGATCTGTCCATGGGGGTGGGGTGGCAATCCATGCACAGAGTCCACTTGGCGGACACAAGCCCCACGCTGCCATTTCGGGCGGCGTGGGGCCCAAGCCACCACGTCACTCCCAGGAGACACGTGTGGCTTGGTCGCGCTACAGGCCAGGCCCCGCGATAATCGCCGCCCCCTGTGGTGTGCCATTTTGTAACCCCCCCTCAAGGATGACACCCAGGGCAGACTGCACTCGCCGCACCCCCCTTCCTACGCCCCTGAACAGGATACCAAAGAACTTTAAAGAGTACAGAAATGAAACTAAAATGATCAGGGCATTTTAGGAGGAAAGGATCTGATCCAACTAAGCAATTTTTATATTTTTAATTTCAACTTTACTGAGGCCCAAATGAGATAGGTTTACTGCCAGTAACAGCAGTTACTGATCTAGCTCACCATTCCTATTCTGTTCTTTCTTGTGTTCTGATGACACAGTAGCCTCCATTGTCAACAGCCAATATTGTGGGGTGTTACTTGGGAAATACGCTGTGCATTTATGATGTGGATAAGCACTGCTAGACATGGCAGAGTAGGAGGAGAGAGTTTCCGAGCACAATTCAAAGTGTTGGTGCTGACCTTTAAAGCCCTAAACGGCCTCGGTCCAGTATACCTGAAGGAGCGTCTCCACCCCCATCATTCTGCCCGGATGCTGAGGTCCAGCGCTGAGGGCCTTCTGGCGGTTCCCTCATTGCGAGAAGCAAAGCTACAGGGAACCAGGCAGAGGGCCTTCTTGGTAGTGGCGCCCGCCCTGTGGAACGCCCTTCCAGCAGATGTCAAAGCGATAAACAACTACCTGACATTCAGAAGACATCTTAAGGCAGCCCTGTTCAGGGAAGTTTTTAACGTGTGATATTTTACTGTATTTTTGGTTTTTATGGAAGCCGCCCAGAGTGGCTGGGGAGGCCCAGCCAGATGGGCGGGGTATAAATAATAAATTATTATTATTAGTAGTAGTAGTAGTAGTAGTAGTAGTAGTAGTAGTAGTAGTAGTACAAGGCTGTGGTTTTCACAGTAGATACCTAAGACTGAAACACATTTGTTAATGTTTCTGTTCTTTGCATTGTACCCTTTGCTTTGGACAATTTTGTATTGCCTTTTGCATTTTGGAAAGCCTTGCGTTCTGAGGAGTAGCTCAGGGTCATCATGCGAACTACTCAATCATTTCTGATTGAAAAATCAGTCACACTCCAACACCATTTGGCATATAAATCTGTAGAAATGCCATTTTAGCTCCCTGTTTTGTTAGTTTGGGTCTTTCTTTGTCCTTGTGTAAGGCAATCTGTTTCTAAATGGAGTTAAGGTAAATGCAGGATAATTACCAGTCTCATACTACGCACACATTTCATGAATTCCTGGGAAACAAATTAACTTGGTTGGAGGCATAGGCCAGATCCTGGAGGCTTCTGGTTTATGTAGAAGAAAAGGTCACAAATCTGAACTCATTTGTTGTTGTTTTTTGAATAATCTGTTATTGGCAAGTCTGATAGTGCCAATCTATCTGCCACTTGAGGACCTTGAACCAGCTCGCAAATACCTTTGTCAGGGCACAGCATCAGTAGTCAGAACCATAACATCCCCAGACACTAATCACTTATCAGACATAGCCAATATTGGTCAGAGTTTTAGCATACCGCTCAGGTCTTACATCGACCAGCAGATCAGACCTCCTGCCATTATAATCTTGTATTGATGTAGCTGCTGTTTGGAAGGACAATCATCTCTCCCGATGTGACATTTGCTTAAAATTGTTCTGTAAATTTTATGTGTTAAGGGTTGTGTGGAGTGGTTTATGAAAACCTGGTAGTTGAGCAGTGTGTTTTCCCAAAATGATTTGTGATCTGAGAAATTACTTGAAGAGTGCCCTGACTACAGCATAAGGAATTAACAAGTAGGACAGGATGGGGGGGGGGGGCATTTACGTGTAGAAGCTGCTTTCTTTTTATTAAGAGCAAAGCTTCTTTTCTTTTTATATAAAAAGTGTGTATATGCAAAGGTAGCGTAGCCTACAGTTTTTAACAGCCTCTCTTTTAATAAAGATTAATGTCCTGTTATCAACCAAGTCAGGGGAAAGGTGGTTGAGGTGTGTTCTTCTGGTGCAGACATCTCCAGATAATCTTACTGCCAGTTGATATATTGTAATCTAAAGTACTAAAATGACAGTAATCCTAATCATGTCGGACTACTTGAAATGCATCATTGGAAGGTGGTGGCTCTAATGTTGCATGCATAAAAAACTGAGGTGTAGGGAAAGGTGATTAACAGTGCAATTTAAAGAAAGTTTGCCAAGAATTAAATGCAGTTTGAATTCAAAGGCATTTACTTCCCATTAGGTAGGACAATCCTATATACCGTATTTTCCCGTGTATAAGACTAGGCTTTTTTCCTAATAAATTATGTCAAAAATTAGGGGGCGTCTTATACACGGATAGTGCCGAGGCCATTTTCTGAAATCCGAGTTCCCAAAAATAGGGGGTGTCTTATACACGGGGGCGTCTTATGGATGGAAAAATACGGTAAATCCCTGCACTGGTCTCTATTTAGGGTTTAGGATTGTAGGACTATAGATGTGTTAGAAGGAATATAGAGTAGGAACATAGAGTAAGTTTGGTATAGACTACATGGATTCTTTTTTAAGAGACAATTTTGTTGACTATTTGACTTGTAGCCTGCCCTGGGGTTCAGGGATGAAAGATGGGATATATATATATAGTTTTCATATTTTAAGAAGTAAAAATCCAGACACAAAAAGTTGTTGAGCTTTTTAAAGGAAAGTTGTGTTGAGCAATGTGTCCTTTTAAAAAATAACTCTTTTACAACTGTGTGTGTATGTGTCTACACACACACATATATAATTAAGAAACATACTTTGACCACATTTAGTAATTTTGTAGAATGTAGCATGAATACAAACACTCTGTGTTCCATATATGTGTAATTGATATGCTATATAGCAAGCAAAGAGACTTGGGCTGTGTTTATTGGCATGCTTTTCCACGCAAAGAGTGAGAATCAATAGTTCTCTTATTAAAGAGAGAGCAGGGACTATAATTCAGGAACTGCAGGCCACTTAGCTATTAACAGAATTATGATTTCCTGTCCAGTAGAAAAATGTCAATAATTTCACCGTACTGAGAGAATCCACTGGGGCACAAAACTCATGGTCTGAATAACACATTGGCTCACATAATGGATTGTGTATTCTGGAGCATTAGGAGCTGAAGAGTTACTGGGGGCAGTGCAAATATACCAAACACATAATATATTGTGAAATCTTGTAAATGGTTACTTCACACAGTCATTTTTGTGGTTGTTCTTGGGCATGAAAATGCCTGGAGTCATGCTGGGGAATTTCAGTTGAATTGGTGGTGTACAGTTACTCTGTGAAGCCATTTCTAAGATTGTAGGAAGCCATTGTAATGTTGAAATGGCTTCAAAGTGTGCTGACATCCTGCTGGTTCATGGTACATTTCTTCATGTTATCCCATATCAGACTGGATCCAAGTTGCTGAGATCTAGTATTTATTTGCAAAGGTGTGCATAGAGAAGACTTTTAGGAAATGAAAGTGATGCTTGATGATGATCGACATCCTGACAATCTGGAACAGGGATTCTCAAAGTGTGGTCCTCAGATCACCAGTGGTTCATGAGCATCATCCAGGTGGTCCACACTTGCATCTAATGTGTGTGTCAAGAACTGTGTGAGCAATTGCTGCTTCATTGTTCTTAGAACCTAGACTTCCCATGTGAAAGCTCTGGGAACCCTGTCCTCTTTTTCACCAGGCTACTCTTGATACAAGAGTGGAGGAACAAGGGGCAGCCTGCTTGCCTGCCATTGTTTCCATCTTTTGGGTTTCTAAATTCAAACTCAGACGGAACCTTCATTTTTGTCTAATTTGGTAGAGATCTTCTAAGACTCTAAAAATACAATAACTGTGCAAGGAAACAGCATGCCTCCCTTTCCCCTTTCCCGCTGCAGGAGATATATGCTCCTGAATAAGAAAAAGAAGATGTACCAACTAACTGAACAATAGCAATAGCAATACTTGAGTGTTGCAATTATATTTGGATGGAGTTTGGAAGCCAGCAGAAAATACATTCTGTACTAGTTTCTATAAAATATCAGTCACTGTTGAGAAAAAGCTTACAAGTTCCAGATGGGAAAGTTTATATACCAAACTCCAGATCTCTGACAGCATGAAGTAAGACATAAGGGAGAAATGCATTCAGATTAAAAGAATATAACCCAAAGAATTCTCGAATTACAGCATAATAAATAAAATTCCACGGGGCTGTAGCAAAGTTTAGAAGTAGTCAGTATGCTTACTCTCTGCAGGTAGACTGGCAGATGCAGTTGTTAAAATGTTCTTTTTTATGGAAAGCAGCTGGTAGTTCACTAGCATATACACTTGGGAAATTATGCACTAAGAAGTCAGTTGCAGGATGCATAAGGCCAGACTATTGATGCTGAAGTTTAAAATCAAAAGGCTCTCCAGATATATAAAACAAAATCTATATTCATCATGGCATCCTGTGCAAGTAAAGAAAATACGTAAATTTGGTGACTCTTCTTTCCACTGCAATAAATGGGTTGTATGGGTTGTGCCTAGTGCTTCCTCGGGTTTGTAATGGGTAGGAGTTTCCAGCGGTATCCTTTTCAAGATGCTTTTGATAAGGAGGGCATGAAGGCAAAAGACTTTCCTTGTTGATTGTCCCCAGCACTTGTATTTTTGGTACTGTATATATAAACTCTTAATATGGAGATTCCATTTAAACCATTATGGCTCATCCCTTTTGATAAAACATACCACCCCATGATCGGTGGGACGCGGGTGGCTTTGTGGGTAAAACCTCAGTGCCTAGGACTTGCCGATTGCATGGTCGGCGGTTCGAATCCCCGCGGCGGGGTGAGCTCCCGTCGTTTGGTCCCAGCTCCTGCCCACCTAGCAGTTCGAAAGCACTCTTAAGTGCAAGTAGATAAATAGGTACCGCTTTATAGCGGGAAGGTAAACGGCGTTTCTGTGTGCTGCGCTGGTGCTGGCTCGCCTGCTGCAGCTTCGTCACGCTGGCCACGTGACCCGGAAGTGTCTTCGGACAGCGCTGGCTCACAGCCTCTTGAGCGAGATGAGCACGCAACCCTAGAGTCAGACACGACTGGCCCGTACGGGCAGGGGTACATTTACCACCCCATGATCAGCCATTGATATCAGATGTCATTTTCATTTTCCCACTAGAATTGTCCAGATCTCCCCACCCCCGAGTCTGTTTACAGTAACCCTGAGATTCTACAACAAGAACTACCAATATGCTTTGTGCCAAGCACTCTGCTTCATTGTTTTAGCTATGCCAGAAGTACATTGAGCTTTCCCACTAGACTTGCCTTAGCAATGTGCAAGAGTTGATTTCTCCCGTCTGTAGCTGGAGAACTTTGAGGTTGCAGCTGAATCTGAAGAAGCTCGTGGAAATCTGGTGCATATGTAATAAGTGATTACCATGGTCCATGCGCATTTATTCTCATGGTTTGCTGTTGAACATGTCTGTTCCCTCCTCACGATGAAAGCCATGTGGTTATTTTATGTTTGCAATTAAGGATTGTAATTAAGCCACACTGTTGGCGAGAAGCTGAAGACATGGGAAGTTGTCATCTGTTAGCCCGGTTGTCTGGTTTGTTTTTAAATTACATATAGAAGGGGAAAGTATTATCCACATTGAGCCCTGCAGCATAGTTTAGGCCCTGCTTGTAATTCACAGCATTCAATTTAAATTACTGCTATATAGAGGGAAGACTCAGCCCATGGTGATGTAAAGAGGGAGGTTTAGAAGTACCATGATTCTTCCTCCCCTTCATTACTAAGTGTCACAGGAGACATTTATCTTTCTGTCACTGCTGTTCTGTACTCTCTGGAATTTAATAGATGTTACCTTTTTTTTACTGTAGTTATAGACATGTATTACATACACATTAAGAGCCTGGGGAGTGTCGTTTGAACAGAGCATGAATTGTAGAGCAAGCAAGGAAAGCAATATATATTTATGGGGGTTTGCTAGTCTCCAAAGTGGGAACAATGGGACTCATGAGCTGTTCTTCATTTTTATTTATTTATGGGCACAGTTTTGAAGGCACAAAGTAGAGCTTTTTCAGAAATGCAGAGCCCGCCCACACTGCACAGGCACAGCATTTCAGACTACTCTGGTGAAGGTGAGGAGGGAAAGTTCAAGAGCTGCTCACAATGTGACAAGAGGGCAGCTGTTAAGGAAAAGAAGAAAAAACAAAGTCCCTCTGCATGAATAGTCCAGTGTCTAGCTGGATTGCAGTCCGTGACTATATTCTAGTACTTAGTTACATATGCATAAATTATAGTGGTCTGAACAGCACATATTAGGCATACTTTTTGGGGCCTAGAATATGGCCTGGACAGTGCTGAGTTACACAATTTTCTGTACTATCTACTGTTTATTACTATTGCAGTAGTAAAATTTAATAAGCAGTGTAGTAACTAAGGAGTTAAATGTGCAATTTTGGAGCAAAAACCCACCTTTAGAATTTTCTTTCCTGTTCACTTCAGCTTATGTCCTTTTATCTTCTCATATATTGGACTTGCACAAGCTTTTCTGTACACAGTTCAGCAGATCTGTACAAATACTTTATTCGGAATACGGACTGAGCTCTTGAGTCAGAGCTTGTAGGGCAGCGGCTGAAGAAGGAACAAAAAGTTTGATCCATCTTTTAGATTTAGGGGAGCTAGTCTCAAACGTTTGTTGGGGGAGATATAGGTTTATTTGGGGGGATTTATTTGTCCTGTCTTCACGCTTTTTATGATGGAGGACCGCTGTAGTCACCCCCAACGACACCTTCTCAAGATGGAGGGTGAGGGAACAGCTGCAGTCGCCTGTGGTTCCTGCGCAATGTTTGCCATCTTGCCAAAGGTTGCAGGCAGCTTTAGCTGCAGCAATTGCATGTTGATTGCCCTCTTAAAAGACAAAGTCCAGCAACTGGAGGAACGTGTAGCTACGCTCCAAAGAATTAGAGAGCTGGAGCTCTCCTTGGAAGCAACAGAGCACACCGTCTCCACCAAGGAGGAGACAGGGGACTCCCCTGAGAAGGAGGCTAGTTCACCAACACAGGAGCCAGATATATGGAGAAACGTGACTCAAAGAAGTAGGAGGCCCAGGGTTCGCTCTGATTGTTTAGAAATACGCAATCGCTTTGAGGTCCTTTCCCCTAGCATGGAAGACGAAGAGCAGACTCCATTTGAGGATCTCTCCCTCATTACAGTCGATCAGGTATATGAAGACGAGCAGCAAAGGCAGTCTTCAGGGAATGTGCAGGCGACCTTGGAACGGACAGCTCACGGAAGAACCCCGACCAGACCTAAGAGGAGGCGTGTAGTGGTGATAGGGGATTCCCTACTGAGGGGAACAGAAGCAGTGATCTGTGGGCCTGACAAGATGTCTCGGGAAGTGTGCTGTCTCCCCGGGGCTAAGATCCAAGATGTAACTGAACGACTGCAAGGAATCATAAAACCCACTGACAAATACCCCTTCCTCTTGGTTCATGTGGGAACCAATGACACTGCAAGCAATAGCCTCCAGAAGATCAAAAGAGATTACGAGGCTCTGGGCAGGAAATTGAAGCAATTAAATGCACAAATTGTCATCTCATCTGTCCTCCCAGTTGAACGACGTGGCCCAGGGAGAGAGGGAAAAATAGTGGAAGTGAACAACTGGCTTCGCAAATGGTGTAAACAGGAACGGTTTGGATTCTTAGATCACGGAATGCAGTTTCTTGAAGATGGACTTCTGGCAAGCGATGGGCTGCACCTCACAACGGTTGGTAGGAATGTTTTTGCAAAAAATCTCAGAAACCTCATCAGGAGGGCTTTAAACTGACTAATGTGGGGGAGGGAGACAGAGTTCCTGAAGGTAGGAGTCTATCAATTGATGAAGATGATCATCCAAATGTCATAGACCGAATGGAGCAAACAGCACGCAGACCTAGTGGTGGGAGGAAAAAATCCTTAAATAAGAGACACGGGGGAATGATTAATGGACTTCAATGTCTGTACACTAATGCGCAAAGTATGGGAAATAAACAAGATGAGCTTGAGCTCTTGGTACAGCAAACTAAATATGACATAATAGGCATCACTGAAACCTGGTGGGATAAGTCCCACGATTGGAATGTAATAATGGAGGGATACAATCTATTTCAGAGAAACAGACCAGACAAGAAAGGAGGAGGAGTGGCGTTATATGTCAGGGATGTGTATACCTGTGAAGAGATCCAAGATTTAGAACCTCAAAGCCAAAGTGAGAGCATTTGGGTCAAAATTAAGGGAGAGAAGAATAACAGTGACCTCATTGTGGGAGTTTACTATAGATCCCCAAGCCAAACGGAGGACATAGATGATGCCTTCCTGGAACAGATGGCCAAGCATGCAAAAGGAAGGGAGATAGTAGTAATGGGGGACTTCAATTACCCGGATATTTGTTGGATGTCAAACTCAGCCAAGAGCATAAGGTCAAACAGATTCCTCACTGGCCTTGCAGACAACTTCATTGTCCAGAAAGTGGGAGAAGCTACAAGAGGAACAGCCATTTTAGATCTGGTCCTAACCAATGTTGATGACCTGGTTAGTGGGGTAGAAGTGGAAGGATCATTAGGCGCGAGTGATCATGCTCTTCTGAAGTTTACTATACAGCGGAAAGGAGCAGCCAAGCATACTAGGACTCAATTTCTCGACTTTAAGAAAGCCGACTTCATAAAACTTAGGGAAGTGCTGGGTGAGATCCCATGGACAGTAATACTAAAAGGAAAGGGAGTTCATGATGGCTGGGAGTTTGTTAAGAGGGAGATAGTAAAAGCACAACTTCAGGCAATACCAATGAGACGGAAACATGGAAGGTGCCTAAAGAAGCCAGGGTGGCTATCTAAAGAACTTTTAACTGAGTTAAGATTAAAAAAGGATGTGTACAAAAAATGGAAAAGGGGGGAAACCACCAAAGAGGAATTCAAACAAATAGCCAGCACATGTAGACACAAAGTCAGAAAAGCTAAAGCACAGAATGAACTCAGGCTTGCTAGAGAGGTTAAAAGCAACAAAAAAGGCTTTTATGGGTATGTTCGTAGCAAAAGGAAGAACAAAGAAACAGTGGGGTCACTCAGAGGAGAAGATGGTGAAATGCAAACAGGGGACACAGAAAGGGCTGAACTCCTCAATGCCTTCTTTGCCTCAGTCTTCTCCGATAAAGAAAACAATGCCCGACCTGAAGAATTTGGAGCAAATGATTCAGCAGAGGAAACACAGCCCAGAATAACTAAGGAGATAGTACAAGAATACTTGGCTAGTCTAGATGTATTCAAGTCTCCAGGGCCAGATGAACTGCATCCAAGAGTATTAAAAGAACTGGCAGATGTGATTTCAGAACCACTGGCAGTCATCTTTGAGAATTCCTGGAGAACAGGCGAAGTCCCGGCAGACTGGAGGAGGGCAAATGTTGTCCCTATTTTCAAAAAGGGGAAAAGAGAGGACCCAAATAATTACCGCCCAGTCAGTCTGACATCAATACCAGGGAAGATTCTGGAGCAGATCATTAAGCAAACAGTCTGTGAGCACCTAGAAAGGAATGCTGTGATCACCAATAGTCAGCATGGATTTCTGAAAAATAAGTCATGTCAGACTAACCTGATCTCGTTTTTTGACAGAATTACAAGCCTGGTAGATGAAGGGAACGCAGTGGACGTAGCCTACCTTGATTTCAGCAAGGCATTTGACAAGGTGCCCCATGATATTCTTGTAAAGAAGCTGGTAAAATGCGGTCTTGACTATGCTACCACTCAGTGGATTTGTAACTGGCTGACTGACCGAACCCAAAGGGTGCTCATCAATGGTTCCTCTTCATCCTGGAGAAGAGTGACTAGTGGGGTGCCACAGGGTTCTGTCTTGGGCCCGGTCTTATTCAACATCTTTATCAACGACTTGGATGATGGACTCAAGGGCATCCTGATCAAATTTGCAGATGACACCAAACTGGGAGGGGTGGCTAACACCCCAGAGGACAGGAACACACTTCAAAACGACCTTGACAGATTAGAGAACTGGGCCAAAACAAACAAGATGAACTTTAACAGGGAGAAATGTAAAGTATTGCACTTGGGCAAAAAAAATGAGAGGCACAAATACAAGATGGGGGACACCTGGCTTGAGAGCACTACATGTGAAAAGGATCTAGGAGTCTTGGTTGACCACAAACTTGACATGAGCCAACAGTGTGACGCGGCAGCTAAAAAAGCCAATGCAATTCTGGGCTGCATCAATAGGAGTATAGCATCTAGATCAAGGGAAGTAATAGTACCACTGTATTCTGCTCTGGTCAGACCTCACCTGGAGTACTGTGTCCAGTTCTGGGCACCACAGTTCAAGAAGGACATTGACAAACTGGAACGTGTCCAGAGGAGGGCAACCAAAATGGTCAAAGGCCTGGAAACGATGCCTTATGAGGAACGGCTAAGGGAGCTGGGCATGTTTAGCCTGGAGAAGAGGAGGTTAAGGGGTGATATGATAGCCATGTTCAAATATATAAAAGGATGTCACATAGAGGAGGGAGAAAGGTTGTTTTCTGCTGCTCCAGAGAAGCGGACACGGAGCAATGGATCCAAACTACAAGAAAGAAGATTCCACCTAAACATTAGGAAGAACTTCCTGACAGTAAGAGCTGTTCGACAGTGGAATTTGCTGCCAAGGAGTGTGGTGGAGTCTCCTTCTTTGGAGGTCTTTAAGCAGAGGCTTGACAACCATATGTCAGGAGTGCTCTGATGGTGTTTCCTGCTTGGCAGGGGGTTGGACTCGATGGCCCTTGTGGTCTCTTCCAACTCTATGATTCTATGATTCTATGATTCTATGAGTAAAGAGATACTGCTATACACTTCCACCTAACTCTGCTTTGTAAGGTACATAAGAACGCAACAGGAGCCCTGCTGGATCAAGAAACAGGCCCATCTGGTCCAGCATCCTGTTCTCACAATAGCCAACCTAGGGGGAAGCCCACAGCAGAAGGCAGCATTCTCTCCACTGGTGATTCCTAGCAAATTGGTATTCAGGGGGATCCTGGCTTTGACAGTGGACGTAGAACTTCGCCACTGTGGCCAGTTGCAATCGATAGCCTTATTCTCCATGAATTTGTCTAGTCCTCTTTTAAAGCTGTCTAAGCTCCTATATCCTGTGGGAACAAATTCCAGAGTTTAACTATGTGATGTATGGAGAAGTATATTTCAATCTGTCCTGAATATTCCAAACATTCAGTTTCATGGGATGGCCCAAAGTCCTAGAATTTTGAGAGAGGGAGAAAAGAGATCTCAAATGAACTGATTTGAAACTGGCTTGTTACTGGCCTACCTGGAAGTAGATATGGACAAATCTGCCAATTTTGGTTTTTCTCCATTTTTTCTTTCCCCCCTATGTTCACTTCTCCACATTTACATATAAACTCCTCATGAAAATTCATCAGCATTTTAAAGTAAATTTATTCTATGGACACATTTTTGTATGCAATTTTGCCAAATATTTTGCAAACCAATTTCCCCCAATTTAATGCATTTTTGTACCTTAGTTTCATTAATATTTGCATTTTTGTACTCATTACGTGACTAGAGAACTGTACTGGAAAATTCAGAAAGGTGCAAATTTTGAAGGATGGCTGTGTTTCATTTTGCATACTGTTTTGGAAAGTGCAGATTAGGTAGGTTAGTATTTAAATGCAGACTGAATTGAATGTCCACTCTCACTAGCTGGAAGACTGCCTACTTCCATGCATATTATTATCCAGTCTTTAAGCTCCTTTCCAGAGGTCCTATTCCACCAAGTGAAGAGAAGCAGGTGGTGACTATGATGAGGACCTCTCTAGGTGTTGGCACTCTGGCTATGCAATAGTCTGGCAGTGCAACTTTTTCTGATGTCATCTTTATGGCCATTTCAGGGCCAAGTGAAGACCTTTGCTAACATTCACCTTGGCCTTTTGAACATACTGTGTTCTTTAAAGAAAGTTTTCATGGTCCAAGTTATGTTTTGGTTTATACAGTGGTGCCTCGCAAGATGAAATTAATCCGTTCCGCGAGTCTCTTCGTCTTGCGGTTTTTTCGTCTTGCGAAGCACGGCTATTAGCGGCTTAGCGCTTTAAGAAAACAAGGAAACAAAGGAACAAAGGAAACAAACTCGCAAGAACTCACAAGACGTTTTGTCTTGCGAAGCAAGCCCATAGGGAAAATCGTCTAGCGAAGCGACGCAAAAACCGAAAAACCCTTTCGTCTTGCACGTTTTTCGTTTTGCGAGGCATTCGTCTTGCGGGGCACCACTGTAATCTTACATGCTGATTAGCGCCCCACCCCCACCCCCGCTGCTAGAAAATTCTAAGGCCGTTGTTACTCCAGCTGTTTAATCATTGCATTGCACCTTTACACTGCATTATTTGTTCTATAAGCTTCCCAGTGAACATATGGTGAGAGGCATCCATACAAATCTGGCAAATAAATAGTAAAATAAATAAAACTGAAATTAAATAAAATAAGTTTAATAATAAATTAAAGCTGTAAATTCAGGTGCTTTTACTCTTTGGGCCACCATGACAGCATAGCGGAATAAGAAAGAGCTCTTAGCCTGCTCTTTACTGCACTGCAGAGCTACCACTGCAGAATACTGCATTACCAATTCTGCATGGATCATGTGACCCAAGAGTCCAATAGAGTTCTACCTGGTTTAATAAAGCTGTTAACTCTCCCTCTGACTCCTTAGCTGAGCAACTTGTCGTTTCAGCAGAATTAGAGGTGCTATTAAATTGCCCACTCCCAGTTGCCTAGTTGGCCACCTGCAACTCCCCGCTCCCAGCGGCTGTATATAACTTGGGCAGTGCTTACAATGTGTCCCTAGATTTGAGCCAACAGTTTCACTCACCCTGCTTTATTTCAAATCCAGCAGATTTTGGATTCCAGGGGGTTGTGTCATTAATAGCTACTCTGACCATATTTCCTTATTTCTGTTGACCAATGTATTCTAGCTGTTGTGAGATCATTTATCATGTGTTTATCCAGGAGATATTTTATTTCTAGATTCAACCCATAAAAGCAATATCGAAGTAGCTTCACCAGCTATTTTGCCAGGAGATGTTTAAAGGAAGTTTGTAAGTTTTGGTTGCCACCTAGTGTTCAGACATGATTCAGACACGTTTGTCAGGTTAGAAGCCGTAGATGGAGAAAATTTGTGTGTGCATCTTCAGTGACAGTTTGCCATTTCACAAATGAAAAGAAAACTGCAATGACAAAATCTAAACACCAATCGTGGTTAAAATTAAAATAGAGGGAATGTGGAGGTTTGGTTGATGAGACAACAGATGCCAGTAGGTGCATCTGTTTACATTAGGCCTTAAGAAAGTGGGATGTAATTGGCATAACTGTCAGGGTAAATATGAGGGCTCTGGGCACAGCAAGGAAACGACTGATGATTTCCCTAATTAGGAAACACTTGTGAAAATTCCAGACAATGACAGTCATTAAGCATCTAGAAAGTGCATCCTTTATTGCAAGTCTGACAACCTAGCAGCCTGTAAAATGAAGGCAACTAGGTAGATTTTATGTGACCCCCAGTAGAAGAGCTTTATGTGGCACCCTAGTGGTCCTATCCAGTTTTAATGGCATTGTAACATGTTTGCCTGCAGTTTCACTTGGGTGCCTCCAGACAGTCACTTTTTGGGTGACTCAAGGGATTCAAGTGCACATCAGAAATTCAGGTTGGTGCAATTAAAGTGTTATGTTGACCTATCACAACAAATCCTCTTTCAAGAATGGACTTTTGCAGTTAGGGAAGTGATGGGGAAATGTGCTGAAAAGTGTGAGGTGAACAAAAGGTTGACCGGATGATGTATGAACAATTGCAAAAAAAATAAAAATGAATTCTCTGCAAAGACTGGACATAGTCTAACCTCCACATGAGTTTTGTGCAAACAAATCAGGACATATGCTCAGTGAGCAGGTCTTCTGGAGATACACTTATAAAGAAAAAGAAAATGCTTTTAAATGGTAAGAAAACATTTTCATAGGTTGCACCTCCTCCCCCTCTGCAGCCACTAGCCCCAGAAAAAGGCTAAGGGTTTGGAGGGACCCTTTGGAACAAGATTGGTATATAAGAGCTTTCACAGTGCTGTTAGTACCAGCTTAGAGAAGCAGCATTTACTTACAGCACCTAAAACACCAGAGTATTTAAAAGTCTACAGAGCAAAGCTCTACTCGACGCTCTTTCTCAGATGCCATTAGGCAGCCTTTGGGAGTTTCATATGAATCGTTATATATTGTTATGGATATGCCATAAAGAAGTGTTGAGTCCAGCACAAGTTTTAAACATACCGTACAAAAAGTTGTTGGGGTATAAGGACACTGCATATTCTGTGGGGAAGGCTGGAGGGAAGACTATGCTAGGCATTAATCACAACTGTGGGGCAGGAGAGAGGCCTGAAAGTAAAATTATTTGAGTTAGGCAGGGTAGGGGACTGGAATTAGCAGCAGGCTGGATCCTTCTCACCCATCCACCCACCTCCCATGGGTCAGGTTTGACAGGTGGGCAGAGTCCTGCACTTCAAATACACCGCTGATCAACTAATTGTTGGCACTTTCAACAGGCTGCCAATCAGTTGATCAGCAGTGCCTCAAACACCCTCCCTTTGGGTCCATCTACATCTTAACCTGCCCCACATCTGACACCAGGTAGACATTTCTTGGCTGAAATAGCCTAGCAGGCCAAATGGGGATGTCCAATGTGTCTTATTATTGTTTGTTTGTTTGTTTGTTTGTTTGTTTGTTTATATATATGCCAACTATCTGACTGGGTTGCCCCAGCCATCCTGAGTGGTTTGCAACAAATTTAAAACATTAAGGACCATGAGAAAGCTGTCCCTCACTGGTAGGTGAAGGCCTCATAGCAAATTCATGGTGGGGCTCAGATTTTATTCACAGACTTTCTTCTGTAGGTTTGTGGAAGTGTGTGTGTGTGTGTGTGTTCAGTGCAGAACTAGAGGGAACTCTCTTGAATCTACTTATGTGGGAATGCTGTTTTGGGGTCATGCTGCATATTTTCACTTCTGCCACAAGTACCAGGCGCACACTCAGCTGAACACTGTCCTCAACCTGTTTTTCGTTTCTTTTGTTTTACTTCTTCAGAGATTGAAGGCTCCCATATTGTACCACTGAAGCATGAGAGCACTCACACAATGCTTTTTTGCAAGCAAAAAGCAGTGAACTCGAGCCAGACATCTCTCTCCTCTACTCCACACCACACATTTAATGTGAAGAATCTCAACCTGTGGGCTGCACGCCAAAAGTGGTCTACAGGCTGTATTCATGTGGTCAGTGGAAAGGTTGTAGAAGCATCAAACAATTACAGTGGTACCTCTGGTTACGTACTTAATTCGTTCCGGAGGTCCGTTCTTAACCTGAAACTGTACTTAACCTGAAGACCACTTTAGTTAATGGGGCCTCCTGCTGATGCTGCGCTGCCGCCGCACAATTTCTGTTCTCATCCTGAAGCAAAGTTCTTAACCTGAGGTACTATTTCTGGGTTAGTGGAGTCTGTAACCTGATGCATATGTAACCCGAGGTACCACTGTATCTACATGGCCCTGTGCTTGATTTATTTTTGTCTGACAATGGAGATTGAGACCATTTTGGACAGGGCTGGATTTTCAAACAGGGTAATAAAGCACTGGCTCAGAACCTGAGATTCATTAAAATATAGCACTGGTGCAGTCTACTAATTATTCTTTAAAATTTTACTAGTTAAAGGGCTCTTTCTCAGCCCAAGGCCTGTGTTTCTCATACCCCAGTACTGGTTTCCATTGCATTAGAAAGGCAAGATTGTGCTAATTAATGTGCAAGTTATGTATTTTGGGTGGAATTCAGCATCATGTTATTACAAATGCACAAGCATTTCAGTTTGCTGGATGTAACAATCATCCTCTCTTACCCACCCACCCCACTGTTCTGGGATCTCTCCAAATCCCAGGGGCAGGGAGAGGAGGAGGGAAAGCCCTGTTGCACAAGCAGAAGCAGGGTTTGTGTGTTGAATCCCACCCTGTAATTTGTAGAACAGAAAAAAACATTAGTGGCCCAGATCCCTAGCAATTTTCAAGTGGTCCATGAAGAAGAAGAAGAAAATGAGAATCTCCAATTTGGTGCATATTTCCCTTTTATGTATTTAGTTCTTTCAAGGCTGTCTACTCTTCCTGTCTAAGGCTGGAGCATGATTTTAAAAAATAAATAACAGCAGCAACAACCAGGAGTCTGGCTGCCTCCTTTCTCCTTCATTTCACACAAGCTAAGAACAAGATGGTTCCACCCAGAGGAAGGCTGTGAACCTTCAATTAGAAGGGGGCAGAGTGTTGCATTACTTGTGCTGAATCAATGCTAGCCCATGTAAAGCATTAAAGGAATAGTGCAGGGTCATATCGCAAGTCAGGAATATTTTTGGTATTTATTAAAGCATTTATATTCACCACTCAGGGCAGCCTATATCATTAAAAATTATAATGTCATAAAAACAACAGTATAAAATAAACTACCAATGAGACAGGATTAGCAATTCTATCCAAGCTTATATATGTGATATACACAGCAGGAAAGTTTATAGAGGAATGTTAAAATATTTGATCATTTATTGAACCAGAATAGACAGCAGAGGGCAGCATTACACTTACCATCTCATGTCAAATGAACTGGAGTGAATGTGGTTTATATCTCCTGCACCTGTTTGAGCTATTAAGTTAGTGAAGCTTATAAATAAGTTTGACTGTTAATAAAATATTCATGCTGTAGTAAGTTTCTGCTGCAGAATTTTATTATTCTGGAGTGGTAAAATCTTATTACTCTGGGAATGCATGTTGAATATTTCAAAGAGGGGGAACAGCGCCATTCACACACACGTGTGCTGGGACATGGTAGCCACTTGGAAATGTATGGCAAGTGATTTGCTTGGAGTGTCTCACCCACAACATCTCTTACGGTTTTCAAAACAAGAATGCAGCATTAGTTTCACCCTGGTTTGTGTTAGCATGCCGAATCTCGACAAAACCATTTGGAGACCTGCTTACCCAGACAGGATGCCGTTTAGACCTGTCTTTGTCAGGCAGTTGTATTTTCAAGTGGCTGTCACATTGAAAATACATTCAAGTGACTGTCACACTGAGCCTAAGATGGCTTTTACATCATGAGCCTCTAGCATTGCTTTTGGATAGTCAGCTGAAAGAGGAATAAAACTATAGTTCCATGTGGTACATTGTGTAACACTACCTAGCCTGGCAGTGTATGACCCAATAACTAATATCCTTCTTTAAGGTGATTCAGAAGCAAGTCACATTCAGCAAAGAGCCTTTTACAACTTTAATTAGAAGCTCCCTCCTTGTAGGTCCTGCTTTTAATTGCTTCCATTTCACCAGGGGTCATTGGTGATGAATTGTCCTTTAAATGAGCCTTAATTAGTTAGTTCCTGTTCCCCATGGAATGGGCTTTAATTACTGGCTTCTCATTAATTCATTTTCTTTTATTATAGTGAAACACCACTATAATCAGTATAACAGGGCATTGGCACCAATGCGAGTACAAGGAAATTCTGGACAGTTCTGAGATGAAAGAGAAAAGATGGGAGAAGAGAGTAAGAGTCAGTTATCCATGGAAACTTAGGTGGTGGTGAGGCGAGGGCATCCATCTAGACATGATGTGTTTTATAAGGGTTTAATTGAATAAAGGTGAGTGGGACTGTGCCACTTGTCTCACTCTGGAAGTCATGTGTGGCAGTTGGCACCAACACATGGTCACCTATGTAAACAGAGGTGAACATCAGTGTTCTCTGCATGGATGTTAAGCGGAGGGGCTGCTGCTGAGAGGCAGCCAGGCTAAGCGAGGAAGTGAGTTGAGGGAGGAATTAGCAGCCGGCAGCAGTCATACTTAGCTGATTGCAGCTTCTGTGAGGTCATGATCAGGACTTGTAAACAGGAGTGTTTGTGATGGCATTTAGTGGGGGAGTTTGAAGGGGAGGCCCGACATGCTGTCTCACAATGTACATAGGACCAAGAGACTTGGATGACAAGGGTCCTGCTGCAGTGACCTGCAACACTTGTGCCATGTTTATCTTCCTGTCTGAGAATGTGCAAAACTATATCTGCAGCAATTGCAAGCTGGTTGCCTTGCTGGAAGAGAAGGCATAGCAACTCGAGGCTCACCTATCCACACTATGAACTGTTGGACAAGATGAGGAATTTCTTGCTAGGGCAGAGTGGACTGTCCTGGAACAGCAACATAGGGCAAGCATGCACCCTTAAGGAAGGAGGAAGATCATCCATTCCAGGAGATGAACCTCTGGAGGAATGTGATGCACATTCTTAAATGGACAGCTAGAACTATCCAGGTCTAAGATTTTCCTGTTTTAGTTAGCAGTTTCATTTTCTATTTTAAAAATTGATCCAATACTTAACAACTGTATCTTGATTTTTCTGTATATGTGGAAAATGTGCTCTGACACCTTTCAGTCACACCTACTTATACTAGGAATTGCCAACGGTTTCATAGAAAAGGTCTGTTCAGATGGTGTATATTTGGGGCAGCTCAATGGTTGTGTGAGTGTGTGAATGCTTAACTCCTAGCTGTGACTGAGCTTTTCAAAGTGACCAAAGGAAATTTGGCACTTAGTGCCAACAGATAGCAATCAGAACAAGTAATAATGTCTAGCATCTTCTCCTCTTTTCTTCAGCTGTGATTCTCAGTTGTTCTTAAGCAGAATAAACAAACCACAAGCCTCTAAAGAGAACCAGTGGTGGATCATTATTCTGTCCCACACTTGCCATTGCCAGAGGCGTTGCTTTCTCAGTGATATCCTTGGAGCACTAGGATTGCCAGTTGGTGGATAGCCCTCGTAAAATCTGTCTGGTTGTCACCAGGCCTTTTTAAAAAGGGTAATCTGAGTTTTCGCTAATGATCAGTGTTGAGGCTGCATTGTTGCTTAATTTGGTTGCAATATTTGCAAATAAGGGTTGACCATCTTTCATTTACCCATATCTGAAATGATTGCCGCTTTCTTTAAAAAGCTGCACTTTTCTAATTTAAGTTGTCCCCCTCTTCCCTTTTCTGCTGTACATACTGGTAGTCGATTCCCCAGAATGATTTTGAAAATGCAATCTGTTGGGACAGTAGGATGCTGCCATATATGGATCAGGCTATTGGTCCATCTAGGTCAGTACTGGCAACAGTGACTGACAGTGTCTCTCCAGGATTTTGGCTAGTACAGGCAAACCCCTCCCCCATTTACACACATTCAAATGTGTGTGACTGTGCCATCACAGAAACGTCACAGAAAGGGGTGGGGTGGGGCGCAGCTTTTCTAGTGGTGTTTCAAATATACGTGATTTCACTGATACGTGCAGTGCCTTGGAACATAACGTCCATGTAAATAGGGAGTTGCCTGTAGTCTCTCCCAGCTCTACCTGGAGATATCATTTGGGATTCAAGCTGGCGCCTTTTGCAGGCAAAACAGACACTCTGCATTGTCTCATCCAGTGTGTTTAGTTACAAGTGGCAACATGGAAACATGGAGGACCATGATTTTTGGGTTCATACATGGTGTGATAACACCCAGTGCTTGTTTTATTAAATTGCTTGTAATGAATTTACTTCAATTTGGTTAGAGCACAAGAGATGCATCTCTTTAATATTCTCTCCCTCTCTCTCTGTCCCTCCACTCCACTTTTATAGTCGAATGTCAACACTTTTGAGATTGATTTTATAGAGATGTAATATTAAAGCCAAACTTACTCCTCTTGTTATGTTTGTGGAACATGATCAAGAATTCATTTCCTGTTTAAGGATATCAGCTTCATGGTGGCAGACAGATTGTCTTGTCTGCCCCTCAAAAAAAAAAAAAAAGAAATTAAAATTGAACAAAGGGGACAGCCACATGCTGTTAGAGATGTTTATCCCTACAGAGTCATTTTTCAATGAACATTTTGCAAACCACATTGACTCAGTAGAGAAAGAAATTAAATGGACTGTTTCAAAACAGACCACCAGAGCATATTGGCAGAGAGAAAATCTGGAGTGGAAAAGTAGACACGCATTATAGATTACCATTTAACAGCACATCCTTTTAAAATGAAATTACCAGGATGAAAAGGCTATTGCAGTTATTCAAATGGAGAGAGAGGGAGGGGGGAACCCTCTAAATAAATAAATCATCAGACACATTGAAATTGTCTTAGCTCACGCTGCTATGATTTTGTTTTTCTCAAGAATCATTATTTATTTTTTAGTCCTTGCCAACACACATTTCTGCTGAAGCTTGTGAGCAATAATCCAATCAAGCAACTTGGTGTTTTCTATTTCTCTTTTTTCTTTTTGCAGGTAAGTCAGGATTGGTCTATTTGGTGAAATATGCAGTTTGGGGATATAAGGAACCAAAGTAAGCCTTCTTCAAGCTGTCGCAGCCTGTTAACAAGGTTAGACTGTCATCTTCAAAGTTTGCACAGCCCCAGGCTCCGCAAGCCACTGAAATGCCGATGATGCTATCATCAAATTCACAGTAAAGACTGTATCAACACAATCTAAGCCCCGCTGAGCTCAGTGGCGGCTTTTCTATTATTCATTTGAATAGTGCTTGTTTTCCATATTCTTTAGGTGTTTATCTGGAAAGTCTGGATCAAATGCCATATGGCACAGAGACCCTAATTCCAAGTTACTTTTCTAGTGTGCAGCTGTACTGCACATCTATACATTATATGTCTATATAATGCTGGTGGCTCTGCTTCCGGCTTTCCCATAAGACCCATCCCTCTAAGATCAGTTCTTTCTAAGAGTTCCTTATGGCCCTTTGCTTTAGTGAGTGGCAAGTTAACAGGTCATACACTGAAAAGCTTACTTTGTGAACCGGTTAAAGAAGTGGTTGCCTTCCACTAACCATCAGGCCAAGAACATTGTTGCTCCTGTCAACCATTATATATGACTGCTGTGGAATAGGCATGCCTTGCTTCCTACATGACCCTCGCTGCTCTGAACGCCTGCTAGCAACGAGCAGCTTGTCATTCATCTTGACATCGAAATCAGTTCATTGAGCCAGCTGTCATACCTTTCTACCACCATGGATTTTAAACTTCTTTTGTTTCAGGGTTCGTCTCCTTTTTGCTCCTTTCTCTCTAGCGTGGTCAGGGATGGTGGAAAGAATTCACATTTAACACTGTATAGAAAACTGGATCTCTTCTGCAGGGGGCAGCAGGAACTGCCCAGGGTTCCTACAGGAAGCATCTCCTCTGGTTCCCCCGCTCTCAAAATGTGACTGTTCCTTGTTTCTACTTAACCACAAAACATTTCTGTACAGTTCTCTTTTGTATCCAGAAATCAGTTAGCACTTTTGTCCAGTTTAAGGGAACATTTCTCCCTAAAGGGGAGATGGTCTTGACATGGTTTGGTCTGGCTTGTTCTCCCCTGCATCTGGGTGTGGATTGCTTTTATACATCAAGGTCACATTGAATGGGTTGCTTGCAAATTGCACAAGGGAGATTTTCTTTATTCCAGGTTTGATGTGCTTTTTAAAACAATGGCAGCGCAATCTTATGCATGCGTATTTGGGATCAATCTCCACTGATTTCAGTGGGTCTTAACGCCCATTATGCACACAAAATATTGCATCCTGAGATTTCCAGTTGTAGAAATTTATCTTGTGTATTGCAAACTGAATATGACTACTTTGCACCACCTTTTTCAGTGTATACTGTGTGAAATCTGTGGTTTGGTGTGGTCACATGCAGATTAATGAAAAAATGTACCCCACAAATATAATAATAATGCAGGCAAGCCAGGCCCATTCCCCTGTTTAAAGATATGAGGACAATTTCTAATATCTGTATCTCTGAGAAACATCCTAAGTCTAACCATCCCAGGGTTCTTAGCATTCAACACAATGGGATGAAAAAAGCCACACGCCATAGGAATCCCACCATTTCAGCTATCCAACATAGCCTCACTGTAGATTTCTAAATTGCAACCCTCTGTAAATGTCATTACACTTAAGTCCCTGGGAGTCCATTTAGACTTGATGGTTACCAAAAAAGCAGCAAAAGTCCAAAGTAAAGAAGTTTCAGATTTTAGAAACACTTGTTATTCCTTGACTTCCACAATAGATACTTTGAGACTCTTTACAAGTTCATTGCCACCAATGCTCAATGGCAGACAAGTGAATCCAGACTAAAGGTCTTTGGGAACTTTATATGGGACAATGGGGTGTGATGAGCCCTGTGGTGTCATCTGATTTCCTGAGCCATAAGGATTCTGTGCTGTTGTGTGCGTGTAGCTTGAACTGTATGCAGTTCTCTCTTCCAGCCAGCAGTCCTGATAGAGACAGAGGTCCTTGCCTAATGGGTGCTGCTGGTTTGAACTCCACAGTGCTCAAAATAAACACACTTGACTTGACTTAAATGTGCCCAGTCTCCTGTATAGGCATAGTTCATCTGCCACCATCTCCCTGTTTCATTCAGTATGCTCTTGGATCAGCACAGTCATGTGATAAGCCTCACAGGTAAAACAGAGCAATCCTTACCATTGAATAATAATAATAATAATAGATAGTTGGAAGTTTTGAAGAAAAGCATTCTCTAGTGTGTGAACACTGGTTAGACCCAGACAGAAGGAAGCCACTTCTGCTCCTACTATTGCTCATCTGCCTCCAGGAAGACAGCCCTACTCTGCTCAAGACTGGTAAGTGCATGATTATTATCATTATTAATTACTGTATCATTATTATTTTTTAAATTGCATATCCTTGCAAATATGATAAGGAAGGAGGAAAGTCTGTCATTGACTTGCATTATAATATTTTTAATTAGACTTGTTGCCCTTACTATGTTAGTCCTCAAACTGTGCCAGATTTTGCAAGTGAACTTTTTCAGGGCAAAAAAAGGGTTTCTTTCATGTTTATTCGTGGTTTTTCAGAGGCGCTGTGTTTTCCCTCCCTCCTTGGATGCATTTATAAAAGGTTCTCTTCCCAATGTGACCCCATCATGAGCCAAGTGACTTGCTTCAGGTAGCACAATTGGAAGTGATTGATGAAGAGAAGGATTTGGTTTCTAAATCATTAGCCATAGGGTGGCACCACGTGGGCAGGGAGAAGTCTGTTTGAGCTCTCCTTCAGCCAGCAAAATGTCTTGGCCCAGCACTGGGGATGGAACATTTCTCCATTGCAAAGACAACTGGACTGACACCCCCTGTCTATTTGTCTTCTGTTGGCAGGTGGTCTGATAGACAGCAGTGCAAAACAGAGTGTTTGCCTGGTTCACTAAACAACAGTCTCATATCTCCCCTCTTCAAAGTCAGGGTAACGATAGGGTTGACCTTGGTGACAGTGTGATGTTTCAAAACTTGATTGGCTCTGTGGTGATGCCAGTGAGCACAAACAACTGTCATCTCCCTTCCTCTGGCTGGAGTGAGGAGGAATACACCCCTCTTATCATGACAGTATAGACTTGCTCTCTCTTCTCTCGGATACCTGCCTTGCACCAATAGATGAACACATTTGTTCCATTTCTATTCCCCCTGAAAAATCACACACACACACACAAAATGATTGGTGGGTGTGTATGAGAGAGATATTGAAACTTTCCATTTTGGCTGAATGCTCAGTCACACCATCAATATCTTTCATCTGATGCCTTGTCCTCAAGAATCCCCACATCCTTCTGCTTCCGCCTTTATAGAAAAATGTGGTTTTGCATTTTGCTGCTGCTTCCAGTATTTGTCCCTAGACTTGTTCCTCATGGGAAGCCCACGAAGGGCAAAAAGAATATTGTGATGTGATCCATTTTTGGGGAATAGTCCTCACCTGGGGACTGGGCTAGCTCAAAAATGGGGAACCATTTGTGGTTAAATGCCACTTACCTAGGAAAAATGAAAACTTACCACGTCAGCGGAAGTCATTTTAAAGGGCTTTCTAGGGTATGGCACTTGGTATGTGTAGAACAGAAAGCTGGTCCATACTGGGTTTCTGTGAGTCTGAAGCTGAATCCAAGATTTCTGGGCATCGTTCATATGACATTACCCTCAGCTAGAACTCATCCCAACCTCCTCCCCTTTTTGAGCAATCTCAATCACTCATTTTCTGAATCCTGGGAAAATCCCAAAAGAAAATCAAACCCCAAAGCAAGACCACATTGACACAATATATTTTAAAGCGCCATGATGCCACTTTAAGCAGGCATGGCTTCTGGGAACTAATTTTTTATGGGTGCTGAGAATTGTTAGGAACCCCCTCACACAGCTACAATTCCCTGAGAAGAGGGAATTCTTGAGAATTGTCACTCTGTGAGAGAAGAATTATTAGAAGAGTTATAAGACGCTTATTAGCTCTCACCACACTTAAACTACTGCTCCCAGGATCAAAGAGTTCTGGGAGCAGTAGTTTGTTAAGTATGCTGGGATGGGAAGCCGTGACTGCTTAAAGTGGCATAATAGTGCTTTAAATGTATGCTGTGGATGTGGCCCAGATCTGCTGCTGCTTGACTGCTGGGTGGGCTGCTGCTGTTTGCATTCTCTATAGTTAAGGTGGTGCCAGAAATGATATATATTATGTAGTATGAAGGAAAAGGGGTATAGGGAAAATCTAGAACTTGTCTGCAGAGTGGAAGGAAAGGAGGACCTTTTTCTTCCTCCCCACTTCCAGTCATTCTCTGAAAACTGGAGAAGAGGCCCACAGAAGAATATTAGAATCATAGAATCATAGAGTTGGAAGAGACCACAAGGGCCATCGAGTCCAACCCCCTGCCAAGCAGGAAACACCATCAGAGCACTCCTGACATATGGTTGTCAAGCCTCTGCTTAAAGACCTCCAAAGAAGGAGACTCCACCACACTCCTTGGCAGCAAATTCCACTGTTGAACAGCTCTTACTGTCAGGAAGTTCTTCCTAATGTTTAGGTGGAATCTTCTTTCTTGTAGTTTGGAACCATTGCTCCGTGTCCACTTCTCTGGAGCAGCAGAAAACAACCTTTCTCCCTCCTCTATGTGACATCCTTTTATATATTTGAACATGGCTATCATATCACCCCTTAACCTCCTCTTCTCCAGGCTAAACATGCCCAGCTCCCTTAGCCGTTCCTCATAAGGCATCGTTTCCAGGCCTTTGACCATTTTGGTTGCCCTCCTCTGGACACGTTCCAGTTTGTCAGTGTCCACTGTTATTCTTCTCTCCCTTAATTTTGACCCAAATGCTCTCACTTTGGCTTTGAGGTTCTACATCTTGGATCTCTTCACAGGTATACACATCCCTGACATACAACGCAACTCCTCCTCCTTTCTTGTCTGGTCTGTTTCTCTGAAATAGATCGTATCCCTCCATTATTACATTCCAATCATGGGACTTATCCCAACAGGTTTCAGTGATGCCTATTATGTCATATTTAGTTTGCTGTACCAAGAGCTCAAGCTCATCTTGTTTATTTCCCATGCTTTGCGCATTAGTGTACAGACATTGAAGTCCATTAATCATTCCCCGTGTCTCTTATTTAAGGATTTTTTCCTCCCACCACTAGGTCTGCGTGCTGTTTGCTCCATTTGGTCTATGACATTTGGATGATCATCTTCATCAATTGATAGACTCCTACCTTCAGGAGCACTGTCTCCCTCCCCCACATTAGCCAGTTTAAAGCCCTCCTGATGAGGTTTCTGAGATTTTTGGCAAAAACATTCCTCCCAACCATTGTGAGGTGCAGCCCATCGCTTGCCAGAAGTCCATCTTCAAGAAACTGCAGTCCGTGATCTAAGAATCCAAACCGTTCCTGTTTACACCATTTGCGAAGCCAGCTGTTCACTTCCACTATTTTTCCCTCTCTCCCTGGGCCACGTCGTTCAACTGGGAGGACAGATGAGATGACAATTTGTGCATTTAATTGCTTCAATTTCCTGCCCAGAGCCTCGTAATCTCTTTTGATCTTCTGGAGGCTATTGCTTGCAGTGTCATTGGTTCCCACATGAACCAAGAGGAAGGGGTATTTGTCAGTGGGTTTTAAGGGGACAGGCAGGCGAAGCATGGCTTGTTTTTGTTTTTGCAGTCTTCAGATGAACACTAGACCATATGAAAAATGAATATAAGGTTTTAGCTGGAATTATTTTGTACTCGGGATGTGATGGTAGTACCAGTGGGGGGCGCGGAAGGAATCAACAGTACATCCAGCTTATCCAAGAAACTAATTAAAATGTTATAGAAAACAGCATTGCTGTATTGTGCAGTCTACAGTGTAGCTTTTTATACTGTAAGCCATCCTGTGATCTTTGGATGAAGGGCGGTATATTTATTGAATGACTGGGTGGATGAAAATAAATAACTAAAAGCTTTGCATTCAAAATCTTTGTGGCAAACAGTGGAAATGCATTGTGTCTAGTCTCTCTTGTTTAGTTCTCTGCCTGTTTGCATTTTTATGATCTATCAGTGCAGATATTATTCCCATCCCCACCTCTGATCCTCGAGTTGCATTTTGTTTGATGCTCAGCTGCCATTATCATTGACATCCGGTTGTTTCTGATTAATTCCTTTTACTTTCTGGCCTTAATTACCTATGTTTCAGCATGAAACCTACGAAGCTGCCTTATGCTGAGTCAGACCATTGGTTCCATCTAGCTCAGTGTACTTAACACTGACTGGCAGCAGCTGTCCAGGAATTTCAGGCAGGTATTCCCCCGTCCCCCTTGGCCCTGCCTTGGATATACCAGGGATTGAATATGGGACCTTTTGCATGCAGAGCAGGTGCTCTACCACTGAGCTTGGCCCTCTCTCCCTCCTCCCATATTATTAATGCTGCTGAATACCAACTGCTGGAAACCATAGGAGGAGAGAGTGCTCCCGTGCTCGGGTTCTGCTTGCTTGTTTTCCACCGGCATCTGGTTGGCCCCAGAGAGAAGACTAGATCCAACAGACTCTTCTTAGATAGTTCATTGTGGGCACAACCATGGGAAACCTATCTATCCTAAACCTATATGAGACCATATATCCCATTAGAACTAGAATTCTATATCAATATTTGGCTCACCAGCTTCTAGTAACTTCCTGGAAACCCATATCCAAAACATCTATTAGTTTAGCAAAAAGGTCAGGCTACCCTCAGGTTTATAGAACCAATAGTAACATTTCATCTGGAAAGCATCTCCTTTACTTCAATGTTTAACTGAGCCATTTTTATTCAAGCACCCAATAAGGGGAGGAAAAAACCAAGCTTGCAAGTTTTAAACTACATCCATATTTTATTTTTCTGCTTCTCCCAACAAGGCTTCTCTGGTGTCAGATAAAAAGCCTCAGCTACAACAAATAAAATAAAATAAGAATTCATATAACTTTATATTGGCAATAAAAGATGACACATTGGTGTCTTTGCTGGTAGTTCCCTTTCTTTAGCATTGCAATCATTAGTCTCAGGCATCGATTTATGAGCCCCACATGTTATTCCTGGGGCAAGGAAGATGTTATGAAAGCACAATGTAGATCTCAGGTTTTCCTAAGGCTGAAGAATTCTAAAGAGCTCTGCTTGAAAAATTTGAGCTCCAAGTTGAACTATGCTACTTACTGGCATTTATTTCCCCTCAGGTCTGCTGAACCACCAGCAAAGCAGGCCAGTGGCTGCAGGACAGTGGAAAGCTCCAGGTGCAAAATTCACTCTGACAAAGGCTATAGGTAGACGGAGACTTTAAATATTTCCATCTAGTCTGTCCCTCCTAAGCTCTGCTGCCCCCTCCACCCACACCCACACCCCTGAGCAGTGTGGCTGTAAATAGCCAACCTCCTGGCCTGCTTTTCTTCTGTTCTGTGGTCTCTCTTCTTTGGGCAGATGCAGCAGAGTAGGAGAAAGTTGATTTTTCGGGTGAACTGGGCTTGGGGGAAAGCATCAATGAAGAACCTGGCTTAGTTTCTTTGGGCTTATGGCCAGTAGCCTTAGAGTCTTTATTAGGAATTCAGTATGATTTCTAAGCCTTTGGCATAACAGCTCCTAGTCTCAGCCCCATCCTCCTTCTCTCAGTATGATCTCTTCAACACTCTTCTTTTTCTAAGATCTTCTAAAACAGCCACGAGCCTCCAGATCCTGAATGTCTCTTAACTTTTATTCCATTCAGCGTATCCCTTCTTTCTCCTCAATGCTGCTAGGAGCAAATGATGTGCACATCTTCTGAGATCCTTCTGCTACATAGGATTTGGCTCTTGATTCTGCTATTGTCCCTGTTAAATCAGCTGGGTTCTCCACTTATATCTTGACTTACTAATAATCCGCAGATTTATCGGTTAAATCCTTACATGCATAGTTGGTTGGGCACTAAAATAGTCCATCTGATGATAACAAGGTGGGATTTGGGGTGGAGGTGAGGTTTTGGATCAGTAACACACAGCCCATAAACAATGTAGGTAAAGGTAAAAAGTAAAGGACCCCTGGACCAGTCAAATTTGTTTTCACACTTGAAGCTTAAAGTGATCCTTTCTTCAGACAATGTACAAATCTAAAACCTGCATTAGCTTGAATACTCATTCATGTCACAAATGCTTCCCTTCATATTTTTCTTCCTCAAACTTTTTGATAAATAGCATAAGAGAGGTTCAGTGGTTATTCAGACTTTTTATATGAACAACATCTTCATCTCAAAGTATAGAACATCATGATCACTGGCTCCTGATTGTGAAGTCATCTCCATACAAAGGCAGAAAATCTGCCTTTCGCTGGAGAGTGTTCGATGGAGTTTATTGTCACCCAAAATGAAGAATAATGTGTCTGACGTATACTGGAGGAAATAGGCAGCACTGAAGCAAAACTTGCCATGTAGCAGTGTCTAACTTGGAGAGATAGCTGGGTGAATATGTTGTACCTCTGAGTAATTAAAGAGGAGAAGGGAAAGGGCATACAGCTGAGCATCAGAAGAAACAATAGACATTTCATGCTGGAATTGTGCACTTTGTCACCAGTCGTGTTAAATGTAATCATCTCCAATTAGCTGTGCTAACTATTTGGGTGATTTCTTTATAATCTTTTAAACCTCTTTGTTAAAATAACATCTCTGGTTTATGCACATTTATTGAAATGTTTGTAAGCTTTCCAGATACCCGGATAAGAAGGAAAAGTAAGAATTGTCTATAGCTAGTTGCAAGGCATTACCCTGGCAAAAGGCTTTCTGGGATCTTCTTTATGCTATGAAAATTATTTATTGTATTTTTGCTTCCCTTACATGGGCCTCTCCGCAGTTTCACATTCAAGAAACTGATGCATCATATCTTCCCAGACCATTCACAGGATCTGTGGAATTTTTTTAGAGCATGGTAACTCTAGAGGGTAACCGAGATCTTTTTGGAAATAAGGCAGGTTTCAGCTACTGGCTGGATGGAGAACATAAGAGCCTGCTAGATCGAGCTAAAGGCCCATCTCATCCAGCACTCTGTTCTTACAGTGGCCAATCAAATGGGAAACCTGAGTGCAACAGCACCCTGCCCAGCTGGAATTCCTAGCTACTGGTATCCAAAGGCATACTGCCTTTAATGGTGGAGGGAGAAGAAACAGTTATCATGGTTAGCAGCTTTTATTAGCCTTATCTTCCATGACTTTGTCTAACCCTCTTTTAAAGCCATCCAAGTTGGTGACCATACTGGCTTCTTGTTGGAGAATAACTTTCTTCTGTCTGTCCTGAACCTTCCAACATTCAGTTTCATTGAATGTCCCTGAGTCGTAGTGTTATGGTAGAAGAAAAACTTTTATCTGTTTGCTTTCTCCACACCATATATACTTTTATATAACTCTATCATGCCCCCCCTCAAAAAAACCCCTCACCTTTTCTTCCAAATATTCCGTATAGGGGGGTTCCTGCATCCACTTTATCATTTTGGCTGTATTTTTGTAAACCTTTTCCGTGTCTACATCATTTGTGAGGTGAGGTGTCCAGAACTACACCCAGTCTTCAAAGTGTGGCTGCACCATAGATTTGTATAATGTAATTGTGATATTGGAGTTTTATTTTTGGACTAATTCCTAATTATCTATAGCATGGTATTCACCCCCCTTTTTTACAGCTGTTGCCAAACTGAGTCAGCATCTTCATCAACCTGCCTCTACCATACCAAGGCCTTGTTCCTTGTCAGTCACTGCCAGTTCAGACCCCATGAACTCTGATCATACCTCTTACTCATATGGATGTTGGATAGAAAAGGATGTGTATGTTGAGAAAGGGGTGCTATGGTCCAAAATATTCATCCAGTTAGGAGTCAAGACCATAGTCTGTTTGTGAACAGGAGTTTAATTTGCAGGAAATGAAGTTAGGGGACTAAGAAATGGGTGCAGTTTGAAGAGCCACCTATAAGAGATGAGAGATGCTTTGAAGGAAGGATTCTGGGAAGGTAGTCTCAGAGCCAGAGGAAGCCTGGAATTAGGGGAAGGAAGATTGGTGACAAGCAACCCTCTCCCCTCCTACTGAATGCTTATAGAGCTGGCTGGGCCAGTCAGAAGGAGAGTCTTAAGGTGTGTGTGAAATATTCCATCTCACTTCACAACAATCTGCATTTGTTGTTCAATAAAATTGCATTTTTTAAAAAATCCTGTACTAAGCCTGCAAATAGCAATTTTTATTCCATTTTGGTAGAAAGCAACAGTACGAAGGGTCATTCTAGCACTAGATAAAATTCTCTGATATCTAATACAGCTGTCAAGGAAGCATTTTGAGCTTTAAATAATGCCAGTTCTGTTTATCTTAATACAGGGTTATGAATTCATTTCAGAACTGTGGCTGATGCATTCATCTTTTCATCCTGAAAATTGGATGGAATTATCAGTGACATGGGAAGGAGAAAAATATTTAGTGTGGAGTGACAAGTTGTTTTTGTGTACATATCGCTTCTGTGCCAACATAATGGCTAAAAAGCTCACATAACAGCAGATATTTATCAGTGGCATTGGGAAATTGGGTTGCGATCTCACTCATCTCATCTACATTTCAGTTACAGTGCTGCTTGTGTGAGACAGATGATGTTGAGAAGAAATGTACATTTATGCATGCCAGTCAAGCTACTAGGATCACCAACTGGTTGCTTCTTGAGAGAGGAGACTTTATGCTGCTGAATTGTTCATCTGGCATCTGGCCATTTTTTCTATTAAAAAAGAGAGAGAGAAGTCTTCTGATAGGGCAAGGGGAACCTGTAACAAGGGTGCTGGTTCTGCAGGGAGTGCCAAGGACACTCTACCTTGCCACCATTTCTGAGAGCGATCCTGGTTCCTTTCCACTCCAGCCATGCTGGAATGGTGGGGGGCATGGAGGGAGCTAATACGCATGTAGCTCAAAATGCCAGGTCAAAACGTCGAGAGGGAGTGCATGATGTGGTGTCCCAGCAGTCTCAAACAAAGATGTCTTCCTTTGCCTCTATTGGAACAAAATGTCCCATCAAGTCCCCTGCGCCTATTTGGAGAAGGGGGAAACCAGTGTCTGGATCTTGCGTTCATCTGATCTCAGCATAAGAGGTATATTTCTAGGTTCTTTGCTTTGTTCCTCATAGTATTTGCATCCATTATCCTTACTGAAGGATTGGTCACCATTTCCTTGTCTTTCACATGGCCGTGTTCCCAACCATCAGTTAGTAACTACTGTGCTAAGATTAATACTAAGTATTAATACAGAATAATACTATGAGAGTTCTGTCAAAATATGTACTACCTGCTTTTATCATTGAGGAAAAAGCAAGGTTTCTAACAGGTTGATCTCTGTCAAGAACAGGGTGCTTTTTTTAAAAAAAAAAAGTTCAGTTTCTTTTGAAAACATTTAAAATGAATTTCATTTGGCAAGGATGCACCACATTAGCTTTTAAGTCTCAAGAATCATAGAAGCATCAATATACTGTATATTGAAAACCTGCAAAATTTCCTGCAGTTGTGAACTAACTTTGGTTCATTAGATTATACAAGCCATGTATTGTTTTTGAGCAACTTCAAGGCTTTTGGATACTTGTTCCTAAATTGCTGGGTAGAGATTGGCTCAGCATGCACAGCCTTACAAATATTGAAGAAGCTTGCCTCAAGTGACAGGCAATGACTTTGAAGGAGCTTGCTTTTGGCAAGCCAAAGGAGTGGCCCGGGTGGCTCTTTTGGCTGTGGTTTAATCCCATAACTCTTTAAGCTACACTCCATGTTTCCTTTACTATCTCGATCATCCCCACTTCAGAAGTGGGTAGATGGCTATCACATCTTGCTATTCACTGATCTTATAAATATGCATGACTTTTTAATTTCTTTTTTGTCAATCATTTCTCTCAACCTTCCAGGCATGATTATGTGGTGACTGCAGGTACCAAGTCAGACAGCAGCTCAGCTGACTTCTGTCCTTTAATAGTTCAAGTTGTCTGTGCAGTGTTGGTGGTTTAGTTCAGCAGGTTATGAGCTTGGATTGTCACCTGGTTTGACAGAGAGGGGCATACATATGACATCTAGGGCTTGGATTTGCTGCTTGCTTTAGTTTTCCGAAGCAACACCCCTCCACCCCCCAAAAAAAGAAAATTCCCACTTCATAACCTTGAAAAGGTATGCCTTTGGTTAGGTTTGGTGTAGACTGCTACTAGAAAAATGAGCTTTTAGGCCCACCAGACAGACTATTAACCTCCTGTCATCTTTGGCTTGTCAGGAGCCCTGCTGCATCTTCATTTATTTGTTCAGCGCTATGTCTTTTTTTGAGCTTGGTTAAAAGGAGCATGACTCTCAATATACTTGGTCACATTTTCTTTTGAGAGGTGCCTCTTTCAAGCTAGAGAGCTCCACACTGCATCATTAGATCAGAACAGAAATGAAGTTAATACCTGCTTTCTACCATGGCTGAGCTTTCTGTGATAAACAAACCTCCTCAATTTCTGATAACTCTGAAGGATCCTAAAACTTGCTGCTAGCTACTAGAGAATTGTTGACACACTTTAAAAACAAAAAGTTCCAACCTTTGAAATAGAAGTAAATGCAATCCTATACACACTTATCTGAGAGTAAAGTCATGCTGAAGTCAATGTAACTGCCTTCTAAGTAGACATATATAGGATTGCAGTGATATATACTTAATGCAGAGATGAGGCATCTGTGACCCCCAAAATTTATTGGGCTGCAACTGAAAGACCACTTGCCATTGTGTAGACCTGTAAGATCGCTTAAATCGGGTAAATTCTACCTTTTCAGACCCAGGTCCCACTTTTAACCCAAGCATGCATTTAGGAACCAATGGTGGTAGCACTCCTGTTGTAACCTTGGGTCAGGCAGCAATCCACTAGTGGGTCTTAGGACCAGTGACTTAGATCATCTGGGGAAATTCTTCTCGTGGCACTGCACCCTACAGGATATAAATTTGTTTCTCAAATCCCCCCTTCCCATTTTTCTATTTAAAAAATGTTTAAAATTATTTTGCTGTCCTCCAACAATTTAAAGTCCATTTTGGATTTTTTAACTGACTACTGCCATAGGCATCCCACTGTGTTGTTAATTGTTTTTGTGCCCCCAAGCCCCCCCCATTGTCTACTTTTAGTGTTTTTTAAAAAACGATATAGATTTATTGACCAGGTTACCTATTGCGATTATGTGATATCAAACGTTTTAGAGACTCAACCAGAAGCCCTTCTTTAAAAAATAAAGGTGGAAAGGTAAGGGTGGAAACAAAAACTTAAAAATTAAAACAAAAATCAGAATATTTTAGTTTGCTTCAGAAAGTATTTAAGACTGCAGTCCACAGCTTTCCAAAGGCAACTACAAAAAACCCACTGATTTGAATGGAATTCAGTGGTCTGTCATGAACAATAAATAAAACCCCAGAGGCATTTTAGATTCCTAGATACAGAATATGAGCAAATGCTTTCAAAATGTAATTTGAAGATTTAACCCAGTGTTTCTCAAGTTCCATAATATGAAAGTACTGGTATTTTTCCTCGTAATAATAAACTGCTTGAGTTACATAAACAGAAGTGAAGATAAAAATAAGCTCCCTTTAATGTGACAGGTGCTGCTGCACAGTTACATCCCATATTTGTACACAGCCTGTTTATTTACTCCTTTGTTCTTGAGTTAGAAAACTTTGAAAAAGAACATCAGTCGCTGCTGATCTGATCTGATCCATTGATGTGTAATAATAAATAAATGGGGCTTTGAAATCTACAGTGAAATGTAATGCTGCGTCCTCCTATTTATTATAAAGCATAGAAAACTAATAATGGTCCTGGACTCTTAGCCATTATTCTTCTGAACCTTCGTTTGGCACTGCATAACAATTGGAAAAGGCAGCAATTCATGTTTTCTAAGGCTTAATTTGCATTTGCATTACATTCTCAGTGCATCAGAATGTGCCACTGTAAGGCATAAGCAGGAGATAATCATTGGGTGTCGATTTTGTGCACCAGAGAAATTGCCCTTGAATGTAATACTTATTAGCATCTCAGTAAATATGAATGGCATTAGATGAAATGTTGAAACTCTGAAATTGGTACATTTTTTCCTAAGTAACTTCAACAATGCCATGTTTTATTTATTTATTTGCTTGCTTTTTAATATGCACACATGAGGAGAAGACAAAATACAGTTAATGCGGAATGAAATGCGGACATTGTAATAAGATAGGGAGCACATCTTTTGGGAGGAGTCGTGTAGGTAGGGGGTGAATGGAACCCTCAAGGAAGAAATAGGATATAATTTGGAAGGTCAGAACTCCTCAAGTCTTCCGGTGAACCTGCAAAGAAGCAGGCTGGAGCACTTCCTTTAAGAGTATTCATCACCAAAAGAATACACATTCCTGTTTATTCTTTTACTTATGTTTCTGCTTGTGTCCCGTCCCCTGTCCCCCAAATAAATAAATAAATGGCACAGAAACAAATTGGAACAAATATGGTATACTAAGGCAACATCCACACTGCACATTTAAAACACTTTGTATCACTTTAACAGCTGTGGCATCTCACAAATAGTATTGGGAACTGTAGTTTGTTAAGGGTGCTGGGATTGTAGCTCTGTTACAAGCAATTCCTGGGATTCTTTGCAGGAAGCAATGAGTATTAAATGCACGGTGTGAATGTGATATAAGAGACAAAGCAATGCAAGAGTATAAGGTGGGTATACCCCAGGACCTATTCTAGACCAGGTCTTTGAAGAAGCTTTTCTGTTTCTGTGCATGCTATGTTTAGAGTTCTCCTGCAAAAGTCTAAGGAGGCTTCCAAGTGTTGTGGAACACTCTGGCTTGAGGAGAATTGGATAGGCTTCTGGAAATTCTACTGAAATTTCCAAATTCATAAAATTAGGAACATAGGAGGCTGCCTCATACTAAGCTGGGTCATTAATCCATTTAGCATAATACTGTCAGCACTGACCAATAGGGGTGGGGAAGAAATTCAGTTCAGTTTGTATTTAAAAGGGAACCTACCAGATTTACACTTCCTGAAACAATACACAAACCAAAACACAGCTAGCCTTCAGAATTCATACATAGCTAAGTTTTGCAATTCACTTCTCCCCTAATGCATGAATTAGGGGAAATTCCTTGCAAAAATATGTATGCTAGCCAAAACAGCACACAAAAATGTGTCGATAAGGAGAAATTCACACTAAAATGTTGCATTTTCATGAGTATTTAAAAACACACACACGCCACATATTGCTACAGAAATGGGGATAACGGGATTTAAGATTGGAAAAATGAGAAACTTAGATAACTGAGAAAGGCAGATCATTTATACTGACCGGCAGCAGCCCTTTGGCAATAGCCCTACCTGGAGATACCAGAGATTCAGCCTAGATCCTTTTGCTCTCCCACCAAGCTCTGGCCCCCTTCTAGGTTTTGGCCACCCTTACCTGTAAAGCAACATGGCAAACTGGCTATGCAGTATGGTATAGAATCCCATGCAGACACAATATATGTAGTTGCCATACACTGAGTCTCAGACTGATTCCATCTAGCCCTCTTCTGTCTAAACAGACAGAATACCTTTCCAGGGAACCTCAGTCCCTGCCCATTCCAGCCTTCCTGCATAAGGTCTTTTAACTGGAGATGCAAGGGGTTTTAGTCTATTTATGTCTTTATGTGGAAATAATTCCATTCCACTGAACTGATTCACAACATAAAGAAACACATTAAAAATCATATCATATATAAAGGAAAAATACCACCAGAGTGAGTGGTCGGAGAATGCCCTGGGAAAGAGATGTGTCTTATACAAAGACCTGAAGCATCTTCCCATTGGTGCCTCCCTCAATAATATTCTCTGCATGCAAATCTTGTGCTCTGCCACTGATATATGGTCCTTCCCTATTGAATGGTATAATTACATATCACTCTTAGAGAGGCTCTTGGGGGCTCAGCTGGAACTTAGTGCTTAAATGATGAGTGTGAACATTAATAGGGAAGGTTACCTTTTCCCCCCACTGTGGCCTGATGCAGAAAGATGATAGGAGCTTCTTTGATGAGCACAGCAGTGCTTTCAAAATATAACTCATGATTTAGTATATCAGGGTAACTGTATGAACAGTCCATTAAAAACTGAATGGCCAAAGAGCTGATGTCTCCCTCCCAGCATGCATACCACGCAAGCTAAATCAGATGAAGAGCAGCCACTGAGGGCCTTGGCCTTGGTTATGGCACTCCCTTCTGTCAATGGCAAAATATGGATTGCCTTCAGTGGCGGGAACCTTGAGCACCCTTATCATAATTCATCCCTTATTTACATCCACAAGAAGATCTTCCCTAAACTCTCAGGCTCCCTTGAAAGCCCTTGGCCTGTGATAATGGTAATGGTGGCATCCTGGGAGTTGCTTTGACATTAAACATCTGTGACAGCTGCAAACAGAGAGTCTGTTGGTTTTCAATTAAAGCCTCAACATAACGATTCCAATTCCAATCATCACAGGAGGACAATACAATACTTAGCTAAATGCAGATGAAAGGGTTTTTTTGCCTTGTTTTTCCGTCTATCGATTTTTCCATAGCCCATCTCTTTTCAATGGCTTGCCATGAATAGGGACGTGATGGTACAATGAATGTTGACGCACATGGAGCAGCCACTAAGAGCTGGTTCAGGCATTCATTCATTCATTCGTTTATAAAACGCTTTTTAGAGCAAATGTATGACAAGCCAACATTTGCAGTTTATATTACAGGTAGGGGACCTCATGCCTGGGGGCCAAATGTGGCCCTCCAAATTTGTCTATCTGGCCCTTGGGAGTTTCCCCAGGCCACACCCTTGCCACACCACCTGCTGGCCCTGCTAATAACCCTCCTTGTGTGTGCTTGCCTCACTGGAATACATCCTTTAGCACAGATAATGCCTCTTGCTTTCCTGGATGAAGGATTGAGAGTGGTGTGAGTGTGTGCTTGTAGAAAGGTAACATTTATTTATTTATTATTGTTAAATTTATTTATTTATATCCTGGCTTCTTCACAGAACAGGGACAGAAGGCGGTTCATAAAAATTAAAGTACACATAAAAATTTGCATTAATTGCTCAACCCACTTTTGACTCTGCCCCCATGAACCCCTGGAGCCTTCAGAAGGTTGCCCTCAGGCTGAAAAAAGTTTCTCACCCCATGTAGGAAGCAAAAACCTAGATTCATGTAATCCCATCACAGGAGAAACCAAAACAGGTGACTGGCAGTTTAGTGGAGGTATCCAGGTGTCCTGAAAGGATCTGTGCCATGCCTGTTGCTGCTCAGTATGTTCAGTATAACTGGGTTGGCAGAATGCAGTAAACTTATGACATTCACAGATGAAACTAAATGGAGAGGAATTAAAAACTGGGATAAAAAATAAATTATTTTAATAAAGAGCTACACAGATATGGGGGAAAATGAAGTCTCACAAAATCAAATGTTAGAAGCAAAATTTTAAGCAGAGGTTGGATGGCCATCTGTCATGTGTGATCTAGTTGAGATTCCTGAATTGCAGGGGGTTGGACTAGATGACCCTTAGGGTGCCTTCCAACTCTACAATTTTAAGATTCTAACTAGCTTCTTGTTTGTTTTGCTCTGTTTCCTTTCCTTTCTTCAGTTTACTTTATTCATCCCCTTTTCCACATCAAAACTTTTCATGGTGTGGGAGGCTTGTCGTAGACTGTATCATATGTGAACAATTTGTCAAATGCCATAGTGAAGGTGAACATTTCTTTCATTTGTAATTGAAAGCTGCCCTTGAAAATGTTTTATGTCTCAACTGTAGCATTTTGTTCCAAATAAAATAAACAGATCCTCCCAAGTCTGCAATCAGCCAGACCAAGCCCCTGAAATGGGGCGAGCCACCAAAGCTACTCCTCCCTTGCTCATTATGAAATGGGTACAACATCAGAGGTAGTTCCAAAAGCTTTTATCTTACTATGTGCCCACCCAGTCTCCATCATGCAGCACTTGTGTCACTTGCACAACTCAAATATTATACTAGTCATTGATTTCCACTGTTAATGTTTTCCAAGTATCTTCCAAAACAGAACAGCAAAGGGGAAATTAAGCATCCCCTTCCACAATCTCTTACTTAATCCTGCAGCCACTTACATTGTAAAGTAGCAGAAATGCAGTGTGTGTGTACATCTGCATGCATGCATGTGTGTGTTTGCATCACACACACACACACAAATGAATAACTTTATACAGTTGCTTTAAAGGCACTTAGTTTAGACTGAAATCAAAGAATGCAGAAGTGAAGCTTTGTTTTCAATTTAATGTTGGGAAATGCCATCAGAGTCAGCTAAGCCAATATTTTGTAAACTTTGGCTGAAACAGCTACTGTAGGGAACGCTAAACAAAGTAGCTCCTGTATATTCTGTTGCCTTAGAGACTGAGAAACATCTGTATCCGTGCAGGCAAGTGATGCAGACATGGTAAGATATGACTTCCTTGCGTTCCTCTCTTCATCTTGCTGTCAATAGTAATGTTTTATGGTGGCAATATGCTGAACTTCTTTTGCATTGTATTGTATCTGGTTGAGTAGCATATCATGGTCTGGGAGAGCTTAATTAAAAAGGTCTAACTCCTTAGTCAGGATGCTCTCCTACGAAAAGATGCTGTCACACAAATAATTTTTTTTTCAAGATGAACTTGGAGGGACTTGAAATGATTGTTGTTCTGGTGATAATTGTGGCATTTGTGAAAGCTCTTGAGCATATGGGACTGCTGGAAGACACTGACGAAGGTAGGATCTTTAAGCACTTTGGTTTTGGGGAAAGGTTTTGTTGCTAAGAATGTTCACTTTCAGTATTTGTACATGCAGTAAAGGGGGGGTGACACAGAACTGAACTGCAGAAGTCACGATGAAAAAAATCCTCCTGAAACAGACATAAATCTTGAAATATATATAGTTTCTTTCTTTCTGCAAAATGTGGGTTGGCTTTTTAAGACAGAATTTACAGAGAGCCTTTAGTATAATTAGATGTTTTTCAATAACTTCATTGCAGAACTGCATTTTGTGCATGAACTGTGAACACTATATCTTGATCCAGTCTCACAACTTCATTACAACAACCAATTTCAAATATAATTGCTGGAAGCATTTGTTACAAAATTCATGCATTTTCCTGCTCCAATGATATTTAGGTTATATAAA
Organism: Podarcis raffonei; assembly: GCF_027172205.1. Classification (NCBI taxonomy): domain Eukaryota; kingdom Metazoa; phylum Chordata; class Lepidosauria; order Squamata; family Lacertidae; genus Podarcis; species Podarcis raffonei. The sequence continues at coordinate 50,412,160 of NC_070603.1, forward strand.
TAGATTTTGTCCCTCAAATTGTTTGCTTTTCTACATCTTCGCTTTTTTATTTGGTACATCTATAATCAACAGCCTTTCCTAACCTTTCATTTGTTAGCACATTATTGTACTGGCTAAAACATAAATATCTGGTGTTGGAATATACGTAAGGTTTTGCTGATAAAGAAACTCAGGCTGTTGTTGCCTTTGCTGTATTTGCAAGAGGTTTGTATGATTTGCACAGACAGGGAAAGAGAAATATATCACATAAAAGTGAATGTATAATAGAAAGCTGGTGAGGCCAAGTCTATGTAGAATATGACCAAACGTAGAAGGGAAATGACGTGTGATCATTTTAACAGTTGTTAAGGGGAATGTAGGTTCCCAGCTAGACTGTACACACATCAAAACAACTTTCTTTTTGCTTCATGGTACATTCCATAAATTACAAGAGATGTAGTTGTTAGCAGCTGAATTAATTTAACAGTTTAAATCCGGTTTCAAATACTTTAGAAAAAACATAACTTTTACAAAGTTTGACAGAGTTTTGGCATACTTTAATTACTATATTAATGAGTAAAGATATGTATATTGCTTTTGCCTTACTTTTACCCTATTAGATGATTTGAAAGCTTAAAAAAGGAAAAAAAGAAGGGGTTTTGAAGCCATATTGAAACATACATTATGATGCTGCTTTATTTGCTCTTGTTAGAATTTATAAACACTGTTTATCTGTGTTCTGATTACAATTCAGATCAAATGAAAACAAGTCTGAAAACAGGCTTTAACTGTAATAAGAGAAATACTTTGACTTCCATCTGTTTCCAAAAGAATGTTAGCACACACATACTTAGCACAGGAGGTTGTAAATGTACTGTGAGAACAGCAAATTCCAGTTGCAGCTCCTGTCAGGGATAAATTGTTTTGCTAAAAAACCCAAAAAAACTTTTTTGCTTTTGTTTTAACAAAAATGGATGTTTTGTGAATAAAATTACAAAGGTATATTAGCATCCCTTCAAGTAACTGAAGGAATGAGAGCAAGATGAGGATTTCAGCGGGGTACGTGCTATCACCATATATTGTTATGTATCCTTTGTGAGTATATGTAGATATGTGAAACACTTTTCTCCCTCCCTCTCACTTTCTCTAATATAAGAGATTGAGCACACATTTTACTTTGGGCTATTTTAAAATTATTTTTGAGACTGTAGGTTTTTTTAAAAAAAAATGCAGATTGTATCTGTCTGGGTAAATAAATTAATAGTTAAAAAGTACAGTGGTACCTCGGGTTAAGTACTTAATTCGTTCCGGAGGTCCGTTCTTAACCTGAAACTGTACTTAACCTGAAGCACCACTTTAGCTAATGGGGCCTCCTGCTGCTGCCGCGCCGCTGGAGCAGATTTCTGTTCTCATCCTGAAGCAAAGTTCTTAACCTGAAGCACTATTTCTGGGTTAGCGGAGTGTGTAACCTGAAGTGTGTGTAACCTGAAGCGTATGTAACCCGAGGTACCACTGTACTAGTGTTAGGTTCTAAGCGCAGATCCTGAAGTTTTAAGGACCTTGGCATAACAAATGGTCAGCACACTAGAGCCCATTTCATGTGTTAATAATGCGAAGTTACCTCTTGTGTCCAAAGAGGCAATGGTAGGTCTCTGTGGCCAGCCCTACCTGCAAGATCACCCAGATCCTCAAGCCTACCCACTGAAGTTCACACATTAAGCATGAATATCTGCATAGGTAAAGCCGACAGACACAAGAGAGTATCCAATGACCTCATTCCACTAGTGCAATGATTTACAGGTTTAGTCAAGAGAGCAGAACCATTAATGAGTGTTCCCTCAACTTGTCAACCCTGTTGCTTTGGCCTTCAAGTCAAAGTTATCCTGCAGAGATGGGATACCTCTCATCCTGTGCACATATTTCTGAATAATCAGAACATACAAAATACAGCATCCTGCTCTATTTCAAATAAGAAATTAAAATATTTTAAGGAAGAAGCATTTCAAAAAAAGAAGCGCAGAATTCCTTAATGTCCATCTCTGTCTCTATATATAGATTCCTTCCCCTCCTGAGCTTTCAAACAGATTATAAAATATAATTGTTCTTACTGGAAAAACTTAAATACATGAAATTTAATTTGTACTTGGTTTTATTTGTGATTTTAGGAATGAGACTTCCTTATTATATAACTTTATTTTATGTTAATATAATTCAATATATATTTGATTTAAGCACTTCTTATAGCTTGCTAATTCTCATTGCTGCACTTTCAGAAATGATGTATAGCAAACAATAAAAATGATTATTCAGCACTGCGTGGTCTTCAGGGAAGTCATGGGACCTAATTCAACTACCCTGTTCTGCCAGTAGAAGCCAGTACAAAGACTTCCACTAGCTCAGTGGGGTTCCCCTCTCTCCTTGAGAGCCAGTGTGGTGTAGTGGTTAAGAGCGGTAGTCTCATAATCTGGGGAACCCGGTTCGCGTCTCCACTCCTCCACATGCAGCTGCTGGGTGACCTTGGGCTAGTCACACTTCTCTGAAGTCTCTCAGCCTCACTCACCTCACAGAGAGTTTGTTGTGGGGGAGGAAGGGAAAGGAGAATGTTAGCCGCTTTGAGACTCCTTAGGGTAGTGATAAAGCGGGATATCAAATCCAAACTCCTCCTCCTCCTCCTCCTCCTCCTCCTCCTCTTCTTCTTCTTCTTCTTCTTCTTCTTCTTCTTCTTCTTCTCTCTGTGTGCCTCCTAACACCTCCAAGGCATTTTTTCCTTGGCTTTCAGTATTCCCCTAACTGGTTTTCCTTTTGGTTGTGGGGAGGGCCACATTTTACCTGTCATGTAGCATTGACCTCCCTGGGAGTCCGTTTAAGAGGAACTGGAATGTACTGTCCCATAGTAACAGAAGTTCTGAAACTTTAAACACCATGCTGCCAGCACTTCTCAAAACATGCAGCAGAAGCATATTTGGCAAGAGTGGCTAAAGGGTGGGCCCTCCAAAAGTTACTCTGAACATTATCAAGCCATGACAGGTGAAGCATACTGTGGCTTATGCAGAGGAGGAAAGGAAGGTCTATAATGTCTAATGAAATCATTGTATATAGGTTTGTTTGTTTGTCACATTTATAAGCAGACCTTTCTCCAAAGAGCTCTGTGGTTTTCCTCCATTTTGTGTTCACTTCTAACAATGAAATCAAGTAGGTTAGTCCGAGATATAATTCATCCAGTGAACTGCACAGTTGATGAGGGATTTGAACCTGGGTCTCCTTTGTCTACCTTTGGATATAATGGTCATTGTAGATCTTTAGAGCAGCCATTTTCAAGCCATTTATTTAAATGTGATGGCTTGGATCCAGAAAAGCACTGTCAGAATTGGGTAGAGAGAAGGTGACTTTCTGAACCTTTCCTCTCACCAGACCACCTAAGATTATCTCGAGGATCCAAAATAAGGAGGCCAGTTGTGCACTGAATAACTAGAACGTTTTCACTTAACACTGCTTTGGTTTAGGAAGTCATTCAGCGACTTCTGTCTTTTCTATTTTAAGAATCGTCTCACTTTGCAGATTCATTCATTCATTCATTCATTGAGCTCTGGATAGCTGATAACCTATTAAAAACCAGACTAAATAACATATGCAGTAATATTTTTCTTCATGTGACCTGGAATTTGTCTTGCACCATTTTCCAGGACTTCAAGTGCTGTACACTTGAGAACCAGGGATTGTTTATTTGGGCCTCCTATAGTAGTCTGACCTTGTGTAGTGAAATGATGCCTATTGATGTACTTTGTTAGTATTTCTGGGGTGACAGCTTTTGCAGATGCTGGTGCAGACAAGGAAGTTGTTTTTGTTCTTATTTTAGACCATCACTGTAGTCACTCAGTGTGACATAAATCCAAGTACATGAAAGAAACGATAAAGGCATCTGTATTCAGATCCCTCCTCTTCTCTGATGCTGTTTTCAATATTCCCATTTTTCAAGGTCTGAATAGAATTGATTTGGCTTCCAGGCTGTGCAGGATCATTTTATTCTTTCTTCAGATGAAGCAGAAGGGCACTTGTCCTTCTGGCAGGCGGCCTATTAAACAAAAATAACAGCCAGTATAAGCATAAACTCTGTAGGTCTAGGACATTAGAAAGGAGAGCAGGAGAATCAGATAAACTGATAGGAACATGATTGATTCCTTGCCTTTCATGCTGGAGATAAAGGCCTGGCTTCACATGCAGAGGCTGGACACTTTCCATGCAGAGAGTGACAGTTCCTGGCACACAAAAGCAGTACAATATAAATAGGGCTGAAGTGCTTTGGGATCTCGCTGGGCAGATCTGTAGGTAAGAACCATGTTTGGCTGGCAGGAGAAAATGTACTATGTAAAATAGTCAGAGAAATCCCAGTGCTATTTTGAAAAGACAACCAGACAGCTAAACCAAAACAATTTCAGCTGTGGTATCTGACAGGCAAATGCTGTGGCACACAAATAATAACTTTTGTAATATAACTGTTGACTAAAACATTGGGGGGGGGGGGACAACTGATATGGGATTGTGATGAAAATAGTGTTTGTTTTTATCTCTCTTGAATGCTGAACTCAGAGAGCTTTGACAAAATATTCACCCACTAAGCTAGTCTCTTGGTTTTCACATGGGCAGCAATGATCACATTGGGAATGTTCAACGCGCTGCCTTTCTCACATAAAAAATGAGTAGGTATTATGCCAGGCCCTGGTAACCTCAGATGATGAGAACCTAGATCTCCTGATGATTGACAGCTTAGGTGAGCAGACCTAGACCCCTGACCCCAGCACTAAATTCCCTGGTATACCAGGTGGGACCTCCCAAGGCCTACCTCCAGGGATGCCTTTGAAGGATGCTTGGGTTGGGTTCCTAACTCACCTCTTGCAGAGGAATCCTTGGCCCTGTCACAGTCATCCCCTAGCTCTTGACAGTGTCAGCACCAGAAGGTCCAAGCCCAGCAGCTGGTCATGGATGGACTACGTGACAGAGAAGCCAGTGTCACTTGTCTCCTGAGCAAAGGGTTCCTTTTGAGTGAGGCCATTCCTCAAGGTCTTTGAGTAGACTCACACACTGACAGCTGATGTTGGGGTCAGGCTATATCATGCTTCACTTGGGACTCTGCTAGTTGCTGAAAACAATGCATGTCATTCAGTTCCTTATGCTGAACCTGATGCTGTACCGTAGGTGCCAACTCCCTGGGACCCTGGGTACCTAAGCTCCTACAAAATTTCCCATGAAGGGACCGGGCACCCACAAATTTTGGTGCCAGGGCCATGCATGTACCCACAGTCATGGGGCCAAGTTGGCACTCCTCTGCCATGCTTTTTTCTTGACCCCTTCAGCTGCAAACCCCAGACCTTCCTTTACTGAGTCTGCCCTTGCATTATGTTTGGGCTCAGATTCCATCTCTAATACCTGGTCTTGGTTTGACCTTGCTTTCTGATTCCCTTCAAAGTTTGGCAGTCTTCTATGTGGGAATAAGTCTGCAGTGGGGTCCATTGAGGGACCTGACCCCATCTAGTTTACCGGCTCAACCAGAGCATGTCCACAAGGTTGCCTTTGTCTCATGAAGAAACATGTTCCTGCCTCCTGCCCCTCTCTGTGAGAGAGCAATCAGGAAAATGGTGCCCTCTCCTGTTTTATTTCAGGCATTCTATTCAGTGTATTGCTGCTTTAGGGTTCAGCCTTACTAACAAAATAACATAAAACAAAAGTAAAGATATAATAAAAGTCATACTTCTGGTATGAAAACCTCTAAGGTTTTACTAGAGGGTTTTACCAAATTAGCAATGATTCAGCTGTTTCGTTTACCTTGAAACTGGCTGTTTTATTTTACCAGTATTAAAATCAAACCCCCCCCCCCCCAGTTCCAAAACATATTGAAATGAGGACAGAATTAGGAACATGTAATGTTTCCTAAATAGTAAAGTGAGAGGTATGGGTCTTGTCTGCATGTGATGTCTGAGAGGCAGTGAGAGCGCACTTTCACACATTACAGAGGAACTGTGACTCACTTTCTAGCTTTGCAATGTGAGTAAGAACTCACACATCTCCCAATATGGAGAAAGAATATTTTTGCACCTGAAGTGTATTTTTGTATAACTTTTACTCTGGTTTTATGCTGTTTCATTGGTATGATTGAGTGCTAAAGCCACAAATCATTGGAGAGAGAGAGAGAGATGGAAAAGGGAAAGAAGAAAAGTAAGGCTGAAGGCTTGGGTGGAGATGGAAAAGCCTGTTGATTCTGTTTCTTTACATTTTCCAATCTTAAGTTCTTAGCATTTCTGCATCAGTTTGTCGGCATTTAGAAAAGTCCTCATGAAAATTGATCAGCATTTTAATGTGCATTTCTTCTAATACACATATTTTTGCAGCAAATTTACCTTATATATACATTTTTGCCCTAATAGGTTGCATTTTGCATGCTATTTTCACTGGTAAATGCATTGCTATGCACAATCTCCTAATACATTTTTGTACATCTTTTTTTGGTTAAATTATATAATGAAATACCAAGAAATTTGTATTTTGAAGAATGGAACTGTGTTTCAGTTTGCATATTGTTTCTGGAATTGCAAATTAAGTAGGTTCACATTAAAATGCGAAATGAGCCAATTGTCCATCCCTAGCAAGGATGGTGTTGAATTTGGACCCCTCTTTTCAAACAGTATAGAATATTTTGGAAACTGATTCACTTAGGACTTCTAAATACAATACTTTTTGGAAATGTGCCTTTTTGAAGAAATGAAAGTTGGTAGTAGTAAGTTGAAACAATCTTTGGATAGTTCATGAATGGAAATTTTATAAAATCATATGCATTTCCTAACACTCAGAACACTTAACAAGACTATAAAGAACTTACTAAATTATTAGACTGAAACGCAGGATGTATCTGAGAGAGAGATTTGTTACAGTTCAGTCTATTTTACTTGTGTGGTTGAGGATGCTTTGCAGTTTTTTTCCCTCCCATCCTGAAATCAATCAACACTTTTTTTTCAGAGTCCTAAAATACACCACCACCCTTTTGGAGCCAAAGTTGAGAAAACTGAGAATGTTCAGTTCAACCTCCTATGTCTACCTGACTTTTCCTGAGTCTTTGTTAAACGTTTGTCATTCCCTTTTTCCCCCAGTCGAAAACTCATTGGCAGCCCTCAGGGCAGGACTGAATCACTTTGACATTCACTGCAGTGTTTAGCATATAACTGGCACTAACAAAGAAGTAGTTGTTGATGATGATGTAGCTCAACCACAATTGCTATTGCCTGGTGAGGCTCTGGGCCCCGCAGTTCGCCTCAGAAATAAACACACAGGGACACAAACTTGTTGGGTTAATGGGATAGGTTAGGCCACAACTTTATTGGCTACAGATGTGAGCGGTTTGGCTTAGGCATTTGGGTGAAGCCAACTATATCCTGACTCCTGCCCACTGCAGGAAGTCTCTGCAGGCATGTCCAAAGTCCGTTTTGGGTACCTAATGTGGCCCCCTGGTCGGTTTAATCCGGCTCCAGTGGCAGTTTATTTCCTGGGGTAAAATCCTAAAAAAGCCTCAACGACTTCAATCCTAAAAACAGGTTAACAACTTTGGTTGGCCCTCATGGCCCTTCACTTCATCAAATCTGGCCCTCTTTGAAAAAAGTTTGGACACCACTGCAAGGGTCAACCACCGATAGGGGGAGCCCTATGATATACATCAATTAAGAGCACCCCCAGGGTCACCGATAGGGTCGTGGCATGGCTCTAGCCCAGGCTTTGGACAGGATCCACACCCCTGGATCCCTTTAATGGGATACCCTTAATGAGGAGGGGCAGGTGGAGGCAACCACAATTGCTGCTAGTAATTTCCTGCAGGCTGCTGCACAGGCATCTTCACCAGTCAACTCATGGATTTGTGCCTATCTGAAATGATAGTGAATGCATTATACTGCTCATTTACATACTATTACCAGATCTCTATACTCCTGGGAAATAGGTTTAAAGTTAAGCTTGAATTATTGTAGATAGCCGCAAGTCTGAAGCAAGACTTTGCAGTACCTGCTTGCCCAAGATACTTATGTCTGATTTGTATGTGACTTCCCCCAAATTACAAGGACGTGTCATTTTTCTAACTTTTTCCTCTCTCAGTGCATATTAAAACACATGTAAGGAAACAGCAGTGGATCAAGGGCTAGAGTCAGAATACTGTAGTAGATGTGAGGTTGACTGTTAATATGTTTAGCCTTGACAATACTACTTGAATTTTCAGGGCCCTGATGTCATTATGCTTTGTTCTAATGCATGGGTAGGCAAACTAAGGCCCGGAGGCCGGATCTGGCCCAATTGCCTTCTAAATCCAGCCCGCGGACGGTCTGGGAATCAGCATGTTTTTATATGAGTAGAATGTGTCCTTTTATTTAAAATGCATCTCTGGGTTATTTGTTCTTTTTTTCTTCTCCTCCAAAATATAGTCCGGCCCCCCACAAGGTCTGAGGGACAGTGGACCGGCCCCCTGCTGAAAAAGTTTGCTGACCCTTGTTCTAATGCCCGTGTACCACAACAATTAAAACCAACTTACAGGAATAAAAAGCAGCTTTTAGGAAGAGGACCATGATTTGAGTAACGTTGGAGAGAGTTGAGGGGGTGGGGTTTTTAGATTTCATACAAGGCCTCCATATCTTTCCCTCTGTAATCAAGCTGTGATTGGACACGTCACTGCCTTTTCATCAAGGTAGCTTTTAAAATAAGAACTGCAGAAAGAATTTAGAATGTATCAAATCTATGACTATCCTTAAATAGGATTTTCATAAGTGGGTTATTATACATATGGAACAGTATATCTTTTTCAGCTATTTAATTCTAATTCTATGTGAAGTTATTCAAAAAAAGGGGGCACAATTGGAAAGCCTGATGTCTTTAAAAGATGAATCCGCTGTAGCTTTTTATTTATTCATCCATTCTGCAAAGGCATGTGCTTCGTCACAGAGGTAACCTCTGTGGGGATGGCCACTGGGCAAAGTGACCTTGTGGAACAAAAGTGATTGACTATATAATGAAGAGATATAGATGGAAGCCAAAAGGCATCAGTTCAATACTTGGCTGTACACTGTTTGATGCTGCTTATCTGTGTGGCATATGTAGAAGAAACATAGATGGCATTACGGAAATCAATAAATTCAGATCCAGAGCAGAAGATGGCCATGGTGCACTCACACGCATACAGAGGCTGTGTATACACTTCCACCTAGAGGTCTCCCATTGCTGGTTTGGTAGGTGCTGTACACATGGCATTAGCCACAATCCATATCTATCCTGTACCTTCTCTGTAATTTCTTGTGAAATATTGTGTGTTGGTGCATTTTCCTCCAAACTAGCTTCAATATGAATTGAGATAAAGAGTGTATTAGAAGTGTATTGGAATAGCTGGCAACATTTTGCAAGGTTAATGAAATAAGCTGGCATGTGTTGGTTTATTTCTTACATTTATATCACACCTTGCCTCCCAGGAGCTCCAGGCATAGTAAATAGGTTCCTACTCTCCATTTTATTTTCGAAAGAACCATATGAGGTAAATAAGACAGAGGCAGTGACAGGCCCAAAGGGAATACTTCATGTATATATATTGTCCCTGGCAGCCACTACTGTAAACGTAGACTGCTCAGAGTATTGGACAGCCTAATACTCTCACCCTCAGACAAATTTGCTCTTTTGCTTATTTGCTCTTTTCATCCCAGTGTATCTCTCAGCCAGCAATAGCCAACCTAGGCAGCCTTGGAAGGCCAGATTCCGCTGCATGTCCAGAGAGTCTCTACAGATGAGCCATTGTTCTCTTTGCTAAGGAAAGGTAATCTGTGCATAATCAAGGGTGATGTTTTTCCTTTGTTCCATTTAAAGTTGGTTCTCTTTGGAATAAAGAGACTCTGCACAAGCTCAGCCTGAGGTGTCAGACATTTCAAAACAAAAATTGGTAACTTTGCACCTAACCTTAGGATTAACAGTCATATTATTCCTATACACTACCCCCATAAACTTATAAAACTGATATGAGATGGTGTTTGTTTATGAGAATAGTTACCTAGAAGACACTGTGGTTCAGAACCTCCTAATCTTGCCTTCCTTTGCAACCTTCTTTATGACATGCAACTTCACAGGCACCAGGAGATGGAAGCCCTATCTAGAAATTACAGCACACAATTGGGGCTCTTTCTTCTGCTGTCACAGATTGAAGGTTGTGATGTAATCCAAGGAGCTATATCTACACTTACAGCCTTACCAAATGTGGCCCTCCAAGCATGATTGTCTGGCCCTTGGGTTCTTCCCCAGGCCACGCACCTGAGTCCTGCCCAACACCTCACCAACTTTCATTTGTAGCATCCTTGAGTGTTTTGTGCCTGGTTGGAATGTGTACTTTGACCTTTGATAATGCCCCTTCTTCTTCTTCTTCTTCTTCTTCTTCTTCTTCTTCTTCTTCTTCTTCTTCTTCTACTACTACTACTACTATCTTTATTTATATCCCACCCTTCTCCTAGACTCAAGGAGGCTTACACAAGCTAAAACAATACAGATAAAATACAAACAGCTAGAAAGCTAATAGATAATAGTTTAAAAGTAATCAAATCAGTGCTTTTTTCTAGAAAAATAGGTGAAGGTACTCACCATGAAGTTGTTACAGGAAGTGCCACACTTTTTAACAGCAACAAAAGAGGTGCTAATACTGCTTACCCTTGAGTAACCCCTGGAAAAAAAGCACAGACTCAAACTATAATACAAATAAAACAAATATAACAGAGGGACACATATTCTTAGAATGAAACAGGAATCCATCATACTTTTGGTTCCTCCACATCTGCCTCCACATAATCCTATTTTATTTAATTCCCACCTAGGGCCCCCTTTTCAATTTCAGGGTTTTTGTTGTTGTTGCTGTTGTTTTTAAACCTGCAGTTCCACAGGATTCTTTGGAATATTTCTAGGAGTAGAAATCAGCAATTGGAGGCCCCAGGCCTAAATCTGGCCCTTTGATGGATGCAAACTCCCCACACCCTTTCATTTCCAGTCCCAAGAGGCAAAAGTGGTACATGTTGACCTTGATGGCTCTGGCAGTCTTGTGGGAAGGCAGAGTTGATCTGCCTCCTTCATTTGTCCTGATATGCCTGCTCTCTTTTCCTCAGTCATCTTCATGTAGGCCCACATTCAATAGAGATTTACATAATACTTGCTTTTCTTAGTCATGATCCTTATAAACCAGGCTGTGTTTCAAAGAATATGGTGTTACCTTTGGCCATGGGTTAAATGACATTCACTGGAGTGTTTGAAATCTGTCCATGTATTCAGGACCATCAAACTGCAGTTGCTGTTTTCATCTCAATGCATAAATGTAGCCCAGTTCTTTAAAGTTCATGGTGACAAAACCAGGCCTTGATTGCAGAGGAGCTGACCATACAGTATTGCCTGGCAATCCAAATTGCAAAATGTTGTGTTTAGTGCATATCACAAAAGTAAACACAGATGCAACAAAGCCGATTACTGAGGAAAATAAAATGTTTCAGTGAAAGATAGAGAAGGTGGTACAAGAATGCCTGACATGAGATCCATCAATGTATTAAATTATACACCACTCCAAAAATAGTTGAAGCTTTAAAAGGAATAGGGTTCAGTCAACAACACAGTCCCTTTGCATATCAGAGGTAGGACAGTTTATATGCCAAACCTACCCTCTTTGAAAGCACAACATTTTCTTTGAACTTCACAGTGTGGTACTACCCAGATACACACACTCTCCGTGTGCACACACTGCAAGGCAGTCTTGGCAGAAAGTGAACAAATCCGACAACTGACTAACTCAATAAATGGGGACGATGAAAATGCATGAAAGAGAGAAATGAGTCATAATTCAATTATATTTGCCATTTTGCTGTAATACTAACATAAAATACACTGTATATGTTAAATATTGACTGTATATGGACTTAAAATAAAGTCCATTGGTGATACTATACTAATAAGAATATATCTATCAAAACTAATGATGGATGGGTCCTTGTCCGGACAGAGCAAGACAAAGACTGCTGAGTGACCAGCTTGCTCCAATGAAGGCTAGAGGTGGACTTGAGGCCTTTTGAGCATTTGCCTTAAGTCCACCCCTCCTAGGCTCTAACCCCTTGCGGGAGGGGACCCTTGCAGTACTCAAAGAGTCAGCCTTCTGGCCTCTGCAGTCCCTGGGCTCCTACCTGGTGTTTTCACTCTACCACTTCATTGGTGAGGTACACTGGAAAGCACTAAGTTCCTCAGGCTCTAAGGTAGGTGTGTGAAGGGTCCCCTTTTGACTCTGTGGGTCCTGTTGATGTGGGATATGATCTAGGTGGCTCTCGCCGGTCAGACTCAGATTTAGTGGATCCCTGATCACCAGAGTCGGACTTAGAGTTTGACTCCTTAGCTATTGAATCTGTAGTCTCTGACTCAGTATGTTAATTACTTCTGGACTCTAAGGTCACGACAGACATAGTGTTCTATTAACATTGCATAATGAATTATCCTTGCTGAGATATCACATTGCTAGCTCCCAATTTATCAGGCTTTCCCACCTTACTTTTAATTCATTATTTTTTAATTCATCATTTGTTTGTATTATATCGGGATCTAATAATAATAGCAATAATCAGAATAATGCCCTCCTCTGTTAAGTCCAACTAGCAATGTTTACTTTTTGGAAGTTTGGGCTAGTTGAATACACACTACTTTACTCAAGTCTTTTTGGCAGATAGATGTAAGCAAGACCTGCCACAAATAGGTTCACTAGGCAGGTTCAGCTAAGGCTGCATACACATGATACATTTAAAGCAATTTGAAAGCACATTATTGCCCCCACAGAATCCTGGGGAAGGTAGCTTGTTAGGATGCTGGGGGTTGTAGCTCTGTGAGAGAGAAACTACAGTTTCCAGGGTTCTTTGGAGGAAAAAAGGTGCTTTAATGCATGGTGTACATGCAACCCAAGTATTACTCAGAGTAGACCTATTGAAAATAATGAACATGACTAAGGGCCATTAATTTCATTAGGTCTACTCTGAGTAAAATGTAGCTGAATACCACCCATTGTGTACCTGCTTTGTCACTAAACTGTGTTTTTTAAACTGCGGATTCCATTTTTTTCTTTAATGTGCTGTATGACCTTATTGCTGCTATGCTTATAGTGTAACACAACCTCCTTAAATTCATCATCATTAATTTGATAAAGAGCAGGCTAGAAATTATTATTATTATTATTATTATTATTATTATTACTTCCAAGGTCTGCTGGGGAAAGAGTATGAGAGATATGTATCAGTTGACAGGGCTTGGTTTTTTAATCTTGTGCCTGAAAAAGCTCATATAAGCAAGAGCAGCACCTCCTATGATTTAGATCTTTGTGGTTTTCTGCCATCATTCTTATGCTGTTGTCGTTTTGTTTACATTGCATCCTGAAAATAGGCCTTCTGCCCTAGGGATAATTTGTTTTCCCAACTATATCAAACTGTAATTACCTTGTTCTTTTCTAATCACAGAAGAACACACTATTTTCAAGCTCGAGGTCTTGTTACAGCCAATCAGTCATTTCACTCACCAGATACTAGGTTGCCCAAAGGCACCAATAAAGCTTATGAATGATTACTGAATATTTATGGAAGAGAAATTCTTTTGCATGGTGTAAAACCCATGCTCAAAACCTGCTACAGGTTTTTGTCTTTTGAGAGCTTTTCTTATGAGTATCCAGCAGGCTCTTCTTATAGTCTTAACATCAATCTTTTCAAAATTCAGATTCACCTTTCATCACAGTCCACAACATGGAACTCATTCAATAATTTACATTTGGCCTCTTTACTCATTTTATCATTTGGAGAAACTGTGTGCAGGACTGAGGGAGTAGCATCACAGTAGCAGGCTTGATCACATTTTTTTACTATATCTGAGTCGAGCCTATGTGTGCATGCTTCTCAGTGTGACTGAGCACGTGTGTGTGTGTGTGTGTGTGTGTGATATATTTCTCTCATGCCTTTCCCCTTCTGTTTTTTAAATAAGTAAGTAGAAGAAAGAAAAGAAGTTTAGTGGTGTTTCTTAGAATGCAGCATGTTGCCAGTCTAAAAACAATTATTCAATTTCAAACTATCCAGTTATCAATCTGAATTGTTTGACATTGAATTGCAACATAATGATTAGTGAGACAAATAATTTCAGTGTTTATTACCCTTCCGTCATTATAATTGATTCCATTAATTAATTAATGTAACTTTCTGGTAAGCCTTATAAAGATGAGACTCTTTGAGAATTTATCAAAGTAAAAGGAAATTCACTTCAAGATCTGATACTGAAGGACAAAAGGTATTGTGTTGAACTCAAAGTATTTTTATTTTATTTTATTTTATTTAGCAGGGCTGGGGAACCTCTGGCCTGCAGATGTTGTGAGACTTCAACTCCCATCAGCTAGCATGACCAATGGTCAGGGAAGATGGGAACTGTAGTGCAACAATACCTGGAAAGCCATCAGCTCCCTATACACCCCTATTTCATATTATAGTTTAGAAAAGTCAGTCACCGTTAAAGTTTTCTATTTTCTTTTGAATTAATTGTACATCTTATTGACTTTTTACAGCTATAGTCTCAAAAATCATTAAACACACACAGAGAGACACACAGACACTCCTCTCTTTTTTGCAACTTAGTTGAGGCACCCACTGTCAAATTAGAAACATTTCTATAAGCATAATATCACTGCACTTCATACAAAGGAAGATTATGCTCATAGAAATCTTTCTAACTTCCAGCTTCAGAAATGTGGTCCTTGCCATTCCCCTGGGATAAGGTTAGTGATTTCTGTGGGTTTTGTTCTGTTTGTTGTACTGTTCATTGTTATAACATTATATCAATGGTACCCTTGTTTTGGCTTTAAAAAATGAAATGAAAGGAACTATAAGCAGCATCTTGAGCAATAGTCAGTGGTGAGCTTACAAATATGTATCTGATCTGATTCTCACATCACACTGAACACCGTGCCTGAGCTCTGGGAGTGACTGACCAGGAACAATACCTTGGGATCATAGTAGATAGTTCAATAAAGATGTCCAACACGGTGTGTGTGGCACCTGTGAAACAGGTGAATGCCATGTTAGGGTTCATTGAAAATAAAACTGGCAGTATGATATTGC
This sequence comes from Podarcis raffonei, assembly GCF_027172205.1. Taxonomy (NCBI): domain Eukaryota; kingdom Metazoa; phylum Chordata; class Lepidosauria; order Squamata; family Lacertidae; genus Podarcis; species Podarcis raffonei. The sequence continues at coordinate 50,427,300 of NC_070603.1, forward strand.
CAATTGTACAAGTCTATGGTGTGACCACATTTGGGATACTGCGTACATTTCATCTGTGTGCTCTCATCTTGGCTTTCTTTAATGCAACTATGGGTTTTGCATCCCATGTCTTACTAGGGTCTTATATTACTTTTTAGTCTCTGGTTGGGAACTAGACCACCACATGTGGCTTTGTGCATGTCAGTTCCTTCTTATCCCCTAAAAGCACTCTCAGTTTGGGGTGTCTTCCAGAGCAGCAAAAGAGACACTGCCTACCACACCTTATTTCCAAGAATTTTATTTTTTTGTTATTACTGTATCTATATCTTCTTTAACAACAATGATTTGCTTAAAAAAAATATCTGAAATAGATTTGGATAAGGCTTAAGCAGTTGCTATTGTTGCAGACAGAAATGGCATACCTCCCAGCTAGTTGCTTATTATTATTATTCTGTTATTATTATGGCATCTGATGTGTTTGATGCTTGAATATAATAAAATACATGGTGATTAATATTTGGCTGTTCACATGAACTTCCAAGTTGATGCAATGTTACATGATATTTCTCACCTTGAGGCTTAAGTTCATTCATTGACTTTGTTATTTTTCTGTTCATTTAATGTTTGTTTTATATTTGTTACTGATCCACTAGAAAAAATCCAGAAAGGTACAGTATAGTAAGAATTTTATTTGAACCAAGCAAAATGTCAGACAGTAGTGAGTTTCCAGAGTTTCCAGTTTTTCAAGATGGATGTTAAGCATCATCAGGGAGATGGCCTGATGTTGGAACCCCAAAGTTTGCTGCTTGCAGAAGCCATGTATACAGGAGATGTAAGGCACACTGAATTAGATTAGCTTGCTAGGTGCAAAATAGATTTTTTTATTTTATATATTTAATAGAGTATTTATAAACTGCCAACTTAAAAGAAAATATTATGGTGGTCTACATCATTTTCAGGTTGTGCCAAGCACTGCTGAGACAGGGAAAAATAACAGCTGTACCTCGGCATCCTGAAAAATATTAACTCAAAATGCAGCACCATTGTGCCCACACAATCAGGAGAGCAGCCTTTATTAGAGTTGATGATTTCTGTAATGAATTGGAGAATGTTTTCCTTACCAAAGGTTCTCATATACCACTAGTGGTAAGGGAATTGTTCCATATGCACAACCAGTAGCCACAGGTGTAACACAACCTCTGGACTTTGCAACTGGGGAGGCAATGGGGAAAAAATAGTGCTTCTGTAGTTTACCATTGCTACTAATTTTATTATCTTGCAACTAAATCCCATATCTGTTTTCTCATGCAAGTATCAATAAAACTGAATTCTTGGGAAATTATACAAAGGGCTTGCTGCTTACACATATGTATACTAAGCCACTAAATATATTGGAAGTGAAGTACAGACAAAAAAGTTGAAAAACCCTGGACATTATAGACCCTTCAGTAGTGTTTCGTAGCAAGCTATTTCTTTACATTAAGACTGATTTCACTTGGCAGCTATTGAGATGTGATATGGTACACATTCATGTTATTTTTCTAATTACTATCAGATTGTGAGTCTGCCCCTCTAATTGTACCTCCCTTCCTCTCATGTGTAGTGATCTGCTATTAGGGTTTGTGCTCCTTTCTATACCTAAAAAACAACTAACGTGTGCTAAGCATGCTAAATTCCCTGGATTCAATTAAATACTAACAGTGGTGTGCCCTAAAGGAGTATATTGTGCAGTCATTAGCAGGTTTAAAAAAGTTTGTAGATCAATCACCAGAGGGAGATAAAGATCCACATTATGCTTTCATCCATAACACATCATAATATTTGAAAATGTTTCAGGCTGCTTCTGTGTTCTGCTGAAATGCATGTGAATAGAACCAAAGGCACTGCTTGGTCAGCACTGGGAGTGCTTAGTTATGTCTGTTTGTGGCCTCCAGTGAGTAGAAACCGTGTGTGTGTTTGATTTAAGGATGGGGGAGAAATTTGATTAAGTTTGCACTTAAAGTTTTGAAAAGCCTCACTTTCCAAAGCAAGCCACAAACCCAAACACAGCCAATGTTTGAAATTTGCACTTCTCTGAATTTTACAGTGCAGTTCACCAGCCAAGTTATATGTACAGAAATGCATATGCTAGAGTTAAGTGTGCACATGCATGCATAAGTTTTCTAAAACTTATGGGTAACCCAATTCCTTTCCATGTTGCCATTTCAGCTTTAGAACTTTTAGCTCCCCTACTGCACTTTTCTTTTAAGGTTCTTCTGATCATGATGACAAGCAGCTCAAGAAATCTAAATCTAGAAGTTAGGATGCAATTCCTTGTATCCAAAAGTTTTTTGTTTTGTTTTTTAAAAGGAAAGTACTGATTTTAAAGAGTGAATGGATAATGTGATAGCATGTGATGGAAAACGCTATAATGACATATCTGAGTTTAGATTCACTCACAAGGCGTTTTAGGACACCTTGGCTCCTCACTTTACATTACGAAATATCAAAATTTCATTTAGAGAGCAGACAAGCAACGTAGACAAAGCAGTCACAGCCAGAAGTGTGAGTTCTATGAGAAGGTTAGGGACTCAAGATCATGCAGGGCATGATGTTTGTATAAAACAAATACACCTCAATGTTGAAAGTTTGTGTACCAGAAAGCATGGTCATATGTTTGCTGGTATGCACTCCGTGATGTATCTGTAGAAATCAAAGCATGCTGACTAAAACTCACTCTACCTGCCCCTAACTCTGGTTCAGAGGGTGCTAGAGAATGTAGATAAGTTGATTTCCCTCCCAACATTAATTAGTTGAGTTTGTTGTGAAACTAATGATGGCCTATTTGAAATTAATCCATTAAAATGGATTAACTTGGAGGCCAACCACTGGGTGTATATTATTAAAACTGATTCAGCATTGGTGAGGCTTTATGCCCTATCACAGTCCCAATAATGTCCTGCTGGGAAGAGCACTGGAGACAGGCAGGCCTTCGATCTTGGCTGGTTGGGCATCATGGGAAGAAGTTAATAGATTCCCTGACCCCACAAACTCCCTGACTGCCCATTTGTATTGCAATGTTCCAGGTCTTTCTGTACCAAACAGTATTCCAAGAATACCTGAGATTCTTTCTGTGGTTGTTCTTCCGGTAAGGAATGCAAAGTCAGGGACAGTGGGGAGAACCTTGTGTACACTGAGGAGGGCTCTGCATCTCTTTGACCACATTTCTATAGTCTTCTGAAATGGGGACAAACAAGTGAGTGGATCTGAGCCTTATCACTACCTGAAATGATTCCCAATTTTACTGTTTGCATGTGGATATACGCAGGCATATACTCATATGAGGGGTAATGTGCTCTGAGCCCCATATGCTGTGAGGGTCCAGATGGAATGTCCAATGTTGAAATAATATATTGGTTGATTTTGGTCTGTGCACCTCAAAATAGCCTGGTGGCCATACCCCAAACCCCTTTTCTCAGTAGCAGGGTGAAGCAAGGGAAAAGGAACCTGGGGATCCCTATTTACAGTTCAGAGTTTATGTTCTAATCATCTGATCATTTTGCTCCATTTTGTATCAGCAAAATAGTCCTAGCCGGTGCCATTTCCCATTGTCTCTCCAGCTTTTTTACAAGCTGTAGCAGCTTTGACCTTTTTAATGTTATTTCATTTGATTGGCTGGCATTTCCCCCTCTCCCCCCATCTTACAAGTGAGTGCATATAGCCAGCTCATTAAAAGCCAACATTTTAAAAGGTTAACGTGATGTAGCCTGCTATTGCTAATTTTGCTCTCTTTTGGTCTGAGACTTTCACTGCTTATGTTTCTGTTGTGTGACAAAGACCTAGAAAAGTGCACGAATGTTAGTTGTGTGCAGTTTGTATGAAAGCAAGCAGACCAGACTACAAACAACACTCTAATTTTGTGGCTGGAAAATAAAAGAAGGAATAACTTGAGCAGGCTTACGGAGATGCTTTTTTGTTGTGTCAAATGAGGATATCACAATCTTTCTTGGCTTCTGTATAGCTTGATACCTTGTTTCCTTGCTCATGTTCTTACATGGCTAGTGGGTGTTTTGAAGGCTGGAAGATTCTGGATGGGGAAAAGAAAATACTTCATTCAGTACACAGTTGAACTATGGAATTCAATCCTACCAGATGAAGTGATTGCCACCAACCTGTATGGCTTTGACAGAAGATTAGACGAATTCATGGAGGACAAGGCTAGAATAAAGTTACAGCTCTTTTTTTCCATGTCAGGCAGAGATGATGTAGCAGTCGGGGGAGTATTTATCCTACAAATCCAGTGTGAACCAGAGGTGGTTCTCTTTAAGAGGGTGTTAGCTGGTATAAGGAAGGAGGATCCATCTATCTTAGGATGCAGTCCTTTTGCCAACTTGTGCCTACTGAACTGCTTGTGGTACTCCAAAACTCTAAAGATTTGTACGCCAGCCGCAGAGAACTACTTGCAAAGATTTAGAAGACTGCTGTTGCACCTTAGAAAATTGCTTGAAAATTGGGTATTCACAGTATGACAGTACATAGTGTGGGAACCCCTTTTCTTTTCTGCCAGTGGCAGCCATTATGTGCTGGCACCCACTTTACCCACAATATGAGTACTGACACCTCATTTATTTTTACCAAAAAAGCACTGATAATAGCAGTTATGATTGGATTAGCACTGAAAATAACTTGCTGACTCTGATCCATTTTTTGACATGTGAAACTATGTTGAGGACACCGTATAGATGAATTACATTTCACAGGAAATTTCCACTGACTTCAAAGAGATGCAGACTCTCTAAAAGAGAGTTGATGACTATAATGATTCCCAGCCTTTCTCCCCCAGCTCTTATCAGTGGTGTGGTTTTCTGAGATCTGGTCTCTTGACTAATTCCTTGGAATTGATGCTTTTGCTTCACTTTAATTTACACATGCAAAGTGTAATATGGTGGTGACTATCATATGGCTGGGACGCGGGTGGCGCTGTTGGTAAAAGCCTCAGCCCCTAGGGCTTGCTGATCGAAAGGTCGGCGGTTTGAATCCCCGCAGCAGGGTGCGCTCCCGTTGTTCAGTCCCAGCGCCTGCCAACCTAGCAGTTCGAAAGCACTCCCGGGTGCAAGTAGATAAATAGGGACCGCTTACCAGCGGGAAGGTAAACGGCGTTTCCGTGTGCGGCTCTGGCTCGCCAGAGCAGCGATGTCACGCTGGCCACGTGACCCGGATGTGTCTCCGGACAGCGCTGGCCCCCGGCCTCTTGAGTGAGATGGGCGCACAACCCTAGAGTCTGTCAAGACTGGCCCATACGGGCAGGGGTACCTTTACCTTTATCATATGGCTGGATGGAGGTTGCTCTCTGCAGCAAACTATTCAGATGAGTTTAACAGTGCTGCAAGAAGAAAGCAGTTTTTGAGATGGCACAGCAAATGACAGATTCAGCCATCCTACGATTTGCATGTGTGAATCAGGTCTTCTATTTTGTATATCAGTGGGTGGGACTGGATGTTAGTAATGTGTACTGTACTACTTTAACATGATATTGCTTCTGAAACAAATCCATATATTTATGGATGTCAAACCTTATAGCTTTGCATACCAAAATAATGTTACTTGTGAACATGGAATAAGTAGGTTTTGCTCATGGGCAAGGTCTGGCTGGAGATCTTTTTTTTGGGCGGGGGGAGATACTTCCTCAGATTTTATTGACTAATGACCCTTGGTTGTGTGTTTGCTGCCACCCCACCTCCAAATGCCATGCAGGTTGACTCATATCCTGAGCCACTTGGAGTCACAGGTTCTGTGAGATACGTTCTTGTTTATTTCACACTGTGAGGTAGATTGTACAGGCTGAAATTATGTAAGGACTACAGGTGGATATACTTTCCGGAACTTGGATTCCTTGGCTTCGTCTTCTTATCCATGTCCATGATTCTGTCTGCATTACAGCTTAGAAATAGAAATAGCAGTAGCTCATTTCCCACTGTTGGAAACTGACTACAGTGGTACCTCAGGTTAAGTACTTAATTCATTCCGAAGATCCGTACTTAACCTGAAACTGTTCTTAACCTGAAGCACCACTTTAGCTCATGGGGCCTCCTGCTGCTGCCGCGCCGCCGGAGCCCGATTTCTGTTCTCATCCTGAAGCAAAGTTCTTAACCTGAAGCATTATTTCTGGGTTAGCGGAGTCTGTAACCGGAAGCGTATGTAACCTTAAGCGTATGTAACCTGAGGTACCACTGTATATTGGAATGCTTGCTGGTTAGGGACCAGGACAATAGGCACAATCCAGCTTCCCCTCCATTCTTTCGAACTAGGGACACACAAATATGTCAATTTTGGGTTCTTTGAGTTTCTTATTTTTCCAGGCTTAAGTCGGCTTGCTCTGCTTCTGCAACAGTTTGCAATTTCTGTTTTAAGGTCAACATGAAATTTTCATGAACATTTTTGTAATATCCCAAGTTTTGCAAGACATTTCTTGTAATATAATGTGTTTTCATTGCTATTTTCACTGACAATGCATTTTTCTGCACACTTCTCTAATATATGCATCTTTTGAACTTATTTTGGGGGGGAAGGTGAGTTGGAAAAGTGCAAAGTTCACACTGGGTTTTGGGTCACATGTTGTTTCAGGTATTGTGAGTTTCAGCTCTATTCCTTGCTCTGGCTGTGTGAAAAGATTACAGTGTATATGAGGCTAGTATTTATCAGGTCATGGACATTTTCAAAGACACTGAGGCTGCACTCTTAAATATACTGGGTAGTAAACCTCACTGAACACAGTGGGACTTGCATCCAACTTAGCCATGAGAAAGGCTAAGTGCTATTTGTAACACTTCTGAAAATATTGACAAAGCAGGCAAATCCAGGGTATCTTTGAAAAACAACAAGATCTGATTGATTTCCAGTATGTGTTCTTCACTTCTGAGAAAGAGCCAAATTAAGGAAGAGGGCAAGCTTTGTGCTTTCGACTACTAACATAGGTATTAGAGTGAGAAGCCACAGAAACACAAGCTACTCCGTGTAAATGACCTTTATTTCTTTTGTTACTTCTGAAAAACTAAAACTCTCATTACACATTAATATGAGTGCAGCATCCAAAGAGGAAAATAGTTTAGGCAATACAGTGTGAGTGTTTGTAATTCAGGAAGCACAGGTTCTGCTTATTGGATCCAGACTGAATAATAACAATTTGTAAATGCCTTTTCTGAGAATTCACAGTACAGCAAATTATTTGGCAAGGACACCTTAGAAAATGCAATTGCTGTCACTCCTAGCACAGTTTCTAGCACTTTAATGCTTCATGTTTCACCAGAAAGCGAGTGAAGGTGTGCAAGTGAGAACAGGGGAGGAATTAAGAGTTATGAGTAATTTTATCTGTGGCAAATGCTGCTGCTTAAGACATTTCCACCATCTTATTCCTCCAGCTTAATTTAGATACGAGTGCATTATGAGCCAGTGTGGTGTAGTTATGAAGTGTCAGACTAGGACTGCCATGATCCAGCCCCCACTCAGCCACAGGGTGACCTTGGGCCAGTCACTGTGTTTCAGCCTAATCTACCTTGTAGAGTTGTTATGAGGATAAAATGGGGTGGGGGCAATATACACTGAACTATTGGAAGGAAAGGCCGACTACACATGAAATAAGTAGAAGAAATGAAAAGTGTGAGCCACCCAAACCTTGGCTATGTGTTTGAAGTTGCAGCTCCTGGCTTCACATTTACAGCCCTCCTTTATATTCTTGTCAGCTGCCTCTGGGATGATAGCAGGTCTCCCTTTTAACACACCTCGCTCTGCTTCATGTGCCCTTTCAAACTCCTTTTTGATGATTGGTGCGATCTAAATCTCCATTTTATGAAATCAAATGAAAGTTGAAAGCATCTAAAAGGAACCAGTTGCTCTAGCATTTTGGTATATAAAAAGTACACAAGGCACTTGCATTTACTGTATATAAATTACAATCCGTGAGAAATGATGAATGGCCAATATTTTAAAATGTGTTTTCCTTGGGTTGTTTTGCCACTGCAGCTGCTTTTTTCTAAAAAGGTTTGATGATTTTTAAAAAATATATATGCATGTTTACACTAAGTGACAGAGGGAAAAGAACAGAAAACCCACTCCTTCACTTCCTTCATTATGTTTTAGATATTTAGTATAAAATAGCACTTCTCAATTGTTCCAAAGTGCAACCCACCTGTAAGCTTCCTCAGTCAAGCAGGACCTACTTGTAAATCTTCCAAGCTGTACTTTCTGCCTCTGCAACTGAGAATTCTTAAATACCACTTCAGTACTTAATGCAGAACCAGTTTATATTTTATATTTCATTTTTAATGCTAATGTAAGTGTTTCTAGGCAGTATATATCTAAGTAGAATTTTAAAATGATATACCGTAACAATGGGGAATCTGTTGTTGGACTCCAACTCCCATCAGCCTCAGCCAACGGTACTAATAGTTAGGGAATGATGGGAGTTATAGTCCATCAACATCTGGATGGTCACGATTCTTTATCCCTGGCACAGAGGGAAGAAAAGAGGGAAACCACAAACATTAATTGTATGCTGTCAGCCCAGTGACAGAAAAGTGGAGAACCCTGGAGGGAGGGAGTGAAAATCTCATTGTGAAATCCACCAGGAACATGTTATGACTCATAATTTAAGAAGTCCTATCACAGACCATAATTCAGGGATGAGGAACCTGTGCCCCTCCAGATGTTCCTGTGCTACAGCTCCCATGATCCCTGTCCGTTGGCCATGCTGAGACTGAAACACTACTTCAGCGAAAGTGTTGGTGTTGTCTGCAGTTAAAATAAAAGGGGATATATATGTGCTGCTATGCTTTATTGGTACAGCGGTAAAGTACTCTGCTTCCAAAGTATAAATTGGGGTGGGGATAAAATGACAAAATTAACTAGTGGGGAAGTTATTATACTTACCACTATTGATACCATAGGTATTGTCCAGGAGGTAATAATGGGATAGTATTCAACTAATTTGTATCAAAGTCTACCCATTGAAATTAATGGACCTAACTTCACGTTTATTAACTTCAGTGGGTCTACTCTGAGTAAATCTTAGATAAATGCCATGCATGGTACTTTTATAACTATATTTAATGCAGCCGCCACATTGTCGACAGATGGAGGGAGGAAAATTAACTTGCAAAATATTCTGGTCTGACCCTGAGGAGAATGTGTGATGCCCACATGAGAAACATTGCCTTGAAGCAGTAAGTGTCAAGTGTCTGTTAGAAATGAATTGTGACTGCATTTTTATTCCTCTAAAAATGTTTGTCTGAGACGACCCCATTGTCATTATCTGTTGAGTATGAGAATATTTTAATTTGATCAAGTGAGAAATATTGTGGACCTATTCAATTACTCCATGCCTGTTTCTCACCCTAGAGCTTTTACAAATGGGATCAATGGACCAGATTTCCACATAATATGTTTAAGAATGAGCTGCCAATCAGAAAACCAGATTCTTCGTGACTTTTTATTTATTTGCAGTCACTTCATTACAACTCAAAAACTATTGAATTGATTTTTTTTTTAAGAATCCATTTCAACCCAATGTCTCTAATTACATGTTATAATTAATTGCCAAAAGAACTGGGGAAAGGCTTGCATACATCTGGATGGGCTGTCGGAGTAGCTGATTTACGTGCTGTGTTCACAGCCCTCATTTTCACTTGTTTTTCTTTTGTGTTTCTCACATAGCTGATTCTAATACTTTGCTTTGAGTTTTATTTGATTTATTTATTTATTTAACAAAACTTTTATACTTAGGGATTGTAATAAACTTACTATTAAAAACATTTAAAAACAAGTAATAAAAACATTCAGAAGATCATTAAAAGTAGCAATAAAAGATTTAAACTTGTCAACATATATGTAATAATAATAATAATAATAATAATAATAATAATAATAATTTATTATTTATATCCCGCCCATCTGGCTGAGTTTCCCCAGCCACTCTGGGCGGCTCCCAATCAAATGTTATAAACAGTACAGCATTAAATATTAAAAACTTCCCTGAACAGAGCTGCCTTCAGATGTCTTTTAAAGATAGGATAGCTGCTTATTTCCTTCACATCTGAAGGGAAGGTGTTCCACGGGGTGGGTGCCACTACCGAGAAGGCCCACTGTCTGGTTCCCTGTAACTTGGCTCCTCACAGCGAGGGAACTGCCAGAAGGCCCTCAGCACTGGACCTCAGGGTCTGGGCAGAACGATGGGCATGGAGAAGCTCCTTCAGGTGTGTGGATAGGCCAGCCTAAGCAAACATGTTTTAAGCAAGCACTGAAAAGAGTACAGCAAAGGTGCTTGCCTGGTGTTAGAATTTTAAGAGTAACACCTGTTGAGCCAAAAGTACTTTGAATTTTTCAGGACACGACATATCCATAACTAGGAAAACATGGCTTGAATCCAAGTAAGTCATTGCATGAGCAGACTGTGTCTAAAGAATGCTGTCCTGTATTTTATTATATTTACTACTGTGATTTGGTTGGTAACAAATGGCGTCTCTCAAGAAATGAACATAATAAAACTGTTAGATATTACACATTAGTATAGGACCAAATGAAAATTGAACCAAATTGACTTGATTGTGTTCAATTTTTCATTCACGTTGTAATGAATGTACACCCTTACTAATGGGTATTAACTTAATGATCTCACAGTGTACTTCTGTGTTCAGGAATGAATCACTCTGGTTATAGTTTCTGTAGCTCTATCCATCCCATTTTCTGAATTTAGTCAGGAAACCATTGGGAAAGGCAGTGACCTAGGTACACTTTAAAGGGATTTTTCTCTCTCAGCCACATGCTGCATCTCAATTTTCTCAATCTCGGAATTCATCTTTTGACTCAGAATATCATCCATTAATCCATTTAGTGAGGAAAGGACTCAGCAAGATGTGGAGCAGTCAGGTTCCTTCCTATAACTGGCAGTGGAGGATGTAATTTGGGTAGCACTGAGAAATGCGTCCAGACATTTTGGCCTATCTCTCTGTGTTCTATCATCTTATACAGGTTTTTTTAGTATATGATTCTGAAGTGTATGATCCTATTTTGCATACGGTTCTGATGTGTTTGCCTGCAAATAGATTAATTATCCTGCTATTTTGTGCCCCCTGGCTACTAAAGCATCTAAGCATGACTTTGGGCACATGTATAACAAGACCACATTTTTACTTACGAATGGCTCACCCCCCTCTGGTAGCAAGCTCACATTCATGTTGTTGATGTCTTCCAATTTCTTAGAACATACTTACATTGTTTGTATATATGTATGTGTGCATGATGTTTTCCAGAGTGGAAGAAGACAGGTCATTGTCCTGAGGAGCTTACAGTGTAACATTCAGCACAGGGGAAACAACAGTTACATTTCAGCCTATTACCAAAACCCGGTGATTTAGATAGAGACTTTTAATATGTGGTGTACAGCGCCGTGCATATTGAAAACTGAAGATGTTTGATTTGCTAGGGAGGTGGATGTCTGAAGCTTAGTTTAAGCGCAAACGATAAAAGCAACAGCAGGTGGTGAACCAGAGCGATTTACTCCTCTGACAATAGGTAAGACATATTAAAGTCAGCCTCACTGAAGATGTTTTAAGATGTCAATGGGTTATGCCTTGATTGCAAAGTAAGAAGCTTTATATTTTGCAACCTGTATAAGATGACAGCTGCCAGATCATTATCATGCTTTATATTACAAAAAAGAAAAGCTTAATAATGCTTAACATGGGCTGCCAAGGGTCTGCTGTGACAGCACAAAAACCTGCCAGTGGCCATATCTAAGAAATGCTATTTCAGCATTAATGTAAGTGCTCACCCTGAAATGTGTGGTGCTCCTCAGGGAAGAGAATCTGATTCCCAAATAAATCAAGGCTCAACACCAAGATAGTGTAATGCTGCATTTAGTGATAAATTAATAGGATTGGGGAAGAGACAAATTCCTCCAGAGTCAAGGTGTTCACAAGTTTGTATTTTGTGTGTTTTAATTTTTAAAAATGAAACAAACCTGGAACAGACACCTGTCTTTTCCACTTGTCTCTCTGCCAGTCTGTCACCACCCTCTCCGTCTGCTGAGTGTGTATGCGTCTGTGTGCTTGTGCCACATGTGTAGGGAGTGTGTGTGTGTGTACATGCTTGTGCATTGGTCACACTCACGACAGCTGTGTGGCCCTTGGTAGGGTAGCCAACCCTCACCGTGGCTCTTGAATTGAAAACACTGATAACCCCAGACACAAGAGGGAAAATCCAGATCCTGGGCTACTTGGCTGTGATCAAATCATGTGGGATCTTCATTTGAAAGGGTAGAGGGGAGGAATCAAGAATGAATGTAGGAAGAAGAATCAAAGGCGGTCTGAGTGGAATTCTAATCTGTTGTTGTTGTTGTTTAGTCGTGTCTGACTCTTCGTGACCCCATGGACCAGAGCATGCCAGGCACTCCTGTCTTCCACTGCCTCCTGCAGTTTGGTCAAACACTGTCCAGCCATCTCGTCCTCTGTCGTCCCCTTCTCCTTGTGCCCTCAATCTTTCCCAACATCAGGTTCTTTTCCAGGGAGTCGTCTCTTCTTATGAGGTGGCCAAAGTATTGGAGCCTCAGCTTCTGGATCTGTCCCTCCAGTGAGCACTCAGGGCTGATTTCCTTAAGAATGGATAGGTTTGATCTTCTTGCAGTCCATGGGACTCTCAAGAGCCTCCTCCAGCACCATAATTCAAAGGCATCAATTCTTCGGCAATCAGCCTTCTTTATGGTCCAGCTCTCACTTCCATACATCACTACTTGGAAAACCATAGCTTTAACTATACGCACCTTTGTCGGTAAGGTGATTGGGATGCATTTATTTGAGGGCTAATTGATTTTGAGAGGGATCTAGGTGGCAATGGGGGGTGGAGTCTGGGAAGTTTGAGGATAATTTAACTGAAAGGGAAATTATTGGGTGTTTTGTATTTGGAGCCTGCACTCTACCGTTTACTTGAACTTAGTTTATGTACTAAGCTTTTTTGTCTTTCATTTTTGTCTTTCATTACTTTGTCTTCTGCAAATTGGCTGTCATTGTTCAGCAGCAAAATGTGGGATCAAAGGAGTGGTTTTGTTCTTGTGTGGCCAAGTTACTTGTCAACATAATCAAAGTTTGGATCAAAAGAGTGGTTTGGTTTTGGGGTTCACACAATGCTTGCTTTGCACTCAGTTTTGGGGCAAGTTCAGCATTATTTTTTTAATGCTTAAAAAGAGGGCATGAGGACAACAGATCTTCTTCTCTTGTTTGTCTTCAACATGCAATTTTCAGAAGTATGCTGCCTCGTAAGTTATATGCAGGCTATGAACTCCTGACCTGGACTCTTTGGCTACAATTGACTGTAAGAAATGTACCCAGTTGAATTTTGAAAGCATCTTCCAGATAGTGAAGTACAGTACTTGAGCACTTGGAAGCTTTTGATAAATAATCCCTTTCCAAGACAAAATGCTTCTCCCCTGGAACTGTTTCTCTGCCAGCTATTATCTAAGGTCAACAACATAATTTACAACTTTACTGGGGGGAGAATGTGGCATAGAGAAAGAGAGAAGCTTAAGATTTATCTGGGACTTGAGAGCTTGATTAAGTGAAGTGATTGTACTTTTTCTGCACAGGGTAATTTTCATTAGTGTTAACAGTGCGGTAATAATAAACAAAATTCCCTCATTTTCTGTTGTCTTTGACAAGTTATATTCAGCAAACAGCCACTAAGCAATGTCAAGCAATCAGATCCTAACTTTTGAGTTGACTTGGAAGTTTCATTTTGCACTTTCAAATGAGAAATCACCTTTCACCTTTTGATGTGTATGCTGCTGCCCAGTCACAACTGTGCTAATGTCGAGTTCCAAGTAACTGGTCCCATTAGCAGAAGCCTACACAAGGACTTTTGCTAGTACAATGGGGCTTCCCCCCTGTTTCCCCACAAAATTGATGGCAGGGAGGGGGTGTCAGGAGACTACTCAGAACAGTACATTGGGGAGGGAGGAGAGGGGAGATTGTTCCATCAAGCAAACAGAAATGCTTGTACTTCCTGAATGTTTGTAACAACCTGATGTTGAACTCCTTCCTGGGCTTCTCCATTGCTTCCTGTGGGCAGCCCTCTATTACCCACAGGAGGTGTGGTGTGAGTAAGAGGATGGCATAACAAGCAGATAGAGAATTTCCCCCCCTCCTTCTCCCATAACACTAGAACTCGGGGACTGAATGCTGGAAGATTCAAGACAGACAAAAGGAAGTACCTGTTTACACAGTGCATTGTTAAAGGAGGCGGTGATGGCCACCAACATGAATGATTTATAAGAGAATTAGACAGATTCATGGAGGATGAAGCTATCAGTAGCTCCTAGTCTCGAACGCTACCTCCACTGTCAAAGGCAGTATGCCTCTGGATAACAGTTGCAGGGAATTGCAGGAGGAGAGAGTAGTGTTATATTCAGACCCTGCTTTCAGGCTTCCCATGGGTATCTGGTTGGCCAGTGTGAGAACAGGATGCTGGGCTAGGTGGGCCATTGGCTTGATCCAGCAGGCTCATCTTACATTCTTAGCCTGCTTTCCATGTAATGGTGTACTTAAAGGTAAAGGGACCCCTGACTATTAGGTCCAGGCGTGGCCGACTCTGGGGTTGCGGCGCTCATCCCGCTTTATGGGCCAAGGGAGCCGGCGTACAGCTTCCGGGTCATATGGCCAGCATGACTAAGCCGCTTCTGGCGAACCAGAGCAGTGCACGGAAATGCCGTTTACCTTCCCGCCAGAGCGGTACGTATTTATCTGCTTGCACTTCGTGCTTTCGAACTGCTAGGTTGGCAGGAGCTGGGACCAAGCAACGGGAGCTCACCCCACCGCGGGGATTCGAACTGCTGACCTTCTGATCGGCAAGTCCTAGGCTCTGTGGTTTAACCCACAATGGTGTACTTAGAAGCATTTAAATTCTGGGCTTAAATGATCTTGGAGCTCCCCCTTTAGGTGGTAATATGTATTATTTCACTAGCTCAAATGGTCTCGTCCCCCCCCCCTTTAGATGATAATGTTCATTGTTTCACCTACTTTAAAATGTGTTGAGCCAGCTATGTTGTGTTGTGTGTGGTGGGGGGGGGGGGCGCTGCTCATTCTGCTTAGCAGGGGCTTGGATTTCTGGCCCAAAGTGCTGCCCTAAGTGCATCACTAGTTCCAAAGGGAGGCAGTCTGTAGGACATAAGTGTTATTTATTTTATAAAATGTATATACTTCTTGATTGTAGAAAAGCCCCTGAAGCTTTTTTACAAAAAGTCTGTCATTAGACATACAACTGACTCCAGTGCACAAGAATCCATGTTATTAGTATAAAATGCTGTCTATATACTTGTTAGGCATACCTCAGACAACAGCTACTCTTACTCTGTGAATAGGATAGCTGTTGTTTTCAAAGTGCAACTTTGCTTACAAACGTTTTATTGGGTTGAATCATTGTTAGACAGGCCTTAATTGCTCCAATTAGCTCAAATACTAACGAGGTCAGTACAAATGGCAACTCTAGTTGCATTGCAATTAACTTAACTGGTTTAGGCAAACAGTATTTTCAAAATATTTGGGTATACTTGACGGTCTCATTATGCCTTGCCTTGTAAAAGAAATGTTCAGTTTTAACAATTCAGTTAAAACCAAGGTGGTGGTAGGGATTGCTTGCCTATGGCTTGAAACGGAGAGAGCAAGCCGTGTTCTTTGCACTGGTTTAAAGACATTAGCAGGATGTTGGTGAGGAGAGGAAATTACCGGTAGTCCAAGCCTGGTTTTACTGGGTTTTTCTTTTTATAATTCTACACATATGCTAAACATGAGCAGCCCAAAAGGGATAATCTGGAAAGAGTGACTTGAAAATGTGTTTGCCATGTTTTGCAGTATTCCATAGATTACAATTCATTTGCAAACAAAATGGTTCTCTTTCTCATGTTTAGTTCCTCTATATCCTGCATTTTGTCTGTTGATGTGGCCCATGGGGCAATATCTGGCCATCGCTCAGATCTACTTCCCTGTGCTTAGGGCTTGTTACCCTTGCATTAGCCACAGTGTTTATATCTACTACTGCTAGTATTATCCAGAATTTGTTTTTAATGCTGCACAATCATTTTGAGAAACTGCCAGTGCCATCTGCTTAGTTATTTCTAATAATGTTGTAGAGTATTCCAGGCTAGATGTTATCTTAGAGTAAAAATTAGCCACGAATCCCCAATTCAATTTAAGAAGAGAAATTGGCATTTAATTATTATTCACTCATCACACAGGTCAGTGATATTCACTGTTTAGCCCTTGGGGATGCATGGAAAATGTTGCTGACTTGGGCACTTCAGTAATTTTGAGCTCTGGGTTGCTGTGAAGGGAATTTACCAATCTCCCCTGCTATTCCCATGTATCATAATGGTGTGTGCATTGTACAGGCTTGTTACTAACAGCATAATTTTTGGATCCACCATATTCTGTGACTGTAAGGACTCAGCTACATTGGCAAAGAAAAAACACTTTTTATGTGTTGTTTATTCATTTTAACACTATGACACCAGATGGCGGTGTGGAGTTCCATTTTTGATAACCCAATTTCTCTCATGAAGTTTAAAACATGTTTAACTGAAATGCTTCTTTGATGTGTCTAGATCACGGGTGTCAGACACAAGGCCCGCGGGCCAAATCCGGCCCGCCAGACCTCGTCATGTGGCCCGTGTAGCCGCCGCCGGCCACCAGCCTTCACCTTTTATTTTCGCTTGTGTTTTTTTTTTTACACAATAAAGTTTACATGGTGCGGCTCCCTACTCGCCTCCCCCCCCCGTCGCTCTTAAGGACGTGGCTGCTGCTTCAAATGTCCCCGTGTCTCTCAGCTTGCGCCTTCGTCGTCTGGGGCTGAAGCGAGGCGGGCAGCTTGCTTCTCTCTCCCGCTCACTGCTCAAAAAGAGCAAGCGGAAGGTCAGGTCTCTCTGCGCTGCGGAGGGGGAGTCTTTCTCCTCGGAGAAACTTTTTTATTCCAGCCTTAGATCTTCTCCGGGGATGCTGGATCCCGGCGTGCAAACTCGCCCTGCGGGAGGCGTCCTCTTCTCCTGCGCGGGATTTCACCAGCCTCTTCCTCTTCATTTCGCCTTCCTCTTCATTTCCCTTCCCTTCCTCTTCATTTCGAATCCCTCTCCATCTTTGCACGGCCAGCCTTTCCAGGACCAACGATGTCCGTGTTCTTTGGGAATATGGGGCGGCTGGTGGGGGGGGTGAGTGGGAGAGAGAGAGAGAGGCGCGCGCGCACACACTCCAAACACCCTTAAAATAAATGTAAAGTGGGGGCGGCGATGATGATGGCCGTGATGGGAGGGGGCTGTGTTCCCTGGCACCCCCTCCACTCCCTGCACCCCACCGCTGCCTTCCTCCTCCTCCTCCTCCTCTTGCAATTTCGCGGCAAGCCAAGCGAGGAAGGCGATCTGGCACCCGGCTCTCTATCTCAGCTCCACAAGTTGGACTCCCCGCCCGCGCAGCGGCGCTGGGCGGTTCTCCCCGTCCGGCACATGTCAGTCCCGCTGGCACATTCCTGGGAGGAGATCGGACTGCGGCTCCTTGCAGCCCTTCCATCACTCGGTCACACAATTGGGCGGCTCGCTCTCCACCCTGCCAGCAGCTCCGTCTTGATCTCTCCCTCCCGTCTCGGGGAAGGAAAGGAAAAAGCCGGAGATCCAGTTGCAGGCAGCGTGCTTGCGCTCTTTCGCCTTTTGCACTATGCAATGGCACCCCGAGATGGGGGGGGGGGCAGGAGAATTAGCCAAGGAAAATGAGAGTGCACAAGGCATGTTGATGCTTTCCTGTCAGAGCTCTCTCTCTCTCTCTCTCTCTCTCTCTCTCTCTCTCTCTCCCACACACACATTTTATTTACAGCCCCATGCCGTGTATGTTTACTCAGAAGCCAGCCTCACTTTCTTCGACAGGAGTTTCAAGTAAATGCACATAGGATTGCAGCAATCGTCTCATTAGGGCTCATTATTTGTAACAACTTTGTTTCCTAGTTCAGCTGGATCTCTCAGCGGCCTTTGATACAATCGACCATAACATCCTTCTGGACCGTCTACATTATTACAAAAAACAGTAATAATTGAATGCAGTGACAATAATTTATGATAATAAAGAGTGGACACATAGCCCTACAGATACAACCGGCCCTTTGAGGGTGACCAAACTGCTGATGCGGCCCCCGATGAATTTGAGTTTGACACCCCTGGTCTAGATCCAGCATAAGTTGTTTTAAACTGTTTTTAATACTGTGTTTTAATCTTGCAAGGCAGATAATTAATAATAATAACAACAGCATCTGGCAACATACCCCTTCTGAGCAAAAATCAGAATCAAATGCACACTATGTGGGCAAATTTGTTGAAGAGGTTTAGTGAACATCTCCACGCGACGGTCACCTCCAGACTGGATTATTGTAACTCGCTCTACGTGGGGCTGCCCTTAAGACTGACCCAGAAACTCCAGCAGGTGCAGAATGCTGCAGCGAGACTCCTTACGGGGTCTTCGCTGCGAGATCACATTCATCCGGTGCTATATCAACTGCACTGGCTCCCGGTGGAGTACAGGATCAGGTTTAAGGTGCTGGTTTTAACCTTTAAAGCCCTATACGGCCCAGGACCCTCGTACCTACGGGACCGCCTCTCCTGGTATGCCCCACAGAGAAACTTACGGTCTTCAAATAAAAACATCTTGAAGGTCCCAGGCCACAGAGAAGTTAGGCTGGCCTCAACTAGAGCCAGGGCTTTTTCGGCTGTGGCTCCGACCTGGTGGAACACTCTGTCACAAGAGACAAGGGCCCTGCAGGACTTGACATCTTTCCGCAGGGCCTGCAAGACAGAGCTGTTCCGCCAGGCCTTTGACCAGGGCACAGCCTGACTCCCTCCCTCGGCAATCTTCGTGGAGCTCTGGCCCAATGGTGGCCAGTGGCTTGAATTTAATTAATTTTATAATGAATGATTTTAGAGTGTTGTTTGTGTTGTACTTTTGTACTGTTTTATTGTTGTTAGCCGCCCTGAGCCCGGCTTCGGCTGGGGAGGGCGGGATATAAATAAAATTTATTATTATTATTATTATCTCCAACACCAAAAAATGCAGGGATAGCAATTATGCCTCTTTGAGAATCCTTACAGTATTAACAGGGCAATTCGAACCCTGTCAAGGCAGTGGCAGGGTATAACAGAATGGCGGAGATATGCCATATGCAAAGTCCCAGCATGGAAGGCGAGGGAAGGATTAGGGAATTGGCACGGCAATCAGAACCATGATTGGGCTGAGTACCATTAATGGAGTTTATGTATAAAATACCAGTTGACATGATACATTTCAGACCAAGAGAGAGCACAGAAATATCACCCGGATGAATTATGTATTGGCTCATGCAAAACTCACCACTTAAATGCAAAATAGTTTCTCTGAATTTCAGGTTCCAGTTTAGACATGTAAATTTCCAGAGGAGAGGCAATTTCCTTTGGAATATAATGGTCCAAACTCCTCCCTGTCCAGTTCCCTGCTTCTGATGTATTTGACTAGTCTCCAAGTGAATTACATTTAAAAACATAAACATGAATACATTATACCATAAAAAAGAATAGTTAGATGTGACATTATTGATATATTTAACCCATGAATATATAATATAATATTTTTTGATAAATGGCAAGGATGGGGGAAGAGGTGGACTACAACTTGTAGGACGGTGGGTTTTTTTTTTAATAAGAAAACCTTTTGTCTTGCCCTGGTCTGAGTTAATGTCTGGAAGTTTTCCACCCATTGCAGATGCCTAGTGCAGGGGTCCTGATTTGGGTTGGGACTGCCATGGAGGGGCAGAACAGATGAAACCTTCCATATATATATGGAACACACCATAGTTTGGATCTGGCTCCCCCCTACAAACATTAGCAATTTAAAAATAAATTAATAAGGGAGTATAGACATGGATAATATCACATCTAATTTGGCCCATACTTCCCATCTGCTTGAACCACAGACAATGAGTCATGGCTGTAACATGCTGCCAGCTCGCTCCTTGCCTTAGCTCCATTGATTTCCAGAATGTATGTTTAGGGTTGCAGCCTCAGGTGAACCCCTGTCTATGTAAGGAAATTAACCAGATGTGTGAATAAAGCTTGTCTTCCAACTGATGGTATCACCTGTTGAAAATGGAGGACAATGTGAATGATTTAACTGAGACAAAGTTTAATAGTCTTGTAACTAGAATTCCACTGGTGTGTAGGGGTGTGTGTCTGTCTGACTGTCTTCACCCTTAGACAGCTAAACGAGAACAACTGGTTTTCACAGCACCTTTGCTGAGTCAGCAATAATAAGTTAACTTCCCTACTAGATAAATTCTCACCTATCTAGACAGTTAAAGAGACAATCTGCCAAAGAAGTTGAAAAGTCCTTGTGATTATTTCTGTGCAAATCCCTTTGGAATTTAAGTTGACCACCCCCTTTTTACACTTGTTTAAACATGTGTGCTTCAGT
Source organism: Podarcis raffonei (assembly GCF_027172205.1). NCBI lineage: Eukaryota > Metazoa > Chordata > Lepidosauria > Squamata > Lacertidae > Podarcis > Podarcis raffonei. Next base: position 50,447,768 of record NC_070603.1, read on the forward strand.
TGTCATTTACTATCAGTAACAAGCATGCCAAGACAGTGCTTTCAGTACCTTTCAGCAACAAACCTTCTTCAGGCGTTAGAAATCTTGGAAAGGTACCACACTGGGTGTGGGTGGGTGTGAACTGGGTGGTCTTCCATTGCTGTTTCTGCCACTATTTGACTTGTGGAAGGTGAGTGGGGAGCATTTTGTATCAGTGGAAGTTCCCACATCTTTCAGAACCTTGACTTTCCAGGGTTCTAAAATGGGAAGCCTCCACAAACACCTGTTAGAGTTTTAATGACTGGTCTTTAGTGCAGAATTAATCAGGGCTGATTCAAATTTCAGCATGTTGACTGGCTATTTATTTAGTGGTTTTCCTGAATGTTGTCCTTCAAACTGTTACCACTTTGATCAAACCCACTCTTGGGGTGAGGCAGGCTGATAGTGCATCTAAAATAAATTTAGAAAACAAATTTATATCATGTTTTCCTTTCCTTTTGCCTGTTCTTATGGGCACTGCATAGAGAAACAGCCTTTTAAAGGAAACCACTTTTTTCACGGACTGAAAGAACTGCAGTATAAATAATAAAAAGGAAAGAGCTGGAAAGGCTAAGAAGGAGTGATGAAGGGTTGAATCATCCTTGAAGTTTCTTTAAGTGAAATGGTGATTTAATTGGAAAAAGTATCCTCCTCCTTCTGAAAAACAAGATAAAAAGCACATCAGAGCAAAGGAGAGGATGAAGAGCACTGGGCTGGAAAAGGGAATACAAACCTTGCAAAACTGATAAATAAATACACATGTAGCAGGCACCATATAGTTCAATGGAAAGAAAAGGAAGGTAGTTTTCCATCCAAATGAGGTCAAAAAACCGTACCTGTTATTTCCATCCATGTTTCTGCTTTGCCAAAAAGTGACTGAATGTCCACAGCATTTATTCACAGTCTTCTTGTGAGTTGGGTGGAGCGATAAAATAATAGAGTTGTAGAGGTGGAAGGGAACCTTAGGATCATCTAGTCCAACCCTTTGCAATACAGGCATATTCCTGAGTCCTTTTGGTTTCCTGGATCCCGCAAGGATTCAAATTGCTGGAATGGCCAGCCACATTTCTTGGTAATGGCCCTCTAAGTATGAGCTGTTAAGATATCAAAGGAAGTGGCTCTGTGCCAGACAGAAAATGGGTGGGTCCCCTGTTGGTGTAATGTGAACAGAGGGTTAAATTACACAGTGCTTGGTCTCATGTCTTGAGTAGCGCGCACACACACACCACGTCTGGATGTTCTGATATAATGATGTCAGGTGCACTGACTTACCATAGTAACACCAGCGAGGTTGAGTGTGTGACTTATTGAGTCATTCACCCTCCCATCGTCTCTAGGGTATTGTCTTCATTACGTGATGGCCGTTTCCTGTCCTGTTTACTGTCAGGGTGTGACTCTCAATCTGTGAGAGTCAGGCAAAGAGGCTTTACACAGCAGCGTTAGATAGCATGGTGATAGGTCCCACTGTCGCTCTTTCCTCTCTTGCCATGTGAACTTTCTGTGACCAACTAAGTGAACCCCATATATTTGTGATATTCTCCACTGTGGCCTCTTTGTACCGTGTGGGTCATACTCGCCACTCACATGTACAGTCAAGCTAAGTTTTAGATTTCTCATCAGTTCTAATAAAGTTCTGTTAAAGAGTACAAATCCCAGAGCATTGTTGTCATGTTGACTTTTAATTATATTTTGACAAGGGTACTTAAAAAAACAAAAGAAAACCCTTTGACTGGTCATGAAGTAATTAAATGGAACATGCTGAGAAACATCATTAAAAGAAAATGGTTTATGGTCTGGGTACATTTATTGTAAATGTTTACATGGAGAAAAATGCATCAAAGTAGCAATCAGTGCTGTTAAAGGCAAGCAGACTCTTCTCTGGTGGTTTTTCCCATTTGAACAGAATGATTTAATAAACTGCAGTAACTGAGTTTGCTGAAAGATTCTGTATGTTTCAGTTAGTTCCTAACTCCATCTTGTAAGCATTAAGTCTGCTGTCGTAATCAGAAGAGATTGGTTATGAAGTGTTAATTGATGTGTCAACATGCTCTTAAGTGGCTATTTTGCTCAGCCTACATTGAGGGAAAGAAACAACAAGCTACTATCACGCTCAGTAAAAAAAACATATAATGCTGCTTATCCCTGCCACCAACAGGAAATAGTGTCTAATCCTCTTTATTACCTGCTTAATCCTTTTGTTGTCCCCAAAAGAAAAATGTCACATTGAGACAATGCTTTCATGAACCAGAAAATTGTAAACCCTAATGTCCAACCAGCACCACAAAGATAAAATATTTGCTTACTAATGGGTGCTAGCCAATGTAATAGCAGCATGTGGCCAAGATTCTGCAAGCTATAATTGTGCTTGAATAATGAAGGGCATGGGTGGGACTCGGGTGGCGTTGTAGTCTAAGCTACTGAGCCTAGGGTTTGCCAATCTGAAGGTCGGCGGTTCGAATCCCCAGAACGGGGTGAGCTCCTGTTGCTAGGTCCCAGCTCCTGCCCACCTAGCAGTTCGAAAGCGTGTCAAGTGCAAGTAGATAAATAGGTACCACTCCGGCGGGAAGGTAAACAGTGTTTCTGTGCGCTGCTCTGGTTCGCAGCTTAGTCATGCTGGCCACATGACCTGGAAAAACTGTCTGTGGACAAACGCCAGCTCTCTTGACCTATAGAGCAAGATGAGCGCCGCAACTCCAGAGTCGTCCGCGACTAGACCTTACAGTCAGGGGTAAAGGAGTACCTTTACCTTTAATGAAGAAATATTCCAGGGAGAGTTTGTGGAACAGGGAATTAAGGCAGACACAAGTCATATTCAGACATTCCAAATCCCTCATTCAACCAGAGAGAGCAAATGTGTATTAGTATGCCAGCTCTGCCCCTTCTCACTGTCCTTCTTCTTCATCATGATTTGAAGGGACAACATTGGATGCAAGAAGCCTGTTCTACTCATGTAGAACAACATCTGGAGAATCAAATATCACATGTTGGGCAGACACACTGAGTTGCCTAAATGAAAAATGAAAATCATGTTTATTTAGCAGATGCAAAAGCATTCCTTGGGGCAAATCATTAAATAGATCTTGAATCGGCATCACAGAAAAGTCAGTTGCTCCTATGCATAACTGTAGTTTGTCAACAAAACCCTTTATTTCCCTGCAACAAGTTCAAATAACAAAACTTTTTATCGGAAGTCTATTGTATCTTATTTTCAAGGCTGTTCTTATGTTTGACAGCTTAATCATTGTTTGTAACTTTTGCTGTTCTTTAGCAGGATAGAAACAGGGCGCGCTTGCATTAAAGCTGCACTTGAATCCCCTTAGCAAGTAACTTATAAGTAAATATTTTATTATTGAACTGTTGGAACAATACTTTATTTAAACCTTTAGTATTTCAGCTTATGTATCATGGAAAAAGCAATACATGAAAATGAATATTGCTGTATTAATATGCATTTTTAGTCCCCCCCCCATTACAGTTCATTAGGTGAAATATATGAAATGGATGTTCTGAAGGCACATAAAATCATGGGTCATGAAGCTGGATTGTATGCACGTTATTAGGTATGCCTGGAATTAACATTAGCCTTTAACTGTTGAAGAATGGTGAGGTCTTGGAAGGTCAAAAGCCGAAGTACTGGCAGATAGAAATAACTCACACAGAATGATAAACCTTGGTTTAATTTTACAAGCTGGCAGTGAGTCTCAGGTGTGCCCTCTCCCCCCACCCTTCCTCCAGTGAGAAGGAAACGGAAAACTTCCATTTTAAATTAACCACAGTTTAGCAGTACCTCTGAAATTTAAAGGGGGGGGGCTAAACCAGATTCAATATTCAATGCATCTTTTCATTTAACATGCACATTGTTAAAAATGCAAATAGCAGTCACTGATAATTATTGGGATGGCAGCAGGTGCTAATGGGGGATTTCCTCCTAATCCAATTAGCAGTTTCAGAGGAATGCTTTTTGGTTAGGATGGCAGTAAGGGAGGAAAGGTTTGCCCTCCTCCCATCTGCTCTGATAATGGTAGTTAGCAGCTGCCACACTCAGCAGCTGCCAAATGACTTTTTAAAAAATGTGCACATTAAATGCAAAAAAGCACTTAACATAGGGCAGTCCATGTTGGCAGTGTCTTTATTGCCTGTTTTCCTCAGTAATAGCTCAAAAAGGTTTAATTTCTATGTGATTTTTCAAAAATAGCTCAGCAACTTTTTCATCCTAACATCATGCTTAGTCTGACTCTCATTTCCTGATTCATAGAACGGGGCAAAAGTTCCATAAGATTGTTTTATAATTGATGTCCAGCATTGTGATAAATTCACAATTAATTAGCAAAGTATTTGTCAAGCAATTATTTCCCAGTCAAACAATTTGGAATTGTGTTTTTATTTTTTCCCCTGAAATAGCAATGAGTTGGAAAGACCAATATAGCAAATTTAATAACTTCCACTCAAGCACATTATAAAACTATTAAATGTCTCCTATTCAGGTAATCATTGGCATCTTGCCACTTTTTTCTTGTCTTTTTTTACTGTCTATGAGCTAAGACATGAGGAAATATTTTTTTTTAAGACTCTTAATGGATAGAACCCATTTTTCCCTCAGTAATTACAGCTGATTAGAAAATTGCCTCTTCAAAGAACAGAAACCTCAAGCGTTATTAGTTATAAGAGATCTCTAGTTTCTAATTAACAAAAAACAGACATGTTGCACATTTCTCATTGTATGCTTTTGTCACTTATTATTCCCCTTTCTGGCAGTATTCTCAGAAGAACTAATTTGCCTGCCCTGTGAACAGGGAGAGAGGGAAAACAGTGCCATTATTTTAAAAGATGGAAAACTGGTATTTTGGTGTTCAGCATGTTTGCTTGTCTACCTATTAATTCCTAATAGTTATCTAATTACCACTTTAAAGTATGATCTAAGTCAAAAGGAATGTATTTTTAGGCAACAGTCTAAGAGAGGTCTTTTGTCTGAAAGAGAGAAGTCTTTTGCCAGAAATGGACTGATTACTTTTTATGAGGAAAAGCAACACAGTATTGGTACACCCATGCTAGAGAGTGATGGCAGAACATGTGGCTCCTCTGGTCTGCTTAAATAGGGTCGCCATACGTATGGAATTTCCAAGACATAGCTGGAATGCTGTAGCTGCAAGCAGTGTCTGGGCTGAAATTTGGCGAAATGTCTGGGAAAAGCTGGATGTATGGCAGCCCATGGCAGCAGTGTCGTTTTTGCCGATTTCCCTCAGAAGGAAAAAAAGAAGCCCAACAACTCAGAGCTCAACAGCTTTTCTCTCTGGATTTTCACTTTTTGCGACATGGCAAGCCTAGCATATAACTTTTTTGTAAATCACTTTGAGGTGTTTTGCAACCAAGTAGTATACAAATTTTATGAAATAAAGAAACACATACATACATAAACATGCAAGAGGCTTCAATAATGGATAGGGCATGATATTATTTTTCATACCAGTACAGTACAGAGATGTTTCCATGTGTAAGCAAAATTAGGTTGCTATTAATCTCATTTGTCTGTGTTATCACAGAAATTCCACTTGCGAAAAGCAGGACTGTTGGATTTGTTATACTCAGTGTTCAGAACCATGTTTATCCTTGCCATCAATTGCTTTAGAAGGGGGCGGAGAGAGAGAGAAAGGATAAAATAAAGTTCAAAATTAGGAAGGAGAACAGCACAAACCCCATTCTAATATCCTCTTCAAATCTCTCCTCAACTGTGAATTGACCAGGAGAGCAATCCAAGCCCGCTTTGCACCATGCTGCATGTGGTTGCTTGGTTTCACTTAGATGAAAACAGCAACGCCCAGAAAACAAAGAACAAGGTTTCTATGTTTAAAAGGAAATATATTTATCAATAACTATTTGCTTTATTTTGCAAGCCAATTCTACAGGACATTTTGACTGAGAAACGTTCTCATATGTCATAGTTTGTGCTTTGAGATAGTCGCACTAACTGAGAGACAGAAGCCACAGATGCTTGTCTGTGAGTCAGTCCTTTATCTACTCAGTTGTGCTTCCTTCTGTTCATTTGCTACAAGGCATCTTAGAAACAAAACCTGGAAATGTGTGTTTATTTTCCCGAGGCTCACATGCAGTTTGCATATTATTATTGTTAAAGGATAAGGATTATATGTGGATGTTTCCCTGCTATTTCCCAAGGTGAACTTTACTTCTGAATGCACTTCTTAAAACCAAACCTGTTGTACAGACAGTTCAGTGTTAAAAAATAATCCATGAAATACTATTCAATTACTTTTATTGGTTGTATCCAATGGTTGCCCCTGAACCGCAGCTTGTGAAAATCATTTTAATAACAACAACAACAACAACAACAACAACAACAACAACAATCCCCAGCATCTTCAGGTAGGGCTATGGGCTATGAGAGAACACTGTTCTGAGCTAGGCAGACCAATGATCTGACTCAGTCATATTATTGCCCACCCTGAGAAATTTTTAGTAACATACAGGGGTGTTTCAGTTGCACTAGCCTCTGCAGGGACATTATGGGCAGAAACACAAATGCAGGCATTTATGATCAGAGCTCTAATAATGACTGTGACTAATAGATTTCAGCCAACTATAAATTACTCTTAAGCTTAATTTTCAGATTAACACATGGCAAATAGATCCCTTAGGCGATTTCAAAATCCCTGAATGAATGATTTAATGAAGGCTTTGGGTTTGTTTTTAATAACAGCCTTTTCTCCCCTGTAGTGGCTCTTTGCCCCTGCTCCTCCCTCTCTCAGTTAAGCTTAGCTACTAATAATCAGAGATAAACAATAGAGGGAGGAAGAGACAGGTAATGATGCCTGTTTGCTGTGGGCTTCTGAAGGAGTTTCTGAATAGCCAGAGCATCAGTCTCACACATGACTGTTTTCAACATGGTGAGTGTAATGTGCAGCAAGGCCCTGAATGTGAGTCTGCCTGGGAGTCCTACATTTGTCATTTTGAGTTCCACGATGGAGAAAAAGAAGGTGTACTAAAATGTACAAAACTGATAACAGTAAATAAATTGCAGGTTTGGTTACAGAAATGGCTTCATCCATAATATGTCATGATTTGAGCCTGAGAAGATTCGCCTTTCCTTTCAGTGGCATGGAAGCACTACAAAAAGACTGGGGGTCAGTTCTGTGTTTCATAGATGCATATACCTTTTAAATGCTATGAACAACAAACAGTTACACAACAATTGGAATGTACCACAATATGACATTGGAATCTAAAATGGAATGAAAGAAGCATCCTAGTGCACTCTTCTGAACAGAGGTTTCCTGGAAAGTAGTTAATGGTGGAATAATGCAGACTGAATTCAACACAGAAGTTATATAAAGAGGATTGTCGTATTAGAAGACAGATTGTGTTGACAGTATTTCTGGCATAATGGTTAGGGATTCCTGGGGCAGAGAGTATTAGGAAAAAGGATATTTCGTGTTCAAATTTTGTGAGGGGGGGGGAATAAAGGAGTTTTGGCTGAGTGTCTTGTGTACTGAATACCATTTCTTACTATTTTTTGAATACGTTGTTGTGATTTTGCTGTTAAAGCATACAGTTTCAGAGTGAAGGCAATGATTCAGTTCCAGATTGCATCAATCAGCCTGGGGAAAATATGGAACAATGTAAATGAAAAGTACAGCTTTTGGGCTGACTCAATGCTGCCAAGATATCCACTTCTGGATAGATTTGTTTATCTATATTATCTATAGATTTTGTTAATCTGTTTTTATAGAGGAGAGTTTTTAGATTCTATAAACTTCACTACCACATTTTTTTCAGAGATGCATATATTTCACTTTAGGATTATCTATTTACTACCTAAATCCAAAGTTGAGAGAATATTATAGAAACTCAATGGCAAGCACAGTATATTTTACACTTATTTTTAAAAAGGAAGATAAAGGGCAAGTTTATGAGGCAATTTGTAAAAGGCTGATATTTTGAATAGTAAGAAAAAGTGTTGCATTTGTAAAATGTGTATTTTTAAAAGAACTATGCACAGATTATGTCAGTGTATAGTCAATATAAAGGGACAGCAGGGCTGCATAATTTCCTGAGACAAATTGCCAAGCTGCAGAAGTGAAAATAAAGAGGTTCTTGTATTGCAGCTTTTTGTTTCCCCCTCCATGGATAACATCAGCTTCAGGACAGGGTAGGAGGTGGATTGTCACTGTGGGAAAGAATTAAAAAGCAAGCAAACAAAAAACAAATCCCTTCATCCGCACCACAGCCCTAATACAGGTAAAGAAAAAGAAATCAGGACACTGGACATTTTAGTTATAATCTTGTAATGTGTAGTTGGCCTTCATACAGATCATTTTTAAAGTACTTTACACATATGATTTGATTATCTCTGCAATAGCCTGATAATTTGGATTTCCATTTTGTAGATGGGAAGAAGAGTGGCTTGTCTGACGTGGCCACTTGGTTTGTGGCTGTGGTGAGATTTGAAGCAGGGACCTGCTGGCTTGCAAGGTTGCAGTGCTGTAACCAGTGTTTATGCCAGCTTCCAGCAGTATAGGCAATGACCGATTAACACACATCTGAAAGATATGCAATTGCACACAGTTGCCAAACCCAGAAGTGGCTGAAAACGTCACAGAACACATCACTAAAAGGGCATAACGGGGCACTGATGCGTACGGGTGCCGGAAATGGAACCCCCTTGTGAAATGGTCATTGACTGTACCAAAAACGCCTCCCCAAGTAGCAATGGGTTGCGCTGCTAAAGCCCCAAGCAGAGCTGCTCCTGCAGGCAGTTTAATGGGGCAGCAGCATTCACCTGACCTCAAGTCAATCACATTGCTACTGCTTACCAGGTTATAGAGAGGGAAGACTGATGTGGCAGTGATGTTTGCAAGGTGCAAAAGTATCAGTGGAGCCAGTCCCACTGGCACATTTGCACTGTGCCCACATTCTCCCCTCTACTTCCAAGTAAGCACCAGTAACACAACTGACAGGAGGTTAGCTGAGTGCTGCTGCCTCACATTGTCCAATACTGTGCTGATGGCCTGTTTTCCCACATGACACACTGGGGGTAAGGAGGGAGATACTCTATGTGGCAGGACATGCCTGTAGCAAAATATTTTTCTTCTTTTTTGAATAGAGTATTTTTATTCATTTTTCAGAAAACAAGCAGCGCAAACACCAGCAAACAATTTGGCTGTCATTGCAGAATCCATATCAAAAATTCAGGGGAAGACACATTGCAGTTTAAATGCACTGAAGGCACAATCTTACATATTAATGTACCAGGTCTCCCCACATACTTCAGCAGCAAAATATTATCCGACTCAAAATGACTCCCCATGAGCAAGCCCTTTACTTTCTGTTTTGTTCTTCCAATGATTTTATCTTGTGGGAACATCTGAGGGAAGAAGCTACAGCTTTCGACCGAGAAAGGAGACGGCCATGCCAAGGAAGGGGCAGCAGTTTTAATTTGAAATCAGAAAAAGGGGATCTTGCTTTGTTCAAGAAGAATGAAGAACATGCAGTTAAGAAGTTTCTTAAACACATTGACCTGGTCCTTTCAGGGCAAAAAATTAGTGGAGCAGAGGTAGGCTAATTCACACCACGGCTTGGGCCAAACAACTCAAGTTATAAATATACATATTGGCTTTTATGTGAGTGGGGTATTCTCTTAAAAAAAAAAAAGACTTTAAAATGTAGTATCCTTTAGTACCTCATTTCCCTACAACTGTGTAGTAGAATTTGATCCAAAAATACAGTACTTCTCTAGAGAGTTTGCTGATGACCCACATCTTCTGGATGGGGAGAAATTTTGAAACAGATGTGAGTCCTAATGTGAAATTCATTGGCTTTCCAGATGGCACATTCTTTCCAATATTCACTTGGCACTGAATTGCCTTTACACCTGCATGCAAATTTTGTTGGTTATGTCATATTTCCCCTCTATTAAAAAGAAAGTATTGGAGAACCTTTCAGAAAAACTGGGGTGTTTGCTGGCTGCTTGCTTGCAAACACAGTTAAACTGCCTTTCATTGTTTTCAGGGATATTTGTACAATGTTTATTAGCTAAACAAAGTGAGCATTTGAATCTTAAAACTGAAGGAAGAACCTCTCTTTTTACCATTACTCTATGCTATTATTTCTGAGTAATCTTCAGTGTCATTTTTTTTAAAACATTGTTTGCACTATTTGTATCAGACCGTAAGTTTCAACCAACTACTAGTTTGTGATTAAAGTCCAAACCCAACAGAGGATCTTTACTCTTAAGAACTGGAAATGGGATTGACATGGATACATGGAGGGTTAGTTTTATGCCACTAGAGTGAGAATCTGATTTCAATATCAATATAAATGGTCATTATGTAAGCAGAATTAGCACTACCAGCTTAATGCAGTTACTCTAGATTTAAACCAGGGCAAATGAGATCAGAATGTGGTTCTATGTAGATATGAGCTTTGTAAAACTACTTTAGATAATGCTTTAATATTTGAGCAGCTGTCTGAAGAGGGGTTAAGCAGCCAATTTTAGAGAGTATTGGGCCTTTTTCAGTGACATTTAAATACAACTATGTTTTTTCCTGGCTGAAGGAAAATATGCGTTCATCAAAATAAACTGTGGGAATGGGGCTATCCTTAGGGTTTGCAAGGTCCTGTTCAAATAAGAAGAAAGGTACTAGTAAAGCCACAGTTAATTTAAGATCTGTCTCATTTATTTGAGGATGAGTGAACCAAAAATCACACAAACTGAGATTGAGAAATCAGATTAGAGTGTTACCATCAACTCCTTGGTGCTGGCTGAAGGTTTTGTGGACAGACAACCTGTTGAGCGTACAACTGCTAAAAATTGTGGGCAATGGTTCCCCATCTGGTTTTCATCATAGCCCTGGACACTTGATGAGAAAATGCAAAGGAGTGGGATCTAAAGAAGGTTCTGTAGGTTTGAGGGATGTCTCTAAGGCTGCCTTAGGATGAGTTGGCTAAAAACAGACCTAGTACAGTCACAAAGAGCCATCATGTCAGCCCAACATCACAATTTGCGTGACAGATGGCATACCAGTAAATTGAATGCTAGACTAGCTTCTGAGTTGCTCCTCTTATTGTGCATCAGATGAGCTACCTGTCTCTTAAGTGACACACTGTATCTTTATTTGCATAGTGGTACCTTGGTTTTTGAGCGTCTCGGAAGACGAACATTTTGTTTTTTGAATGCCGAAAACACAAAAGTAATTGCCTATGTTTTCAAACGTCCCTCAGAAGTTGAACGGCTTCCGCTGCGTGTTTTTCAATTTTTCCAATTGAACTTGCAGCCAGCCCTTTGCGTCTCAGTTTTCGAATGTTTCAGAAGTCGAACTGTCTTCCAGAACGGATTACGTTCGAGAACCGAGGTACCATCTTTTAAAAACTAAAATTGACAAATTTATAAAAGACAGTTGCAAAACTGATATGTAGATTAGAGGTAGGAGTTCTGTGAAATCACAGGTAGTAGCTAATAGGTGTACTCCATAGTCAGCATTAGTATCTGCCTTTCATCTTAAAAGTCCAAGGCCAGTTTTGCACACTCTGGTGATCCACTCTCAAACTTGCATAAATGTTCTTAAAAAAGAAGAAGAGCTCATCCCGGTGAGGGTGAAATATGATGATTTATTTACAGAAAAGTGAAGGCACTATCAGTCTACCTTTGTCATGTTAAAATGTTTTATTTGTCTTTACTCTTACACAGTAATTATTCCTACATTGTTTGCATGGTGAAACTATTGGTCTTGCAAATATACCTTCATTTTCCAGACACAGACAATGGCAACAGGGACAATTGTGCCTGAGGTCTTGGCTGTAGGTAACCTGCATTAAAGTTGAATTCTAAAATGTGCTTCAAATGTTGTGGAAATTTGAAAATATACATCTGTGTACTGTATATATTCCACAATGCATGAAACCTATATGCATCTTTTAAAAATGTGCACTCTGTAGATATGCATGTGTCAGTCACCCTTAAATAGCCTGGAACAGGGCCCTGCTGGAGTTGACGGATGTTGCAATCAACAACACCGGGGTGAGAAAAGTTGCTGTAGAATGCACAGGCAGCCTAAAATAACACTCCACATCAATATGGTGTACAGATGTGCCCCTCACGTTAGAGTAACAGTCCTAAAGTCAAACATGCAGTGGTTCCTCATTTCAGATGTAGTGTAGTTCAGGTTTAACCTGGCAAATACACAAAACTTTGAAATACAGTGGTACCTCAGGTTAAGTACTTAATTCATTCCGGAGGTCCGTTCTTAACCTGAAACTGTTCTTAAGCTGAAGCACCACTTTAGCTAATGGGGCCTCCCGCTGCTGCTACGCCACCGGAGCACGATTTCTGTTCTCATCCTGAAGCAAAGTTTTTAACCTGAAGCACTATTTCTGGGTTAGCAGAGTCTGTAACCTGAAGCGTATGTGACCTGAAGCGTATGTAACCCGAGGTACCACTGTACCTCAAATGCTCATCTCCCCACCCCCTCCTCAGATCCTCTTGCTGTTTTCTAGATATGCTTCCTTTATGTGATTTGAATGCTATGGAATAGCTTCAAAGCCATTTAGACCATTGTTTTGCTAAATAAAATGCTTGATACAAGCTTAACTAGCATCTTGATAACAGTTACATGAGGGAGTCCAGCTTATTAGCAGCCTTGAACAAATGTGGAGCTGAGTCTGATAACCATTTTTGAAAACCACCTCATTAACTACTGCTTGATAAGAGGATAGTGACATAGTAAACAACTTCACACTTGCAAAACTCCATGAGTGGAGGAGGCAAAGGCCTTATTATTTTGTATTGCTCTGTGATCATAGGCTGAAATATGCTTTTATAGTCAACAACTATTTTGGTGTTTTATATTAGCTAAATAACATTAGCTATGGAAATTCAAACGTATCCATTCTTCAGGAAATCAGCCCTGAGTGTTCACTGGAAGGACAGATCCTGAAGCTGAGACTCCAATACTTTGGCCACCTCATGAGAAGAGAAGACTCCCTGGAAAAGACCCTGATGTTGTGAAAGATGGAGGGCACAAGGAGAAGGGGACAACAGAGGATGAGATGGTTGGATAGTGTTCTCGAAGCTACAAACATGAGCCTGACCAAACTGCGGGAGGTGGTGGAAGACAGGAGTGCCTGGCGTGCTCTGGTCCATGGGGTCACGAAGACTCGGACACGACTAAACAACAACATGGAAATTTTTGATCTATTTGTAAATCAGAAGAAGTGGAATACTTTTGCTCCATTGCTTACTGTTTGTGAATTATATGAAGTTCACGGTGAAGCTTTGTTAACAAAAATTCAGCTGACTATTGATAAACCTATTGGCATTTTGATTAGCATTTTTCTAAAAGACAAACAAAAATATATTACAAGACCTGTTTCTAAGCTGCAAAGAGGAAGCAATGTAAACCCAAATTTTATTGATTGTGCATAGGATCACCTTGTTTGATTCCTTTTTTATTCTGCAGTTTTAATTAACAAAGGGTGTAAGTGTGGTGTGCAAAGCCCATGCATGCTGCTGTTTATCACAATGGCCATGTTAGCTACTCAATAAAGCCATTCGTACAGTTTTATAAAAGTCTATTTATCTTTAACAGCCTGTTGCAGTCCACTGAAGACTGTACAATACACTGAAGGTGAAAGATAACGCTACATGGGGACATTATGTTCAGTTCTTTTCATTTGTGTGTGGAAGTGTGTACTTGTAATATATCAGATCATCTGCAATTTATTGTAGGGGTTCCACTTGTCTTTTCTATTAGTTCATTATTTGACTTCTCCTTTTCTTGACTTTTTGCTATTTTCTATCATACTGTTTTGCTGAAAACATAGGCTTGAATCCTAACTAGGTATCTATGAACTGAAAGGCTTCTTCCATTCAAAGATGTACCAAGATCCAGTGGAGGATCCCAAACAATAGAGGGGAACAATGTTCACAGATATCCCCCTTCCCACTGCAGTGCTGAGTGCTGCCCTTCATGTTCCTCTAGAGGGCCCTACCAGTGCATTTTTTTTCAGGGAGGCACAAGGCTGCCTTGTGGGAAGAGACAGAAAGTGTATGTCAGTCATCTCACTTTCACTGGCACGAACTCTGCTTAAAGTACAATCCCACCCTCAGAAACCTAGTTAGGATATAAACTATATTCTATTGTATTGCGGAAAGGAGGTGTGCCCCTGCTTTAGCATAAGAAAAAGCCAGCATTCTTTGTATTTTATTTTTCAGTTCAATAGAGCTTTGTGTCAGCATAACTTCTTAAGAAATAATCTTTTGGCTTGGGCAAAATCTTAATTGTAGTGTCTGTTTTGAATGCCTCTATTGAATGTTTGCATTGCTTAATAAGCAGAGGCTAATCTGGATGTCTAAGTGATTAATTTGCAAGCAGGCATAAAGCAAAAAGTGATAAAATAAAGAACTAGGAAGGGAGGAAAACTATGCATTCAAAAGCATGAGCATGCGGTTAGATGGGATGTGTTGGATAGGTATCACTTTGGACCCTCATAAAATGCTACAATTTCAGGATCTCAGATCAGAGCAGGTGAGTTTATGCAGTGTAGCAAACATGCTTCCGATATGTTAGTTTAACCGCCTGGGCTTTCTCAAAGGCATTTAATGAAAGACAGCCCATAGGATTGCCATGTCATTTATCAGTCACTGCTCCTATGGCTTTAACAGAAACCTGTTCTGTTGAAGATATGGAAGGTTGAAGGACAAAATGCAGGTCCTCCAGACTTGCACACATGTTGGTTCTGTTCAGAGCTTCTGATGACACATGAACTTTGGGGTGGGGTGGGAGGCAGGTGTGATCCCATTCTCCTTGCAATCCGGTATCACATGAATAGAGCTAATGTTTACCTCCCAAGTTGTATAGAGTTCCACCTGCTGATTCAGTAGTTGTTGTTTAAGACAAAGAAGTCTAGGCGGATGTTGTTGTTGTCACTTGGAAAACCAAGCAGCTGATGGTGATAATAGTAAGGATTTTCTGCTAGGGCAGCTGATTGATGCTACTGAAGAGAACCTCGTATAAATGCAGGTGTTATAGTCATAGATTATTCCATCACTTCCTATGTATTTTCAAGGTTCTCCTTGATTGCTTCTGTAGCCATTATCATGCCTGCATAGCACCCGCTTCAAGCCATAAACATACAGCCCAGAGGCTGGCAAAGTGCTGCCTGGATGTCAGACTAGTGTTGCATTGCAGCAGTTGTAGATTGATTTCCATAATTTACAGTATGTAGAAGGCCATGTTTCTTAGTCAGTGTAGAAACTGGAAAAGAGAGAAGTTACTGAATTAGCATATTTCACACATACTTAGCAATTTATATCAGGCAAAGGTTTAGTTTGCAAATATGCACAGGGAAAAATGGCAAGGACTGCAAATGATTTATCTGCTGTTTACCATATCCTGAAGCTTAGGACCAATAATACATGGAGAATTAAATGATTATTCTTAATGCGTTCAGACAGCAGACACAAAACCTGGGCTCATCTAAATTTCAGATCAAGAATTAGACTTAAAATGGGGGGGGGGGCTTCTTTCTATCCAGCTGAAGCATAGGGGATAGGAGGACTGATTGTGAAAGGTTTCCACTAACACAATAACTGCAAGCAAATTATAGATTTAATTTTAGATTGTTCAAGAAACTCTGCAGTGGGAAAGTCTATCATGTTGTATCGGGATTGAAAGAAGCAGTTTTGTGTTCAACAAGAATATGGCAAATACTTGGCTGCTGCGGAATGGTCTTAAGTTTATTTTTCAGCCTCTTTAGTTTATTCTGCTTGTTTATATTTATATTTTAATTGCTTTGTTGTATCTTTTCATGTAAACTATCCTGGGAACATGGCTGATGTGTACTCTTCAAATGCCTATAATTAATAACACTTCCTTGCCTCCCCCCTTCAGACCCCATTGCATTGGCAAAATCTGCTCTGGGGGTGTACCTCAAGCCTCTGGAGCATACTTAGAGGGCGGGTGGGGGCCTGCAAGAAGGGAGGAGAGGTAAGAAAAGTCCTGTTGTGCAAATGGAAGTCTGTTCTGCTTGCATAACAGCAGCATTGGATACTGCCATGTGTGAATATACTAGTGAAATGCCAATCAAATTTGGATGACAGGTGGAATGGAGCCGCTGGATGTTTTGTTCCTTCCTACTCCAAACACATTCTCTACGGCTAGACCTCCAGACAGGCTTAGTTTGTAGTACAGTAGTACCTCAGGTTAAGTACTTATTCATTCCGGAGGTCCGTTCTTAACCTGAAACTGTTCTTAACCTGAAGCACCACTTTAGCTCATGGGGCCTCCCGCTGCCGCCGCGCCGCCGGAGCACAATTTCTGTTCTCATCCTGAAGCAAAGTTCTTAACCCGAGGTACTATTTCTGGGTTAGCGGAGTCTGTAACCTGAAGCGTATGTAACCTGAAGCGTATGTAACCCGAGGTACCACTGTATTAGCCAAAGTGAAAGTATTACTTGAAATTAAGATAGGCTTTGAGATAAGCAATGTCTTACTATTGTGACCAGCTCACCATGTAGCACCTGTTGGCACAAAGCCACTCAGTCCCCCCCCCCAGACACCACTTTGTGTTGAAAGTAGGAAACCGTGTACTGCCAACTGAATGGCGAGATGGCAGGCCATTCATCTTTTCTTTGGTGCTTAGCCCAGAAAGAAGTGTGTGGGAGTTTGCCTCTTCAGGTGTCAGTGGTACATTCAGTAGCAGACTACCTCAGAGCTGCAGCGGAACTTTGCCTGAAAAGCTGGGGTGGCAGTAGTAGGGAGAAACCACCTTCCAATTTCTCCAGCCTTCAGATCTTCAAGCTAGCAATAGTAACAGAGCTGAGATTGACTTTTAGCAGACTGCTGTAATAGCTCAATTAGGACCAGTTGTAGCAGCATCCTAAAAGCAAATCCATGCGGAGTTCAGTTGTGCACACCAGCTGCAGTTGCATTTTGGGATGCTGTCACTGTCAGTCAGTCAGTTTTATTGCACATAGGCAAAGGCTGCCGCAATGTACACAGAATCATTCAACAGTTAAAAGGAAATATGCTGGATTAATAAAAAAAAAACTTAAAATATTTATATTATCAAAACAGAGCTATAGAAGTAGCTCTAGCATCCTGCTCTAGCATCAGCCCTCCATCTGGAGGCTGAGAATGGGTATATACCTAGTGCCTGAGCTGAAGCCTACCTACATCTGTAATTGATAATGTTTTGGCCAATTTTTAATCCCAGAATGTTGTATTGTCCAGTTTTTACATCTTTCCTTTTCTAGGCTTTCACTCCCTGATGTGGTAGTCACTATGCGTGGGTCCACAAAGTGAGTTAGACCTTTGTGATTTTACACATGTAATCTCCCAGAAAGCTGTTTGGAGAGCCATGGATGTAAGTTAAAAAACAAAAACAAAAGTGGTTGTCACCTTATTTTTTTGTAGTGAATTTCATACAAAGTATTATGTAATTCTCTTTTACTTTAGATCAGCTCTTTGTAGACTCTTTCTCAGTTTGTCCATGTGCAAAAAAGGATAGATTTTCCTATCTGTTCCTTGTTACTTGAAATAAGTATTTGCAGCTAAATAGGACTGTAATCCACATACTTTTCCAACATTCTTTTCCAAAATGCTCTTTAGTAAACTATTTTTGGGGGTCAAAAGACTGGTTGGGATTCACTGGTGCTTTCTCACAATAATTGAAACCTGGGGTTTTACTGCAGATAGGTTCAGTGAATATAAGGTACTTATTAAAAGACTCGACTTGCTACTAGAGCACAATATCCAGTAAGATATTGATAAACCATAAAAAACTAGATAGTTCTATGTTGCTGCTGCTCCTAGTTTTTTTTCCTTTTCAGAATATGAAGCCTTAAATTGGGAACACATTTTTGCCAGTTCAAGGTCAAAAAAGGCACCAGGCGTGTGGCACAAAGTCTACAATTGTGAAATGACTTTTTCTAGCAAAACCCTGTTGACTCCAGTGAGAGAGCAATCCTGACTGGTGCAGGGAGATGCAGAGCAGTGGATTGTGTCAAACGCAGCATTTATTAATGACTAATAAATAAGTTCCTCAATGTGAATGTGAGATTCTAAAGGATAAGGGTTGTCCTCAGGAAGAACTTTTCAGTAGGTCTGTGGAGTATTTTATATGAAATAAATAAACATTTCTGATACCTCTGGGTTTGTGTGGGCAGCACCAGAACTGGGATTTCTACATTTTATTTTTCTTTGTCGTTGCCTTGTAGCACTCGCAATTATACCAACATCACCCACTCAACTATCCTTCTTGTGCATCAAAACATACTCCCTAAGGCCAGCTCTGTGATGTCTTCCTAGCAGTGAAACTTTTATTTGGGTGATAATAACATTGCCTTCATTTCTAGAAAGAATGTACCATTTCAATTAATGGCTGCTCTTTGATCAACCAAGTAAAAGCAAAATATTTCTTAACATGGCTCTTTCTTTAAATAGATGACATTTCCCTAGACCTCCTGGCAGCTTTAAATATAATTTTAGTCATTGCTTAAATCACCTGGTGTTACAAGAAATCGACTGAATCATTGACAACAGAGAGGAAAAATAAATGTTATATGCTCACCAGTGTTTGACTTAAGAAATGTTAAATTGTCATAGTGGGCTATATCAAATGTTAGTCCTACTCAGAGTAGACCCATTAAATAAATGGGCATGAGTAACTTGAGAAGGGACGCAGGTGGTGCTGTGGGTTAAACCACAGAGCCTAGGACTTCCGATCAGAAGGTTGGCGGTTCGAATCCCCATGACGGGGTGGGCTCCCGTTGCTTGGTCTCTGCTCCTGCCAACCTGGCAGTTCGAAAGCACGTCAAAGTGCAAGTAGATAAATAGGGACCGGTCCGGCAGAAAGGTAAACGGCGTTTCCGTGCGCTGCTCTGATTCGCCAGAAGCGGCTTAGTCATGCTGGCCACATGACTCGGAAGCTGTATGCCGGGTCCCTCGGCCAGTAAAGCGACATGAAAAAATAACTCCCATAGATTTAAAGATGGATCAATCCATATTGTGTTGAATATGATGAGTCACTTAGGGCATATGTAAACTTTTTGGGCCTTTATCTAAAGTAGTTTTCAGAGATTATTTTACTCATGTGTTTGAAAATTGCTAGAAGAGGAAAATAAAGAATTTCAAACCCAACACCTCTTTGGGTGCAGTCCTAAACATATTTAATTCTGAGAGAACATGCTTAGGAGTGTTTTCTTTGTAATGTCTTGCCAGACAGAAGCGTGACATGTGGGACTTCAAAAACTGCAAGGGGCAGCCTGCAGGTGTGCCTCATTTTGCTTTTTTGTTGGTAGCTAATTTTGGTGGTCATTATAATTTTGGTGGTCAGATAATGTGTCTTCTAGAGTCCTGTTCACTCATTATTGATGCATAGGGCTCTGACCTGGCTAGTCTCAATTTGCAAACACCTGCAAAGGAGCTCCTACCTGTGAGCTGCTTCTCATGCATAAGCACTGCAAGTCTGGGCAACTCTGTCCTGAGTGCAAGGAGCCCCTACCTGGAGTTCACCCATAGGTGTTTCTTTGCAGATGTTTGTGCTCAGTGTGTGAATGTTGGGGGCAGGGCTAGCCCAAGATGGGGCCTCAGGAGTGGGACCACCAGCACAGTCCTGCTCCTGCTTCACCACATGAGTATGAGTATATGAATGGTGTAGGACAACCTGATGATTGGGTGGGATGTTACCCTTATCTGAGTTCTAGAAGTAAAGTAACCAGAATAGAAATGAAAAGGACTGTCACGTTTGGAGGTTGTTTTCAACTTTTGAATATGTGTATATGTGTGAGGACTGTTAAGAAATCCTTTCCCCTCATTTTAGCTCTTAGAGGGAAATATTTCAAAGTGCTTGGGAGGCTGTGTGTACTCTTGGTGGCTAGAAAGCATTGGTGATTTTCTTTTTCCTCTCCTTTTTCCTATTACAGAATAAAGATAAGTTAATGACTTTGAAATATGATTTCCCAGGTACTCTGGCATTCAAATTGCAACGATAATCGGATATTGAAAATACTGTACACATTGTGTATGAGTTTGTGTGTGTGTGTGTATCAGAGAGAGAGAGAGGTGAATATCTCAGCAATTGATAACTTTGAAATTATTCAAATGCTTAATGCTTTCATTCTAATGCTAAATTAGAATCCTTTTTCTGAACCAGCAAATTCTATTGCTTTTCCACACACCATTTTTCTTTACTCATTGCTTCTGCAAATTGCAGTCTATAGGCCTACTGTCAAATTCCACAGTTACCAGGCAAACCGTTACTACTGTCTCAACAGAATAGTTCTCATGCCCCTTATGTAATCTATCATCACACTGCATCATGTGTTTTGTACTATTAAAGTAGCATACACATGTTATTTAGTAACAGTAAGGAACTCATGATGCCATTCAATGATGCAATGAGAATGTGCAAAAGCGTCTGAGGCATTGTAAATATGAGAAGTATAGCATTTCAAGTTAGAAAATCTAAAACACAGTGCAAAGATGGATTAGAGGTAGTAATCAGCAGTACTGACGTTTGGATGCCAATAAGGAATTGTGCCAGGGGATTTCACAAATCTCTTCTTTGTTATTGGTTTTGCAGATCGTAATATTGAAACTCCCTTTACATATGGAGCTATGCAGTACATTCTGATCAAGGATGAGGAATGTCTGCCAGTTTAAATCATTATCTTAACTACATATGATGCGTTTATCATTTCATGGCCAATGGGGAAGAGTTGTCTACTGAAATATTTACTATTACAGTAAACAGGATTTTGTAGACAAATTATTTTTACCTTTTCACTGAACAGTCAATGAAATTACTTATTTTTGCTGGCAAATTCAGCTTGCCACCTTCATACTTTATTGCGCTCCCTACTTTCTTGACTGCAGAGTTCTTATGTAAAGATTTCTGTTTCTGAAATACACTTGTGTGCATGTGTACCCCTGTGGTGGATTGACAGGCATGTGCATTGTATGTAAATGCCACACATTGTAGTTGGAGTGGAGAACCTCAGGCTCTGGGGCTCTGTCTGGCCCTTGATATTCTCCCTTTCTGAGGCAACACCCCTTGGCAACCCTGCTCCATGCTTTCCTTGAGTGTTTTTGCCAGACTGGAATGTGTTCTTGAACTGTGATAATGCCTCTTGCTTGCCTGGAGGGAACACGGAGATATTTGTGTGAAAAGAAAACTCTTGATTGTTGTTTTTCATGGCTGAAATGTAACCTACTGTACAGGGTGGCCGTTTGTGGAATGCCCTCCTTGGTGAGGTGTGTTTGTCAGGGCCTGTGATCCCACTTCTCCTGCCCCATGTTCATTTAATGTGGGAAAAGAGTGAGTGCAAATGCAGTGGGTTGTATCCAACTAAGTTCTACTTACAGTAAACCCATTGAAAATAATGTGCCTAAGTTGGCCATGTGTGTTAGCTTCAGTGGGTTGTATTCAGTGCTAATCCTACTGAGAGGAGACCCATTGACGTTAATGGTCATAACTTACTTAGGTTCATTAATTTCAGTATGTCTGCTCTGAGTAGTATTTAGTTGAATCATACCCAACGGGACTACTCTCAGTAGGACTAGCATTGGATACAAGCCTGGTCTTTCAGAATCACTCAGGGAGACGGATTTCAGCTGGGATCCAAAGTTTTGTGCACACGTTTTGTCTGCTATTCATTTGCACCAGAATTTCTTTTTTAGAAGTTATTTCTTCCCCAAATTGCATGTTCTCCTTTCTTCCTTTCATGAAGCTCAATGCAGGTTATTCTGCATTGCATTCATGAGGCCTACATCCATGTACCCTCAAGACTTATATTGTGTTGTCTAAGGTACAGATAATTTTGGAATTAACATAGCATTAGAGAGGTTTTTGTTGGGCTAGAACCCTGTTCTGTAGAACTGCCTTCCCCAGCCTGATGCCCTCCAGGTCTTTTGGCCCACTCTTAAGAGTTGTGGTCCAAAATACCTGGAGAGCAAAGGCTGCTGCAAACTTTGAAGCACACATAGTGATTTGTGCTACCTGTTAATGCTTCAGACTAACCTTTAAGTTGTTTATTTCTATAATGTATATCTTTGCTGCATTAGCAGAGCTGACATTTTGTCACAAATATTGGATATTTTCCAGCTATCATCCTTCCCCAGCCTGGTGCCTCCAGATATTTGTCATAACTCCCACCAGTCCTGGTCAGCATGGTCAATGGCCAGTGATCATGGAAATTGTTGTTCTAAAACATCTGGGGGCACCATTTTGGGAGAGGTTGCCTGAAAGAAATATTCTAGCAAAATGAGCTCTTGTACAATTTCTACAAGCATATTTATATTATATTTTACAGTGATACACTTGCTGCCCATGAGATGCGTTTTATCCACAAACTGTGCATATGGCATAATTTTCTTTCCGAATGCCAAGGCTACATTGAATGAAGAAGATCCAAAGGGAGCTAGCAACATTTGATAAATTGGCAGCTTGATGGCTAATGAAATTCAAGTGCTGACAAATAGAAGATGAAGTGTTTTGTATGGGATCATTTAAATGATTCCTGCACGTTGCTATGTTGCAAATCAACAAAATGCTGTTGGTATTGCCATGGAAAACTCAGTGGAAAAATCTGTGCTTACAGAATATTCCAAATCCACAAACTTTTGGAAACAGTAATGTAAAAGGGAAAGATAATTCTACAAAAATGATCTATTTAGTAGTATTGAATAATGAATCAGTGCGTGAATTCAGTGATGGACATGATGTGGTTGAACAAAGTGGAGCTTAATCAAGACAAGACAAGTCTATTGGCTGGGATTTCTTTTGTTAAGTACACAGCCTATTTTGCATGGGGCTGCATTTCTCCTTGCAAGTGCAATTCACAGTAGTGCTCCTGGATCTGTCACTACTTGAGTGCCCAGATGGTATCAGTAGCCAGGAGCAATTTTCATCAAGTTCAGCTGGTGTACCAGCTGACTCCTTTCCTGGAGAAAACTGGCCTGTGGTCAGACATGTTTCTGTAGCATCCAGATTAGATTATTGTAATGTACTCTACATGGGGCTGCTTTCAAAAAGGGTCTGGAAACGATTCAAAATGTAGTGATAACTGGTATGCTGCCTGGGGAAGATATAATCCCCATTCTGTTCCTTTGTCATTAGTTGCTTGGAGATTTTTTTATTATACTAAGTGGTATAAAAAAATTAACTAATTCATTTCTTGACTGGTTTCGAAGTACTGATGGTAAGCATTGAAAGCCCTAATCCACAGCTGCAGAACCTGCAATCTTATTTTATGTGTCCCCCCGTAAAGCCACCTGATTCTTACCTCCTATCATAATTCCTTCCTTCTTGTTCATTCCCTTATTTTTATTGGCTTTGTTTGGCTGTGTATCACACTAAAGTAAAAAAGGAATTGCTTCCTCTTGCTTTCCTGAGTAGTAGCTATATTGATTTGTTGTGATAAATATATGTAAGTGTCTGTACAGTGGTACCTCGGGTTACAGACACTTCAGATTACAGATGCTTCAGGTTACAGACTCCTCTCAGATTAAGAACTTTGCTTTAGGATGAGAACAGAAATCCCGCGGTGGCGGTGCAGCAGCAGCGGGAGGCCCCATTAGCTAAAGTGGTACCTCAGGTTAAGAACAGTTTCAGCTTAAGAACGGACCTCCAGAACGAATTAAATTTAACACAAGGTACCACTGTACTAGGAGTTCCAGTCTGAGGTAGCCATAGTGAAAGTGAGGCAGGGCAGTCTTTATTCCAAGTTAGTTGACCTAGAAGACATTTGTCTCTGGTTCCCTTCATTTTCAGGCCTGGCTCTGCCCACTGCTGGCATGCAGTTCCTGGAAGTTTACCCCTGTGGGAAATTAGCCCTCGACATGGGGGAGAAATGTCTACCATTGTCCTAAATGGCCTGGGTATATGAACGGCCATACACTCAGATCTAAACCCGAGGCTTGCAGCATGTCACTTCTAGCACGAGATGAATCCCTTTTCAATTGTAGCACATGAATTGTGGCATATGCTTTTAAGTGATGCTTGTCTGTCCTCACTGCTGCTTGCCTTTCATCGAGCTTGAAAGTCAGGTTTTGTACATGTCTCCAAAAACAGCACTATAATTCAATACTGCTTTCGTTGTGGTTGATGAAGAAGATGATAGTGAAAGTGGTTATATTAGTCCAGCAAGAAAGAATTCTCACTATTAGTACCAGTTTTGAGTATTTTCCCCTTGAATATCACTTATTGCTTATAATTGCTATTGTGCATTATACCAGTTACACTTTACAACTCTGTCAGCATATACATAAAGCAACAGAGAAAGACGCCAAAGCTGTTCCTTTTGTACTGGTGGCATTTGGAATGCATGATAAACAGCGGTCTACTGCTGGAGCCACTGATGAAAAGGCAAGTAGTAATAGTCAGGTCTTAAATCATTTGTGGAAAATCCAGTCACGGTTTAATGCTGTTTGAAAGAAGCAGTACGGATGGCTATGGAGTAAACTAACAAACAACAACTTTTTCAAAGACAGCATCCTCCATATTCAGTGCAAGGGAGCATGAGACCACAAGGAAGCAGAATAGCTGCAAACAGAATTCTCACTTGAGGCTTTGTGCAAACGTTACATGAATAAAGAGCTCTGCTTCTGAGTTAGCTCTCAGCTATTGCTAATAATTTAACCGTTGCTGCTCATAAATAGTAGTTGTAGTTTGTATATAGGTATCTTTCACATAAGACCCATCTACCAGTGAAACAAGTCCATAGGGCAATGCTTTGTTACACTTAGGAATGGGGGGGGGGAGGGAGGGAATTCAGTTCAGTTCACAATTTAATGCAAAGCTCTCTGGTTGTGCAATTTCTGAAACAGATGCAAACTGAAACACAGCTATAATTCAAAATGCTTACCTTTCCAGATTTTACAATGCTGTTCTCCAAATAACCAGTGACTCAAAAACGGCATAAATTAGAAGAACGTATACTTAAAAGTGTATATATTAATGAAAAGAACATACAAAAATGCATTCTATTAGGGGACTGTGTGAATTCAAACAAAATTGCATCCAAGTGCTGATGAATTTTCCTGAGAGCATTTTATTTTAAATCACAAACAGATGCAGAATTGTGGAGAATTTAAGACTTAAAAAATGAGAAACTAAGAAGAAACTAAAATTGACAGATTTGTCCAATCCTGGTTACAATGGATGTCCAGAATTTGATGAATCTTGGCATTCATGGGGAAGGGAACCGTAGCTCAATGGAAGAGTGCATTATTTGCATGCAGAAGGCTCCAGGTGCAATCTCTGGCATATCCAGAACAGATAATGAATGATTTCAACAGCATCTGCCCAAGACCTTAGCGTCTGCCAGACAGAGTGAACAATACTGGGCTAGTTCACAATTAGTCTGATGTGGTATAAGGCGACTTTCTCTGTGTCTAATGTTAGCAGTCCCAGAAAAAAGTCTACATCGAAATGTTGGGCTGAGTGCAAATGCTCCACCTTAGAAAAGCAGCAGCAACAGCCCTGTTTATAGAGTGCCAGTCATAGGAGACAAGGGTGCTTTGCCCCCCCCAAAATATGCGAGGGGGCTGGGCCGCCCAAAAGTTGATGAACATTGTCATTCAAATAGTGTGCATGCATTGCATCATGTGATTAATTAAGTGGGGTGGGGCTTATCTGAGCCGTTCCCCTCCCCCAGCGATATTTTATTCAGGCTGGCAGCCCTGGTGCCAGTCATTTTCAGGGATGAGCAAGTCACCATTTTAAATTCCCTAGAGTGCCTTAGAAAGATGCTATATCATGATACAATGGCATTCTAAAGAGCATTCTTGAGGGAATGGTAGCCCTCACTGAGTGCAAGCAAAACTATTCATCTGTTGAGCCTATATGTAAATGGAGTTTACACCCTTTATCCACAGAATTTTTCTAGGATTCCTAACATTGGAAACACGCAAAACTGTGTGACACCAGGTCAGACTATTTCTCTATCTTGCCAGTATTGTCTGTAAGATGCTTTCATAGGTATACATGCTAGTCTAAATTACTGCTTTCTTTGAGTGTGTACCAACTACCATAATGAACTGAAGAGCTGGCATTTTTAAAAACATGTTAAAACTTAAATACATTCTGACAATTCATCTGGGAGCTTAAAACTTTAGTATATAATTAGAAGTACCTGCACTGGAGTATTGCTTAGAAGCTCCCCTTCCCCCTCTTTTGCTGGTGTTAAAACCAATTAAAGTGGAGTTACTCATTTTTTAGTCTCCTCAAACTTTGCAAGAAATGTTTGTATTTACTTTATTTCTTGCACTTGAGTGTTCTTCAAACAGCAGGGTTTAACCATTAAAACTTAAAGTTTTGTATAGCTACAATTTAGATCAGCAGGGAGAAGTGATATGGAGGGGAAGAAATATCAGTAAGAGCCTCAAAGCCTTTTTGAGAATAATGTCTCACCTGAAGATGGTGCACAAAGTGATTTTGGTTGGAAAATGTTACTATTGTGAAATGCCCATCATTATGACAAATGTCTGTGGATGGGAGACCTGTATGTTGCCAGTACCCCTGGATAGCTGTTGTGGATCTGTGTATTGCTTAGAAGCTCCCCCTTCTATAGCAGCCCCCTCGTAGTGAGGACTGGGCCCCCCAATGAACTACTGTCTCCTGGTCCAGGAATAGACAAAGCTGTTTTACCAGGAACAGCTGCTAAAAGGCACTTCTAGCCACTGGTGCTTTCACAATATGTAGTGACAAAACTGGATCCAGAAACACACACACACAAACTGGAAACCTGATCCTTCAAGGGAACAGGGTAGGCGATAGACAAATTTATCAGGCTTTAAAACCACTCACCCATAATGAGTCTGTTTTGCCAGGCTTCAGGCTCAGCTTATTTTCCTTCATTCACCCCACCACTGTCTAAGCACCAGTCCAGGGCCCACACAGATCCTCCTGATTCAGTTGTTATGTAGAAACTGTGCTGACTGTTATCAGTGTACTAATGGCACCTGCCCCCCCAACCCGTAATAACCACTCCAGTGGCTTCATGTAGGTGGGATTAAAACTATTGGGAAAATTATTGGGAATAAAACAGTGCCCTGTAGTACCCCATAGTGTAACTGGCCAAAAAGCACTCTCACAAAGCTACTCTCTACATTTGGTTCTATAGCTGGGACTGGAACCACTGTAGCACAATTCCATAGAGCTGGTACAGGAGGATTCCATCCTCAATGGTATTGAAAACTGCAGACAGATCAAGAAGCAGGAGCTAGGTCTCACTCCCTGTAAAGGGCATATATCAGGGTGGCCAAGGCCAACTCAATCCCATGGCCAGGCCTGAACCCAGATTGTGCTAGATATAAATAATATGTGCTACCCAATAATGTTTGAGCTGTCACATCACTACTCTTTCCACCACCTTCAGCCCAAAGGATGTATATGTGACTGGTCAGTAGTTATTTCCGGCCATGGGGCCAAGAGCCAGTTTCTTTAGGAGTGGCCACAGCACTGCCACACACAGTGGAATATTAACCACATTCTGGACCCACCAGTCAAGCATCCTTTGTTAGATTAATGTCCCGATTAATAAGCTAATAGGGACAGGAGACAATAAAACACATGGTTAGATGTATACTTGTCCACATTAGAAACCACTTACTTATATGGCAGAAGGTTATGTTTGTGCACATCAGGACATTCTTGAGTTAGAGCTATATTTACTCCAGTATTGTGTTCAAATTATCAGATAATGACAACTACATATCTCTCAGGCAACAAATGGGATCTGTTCTGACACAGGTTAATATTTTGCTGGGATTGGAAAACTGAGTAAGCAAGAGAGTATATGTAAAATCTAAGGATTAAGGCAGAAATGAGAAACTTGTAGCCTTCAAATGTTGTTGGAGTCCTCACTCCCATCAGTCCAAGGCAGCATAACCAATGGTCAGGGATGGTGGATGCTGTAATCCAACAACACTTGGACATCCTAGGACGAAGGGGGGAAAGGATGACACAACAACAGGGGATACCTTTTACCTTTTATTATCAGACCAATCTATTGGAGATGCCTGTGAAGTAAAGAACTCTTCAGAGAAAACCATTGTGGGATCCCATCAAATTTCCTCCCATCCCATTTTTGGTAACTTTTCTGAACAGATACATACATAAAATTCATGTCTAGGAGAACAAGAAGGAAAGAGATGATGGCCCCAAGACCGGGAAGCTGAATAGAAAACAGTGTTATTCAGAATGAATAATTTATGCGGTGAAACTCTGCTTTTCCCTATGAAGAGGTTGGTAGTTATTCAAAAATAGTCACTGCATAGTATTTATGAATAATTCTTGACTGGCAGCTCATACGGCTGCATTTCATTCTGAATCACTGAGGATGTGAAAATATTGGGCCTGATCCAGACAAAGGTACAGTCATACCTCGGATTACAGACGCTTCAGGTTGCATTATTTTGGGTTACGGACCGCTGAAACCCAGAAGTACAGGAACGGGTTACTTCCGGGTTTTGGCGGTCGCGCATGCGCAGAAGCGCCGAATTGCAACCCACTGTGGGTTGCGAACGCTGCGGGTTGCGAACGTGCATCCCGCATGGATCACGTTTGCAACCCGAGCATCCACTGTATTCCATTTCAATAAGCACTGAATCCAACAAGAGGAAGTTAAGGGAGTATGATGAGACTTCAGGGAGCTTAAGGTGCAGCATATGCCATACTGGCTGAACACAACATTCTAGAATGGGGTACAATCCCATACACACCCGAGAGTAAGTCCTGTTGAAGGCAGTAGAGCTTACTTCTGAGTAGACATGCACATGACTGCTTTGTTTGTCTTAATCATAGTTAAGCACAGTGCTTTTTTTAAAGGTGGCACTCAAAGGTACGCAGTACCGGCACCTCTTTTTTTGTAGTTAAAAAGTGTGGCACTTGCTGTAACAACTTCATTCTAGGGGAAAAAGCACTGGCTAAGCATCATGTCTGAACATATAGCCAAGAAGTAAGCTAAAGTCTGATGAAACAATTAGTGCTTGCCTGAAGTATTTGTAAAATTATAAGGAATTTTGTTAATTTCTTGGTGTGGGGTGCAAATGCCCCCGATGACTGGATTAATGGGGGGGGGGTGGCAACATTTTTTGCATTGCCTCTTTTTCTTTTCTGAACAGCAACAATAAAAGCTTCATTGGACTCAGCTGCTCTTTCCATGTTCCTGGGATAGAATGTCACTGGGAACAACACTTCCCTTTAGTTAATGGAAGGTCTCAACTTTTTCATTCAAATAGTCATAACGATCCTAGTGTACACTGTTTTCCATTCATCTGAAGACTTCAAAACTTTATCTATGAGGTGGATATGTGTAGAACTGGCAAACATATTTTTCTCCTTCTGAACATTAAGCAGTTCTCTTGTCTCATTTTTGAAGATAACTGCTGGGACTCAGGCTGAAACTCCTTCTCCACACTTATTCCTAAAGATGAGAATTTAACTCTTTATTATTTCAACCCAGGCTCCCAGTGCTAGATCTCTGCAAATAGACTGGGGCAGATATGAAAAGTTAAGCATCTCCTTTTAAAAATATATATTGTAGATTAACATCACTACTGGGCATATTGTTTCAGTGGCGTAGCGTGGGTTGTCAGCACCCGGGGCAAGGCAAGTAATTTGCGCCCGCTAACCCGTGGATTTGCGCCCCCTAACCCTAACCCCCAGATGTTGCGCCCGGTGCGGCCGGCCCCCCCTGTACCCCCCACGCTACGCCACTGTATTGTTTCCTGTTCAACAGCACAATATGTCTTTCTGAGCAGTGTAGTGAATATATGACTCAAGTTGTTAAGAGCTTGAGGAAGCCGGTGGAAACTAGAAAGCCAGCCCGACAATCCTAGTTAAGATGCTTTTTTCCTTCCCATTCAAAAACGTTCAGATATTAATATAGTGTGTGTGTTTAAGTAGATTTGCAAATATTTATTTTCATTTATATATGGGAACAGATGTGCTATATAAAATTAGCATATCTCTGTGTTTTCAAGTGAATGTGAAACAATGCACACTAGAATCTGCATTAACATGCAAATTACCACCATTTGTTTCTTTGTTTGTTTGTTTAGACAGCTTATTAACTGATGTCAAAACAGAAATAAAATTTAATAATATGTAACTTTGAGTATAGATGAGTATACATAAAGAAATATATTTTTGGTAGTTGAAAGCTTAAGAACATCAACCAGTGCAGGAAGTCCATCCATACTGATTGCTCCTACCAAGAGCGATCAAATCAGAGCACTGGATAACTAGAGTGACGCTTGCAAACGTGAACCAACACTGCTGGAGGAAACACGGGCAGCAGCCACAGAGGATTTGATTACTGAAGTTGGAGTATCAAATAAATTACTCATTTCTGTAACTCCTCAGAGGGAACCTAAATAATCCTATTAGAAAACCAGCAGAGCCATTTTATTCCTTTTTCAAAAAATAGAGCTTGATCCCCCATAGAAACTGCGGGCAGACACATTTTAAGAAATTGGAAGATGGTCTGCGTTGCTTCCATGGTGAACCTGCTAATTTCTTTTGTCCCATGACAGTCACTGGTCAGGTTTTTGAAACGTTGCAGAAACCTTTTTAACCAGAGACAGTAGTGCAGAGGAAATAAATGTGTGCCCCTGTGGGTTATTGGACTCCAGCTCCCATCAGCCCCCACCAGCAGGGATACTGGGGGTCAGAGTCCAACAACATCTAGAAGGCACAACACCTTCCCTTCAGTACTGGTTAAGAAAAATTGAGTGGCTGTTAGGGATGGGAAAGAAATTCAAGTCAGTTCACATTTAAAGCCTAATCTACCAAATTCACACTTTCTGAAACAATACAACCGGAACATAGCCATCCTTTGAAATCCACACTTTATCTGAATATTGCAGTGCAGTTCCCCAGCCAAACCGTGTTTACAAAAATGTATATGTTAAGGGAAACTCTGTATAAAAGTGAACATATTGGGGAAAATAACATACAGAAATAGAAGAATTTCTTACGAAAATGTGTACATTCAAAACTGCAGATAAAAATGTGTTCATTAGAATAAATTCTCACTAAAATGCTGACGAATTTTTGTAGGAACCTTTTTAAAATAAATACACAAATTGCTGCAGAAATGTGAAGAACTGAATTTAAGATTGGAAAACCAAAAACCTGAAAGAAACGAAATTGACAGATCCTTCTAATTCTAGTGGGCTATTACAAGCAATACCATGCCACCTTCCAGGTTCTAAAAAACTCATGTCTGTCTCCAGACATATGCTGGGGAAAGGGCCTGTCTTTACAACTGTATACAAGTTACTAGATGGGAGTAATAATGGTAGAAAACAGAATGCAAAATCTACCACACAGCTGACAAATCTGATTCATTTCTTACTCCCTTCCTCTATCTGGAAGGAACTGCGCTTTTAAAAATCTGTATGCTACACAG
This sequence comes from Podarcis raffonei, assembly GCF_027172205.1. Taxonomy (NCBI): domain Eukaryota; kingdom Metazoa; phylum Chordata; class Lepidosauria; order Squamata; family Lacertidae; genus Podarcis; species Podarcis raffonei. The sequence goes on from NC_070603.1 coordinate 50,479,211, forward strand.
TGCCAGATATATTTTTATGCCAATGCAATGAAAATGACTGTGCCTATTATTTCTTATGTGAGGCATCTGAGTGGCTGAAGTTGGAAGCCAACATACTCAAGAATCTTATTGAAATCAATGGATCTGCTTTAGGACTGCTCTTGAGCAAGCAGGTTCATTGTGGCTTGAGTATGTTACTGCATTAGGTGGCACTTGGTGTTCTAGCAATCTTGTTGCCTCCGTCTGGGATAAGTGCCACCACTTTTTTTAAGGAAGCCCAAAAGGTTGTTTCAGAATGATACTCAGTGGCAGTGAAACCCCCACCCTGCTATGCAATATGAATTTTGTTACACAGCTATCTTCTATATTTGTATTCATAGAATATGAATCCTCCCAGTGCTTTTTTTATAGAAAAAAGGTGCCAGTACTCACCATGAAGTTGTTACAGTAAGTGCCACATGGGGGGGGGAGAGTGCCAGTATTGCATACACTCAAATCCCCCCCCCCCAAAAAGAAGCACTGAACCCTCCCATGTGAAATTTGGGGATTCAACAGACAACAGCAATACTGTGAAAGCAGGAGAAAGGTTACTCAGAAATAAAAAATCCCATTACCACCCTCATGTTCAAGGATAGAAACCTGTGTCCTCCAGGTGTTGTTGGACTGTGTCTCCTGTCATTGCCTGTGCTGGCTGATGTTTTGGGAGTTGGAATCCAAAAAGTGTGCCAAGTGCTGTGAACTGCCAAATTTAATAAATAATAAAAATAATAATACAATAGGAAAAAGTTGTGTATATATTCAATAAAGAGCTTATGCAATTTTATTTTTTTATATATATATAAATTATTTATTTATATATATATATATTACTGACGCATGTGATTTCAGAATTCCACATGGCCATCTCTTACATGTGTAAAGAGACCTGATGCCCTCCAGCTATTTTTCATTCTAATACCCATCAGCCCTAGTCAGCATTGCCAGAGTTCGGGAATGATGGCAAATAGGGAAAGCCACATTACATGAGAGCTTAGTTGTGTGAAATAGTGTCTCTATATCATCTTAGAAATATTTTTCTCTTCACAGTACTTTTTTTCAGTGTACAAGGTCCTTTGTAATTCATACCTCATTTATCACTGCAGTAACACTGTGAAGTAGTTACTAGTTTTCTGCACGTGGACATAGTTTGAGTAAAGCAGCCTTCTCCAACCTCATACCTTCCAGAAGTTTTGGACAGCTTCCATAATCCCTGACTATTGGTCATGCTAGCCAGGGCTGATGGTAGTTCTAGTCCAAGACATCTGGAGGGAACCAGGTTGGTGAAGGCTGGTTAAAGTGAGCATGCCCCTAAAAGCGGGGTGGGGGCAGAATGTAAACACCAGTTGTGGCTCTATAGTGTGTCCTATATGTTTACAGAAGTACAGTGGTACCTCTAGTTACGAACTTAATTCGTTCCGGAGGTCCATTCTTAACCTGAAACTGTTCTTAACTAGAGGCGTGCTTTCGCTAATGGGGCCTCTTCCTGCCGCTGCGCTGCTGGCATACGATTTCCGTTCTCATCCTGCGGCAAAGTTCTCAACTCGAGGTAACTCTTCCAGGTTAGTGAAGTTTGTAACCTGAAGCGTTTGTAACCTGAGGCATTTGTAACTCGAGGTACCACTGTACATATTCCCTTCAGAAATTACTAGTCTCTTCCATATGATATTCAGGGAGCATCTTTTAAAAATTAAAGTTAAGAAAAGACTGTCTGCCTGGTAAAATATGAAATGGACCTAAGGACCAAAGTACATCTGACAAATGGTTGCATTAAAAAAACAAAAACCTGAAGCATCCCTAGAGGACACTACAAGTTTAAGTAAAGCAGTGAGATGGAAGATCACCTGCTTAACCCATTTCCCTCCACCTGCTTATGCACCTCTAGATACTTTCATATCTAGGCATGCTGGGGTGGGGGGCAGAGCGAGAAAGCAATAACCAGATTTCCCCTATATCAGGAGAAATGCAGCTTGGCTACAGTTTTGAGCAGAAAAACAGCTAGTGAAAACCAAACTTTCTTCCTCTCAAACTGCTAGCCCCTTAAGGCCACTTCTAAGAAGTCAGGAGAAAGAGAAACAGGAGTGTGTGTTGCATCTAGTTTGAACCTAGGTTTAGTGACTGAACATTTGAATCTGGGTCTCACATCTTAAGTACAAGATGCTATCACTGTATGCAATGGTGGCTACAGTGGTACCTCAGGTTATGAACTTAATTCGTTCTGGAGGTCCGTTCTTAACCTGAAACTGTTCTTAACCTGAGGTGCACGTTTGCTAATGGGGCCTTCCGCTGCCGCTGCGCGATTTCCATTCTCATCCTGGGGCAAAGCTCACAACCCAGAGCAACTACTTCCGGGATAGCGGAGTTTGTAACCCAAAGCATTTGTAACCTGAAGAGTTTGTAACCTGAGGTACCACTGTATATGAAACTTTGGCTCTTCCTGGCCTTGAAATTTCATGGATACGCATAATCTAAATCAGTCTTTTACTGTAGAGCTGCTAGCCCATTCTCAGGTGTCTTATACAGAAGACAATGGCTAACCACAAAAAGTAAATATAGTGTTTCCTTTTGAATAGATTAGGATAGAGGACCTGTAGTCCCACTTACAGATTGGACATGCTGAGCAATTCTTGGAGGAAGCCTTGATGATTAGAAAACAAAGATCATAATGTGGGGAAAGAGCGAAATTAAGATCCTTTATCATTTCCTTCAGTATCTACCCCCCCCCTTATTGTACAAACCAACAAAAGCAATCAGAAGAAGCATCATTTGGCTGGAGTTGATCAAACGATCTCAAGTGCAAGATAAGTGACCCACAGCTGCTGCTGCTGAGGTTAGCAACATGGTGTTAAGTTGTAAATGAGGGGGATAAACTGTAGAGACAATTGCCCTCAAGAGAGAGAAGGATGGGGGGGGAGGTGGAGAAACTAAATCATACATTACTGTTAAAATTTAGAAAAGAGCAGGACTGCGAGAGAGTGGGGTGGGGAAAGGCGGAGGAACAGGAAACACAGGAAAAGGAAAAGAGTGAGAATCACACTCACGCACAAGGAGAGACGGAGAGAACGAAAGAGAGAAAATGAGCCATGCACTTACCCAGCAGCAGGAAGAAAAGCTTCAAACAGCTGAATTTCCCCCTGCTTTCAATCCCTGCCTGCTGTTTTGCTAGCACGCCGGAGGCTACTATCTGTGTGTTATCTTAAAGGATGTGGAGCAAAGGCGAGTCTGAAGGGCTCCAGACTTTAGGAATTGTGGTGGTGATTTGCTCCTCTCTGAAACTTTTGCACTACCTTGGACTAATTGACTTGTCAGATGGTAAGAGACCCTGCAAAGTTCTACCAGCTTGTATACTTTTATGTATATATTTTTTAAAAAAAGAACTATAGTAGCAATCTGAAAGAAATCATAATTTAAAGCACCTTTCTCCTTTATAACTACGTACTGCTTTTTCTCTCCTGCTTGATTCAGCAGTGTGGAAATTTTGCTTTGTTTTGCTGCTAGCTTCCGGAATTCCAGTTGAGGGGTATTTTTACATTTTGTTCTTGAATTACAAAGCTAGTCTCCTCCTGTAAATACTGTTTTGCCATAAATGTAGTTCCTCTTTGGTGGAATATGCCTCTCTTGGGATAACTGGAAATAGTCTCATTCTTAAAACTGTTGGGTTTACTCAATGCTTGCTGGATGGAAGTAGTTGCTGCATAACTGCTTGAGCCTAACCACATTTACTCGTAAGTAAGCCCCAGTCAGTGCAATAGTGTCCTATTAAAGTGCACAAGTGAAATCCTTATTAGTGTATTTAGATACAAACTTAATTTTAGAAGCTTTAAAAAGCAAGTGATAAATGGAAAAATAGAAACTATACTCCATAAACTAAGATTTCTTTCCTTTTGTTTGAAAAAAATTAGAGTTTGGTTTGATATTATCTGGCAATAGGAAAACAGTTCTATTCTACATATTTAAAGGAAGTTTAGCAGCCAAGACTTTGTATTTCATGATGTAGTCATAAAATTCATTAAAAAGCTGATAATTGCTTGAATCAATTGCTTGACATGTAAAATGTAAAAGTAAGGTGAGTAAGCTATCCCCCCCAGAGTTTACAAAGTCCTTTTGACATACTGATGAATAAATATGGTCATTTTACCTTAGCCAGAACCTGTTTGAAATGAAGTCTGCACTAAAGGCAGTGCTTTCATCACTGTGAGGTTTACTAATAATGTATAAAGCAAGAATCAAATAGGAAATGAATGTTTGAGATATATACAAACATATTGGCTGAGGCTGCAATCCCACACATGCTTACTTGGGAGTAACCCCAGTAAACTGACTGGGACTCTGCACTGTTTCAAGTTTTGTCCCTTTTGTTGCTCTAGAAGAACACTGACAGCAGCACCTAAATTAAATCTATTCTGATATTGGGCTCCTTGCAGGTAAAAAGTTGCCATTGGTGACAAGAAATTAAAATGTCAGCCAATGTTCTATAGATTTTTTTACAGTTATTACATAGCTATATTGCTTATTACATATTATCTGAGTCTTCCCATTTTAAGCATGATTATAGGTCAATTTACCCTGATATGAAATGAAATCCAATGAGATGTCTTCCCAAAAAAAGCACCCCAGCACCATCAAGTAACCATCAAGGTAGATGGTATCAAGAAAGGGACTCACCTCAGTGTACTATGGAGGAAAGGGAAGCAGTATGAAATTCTGCAGCAGCTTGCATTTGCAGTGCCATCCATGTGAGTGCAAGAATTCTTTTCTGCTTGCTCTTCGCTGTAATTCCGACTGTGAACTTCTGCTGTTTTCAAGAAGATAAATCACTTGTTTTGTATGAGCAACACGGTCCTAGAAAAATCGAATTGCTATAATCAATTTATAGTGGAAGCTCTAGCATCGTACAACATCAGACCTTTATAAAGTGCACTCAAGACTATAATAGTGTTTTAAAACCATTTACTGGGCTGCTGTCATTATAAAATCCTTGATGAGATGAACATTTGGCAGAAGTTTTTGTTTTGTTTTAGCTAACCTATCATGCAGTGGCAGCATTCAACTTCATTCAAGTACTGCAATGTTATCTGTATTAAATCTTTGCAGTAAGCAGTGCACGCTAATCCAGCTTCTCTCTGTGCTAATGGACTGCATCTCTTCTGCAGCTTTGGTTGTTAATTGCTAGTGCCTTTTGGGCTGTAAAACTATCCTCCTAGGACATGGCAGCTTGTTGTGTAAAATGCTCCTAAATAGCTTTAAAGTTCTGAATTTATTTTCCCTTGGGCCCATCAAAACCCCCAACTGAAGGAACTCAGATCCATGTCAATTACTCAAAACAGCACTTACCATCTCCTGAAATAACCTTGCTTGCTATGATGTCACATGAGAAAGGAAATTAATCCTCTAGGCTTTGAGAGTCTTCTAGGTATGACCACCAGCTCTTTCTTTGACCTCCTTGGGGGGGGGTGATTCTGATGGGGAACAGGTGGCAAACTGTACAAAAAATAAAGTTGGTTGTGTGTGGTTACTGTGGGCTTAATCATAAAGAGGAATGCCACTCTCATATGTTTCCCTTGTGGATATGACTAATTCTGAAGGGCAAAGTTAAATGCAACACCATATATAAAATCAGCAGTGGCATAAAATATTTTGCAAGTGTAAACAGCAGTAAATTTAGTGTCAATGAGCAACCCAATGAGCGACCCAACTGGCACCTTGGTGGAGGACGGAGGGGCTTTACTGCTCCAGGATAGGACCCACATCTCTGTTATTTTCACTGATAAGGAAAGTTGTAAGTTAAACTTGGAAGCTTGATTCCAGTACAAATAGCAGATGCAGGCTCCCCAATTTGGATTGGAACCATAAAGCATTCAAGCCCCTCTCCCTCCCTCCCACAACGTCAATCTAGATTGGGGAGGTGGGCTGTAGTTGCTACTTACACTTTAAAAACCACTCATGCAATTCCTGTTTGTGTGACTTTTGCACAACTTAGTGCTGTTGGATAGTTGTTGGCATCTGTCTGTCTCAGGATACAATGGAGGAGGGCACCTTTGGGGTTAAAGTCAAACTTTTGGAAGGTTACAGCGCCTGCTGTGGCTGTAGAGACCAACATGGGAGATACGTCTTTTATTGCAGCTGGGGCAGATGAAGGAGTCCAGTGGTGCTACTGCTGATGCACTTTGATGTTTCTACTCTCTGCGCTTCTCCCAGCAGTCCTCCTCTGGTCACTGCTATGGAAGCACAACCTGACTGTCTCCAGGCACTGTAGTCATCTGCAAGAGATTCCCATATGGCGGGGTTGATGTTGCCAGCCTTCATGTCACATTTGAAGAAATCATTGTAACGCAAAGTTGTTCTGTCAATGGGTCTGGTGCCTGAAGCCAGCTCCCTGTAGAGTAAGTGTGGCCCTACAAAATCCAACTAATCCAATAACATGCAGAATGTTCCTTGTAATGTAGCAGTAAGATGAGACTAACAGAAAAATAGTAAGTACACATCAAGTGTGCTAGATTCACTAGATGGTTTGTACAACATTTAAAAACTAAGACTTATAATGCTAAAAGCAACCTTGTATTAGAAAGGTTATAATTGTAAAGCAATTTTAGATATACGTTATGTGGATAAAGGGAGTTGTATTTCAACAACATCTGGAAGACACTAGGTTCTCCACCCCTGCTATAGAAAAACCAACCTGAGAAAGGATAAGCATGGCTTCTACACTGTCTTGCCAACCTTTTAAGAAATTCCTTAGGCAAATTGGCTTAGTTTTTTTAATTGTTTTTATTAAAGATTTTCTTAGGTTACAAAATTACATACAGCATTTCTGCTTTCAATTCTTGGATCCTTTCTACAGATCAGTTACGTTTGATGTGAGACACTAATGTTATAGACAGTATAAGTTTGGGGGAGAAAAGAGGTGGAGAGAGAGAGCAAGGAAAATAGAAGGGGGATAGTAAACTTTCATTCTTTTACATAGTGGCTTAGTTGACTTTGTGTTTTAAATTTTTGTTTTGTTTTAAATGAATCTGCTGGTTTTTGTGTTTTTTGCTGTATTTTGCTGCTTATAATGTACATCACCTTGAGGCAATCGTGGAGAAAGTGATTAATAATAATAATAATAATATCATGCAAATTGCAGTGGTTGTTAATAATGACAAGCAGGATCTGCAATGAAGTGCTGCTGTGTATCTTCACCCGCTAGGGTAAGTGTTTCTATCTTCAGAAAACCTGAAACAGGAGCTTTATACTGCTGTCCAGGCCTCTTGCAAGGTGATTTTCTGGAATGGAAAGGACACCCCAACCCTAATTTTCCCTACCCCCACCAAAATACTTACTAGAAGCAACTTAAATCCCCCTCCTCCCCCGCCCTCCATTTTTCTTTTGTTTTACTTTTTTCGGTTTTGTTTTAGTTGGTACAGGTAGATTCCAAACATCCAGTGTCTCCAATTGCTCTCAGTCATAGACTTGATTGACAGAAGCACACACTCCCCCTGACTTCTAGATTCTTTGCTCCCCTGGCTCACTGGAATTTCAACTGCCATCAACATTCTGTAAACTCACTGTTTCCTGTAAGGTAGCTTTTCAGTTTTCATGTAGGTTTTCTGAACAGCCATAGCTCAGTGGTAGAGAATCTGCCTTGCTTGCAGAAGGCTCCAGCTTCAATGCCTGGCATCTCAAGGTAGGGATACGAGAGACCCATTGTCTAAAACCCTGGACAACCACAGCCAATCAATGTAGGCAACACTGAGCTAGATGGACCAATGGTTTGACTTGGTATAAAGCAGGCTCCTATGCTCCCACGTGTCTTAATTCTCCAACTTACATATTTTGCATATCTAGGGCATCTCCTGAGTATACAGAAACAACTAGCTTATTTTTGGTGTACCATTTCACTCCAGAATGCTAGACACTAAACCACCAGAGTTTGCTCTTACAGAGAATGATAACTAAATGAACTTTCATCTTTCAAAGGCGGAATACAAGAGATTTGCAAGATGCTGAAGATAAACAAGAAATGATCTTCACCTTTATGGACCTGGTGTTTACCTCTATGGATGTTGGTGATCTGACACTAAGTAAAAGCGAAACGAAAGAAGTGCCATGGTCAGATCACTTCCTGGTGCAACTGGACTTCTCTTTGACCCATCCCCTCTGCAGGGAGGTGGGACCAATTTGGATGGTCCGCCCCCACCACTTAATGGATCCAAATGGTTTCCAGAGAGCGGTAGGGGATGCTTTATCCCATGTTGATGGCCTTTCAGCTGATTCCCTGGTGGCCCGCTGGAATGTGGAGTTAACCAGGGCTATTGACTGTTTGGCTCCGAAGCGCCCTCTCCGATTGCATGGAGCCCGGACAGCCCCGTGGTTTTCCACGCATCTGAGGGCAATGAAACAATTGTTGAGACGGCTAGAGCACCGGTGGCGGATAACTCATTCCGAATCTGACTGGACACAGGTTAGAGCTCAACATCGAGCCTACCAAGTGACGATAGCGACGGCGAAGAAGAATTTCTTCACCGCCTCTATTGCATCTGCAGAAAACAGCAGCAGGAGACTTTTTCCAGTGGTTCACAATTTAGCGGAACCACCTGCAACATCGGGGACCCAGTACGGGCCACATGTTCTCCTGCAATGATTTTGCAAAGTTTTTTGCAGATAAAATCGCTCAGATTTGGGAATAAGTAGACTCCACCGTGGGAGCAGGGCCGGGGCGGGAGAGTGCTAGAGTTCTGTCTAGTCAAGTTGAGTGGGATCAATTCCAATCTGTTACCTCCGAGGATGTGGACAGGCTGCTTGGATGAGTGAAACCAACCACCTGTCTCCTGGATCCTTGCCCATCCTGGCTTATAAAAGCTAGCCGGGAAGGACTGGGCGATGGGCTTCGTGGGGTGGTGAATGCTTCCCTCCGTGAGGGAGCCTTCCCAGACCCGCTGAAAGAGGCGGTTATTAAACCGCTTCTTAAAAAACCATCTTTAGATGCGGCCACGATGGCCAACTATCGCCCAGTCTCAAATCTTCCATTCTTGGGCAAGGTGATTGAGCGAGCGGTTGCCGAACAACTCCAGGCACGCCTGGAAGAAGCGGACCATTTGGATCCCTTCCAGTCGGGATTCAGGCCTCATCATGGGACTGAAACTGCCTTGGTCACACTGGTTGATGATCTCCGGCGGGCTAGGGACAAAGGTGAGAGCTGTTTCCTAGTTCTGCTGGATCTCTCAGCGGCGTTTGATACCATCAACCAAACATCCTTCTGGACCGTCTTGAGGGGCTGGGAGCTGGGGGCACTGTCATACAGTGGTTCCGCTCCTTCCTCCTGGGCCGTGTTCAGAAAGTGGTGGTGGGGGATGAGTGTTCAGACCCCTGGGGTCTCACTTGTGGGGTGCCTCAGGGTTCTGTCCTCTCCCCCATGCTTTTCAACATTTACATGCAGCTGCTGGGAGAGATCATCAGGAGGCTTGGGCTGGGTGTTCATCAGTATGCGGATGATACCCAGCTCTACCTCTCTTTTAAATCAGAACCAGTGAGGGCGGTGAAGGTTCTGTGTGAGTGTCTGGAGGCGGTTGGAGGATGGATGGTAGCTAACAGATTGAGGTTGAATCCTGACAAGACAGAAGTACTGTTTTGGGGGACAGGAGGCGGGCAGGTGTGGAGGATTCCCTGGTCCTGAATGGGGTAACTGTGCCCCTGAAGGACCAGGTGTGCAGCCTGGGAGTCATTTTGGACTCATAGCTGTTCATGGAGCACAGGTCAAATCTGTGTCCAGGGCAGCTGTTTACCAGCTCCATCTGGTACGTAGGCTGAGACCCTATCTGCCTGCGGACTGTCTCGCCAGAGTGGTGCATGCTCTGGTTATCTCCCGCTTGGACTACTGCAATGCACTCTACGTGGGGCTACCTTTGAAGGTGACTCGGAAACTACAACTAATCCAGAATGCGGCAGCTAGACTGGTGACTGGGGACGGCCGCCGAGACCATATAACACCAGTCTTGAAAGACCTACATTGGCTCCCAGTACGTTTCCAAGCACAATTCAAAGTGTTGGTGCTGACCTTTAAAGCCCTAAACGGCCTCGGTCCAGTATACCTGAAGGAGCGTCTCCATCCCCATCATTCTGCCCGGACGCTGAGGTCCAGCGCCGAGGGCCTTCTGGCGGTTCCCTCATTGCGAGAAGCAAAGCTACAGGGAACCAGGCAGAGGGCCTTCTGGTAGTGGTGCCCGCCCTGTGGAACGCCCTTCCAGCAGATGTCAAAGCGATAAACAACTACCTGACATTCAGAAGACATCTTAAGGCAGCCCTGTTCAGGGAAGTTTTTAACGTGTGATATTTTACTGTATTTTTGGTTTCTATGGAAGCCGCCCAGAGTGGCTGGGGAGGCCCAGCCAGATGGGCGGGGTATAAATAATAAATTATTATTATTATTATTATTTATGCTCTGCCTTTGTGGTCACAGACCCTGTGCAAGATCCATAACACTCACATTCACAATCACACAGTACTCACAATCACAACATACATATTACTAAGGAGAAGAATACTACACTTTGCTGAGAAGCTGAAATATCTCATCAATACAAGTTCTAGCTTGAGTTGAGTAAAGATGATTGGATCCCTGAACAAAACGAGTGTGCTTATTCTGCTAAAAGGCATCACACGGAGAGCTTCCCTTCCCCAATCTTAATTAATGATTGATCTAATGAACTTTTTTTCTGAACATATTCCTTTTTGATGTGATATTTCAAAGGACTTTCTGGGTGTGGTAAGTGCATGTGGGAGTGTGTTCAGAAGAAATGTTGATTATGCAAAATGAAAAGGTAAGGAGAAGTCACCTTGTGGAGGCTTCAAAATCAATATGAGAATTGTGCCTCTGTCCTGCTGACACAAGAAATTCAGTTTTACTGAATTGTAGATTGGGTTGCTAGTGATTTAAAATAGCAAACTGACAGTCAGAGACATTCAGACCAAAAAATGCATAATTAGACAATCCATTTTATTTTATTGTTCCTCTGAACAGCTCTGCCTGATGAAGGCCCTCCTGTTGAGATTGAAAAGCCTGCAATTCTAAAGAAATATAAATGATCTCTAATCAAATATAACACTTTATAGCATTCTATATACCATCCTATTGAGCTAAAATGGAATAGCGGTGACCATTAATGTAATGGTGAAGGCTTATAGAATCAAGAATAATTTACTTTTTCATTCTATCCCAGTCTATCATTCTACCCAGTCCCCATTGAAGAAGTCTGTGAACTTCCCGGATTTGAAGATCTAAGATACATGAACATAGACTCCCTCTTCTGAATATCTGCCCTTTGAAACCATTTGTAGTAGAAGATAACCCAGGAACTCAAACACTTTTAAAGTCTGTTTGACCAAAGGTGATAATAGCATGGTAGAAGTATTAGGTGAATACCAAAGGAAGCCAAATTTGATTGGCTAAGTAGCATAAAGACATAATTGTCTTCACTATAGGATCTCTTATTGGATGGGATTGTTTATGTGACTCTTCCCAGGAAAAGAAGACCTAGTAATTGTAAGGAAAAAATAGTACCAAACCAAGATCAGATCAAGGAACATGAAAAGAAAGGATTGAAAAAAGGTGAGCATTCAAGTCTCTTATAATCTATTGCATCTCTTCTTCCATAATCATCTCCTTTTTCATAAGCAGGATATAATTTTTCTCTTGTTGGTTCATATGAAGCCATAAAATATTTTTGTCAGCAGACAAGATAAAATAGACCGCACTTTTAAGCCAGGAGATTTCTGCAGAAAATGAGGATTAAATTCCAAAATGGTGTTTTATCCGCCTGAGTATGTATTTGCACTTCTCTAACATCATGGTTTTTCCATCAAAGACACCATCTTCTTACATTTCTGTACACATCTACAACCCCCCTCCCCATTTCAGTCAAAATGAATGAAGGAGGTTAATGATCCTCTTAGTGTGCAATTCTTTAGCTCCCGAGAGGGAATTCCAGGAGTCACAGGACAGATTGGAGATATCTTTCGAATATCAGACAAAGCTCAGATGTTGGAGAAGGAGATTCAATGTCAGATTTTCCTACCCTGCCACCATCAAGGGCTCCGACGCCCTGGTCCAACATCAGTAAGGCCAAAAAAGATGTGTGTCAGGTGCAGCTCATGAACCAGAAAACAGCTTGGAACTGAAGGATCCAGAGCCACCCTGGTACCTTGACAAATCCCCAAGTGTGGGGAGGAGGAATTTACACTTCTCAACATGCTTCTCAGAATGTCCAAATTACTTCCTTTCATTGAAAATTTTTTTTTACAAAAAGAAAACCCAAACTACAAAAGCAGACGGAGCAACACAGTACCCATTACTCAAGCTCAGCAGGACTTTGGCTCTGGCAGTTGATGAATTGCCTTTGGTTCTTCTCCCCACTTTAGGATTTCAGCCTTAGTGAGAGCAAAGATCCTCTTACTGGGTCTCTCTCTTATTTAACTGGCATCTAGGAAATGAGTGAATTAGAGCTCTGTACCTGGAGAAAGGAGCATGAGCCCCTTTCATCTATCGAGGATATGTCTGGGCTCTGCTAGATCTTCTTTATGAGTTTGGCTCTTGTTCTGCTTTCTTACTGGAGCCCCCATCAATCACTGGGATAGCTTTACGGTGCTGATGCATTTCATTTCTCCTAAATATAGAGTGATCTGGTTCAAATATGATGTGCATTCTTGGATAGTTGTCAGCATTGATTAAATAATGCCACAACAACGAAGGTCTCCTATTCTTATATAGGTGTCTTCAAGTTTTACTTTTCGAAAAGCAAGACATTCAAACATTCATTTTTATCTCCAAGTCTGTTGCTTTGGTAAAGGACGTGTTCTCCAGAAAAAGAAATAATAATACAGAGATCACCAGATATTTTTTAGGAGGTCTGGATTTTCCATATTCAGAAAGAAAGAAAGAAAGAAAGAAAGAAAGAAAGAAAGAAAGAAAGAGCTTCTGAGGCTTAGGTACATAGGAATGGGAATAGAAGAGAATTTCATTCAGTTGGCTTTTTAAAGCGAATCAGCCTAATCCACAGTTCATGGAACACCATTGGATTGCATTTTTCTCTGATTTTGCGTTGTTTTGTTTGTGTGATACAGTCTTGGTTCATGTGTACAAAAGTGTACAGAAATGTGTATTCCATGATGAAAGGCATATTTTAGGAGAAATGCATAGAAAAGTCTCCTAAACGTGTATTTTTGAAGGGGAAATGGCTGTTTTAGGGGACAGTGTACATATTAGAGATTTTTAAGTAATAATAATAAAAAAAGGAAATGGAACTGACATGATTAAATGCATGCAGAAATGACATGGAATGGAAATAGGCTGACCCATCCACGTCTACATGGGAGTCTGCATTTCACTGATTCAAACCATTGGTGCACCTAGTTCAGTGTTGTCTCCATATACTGGCAGCAGCTCTCTGTCCTTTCAGACAAAGGGTTCTTTGTCAGCTCTGTCTGAAGATGCCAAGGATTGGACCTGGAATCTCTTGCATACAAGTCATATGCTCTACCACTTAGTCCTCCCCTAGTTAATTTGAGTCCATGCTCATTTGACTGGCTAGTCCCACTGTACAAGTGGAAATCCTTGCACTGATGGGACACATTAGTTTGAAACTACACATTGTCTATGATCCAAAGATCCTTGTGTGCAAACAGAGAGTCCATCGGTGGGTGCACCAGAGCTTTTCAGGTTCCAGTTCCTTCTGCAACTCTGTTGAACCCTCCCTGCCAACTTGCTCCTGGACGTTTGGAGTGACTCTCCAGAGAAGAATGTGATAGGTGTGTGTTTCCAGGGGGAAATCACTGACACAGGCACACACACCACTAAGCTTTTGCACAGAAACCTTTAGATTCAAGTTACTATGTTCAAATGAATATATACTACATATAGCATAGAACTATATGTAGAGAAAATTTAATATGTATTGGTGTCAAGTCACCACAAGTTGTCCACACACAGCTGGGTTTATGAGAAAGGGATTCTGGATGGGGCTTTAGTTTAATTGTAAATCTCAACACAGCTCATTTAGACATCAAGGATAGAAGCAAACAACGATTTTATTGTGTTTACATAAGGAATGAATCTCACAAATGTACTGACAGTTTACAAAAGATGTTATACTTTGTCCAGGTTAAATTTTCAGATTTTTTTTTTTTTAGGATTACATTTTCAATGAAAACATTTTTAATTAAACTAGATATTTCTCCAATATTAATGAAACTTAAACTTTAGTTATAATGTAGTGCAAGTAAGTTGTAACTTAGTTTAAACTCTGGGCTATTGAACAGTAGATCACTGAATTTCTCCCCCTTCCAGGAGTCAAGTTTGCTGATTCATTTGTGGAGACGGTTATTGATCAGCAGCCAGAATACCCTGCTTTTGTTCATTGCCAAGACACTTCTTTGCCCAGAAACAGGGCTGGCTCAAGACATTTTGCTGCCCGAGGCACAACAGCAAATGCCATCTCCACTTGCCTCCCCACCCCGCAAAAAAGGCAAGGTCCATGTTGTCCAAGGTTGGCCGATTAATTTTGACCTCTGAGGCAGAAAATCCTATAAGCATCTATATACAACAACAACAAATTAAATAAGTAACATTTTGCTGCCATTTCTGCCTGAGGCAGCTGCCTCACTCTGCCTCATGGTAGGGCCAGCCTTGCAATATGTTTGTTTTCAATCATCCTCTCATTTTCTAATTATCCAGAGCTTTTTCTTACTGATGATATCTTACAGATTAACAGAGAATAGTCTAAAGGCCCATGGCACATTTCTACTGATTTAACCAAGCATATTTGGCCATGTAAACTGATTATATGAGCAACTGCCTGTAAAAGCTGCTCTGAGCTCCTTGTGGGAAAAGCAGGGAATAAGTCTAGTAAATAAATGTGAACAGACAGTGTTCAGTAAGTGCCTGTGAAAAATTGGCAGGCTTCTGCACACACTTGGGCATTTGCTACTTCCCATTCAGTAGTTTTGCATTTTGCATTTTGCATTTTGCATGCTCTTCTTGATTTTCCTAGCCTATTCACTTCCCCTGGTGCTCAAACCATCAATTCAGATTAGCTCCTGGCAGCTCCTGATGGCATAGACAGGCTTTCCTTTCTGCATTAGCTATAATAAGGTGAGCTACAGGATGATAGTGTGGATTAGTTGCAGAATCCCAAGCCTGGGATGTGATTTGGTCATTTCTAGTATTTATTTTTCAGTTAATTTAAAGCAGCCTTTTGGAGGGCACTTATTGCACATTGGTATTATTCACATATTGCATATTGGTATTTTCTTGGTCTGTTTATGTCCACTTCTGAAATGCTGTCCTCTGATGTTCAGTTTATTGAAAGTCTTAACAGCTGGCTTTGGAGTCATTAACGTCTAGTTATGAACATGCTGCACAGAAAATGGTAGCTTTGTGTTATGCCTTTATGTGGTTCCAAAGCACACTGCTGTTAAAGTGGCTATTAAGAAATGCTATGTTAACGGCAGACAAAATGCAAAAGCTATACCCCTGCAGTTTCTACCAGTTACTTACCTTGCTGTGTTGTCTGTTTCAATATATATTTGAGACAGTCGTGGTCAATTAAGTAACTAGCATTTTCTTAAGGGAGAGGAAAAAATATTATTGCATCACCTCTATCATCCGCTTCTATCTTTATATAGTCCTGGCATATTAGAGAACACTGAGGTGATATGGTCCCTGTCTACTTTCAGTCTTGGTTTTGGTGTGGTAGCATGATAATGATGATGATTTATTACATTTCTTACCCATGAGGTCCCAGAGTGATCTGCACCAGGGAAGGAGAACCTCCAGTGATATGCCTATAATTCAGCCCAGTACAGATCCCAAATAGTTGTGTAAGGCCATTTCCCCTAAACCACAGCCACCTGCGCACACTTGACACATGTGACACCAGGTGTGGGTCAACTAAAGACCCAGCTACAAAGGAACATCTGGGAGCTTAAAGTGAGGTTTCAATTGTTCCTTTATAAGTGCGTCTTGCTGACAGTGCCAATCCGCTAATTGATGCATGTTCCAAGTCTGCTATGCAAGGGCTTGGACGACACATTAGAGCAGCATTGCTAACAGCCAGGTCCAACACCAAGGTTACTTCCTTGTGCCCAGTTCACTGAAGCATGCCTGGGCCTAGGCCATGGATGGGGAACCTGTGGTGTACCCTAACTCTCAACCATCTGGGATGGAAGACAGTGGTTAGGGATGTGACCCAGCAAGCTAAATAAAGCCCCCACAAGTGTTGCAATCTCCCTAGGGGTTTTAATAAACCTCTTTCCTGGAACTGCTTTCAAACTCCTGACTGGTCCCAACATGCACCTGAGCTGGAGAGAGCTAAGTGAATAAAAAATCATGTAGGCCAACTCATGCTGGGAAATCATTTCTCCCCTTATGCTTCTAAAAACTTTTCATCTCGTTCCAGTGTTTCTGGCCTAAGATTCTTTTTCCCACCCATCTTTTTCTTTTCTCCTTTTTTTGTGATATGTCAAACAATTTTTGACACAATATTTCATTACAAGTTCTTTAATCCACTTCCCGCAAGCCAATTAGTTGAAGTAGTCTAATTGGTTTCTCATTAAATAAAAAAGAGCTTCTTCTGCTAATAATTTATTCAGACTTGTAAATCCAAAGCTGCTTTTATGCTCTTTCCTGTCCTCCAAGGATATCACGATCCCATAGCTCTCTTAACAATGAATGCCTGTCATCATAAGGGGCTATCCAGCTATGTGGGCTAGAGCTCTCATTGATTAGCTTTGGGCCTCCTGGAATGGAATATGAGTCTCTATAGATTGCACGTGCGCACACACACACACCACTCTGGCTCTTTACCTATTTCTTCTGTCAAGGATATATAAATCTGAACTTCTACTAGGAAAAACTTCACTTCCTGTAATAATCTCCTGGCTTCATTTTGAATAGGAATGGGACTGAGCAGTTGGAATTCACTTGGCCTATGATGGAAACGATCTCCCCTCAAGAATCTCACTCAGAGCTGATGCCTGACAGCTACCAACATGTGAAGACTGCTTTCATTAAGGGATGAGAACCTGCCCCCCCCCCGAATTCTTGGACTGCAACTCCTATTATCCCTGTCTGTTGGCCTGTTAACTGAGGCTGATAGAAGCTGGAGTCCTACAATGTCTGAAGGGCTGCAGGTTCCCCTTTATCTAAGTGCTCAGTGTCACTCTCTTGCTTTAGAGCAGGGATGGAGATCCTGCTGACCTATGGTCAGCTTCAGGCCCGGCTGATGGGAGCTCAGCAACATTTGGTGGGCCATGGGCTCCCATCCCTGACAGATTATTTCCCCTGGGAGCTGCTCCTGGGTCAGCAGACGATAAGAGTGAGGGAATGCTGTATGGATAATCCTGGTTCAATATGAAGGCAGTTGATTCCTGTACTAGTTTTGAGTGTGGCTTTGTTTGGAGACACTCTTATAAGCTGCTTTACTGGGGCTGCAAAATGGAATCTTAAAAGTAAATAAGCACATTCTCGTTTGTATTATATCTTCCATTGCTGTTCTGATTTTCCCACTGTTGCTACAGTCCTCAAGTCATTTGCTTCAAAGACCTCCCACTGAGGTCAGTGAGAGGTTAGTTTGGAATGAACAGTTGGAGGATTGTGACTCCACTACACCAGATTCTTCCCCTTGGCCAGAACTGTGCAAACTAGTATACGGAGACAGTAATCTGATATCTCATGCTGTTTTAACTTCTCGGGCTGGCTTTATTTCACATTTCAATAGCCACAGGCTTTAATAGCCTATTGATTTCCACGGCACATATATGAAGGCCATATTCTTGATCTCTTAATCTCTGAGGGATAAGCACTTTCTTACCATTACACTCAAAGTATTAGTAGTTAGAATTACTTCATTGCTGCATGGTATAACTATAATAATTTCCTGTCTGTATTAAACTTTAAAAATATACACATTGCTTTGCAGATCAAGTGCCCCTGCCTGGTGGCTGGTTTTGCATTCACTTTATAATCCCCAGCTGTGGATATATTCTCCTGCCACGGATTTTGTGTGCTTGTGTGTATGTCTGTGTGCGTTGCAGATATGGCCATAGAGATTTATAATTGGCAACACTAGAAACCTCCTTTGAACTGATGTACCGATGTGAGGGACAAACCACACAACCAGAGCTTGTCACCTCTCACACCTGGCCGATGCACAACCAATAGCTGACACTGTGAGTGCATTTACACAGGTGTTTTTTCCCCCATCTGGAAGCAAATAACACAGAAATGAGCATTAAACTTCCACTGTATTCTGCTGTATTTCTGGAAATGGCCTCCACATTGAGTGAAAGTTCAGATATAATGCAAAAATCGGAAGTTAGAGAAATGTCAGGAAAACAGAATAAACTGCCATGTGAATGCATTCCATATTACCCTCCAGGTTAGGAACTGGCAAAGCTAGAGGGTTTCCTGCAACTCACCACTGGAGGCAACAGATACTGCTTCTAGGCTCTACCCTCAAATCAAAGTGAGCCTGGGCAGACCGGGTCGTCCTCTTATATACCTGCAGATAGAGACAAGGCATCTGACCCTCACCTGAATCTCATAGCTCTGCTGTAGCTGCCTCTGATTAGTTACCATTTAACTCTTGGGGGAAATAATTAGCATCACATGTCATGTGCATGGAGGTTGCCAAACCAATTAACCAACTAGAAGGATTACTGTTAATAACACCAGTTTTCCTATAACTTGATATTGCTGGATAGTTTTGATGAACTGCAAAAGTATTTTTAGTTAGCAAGGCTTTTCTTCAGTTCTTATGAAAGCCTTCATATGGAAAGACAGCAGCCAAGGAGGAGCTCTGATACCACTTCATATCACACCAACCCTACTGCCGAAGTAAAAAGTCAGTGTTGCTCATGCTCGCTCATTGATGAGGTCAAGCACTGCTGCTGCTTTAAAATCCCATGTCCTCTAAATTTTCATGTACATCACAGTAACACAAGAGCTGATATGTACCAAGTCAGACCACTTAGCTCAGCAGCTCTCCAAGGTTTCAGACCCAAGTCCTATACAGGACTTTCTGCATGCCAAACAGGTGCTCTGCCACTGAACTACAATCCTCCACAGGAGAAGTGTATCAGGGGGCTGATGGTGCCACAGGCAAAATTATAAGTGACATGCAAGGCCAAGTTTCATCAAGTGGGACTAGTAAAGGTGTTGTAGTTAGGAATCCATTCCTCAACTGCTAATATTTTGGTGGTGCTTATACTTTTGAGCACTGGTTTCAGGCTGATGTTTTATGAGAGAGAGAGAGAGAGAGAGAGAGAGAGAGAGAGAGAGAGTAAGAGAGTAATTGCCCTAGGGACTGAGAAAGGGGGAATAGGGAGGTCAGCCAGTCATTCTGTTGCCCTGTTGGATGATGTGAGAGCACAAGTGTATCCTATATTCTTCAACTGAAATCAACATTTAGCTTGTGGAACCTAAAAGCCAGTCTCTTGTTTATATGTATTGGAACTATTACTGTTACCACCTGCAGGCAAAGAAATTTCACAAACCCCTGGCCACAGCGTGCCAATTACTGCTCCCTGTACATCACTCTATTCAGGACCTCTTGAACAATGGGGAATGAATCCCAATCTCGCTATCAGTATTGCAGTGGGGTTTTCTAAATGCTGCAGCCCAGCTAGTCTCAAGAGCAGGAAAATATTAGCTGAACAAGACCCACTGGGTTGAGAGTCTGGAGAAGAGGTCAGGTCACTTGCTTTTCTGCCTTTGCCTCGACATTCCCATAAACCTTAAAGCTGTCTTCTCTGTCTGGCAGTGTGAATGTGACAGATAGTGAGATGAAAGTCTCGTATCATAGACAAGCAATTCCTCTCTAAGCTAAATCACATTGACAGTTGTTCCCCTATGTTGACAGTGTGATCTTGCACATATCTACTCAGAAATAAGCCCTGCTGTGTTTAATGGAACTTAACCCAATAGTATTGCAGTATGAGGGTATCCAGTCATTTCCACATACAGCAACCTTTCGCTGTCTAATAGGACATCAATGAACTTCCACAGTACTTTGATGTGATCTTCCCAGTTCTCTTGATCAACCATGTAACTGGTACCCATGAAGCTATAGCATCCTAGCCAGACAGGCATGGTCTGCAATGATCATGTTTGGAGTAGTGAGTCATCATGCCTTGCATACTCAGGGCTGCTTCGTACATAGGCAATCCTCAATTGAATGGCAACATCAAACAAAAATAGAATATGTAGAAGTATGTATTGTGGACTAATTTTGTACTCATTGAGGGACTATTACTTTAGTGTAGAACAGTGTGAAGGCAATTTAGAGGTGATTTTGTTAATGTATTAGTGATTACCAATTCCTGATCTAAAGAGCTCTTATGTACAGCCATACCTCATGTTACATTTGCTTCATGTTATGTTTTTTCAGGTTGTGTCCCACGCCGACCCGGAAGTACCGGAAAGGGTTACTTCCGGGTTTCACTGCTCATGCATGCGCAGTGGCGCAAAATCACGCTTTGTGCGTGCGCACAAGTGCCAAATCACGTCGTTCACCTGCGTAGATAAGGCGCTTCAGGTTGTGGGCTTTTCACGTTGTGAACTGGCCTCCAGAACAGATCCTGTTCACAACCAGAGGTACCACTGTATTTCTTATGAGCAGTTTGAGTGGAAGGTGTAGACTGGGTGCAACCTTCTCTACCCCTGTGGCAACGTCATAAGAGAATCAGTAACTGAGGGTCTAGCTACATTTTATGCTTAATGCTTCATATGCAGATACACCTCATGTTTTTCTTAAATTAATTACAGCTGTGCAACATGTGGGAAGGGAAAGGCTCCCCCCCCCCCATGCTATGACCCCCGCAAAAAAATGAAACCTCCTCCATCAGTAGTAACCTTGTAGCTGCATAGGGGCAGTGGTTGTGTGGGGTGGGATAAATCTCTCCCCCCCCCGCAATCCTGAAAGCAATCTCTTCACAGGTGTAATTAATTCACGAGAGAGGGAGAGAGAGAGAGAGAGCTGTAGCTGCATGCTGTGCAATAAGCGTGTGACATGTAATTTGACCCTCACAAATCCCTTCCTTTGTCATGCATATGTTGACCTTTCAGGAACCCTTTTTAGGCCTTGAGTGGTGGATTCATTTGCACCCTAGTTGGTACCTTAGCACCAGAGGAAATGTAGTATGAAAAATAGGCACAGCACATCCTGCAATCACTTTGGTGTTTGTGAATATCAAAGCCTTGATAACCTTTCTAAGTCAATTCCAGCTGTATGTAGTTTTTAAGGAATAAACATCCTTTAACGGAATAAAACTCTGTGCAGATGTTTTTTGAATGCATCATGAATGCCTGAATGTTTGTGAAGAAGTTCCTGTGCAGTGGGGGGAAACCAGCAATTTGGCACCAATGTCTCTACAGGGATATTTATTGGGCTGAAACATTGAGTTCTCTTTAGCAATAAATTCCTTGGGGTGAGGAAGACACTGCAATCATTCTTGTGATTGAAGGATTTTCCTTCCAAACTCAAGGCCATGACCAATAGTTCTGCATTTCCTCAAGCCCTTCCTCCCACCACCTTCAGCAAAAAATACCATGGGACATGAAACTCCACAGTTATTTCTTGACTGAAGCCAAAGTTGGTCTTATGTGAATAGTTTGCACAGATTCTAAGTACCTATGAAAAAAAATCTTCAATTGGATTTTTTTAAAAAAAGAAATATTAGTATCATGAGACCTCTAATCGTGCTTGTACAAAACTCTATGAATTCCACTTTAAACAGTATTGTTATGAGTTGGGGGGGGGAGTATTTGAGATCTTTCTCACTTCTGGATCAAGCAAGGGTTAAGATATAAGCCAAGCTAGCTTCCTCTATTAAGGATTGGTGATGAGCCTGGGTGATGAGCCATTAAGAGAACAAAGGAAAGGAAAATGTGTTCTGTGCAAGATGACAGATGGGTGAGGACCCTCCGTCAACTCAAGGGTAGTGAGAACGACAAAGCCTGAGTTGAGAGTTTGTAATGATGTGACCTAGAACTAAGGAAGCAGCAAGCTGGACAGAGGGGCAGAGAACAATATTAGATGTCTTTTTGAATCCAAGGCTGCTTCTATGAGAGAAACAATGCCTTTTTGGGGTGTTAATGCTATAAACCCCTCCATCATAGGCTCAGATTGTATATATGTGTAAATAAGCCATATGTCTTAAAGACACCACAGACTCCGCTGTGCCTTATTCCAAAAGGAAACATGAACCCTGAGTAAGTGCCTGGAACCCCTAGAATCTTGCGTTGCTCAGAGATTGAGGTGGCATGCTACAGTATATAGGTTTTCATAGGTGTTGGGCAGGAATATGAAGGCATTTACTTTGAGTGTATTTAACGAACAGCTGAAGTACTGACTGAGGTGGTGAAACCATCAACCACTTTTTGAATGCTTTGACAAGTTAGTGTCAAAGAGTGAGAGTGCAGTTTACTGCTTTCTTGGGGATTACTTTGATATGTACGGTTAGGCCAGGAGGTTGTAAGACAATTAAGTAGTCTGTATTTTTTACTAGCTTAATCAATAAACCTCAAGTTTTATGAAATGCTAGCTTATTCTGTACAACTGTAGTCCTCCCCCAAGCCTTTATCCATTTAGAGTTATATTACTCCAGCGAAGGAGTATGTATAACTTAATTCAGGAGAGAAGTGTGGACTTTTATGCAGTTACAATTAACAATCCAACTGGCAGTGTCTTTTTGTCTTAGGAACAGTCATGTCAGGAGTAGCCACTCTGAGCACTGATCAGCTTTGCTAACTGATTTAATGACTACCCATGGCACCATCCTTTTCAGTCTTTGCCAACGGGAGGAACAGCACATTTTAAACTTATGGTTTGTAAATAGAACAAGGGGACGTGTCTGGAACTTGATGAACCAGGATGATAAGTGCCCAAAAGCACAGCTGGTTTGGAGCAAACACTTAACAAGTCATTGATCAAACCATAATACTAGAGGAGACTTTATAATGCACTTTATTGTACAGTACTGCATAGATTTTGCCAAAAACTATAAACAGAGGCTACTGTGTTTCAAATTCAAGAGTGCTACAAAGTCAGTTATAAGGTATGATTGAATGATTTGTTTAAACTTTCTGATCATGCCCTCTTTGCAATAAAACCACTGTTTCAAGCAAGTATACTATAGAACTGTAAGTAAACTAAGCTGCTTGGGCTATTGATTATAGGGGAATCCCCACTTTCATGGGGATTCTGTACCTGGACACGTGAAAGTGGGGATTCCCCTGTTCCACCCCTGCCCAGTTCTGCCCCCGCCCCATTTCAGCACCAAAAATGGAGCACGTGTTGATTGCACACAGGTGGGGAGATACCTGTACATCTGTTTCAGCCCAGGTTTGCATCAGAAGTTTTGAGGGTTGGAGTAGAATGAGAAAGAAGCAAGAATTATTCACCCCAAGGGTAAAACCAAATGCACACATGATTAAAATGATTAAAAAATAAATACCCTGAAATAAACCAGGACATTTTTCAAATAGTTTTGTAGCTCGTGTAATTTTCTGGCATTAAGGCAAAACAGCGCATTTCCCCTCTCTGGCTTTTACCTTTTTGTTCCCTTGGGATACTGAATATTCTGTGCAGCTCTACTTGACTGATACATTTAATCAAAATTTATACAGATGAAAAATGAAAGGCATGAACAAAATAAATTCTAAATGCAAACGAAGACTAACAGGCTCTTCTCAGATACATTGGAAGACTTAGTTAAGTGCAGTCTGCAGTCTGTAAGATATTTGAGACCAAACAGCTTAAATTCTGGCCTGATGAATTTTGCGTTACGCGGTAATTGCAAAATGCTAAACTGGTTTTTCTCTTCTTCTTTATGAATTTCAGTGCAATAAACATTTTTGCTAAGACTAACTTATATGAAACATGGAGATATAATACTATGGGGGTTGTGGGATGTACTCTAAATACACCATAATGACACAACAAACATCTTGCTAACAGCTAGGGATGCATGAAATGTGTTCCTTTATTTCTCTGGAGCTTTCTACTTTTCTGCCATACAGTCTTGGATATCTGTAGGAATTCCGTGGAATGTATTGGATAAACTTGCTTTTAGGAACTGTGCACATTAATTGGATAAGCATTCAAATTAGATGTTGCCTTTTGCATTCAATAAGATAGATGTGAATTCCCATTTTTTAACAGCCAGATACCATGCACAAAGGTTTGTGCATCCAGCCCCCTTCCTCCTTCCCGCTACAAAGGAAACTAAACTAAATTGGATTGAACAGAATGTGGTTTGGGGGGAGAATAGGCCATACCAGTAGAACTATGATTTCTGGCTTGGGAATCAAAGCTGCCAAATTACTATAGTATCTTTAACACACTACTTAAACAAAGCAAGGTCACTCTTTTTCTCAATTCACGTTGAATATGGTTTGGGGGGAAATCCATTAAAATACAGTATTTCATCAGAAACAACAGGATAGATACAGGATACATATGGATTGTGACTAATGTCTACACACTGCTTCCCAAGCCAGCAGTGGGTGTGCAGGTTTAATTTAAATGGAAGTAATGTTCAGGAGGCCTCTCGGAAGTGGTTGTAAAAAGGCAAATTTATACAAGCTGCTTTAATTTTTCCAGTGTAATGCATAATCAGAACAATCAGTGGATACTTTTGCATTCATGAACACACACACAACGATTCAGCATGCAGTAGCCAGAGTTGCAATTGTTATATGCACCGCCCCATCAGATAGTCTGCAATAGTGTCAAAGAGCTGCTTGGGGCAGGGGAGGAGTGAGCACAGCCCAAATTAGCATCATTACCAGAGTGGAAGTGGGGTATATGTTTGGAGCAGGAGAGGATACTGAGGCACAGCACCTATTTGTGCATGCAGTTCCTTATCAAACTAGGGATATATTCTGAGAGACCTCCAAAGGATTGAAACAACCACTGCAAAAATGTATGATTACAATCTTCTGTCTTTGTGTTGATATAGCATTGAATGTTGGAACAGAGGGTTGGCACTGCCAAGATTACAGGGTGATTAAGGGATTGGAGGACTGGAGAGAAGGGAAAGCACCAAGAGTCGGTGTGTCATATTGTGAAACTACGACCCTAGACAGATTATTAGGAATTAAGCTTTCTGAACTCAGCTGACCTTTGAGCCTTCTAAGAGTTGTTGGTTTGTGTAGTATGTTTATGATTTGTGTGATTTATCCCCAAATTAAACTTACCTGCGCAAACTACTTCTGAGTCAGGAATTTGCTGTTACTGCCTTGTTATGACTAGGTAGTCATGGGGGCAGGAGAAATGGACCTCTGTAATTCATAAAGTTTATTTTAAAAGCTGACAAAATTATCTCAATTTGATGGCCTATATTTCACAATAATTCCATCTTGTTGAGGCATTGTTTACTTTTTGATGCTTTTGCAAGCACTGTTCTTGCTATTGTAAGTGGGCTGTATCCAGTGTTAGTCATCCTCAAAACAGCTCCATTGAAATTACTAGAGATGACTAAGTTAGGTTCCATTGATTGCAGTGGTTTTAGTTGGTTACAACCCAGTATGTTTAAGGCTGCCATTTCCTTTTCTAATGATGCACAGTCTTGTACTACGTAAATTTAAGAGGCATGCCAGTGGTTCTATTTTAAGTTGAAATATTCCATTAATTATTTCCAACACCATCCTCCAATATCTAACTGTACTTTTAAATTTTCATTTCCCTTTGACCTCACTGCTTACATTCCCAGGGAGTATACATGCCACATGCCAACTGAGTATACAACTTCATGCATCTGATGAAATATACTCCAGTCCATAAAATCCTGTACCATAATAAATGTGTCAGTTTTCAAAGTGCCACAAGAGACATAGTGCAGCATTTGGTCAACTTGGACTAACATAGCTTTCAACACCTTTTTTCCTCCTTCCTCTCCTACCAGTGAGTAATTTCCACGACTTTCAATGCTGTTAGTAGGTAAATTGTGCAATCCCATAGTTGTGTTTTATACTCTCATTATAAATGCTCAGGCCAAGCTGTTTGTGTTCTAGGTACTGCAGAAATGTGTGTGACCAAAGGTCTACTTTTGGCTTAGCCCTACTCCTGTGCAGTTTAGTACCAAATAAATGTATCCATTAATTGCTTCAATTCCATCAACAGTCTTGCCCTCTGGCTGCAGAAACTGCATGGCAAACAGATAAATCCAGTTTTGTTGAGGAAATTTGACTAGGGGGGCTCAGAACAATTATATGGTCAATTTAAATCAAACATGATTGTCTCAAACATCATTACCTTGCAAGGGCTTTAAAACTAAACATTTGAGCCCTGAACTGACAGCAAGGGTCCCTGTTAGCTTAAAGGCTTGTTTAATCTGACTAATCTTTCTTCCTTTCATTGTAAATTGAGACCAATGTAGAAGAAACAAAGAGAAATGCTACAAATGTCAATGAGCACAATCCTGCCAAAGTCGAGCACTTTTACATTGATTTTTGCTGGGGAGATTCAAGCTCAAGCTTAAATTCCCCACTGAACTCAATCAGACTTAAAAGTGGTTAACTTTGGCTGAATTTCCCCCAAACATTATTTTTCAGGGCCTGCATGGTCACTTTGGTTCTACCATCCCACTTTCCCTCTGTGCCTGCTTACCTGTGAGGAAATCCCAAAGTTGTGCTATTAAAGAAATTCCAGCTCCATTCTGCATTAACATCCTGGACCAATACTCTCTATTAGTTCAATTAACCACAAGCCTATATATTGTTGTTAGGGCTCCTCTGTTTGCCATGCCTCTTTCCCCCAGAGAACCTGATATTTAGTGCTGCATTGGAAGAAACGGTAAATGGGTTTTCTTCAGGGAAAAGCAGTGGGGCAAGGGCAAACCCACTTGGACCCATGTGTTCTAGGCAGGGGGCAAGTGGAAGTGTGGATGAGTCCTTAGTCTCTCACTACAGACATTGCGTCTCTCTCTTTCGACTTTCTGCTGCTGACGTCTCTGGCACCTGTATGCTATCTAGTACCATGCCTTTCATTAGTTATTTTGCCTGACCAATAGAAATATGGGTTCCTGAGCAAAATCCCTTTCATGGATGACAAAGAAGTATCCTTTCCTGGCTCTGACTACTAGCTACTACTGCCCCTATCCTGTTCATCCCTCACACCTCGGAGTAGGTATGTTCCCCCTCCCCCAAGACTAGGAGTTATTTTAGTTACAGAGATGAAGGAACAGCCAACTCACACTCTTTCCTCTCCAGGAAGCAAGGCAACTTGCTCTCCTTACTTTCTTTGTGCTGTGTATGCATATGTCTGGACCATAAAGAAGGCTGATCGCCGAAGAATTGATGCTTTTGAATTATGGTGCTGGAGGAGACTCTTGAGAGTCTCATGGACTGCAAGAGTCTCAAAAGCATCCATTCTGAAGGAAATTAGCCCTGAGTGCTCACTGGAAGGACAGATCGTGAAGCTGAGGCTCCAATATTTTGGCCACCTCATGAGAAGAGAAGACTCCCTGGAAAAGACTCTGATGTTGGGAAAGATGGAGGGCACAAGGAGAAGGGGACGACAGAGGACAAGATGGTTGGACAGTGTTCTCGAAGCTACAAACATGAGTCTGACCAGACTGCGGGAGGCAGTGGAGGACAGGAGGGCCTGGTGTGCTTTGGTCCATGGGGTCACGAAGAGTCGGACACGACTAAATGACTAAACAACAACATGCATATGTAGAAACCTTTGATACAGGTCTGCAATGTAGCTAACTGTAGAAAGGTAAGATTTGCATTGGTTGCTCTGCCCACTTTTACTTCTGGCCCCACTCACTTTTGCCTTTGGCTCTGTCTGCCACTGTCATACAGCCCTTTGAAAGTTGCCCTTAGGGAATGTGGCCTTTGAATGGGAAAAGTTTATGCAACTCTGGGATACAGGGACCATATTGATATTTCTGGAGTTCTGTTTCCAGGTCCTTGGGCAGAGCCAATCACAAGAGTTGCACCTACCTAGGGAAATTACTTTAACAGCTCTTGTTAAGCTGTCACAGTGCTAACTACTACTTGAGTTCTTCAGTTTCTCTGAGAGACAGCAAGGTTTGCTCAGTTTGTGTGTCAGACTTGGTTGAGGGGAAACATAGTCTCCCCACTCTGACAAGATGGAGGACTAGTGAAGATGGATATTTTACAGAGGCATTGCTGTGAAAGGTTGGGTTACAGTCAGTTGGTCATATCAGTGAGCAGATAACATTCCCTCTGAGAAGTTCCTGGGTAATGCCTGCAATGACTTGTTCTTGATGCAATTGTTGGGTCCCTTCCCATCTGCTTTTTATGCTACAGATAAACCCTTTTTGTCATCCAGTCTCTCTCCCACATGCTTTAGTTCCTGAGTCCTTCTGTTAATTCTTCCTGTATTTTATTGGAATGAACTTATTTCCTTCCTTGCAGCTGCAGCTCCTCACCCCACCTTCCACATATTTTCCTGAGTGCTACCAAACTGCTCTTTAAGCTTACTTTGTCTTTCACCAGCAAAGGCTATCTTTTCTTTATGATCATATTCCAAGGATAATAATGATTATGATGCTACTCATGTAGGCTAAAAGTGTTCAAAAGATTTCACATACATTATCTTGCTACTCTTTCCTACTGAGCTGGCTACTGATACCATATCTGAATTGGGAGGAGGGTGTTTAAGGCTGAAAACCCCCAGTGGGGGGTTTAGGCTGCTGTAATACATTTGTGGCTGAAATGAGTCAGGGTCTTCCCAGCTCACAGCTCCCACTTTTAGCCATTATTCTGTGCTACATCATCTTTCAGTAACAAGTAACCAGCAAACTGGCATATCAAGTCATCAAACTCAGTTACTTTTCTACATCACATTTAGTTTCTGTATTCTCCAATCTTGTTTTATACTGCTCACAAAATAAACTTCATTTCTTAAATGCACTTCCAAAGCACAGATCTCATCTCCCCTAAATCGAGCTAGCTGACATTTTTGCACAGACACAAATAAGTGTAAATGGAGATTTACAAAAGGTATATATGCTTGAGACCAGTTTCCATGTTGCACCTTATTTTTTCATTCTGTTCTTCCAAAGATGACTTATTATTAGGCAGTATTCACCTAACAAACCTCATCAGTGCACAAGAGTTTCCACTTGTGCAACGGGGCTTTCCCCTCTCTCCTCCCCGTTTGCCGCCCCCACTGGAGAATTGTTCCATCTGTCAAGCTGAAATGCTTGCATAGGCTGAACATTTATAATAGTGTGACACTTACTTCCATCCATGCTTTATGTTCAAATGTTAAATTAAGTAAACTTAGCTAATTCAATTTTTGATTATGAATTCTTTAATGATAAAGAAACACACAGTGCCAGTTGGGTTGGAAAGACCAGAGTAGATGCAGTAGTATTTTATTTTATTTATTAAATTTATATCCTGCCCTGCCTCCCAAAGGAATCCAGGGCAACAAATAACAAGTGCTAAAACAATGGAAAACATCATAACCAGTTCCAGTATAGATGTAGATACCCCCTAGGGCCTAGGATCAGACCATATCTAAGTAGGTCCCATGCTGCTGCATTCACTCTCATGTTTCTCCTTTTTTCTCTATGTATGGAGGAGACCCTCCTGACTGAAAAGCCCAACTTCCAATTCTTAGTTTTCTTCTCTTTTATCATTGTTGCATTGTCTTGAATGTTCTGCAGTTAATTTACATCAGTGTGGAGAAAATGCAGAGCTGGTGCTGGAGAACAAAATACCCTCATTTGAGTGAGTTAGAGCTTAATCCACATGTGCTGAATTGAAATGCACCACTGGGAGCTTCATCCATAGCAGGCAAGTTGTCATTACATCCATCTTTGTTCTGTCTGTCACACAGTGAGATAAAATACAGACGCCTGATCCTGGGTCAGAAATTGACTTCATCTTTGAAATGCAAGTAGAAAGGTGTTCATCATTCCGTCCCTGTCCCCAAAATTGCTTCATTCACAAGAACTCTGATATCACAAAGATTGCCTGCCCTTCGGTTAGGCAATCACTTCTGATGCCTCAGTTCAATCCATTATATTTACCATTTGCCATTTGCTTCCTTCATTTTTCTGCCCAGATGCTTAAAACATGCTGACACAACGAAATCCAAGGCATTAATAAATCAAGAAACTCTACATGTCTAAGGTGCTTTTCAATGAGGTCAGACCCTTATTAACTACAAGAGTTCTGCAGGGAATAAGGCATTCGTTTGCAATGCATTATCTGGGCTCTTCATAGGTAGTTCACCCTAACCTTTCCAAGAAAGTGAAAAACAATTAAAGCTGAATTACTTCATTCATAATTCAGAGTGCTTGGGTGAGGGCTTCATTTATTAAGGACATTGTGGAGAGTCTCTCAGATCTACTTATAAAAATGGATCACAGTTTGAGACCTGTGACCAGCCCTTGGTTGCATACTCTTTTCAGGCTTCCAAGTGCTTTTCAGTTTCTGCTCCTACAGCTCTAGCACAGCCTGAAGTAAGAAGAGGTGCCCTGAGGTCTCTACTAAAATAGAAACTGTGTAGCGCCTGATGGCTAGTTCCCAACTCCATTCATACAGGACTACAACTCTGTAATCTGGATCCCCAAAAATTATTGTATCTGTTCCAGGAGGAGATGGGACCTAATCCTAATCTAAACCACAGATGGGGAAGTTGTGGCCCTTCAGATGATGTTGGACAGTTCCCATCTGTCTGGACCATTGGCCAGGATGGCTGGGACAGATGGGAGTACTAACTATGGAGTGTAACATCCCCTGGCAGGTTACCGTATTTTTCGGCCTATAGGGCGCACTTTTTCCCCTCCAAAAATGAAGGGGAAATGTGTGTGCGTCCTATGGGGCGAATACAGGCTTTTTCTGAAGCCTGGTGAGCAATAGGGGTCGGTGCGCACCAACCCCTCTCCCTCTCCAGGCTTCAGAAAGCTCTGCGCAGCCCTAGGGAGCCCGGTGCGAAGCCGTGCCGGGCTCCCGAAGGTTGTGCAGAGCTGCCTGCGCTCCCGGGCTCCGCGCAGCTCCACGCAACCCCCCAGAGCCCGGCGCGAAGCCGCACCGGGCTCCCGAAGGTTGCACAAGCTCCCAAAGCGATGACGAAGCTGCGCTCAGCTTCAGCATCGCTCTGGCTCCCGTTCTGGTGGCTGGGGTCGGGGGAAGCTCAGGCTTCCCCCGCCCCAGCCCCGCGCCTGGGGGAGGAAAATAATTTTTTCCCCTTTATTCCCCCCCCCCAATCTAGGTGCGTCCTATGGGCCGGTGCGTCCTATAGGGTGAAAAGTACGGTATCTGTTCCCCACCACCAAATCAAACAAACAGAGGTGTTGGTGGGTTACTATTTCCAGCATCCAAGTTCCACATTGTTCAATTACGTGGGAGGAAAGTGAATATCCACATGGACAGTAGCCTTAGAATTTATTAAATTACTTTTTCAATCAATAGCTGTTAAACATAAATACTAAGAATAAAATCTCCATGTTTAGGGACAGTATCCTAGAGACAACATTACACCTTGGCTGTGGGCTTCCAAAGGATATCTGTCTGGCTATAGCTGGAGTCATGCTAGACTAGCCTTCCCCAGGCTGATGTTTTAAACTACAGCTCCCATCATCCCTAACCAGCAAGAAACATGTTCAGAGATTATGGGAATTGGAGCCAGACAGCTTTGGGAGGGCACCAGGTTACCAAAGGCTGAGCTAGATGGATCTCTGGTCTGATCTAGGCAATATCTATATTCTTAAATATACAGAATGTATGTATCTCAGTACAGAATGAGTATAACCCTTAACCCAAGTCTGTACATTTAGGTGGTAGCATTTTTTTTATAGTATAACCTTTAGTTAGTAATTGTTTTGAATCAATTACTTGCTATTACTTGTACACGGCCTAGCTTCAGTGTTAAAGTGCAACACCTAACAAAAATAATGTCTTCAAAAACCTGTCAGAACTACGTAATGGATCTTAAGGGCCCAGCAGCTTTATTTTCTTCAGTAGCCAGTACATTTTCATTAGCTGGTTCTCTGTCTCTGAAGATCTTTCTGCTCAGGGGCAGAGTTTAGTATCTCTATTAGCTGTTCCTCATCTCTTCCTTCCAGTGCTTCTTCAAATGGTGAAATGAGCAAGCCGCTAAGCAGAAATTACTTCAATAAATGTATTCTATCATTCATGTATATCAATACAAACGTGAAGATTAATTAGGGTTTCGGATTAGGTGACCCTCAGGGTCCTTTCCATCTCTGCAATTTTATGATTCTATACTCAGATCATATCAGCCAATCTGGTAGGATAATACTGGGAATATATCCAAAACAACAACAACAACAACAACAACAACAATAATAATATAATTTATTATTTCAGTTTCTTCAGCACCAGTAGTTGGTGCATAAACTTGGATTACTGTGATGTTAAAAGGTCTGCCTTGGATTTCTGAGGATTTTCTCCCAATCTATATAAGCTTCTTTAATATGTGAATCTAAGCAAGGAAGCATGAACACAAGGAAAATGCACAGGTGTGTAGTAATGGTGCACACTTTGCACACAAATTCTGATTGCATACTGTGTGGCAGCTCTAAATTGTCCCTTTAAAAAACTTTGGCCTTTATTACATTATATTAGTTATTAGGTGTGCAGTGCCTTTTGTTAGTGGCTCATGAATTGCTGAAGTGTGCTTCAGTGACTGTGTGATCCCACAGCAGATTTGAAAAATGAGCTCAGCAATTTCCAAATATCTCAGAGGAGCTCTGTATAACCCTTGTACCCCTATAATCATTACCTTGGGATAGCACTCCTGTGGAAAGCAATTCCAGTGTTAGCAAATGAGTCATCTGTAGGGCGCTCAGTGGCTGTTAAAGAACAGCCCACTTCTGAATTCAGGCTCTCTTATGGTAGATTCAGAAGACAGACTTCTCACATTGCTAGACCTGATTTCCATAAGCAGTGATTATCCTTCAGAGATTATGTACCATCAGCAATACACCCATGGACAATGAACAATACAAGTCCCCCTCCAAGCATTTTAATATTTCACTCTGTACTTCGAGATAATTTTGAGTTATGATAGTGTCTTCTTGTTTCACCAATGCCGCTGAACTCACATCTTTCACAAGGGTTACGCTCCACAGATGGCACATAAAGCTGAACTAATGTTCCAAGGGGTATCCGTTGGAAGCGCCATGTGAGTTATCTGCGTGTAGAGAATATCTAGGATAGTTTAATAGGCCTAATATCAGCTTTTACACAAACAGTGTGACAAATGGGTAGGTGTAAATAGCACATTGTTTCAATAAGAAATGCAAGTGTCTGTGCTTTGGTAAGATGAATTAACAGCATCATTAATACTTAAGGAATCTCTAGCCAGCAGTGCCCAAAGGGACCAGTAGGTTGTCCTTGACCATAGGTGTCCACTCCCTGGGGCCTTGGGTGCCCGAGCACCCACAAAATTCCCCATGAAGGGGCTGGGCACCCACAGATTTGGTACCAGGGCCATGCATGCTGTATTGCACCCATGGCCCCGGGCACCCACAGTTGTGGGGCGAAGCAGGCATTCCAGTCCTTGACAATAATAGCCAACCTCTGAGTCCCCCTGAATCTGAAGGTTGGAGGGTGGCTACAACTGAGAGATCCTTTTCCATAGTACTTCTTCCCCCACAATTCTGTTTAAACCTAATTGTGTAAGATAAGGTAAAGGTAAAGGTAAAGGTAAAGGATTCCTGGACAGTTAAGTTCAGTCAAGGGCAACTATGGGGTGTGGTGCTCATCTCCCTTTTCAGGCTGAGGGAGCTGGCATTTGTCCACAGACAGCTTTCCGGGTCAGGTGGCCAGCATGACTAAATCATTTCTGGTGCACCAGAACACCATGATGGAAGCCAGAGCACACGGAAATGCCATTTACCTTCCCACCATAGCAGTACCTATTTAGGTACTTGCACTGGTGTGCTTTCAAACAGCTAGGTTGGTAGAAGGTGGGGCAGAGCAATGGGAGCTCACCCCATTGTACAGATTCAAACTGCTGACCTTCCAATCAGCAAGCCCAAGAGGCTCAGTGGTTTTGACCACGGCACCACGCACTCCCTCTAATTATGTATGCTGCCTAGAAACTCATGTTATAAGGTGATTGGAAAATGCAAATAATAAATAAGATATTTTTTGTTAGAAAAGTTTCTGAGATTGTGCATGTGAAATGTTTTGAAGACTTAAAAGGCACACTATGAATGCTGGGCTATGTAAGAAATTGTGGGTACAAAATGTTGGGTGGTGGGACTCCTATAATTGAGATGTGAGTGGCTCACCCAAGTAAAATAGAGTGGAGAGTGGCAGCAATTGCCTCCCAGCCAATTTGGTGTTGCTCTTGGTGTGTCTGTAAAGTCCTGACTGGCTACCACTGTACCCCTCCCTCTTCTGGTATGCAGCAGCAATGCTGCTGCTGAGAGACTACTGAGAGCCTGTCTTAGATTCAGAGGAATGTCAAGAGCGATCACCCACCGGGCACACTGGAATAATTTGAAGCCCATCAAACTACGAATAAATAAATCTCCATTATGTGTCCCCCCCCCCACACCTTCGTCATCCTTCTCAGCCTCGGCCAAAGGTGTGCCAAAGAGTGACCTTTGGGGGCAAGGTACTGTAAGTTTTCCTTCTGTTTTTTGGTCCCACGTTGTGGTGTGAGCCAACTGACTCACGCCATAGGGTGGGACACAAAACCCCCCACCCTTTTGATTCTGTGCTCTGGCATGGCCAGAGCATGAAGCCAAAATGGGACGCTGGGCATTGGGATCAGAAGTCAGGGCAGCTTCTGTCAATCTGGGATGTCCCACTTAAAATGGGACAGTTGTGCAGGATTACTTTTCTTGGCCTACCAAGGCTGCTACTGTGAAAGGAAGAAACCATGACGCTATCAAATTTTATTGCACTCTGCATTTGTTTGTCCTATCATGATGAAATTTCACATTTTTTGTGATCAAACATACTTTATTCTTTACTAATGAAGTGCAGAGATCAATGAGTCCTGCTGAGTAAATATGAGAAAGAGCAGCAGGGTCACTTGCTATCGTCTTATTTTGATGATAATTTATTATTCACTTAATTAGCTAAATGGTTTTCTTGAGGCAATAGGGAGTAATTTGAAAAATATTCATACTCGTATATTTCAATAGGTCATTTGCAACAATCAAATAATGAAACTGAAGTTCCCTTTATTGGAAACGAAGTGTATTAAAAGTAAATCCACAGATCAAAGGCCAAACCAAAATGTACTGGCAAAGTGAAGAGCATGGATGTAGTACACAGAAGATGAATATGATAATTCCTCCATGGTTTGTCTATGTTTGCTTGTTATAAGTATTTTTAAACCGCCCTTCTACCATGTGTCTGTGATAGTATACAAACCAAATAAGAATGTAATAATAATAATAATAATAATAATAATGTTTTGAAATTATACTCTGCTTGATATATTGAGAGCTTGATACTGAGAGCTTGAAGAATTTGGGGATTTTGTGACTGGGAGAAACTGGTTTGCTTGTGGTTTTTTCCTGTGGAGTCATTAACAAATCTATTTTGGAAAGAGAAGAGTATTCTAATCATATTGTGCATCTACCGTTCAGGGAGTAGCACAGGGAGTAAATGCTTGCTAATGCATTTTGTACTCTTGGCAGTTCCCACAGGGTTGCACTATGGGGTTAACGCCAGATAAGCTGTGCAAACAAATTGCTCTGCTTTACCAAACTGGTCAGAGGTGGTAGGGGGTTATTCTTCAGGCAGTGCAAAATTAGAGAAGTTATATTCAGTGAGAGAGGCAAGCATGAGACATTATAACAATCCCTTGCTTTTATACAGGTGGATAATTCTCATATTTCTGTGGTTAAGTGAAAAAAGCAATTTCAATAGAACAGGAAATCCCTCATGCACGACTTATATCTCTTCATTTATATTTGCTTTAGTCACTGTGTGTACTGCATTGCAATCCTGACTTTTAAAAAGGATCATATCATCCACCCAGGCCATAAAAGAAATGTATTAGCTAACAGGGCTGCTGAATTACTGGATTTATTCAGTCTCTTTGTTGGGCTATCTGAGTAATAAGAGAGTGTTGTAAACCTCTGAGAGTTCAATCTATAGGTACTGTACACTTTTAAGAGCCAAAGTTAGTTTAGCATTGTATACTGAATAATGATTTCTGATCTCATTCACAGCAACATAAACAGTGTACACCTGTTCAATAGAATATAAAAGATACAGAATTGATAGATTCCAAGCTTTTGACTTGCAATATGGGAATCAAACTAGATATGTATGAGGCACATGTCCAATTCCCTGATATTTTGATATTTTGTTTTAAGCTACTTTGACAATATGTTTGAAAGGTAGTATAAAATATTATTATTAAATTGAAAAGCAGTCACAGGAGGCTGCCAATTACAGCACAGGACTGCTTAATTGTTTCCCCTCCTATGTGCATAGTTCCTGGCTGAAGGGGAAGTACTTGAAGAGGGGACTTCCTGTAGAGCTGAAGGAGAAGAGGGAGGAGTGTGGTTCTGGAGGCCAATAATACATGCAAAACATGTTCAACTGCGGAAACATTTGCTAACTAAATAGGCTTTTTGTTTCATTTTTGCTTTAGTGATTGGTACACCCCCAACTTACCACTTTGTCATTTTCTTTCAGTATGTGAAATGTAAAGAGTTACTTCCTTAGATTCAGAGGCATAGCCAAGTGAACATATTGTTCATATTATCACTGGCATCTCCTAAAAATGAGGATTTATTAGTGCCACAAATTATACTGTTGTGACTCCTCTAGGAAAATTCAAGCATATTTAAATGGAGGGGGAAAGCAGAGTAATTGAGATTTTAATTCATTCAAGATAGACCAAAAAGATATAGAACAGAAGGATTTGAAACAGCTCTTTTATGCACAGCCACCTTTCTCCTGCAAGAGAGCAGAGGCCACAGATGCTCATTTTGCGGGATTGGATGGCAGAAACTCTTTGGCAGAATGAAAATGTGCATCTTACAAAAAGTGGCCATGAAGAATAGAAGAGAAAAATATCTCTTATAAAATACAAGGGAGTGTGTCAGAATACTAAATTACCAGCAAACCAATTTCTCTATTTGCCTCCTTCAAAGGAAGGTTCATGTAAAATAATCAGAGCAACTACAGTAGATACCTGACAATTAGGGCAAATGCAAATGAGGTCAAGACACTTCTAGTCCACATATAGACACACACAAACATACATGTGAGCTGAATGTTAAAAGAAACCATGTCTAATGCAAATTGGAATGCCTATGTACTATCAGTGCATGGGTGATTAATGGGCTCATCTGTTTGCCTCCCTGCTTTCCTCCAGGAACACCCATAGTTTATTGCTGAATCAGACCATTGTTATTTGTTCTGCTTCAGTGGTAAAGAGTGAGTTTCCCAGGGGAAAGCTATGGGGCAAACACAAAAGCACTCAGACCTGTGCTTTCTAGGCAGAGGATGAGCAGAAGTGTGGGCAAGCCCAAGGTCAAGGCTGGGAAGTAGGAGAAGCAGTGAGCTGAATTTCTGCTCGTTGCCACTGTTTGAGCTCAATGAACCAATAGGTCTTCCATTGTAGGAACCGTGGACTTCCACTAGTTGCTAACTTTGCCAAGTATTTATAGATATATTGATATAGATAGTGCGTGTGAAATTGAATTGAAGAATCCTGAGTACTTACTGTTAACTTATTATGTAAATCTTGTTTATTAATATTTTGGTTTTTTTTTATTATGTAAATCTTCACAAGGTGAAAATATTACCATTTCTGATTTAGGGAATCATATTTGAACAGGCCTGTCACATGAAGCCATCAAGGACCAATTGGACCAGTACTCCAAAAGCAAAAGCCTCTTCTTCCAGCACCCCTTTCTGAGAAAGGAAGAGGTCTGTCATCCCATCCAGATTAACCTTTGTCCCTCATTTTCATACTGCTATATATATTGTTTTGCTTCTTGGATTTGGAACTTCTTGAGGGCTGAAGAAGAGATTTATTATTACACTTCTTCCATTGGGGATTCTTTCCCCTTCACTGAATGAATCGTCAATGAGGGATCACAATTTAGGTTTTATGCATTAGTATATGTGGGTTTCATAATTTGTAAGGTATTTTTAACCTTCTGAAACCTCTTGGTGTCAGTTTTGATGAAGAGTGGTGTAAAATTGCCAATTTTCAGTCTTGCTGAAACCTGAAGAGGGCTTCATTGTCTGATCTTAAGCTTTGGGGAAATCCATATGCATGGAGTCTTTCCCTGAAATAATCCATGTTGTTTTATAGGTTCAAGCCACCTTGGGTTAAGGAAAACTGGCAACCTATGCAACTTTATACCACAGGTGTAAAATGACTAGGCTAATTCTCACACATTGGGCAGATGCATTCTTCACCAGTCTAAGTTTCTGAATTATATTCAAGCAGAACACATTACAGTAGGCCAATCCACACATTGTAGCTTCCACAGAGATAATTGAGACCATGATAAAGTATCTAGTTTCCAGCAGGGATTCCTTAGCAGATCTTAGTTCTAATGTTTTACATGAACTCTAGCAATAAGACCTAACTCAAATTAATCTCTGAGCTGAACATTGAACCATGCTAGGGGGTTCTGAATTCCCTCTAACAATCAGTACCTATTCTTACGAATGACCTGAAAACAAAGAAACAAACATTTTTAAAAGCATATCCCTAACCATTTCCAATATATTGTACCTCTCACTGTGAATTGTTTTTCAAAATATTTCCTGACTGTTTCTAGCCTACAGGGAGCTAGAGAAAAATCCCTACTTGGTATTGGTACCGAAATGAGATGAGGGAGGCAGAGATTTGTGAAGAAGTTTATAATAGTCACAAACCTATTTCTGTAAAAACCCACACTAATAGGATTTCTGTATTTCCCCTTTGGAACCTTCATTGCGGTGTTTTTTATTCATACTCCTAGCTAACTTTTCCTATTAAAGGCAAAGTAACTTGACTGACAACATCAGAATTCTGTGTATCTGTTTTGTTTCCCAAAACTCCAAATGTCATGTGGGCTTTTTACCTTAAACTTACTGTAGTATTTCTCTCTCTTTTTGTTTTAGTCTTTGTCCTTATAATCTGCAAAAACAGCAGCTGCAAAAACAACAACAAACCAGGAAATGCACATGTTAAGTAGAATGTCACTCACTGTGTGCATTATCAGCAGGAATTCAGAATGTAATCTGTTTTATACAGTGTGTTAATACAGCAGATCACATTTTTATTTACCTATTTGTCAAAAAGCATAAGAAATGAGCTGCAGCATGAATGTAGTTATAGCTCAATTAAGCTAGAATTAATCTGATTTTCTCTTTGTTACATGTGTGTGTTTGTGAGTGTGTGCTGGAGGAAACAGAAATAATACTGCAGTACTATCACCCAATTCATGCTTCTCACATTCTTAAAATGGAATTCACACGAGCAACATATGTAGGATTTTGCAAACTGCAGTTAACGGTGCTGGTGCAAAGTGACCTTGCAAATAGCACGGCAGACAGTTAAGAATACAAGTTTTCTTCACACATCCCCTAACTTTTGACTACACTTGGAGTTTCTTCCACCCTGGGTTAAGACAGAATTTGTTCTTTATGGTTGATTAAATTGTATATGCCCCTACTGAGAGTGTTAATAGAATTTTTGTCCAATTCCAAGGGGGCTGTAAATTGCAACACATTCATGCGACACCACAGGTTGCACTCGGACAAATGATGTATATAAGCAATCCACGGGAGACTTATTTAGTGGCTTTCAAGGGATGGGGAAAAACTGGTTGTTGTGGTCTGGAGAATGTGATGAAAGTGGAAACTGAGAAGGTGCTTCATATGTTAAGGGTCTCACCTAACATAAAGTGAAAGGGAGCAAAGCAATGGCAATGAAGTTGGATCTCCACAGAAGTGGACCTCTGTTCCATGAATGCAAGAATGAAAAGAGGTTGGCTCTTAGTATATTTTGAAAGTTGCTGCTAATTCATTGTATTTTTCCCATGGGAGTTGACTGCAATCTAATTTACAGGATTTTGAACTGAGACATGGAATGTTGGGTGTGAATTAACTCCAAAGGGGGGGAAATGGTCTTATCTTTTCTACTTAATTACTAATAATTCTATTCCCCCGCCCCCCCCCCCAAATCTGCATTGCACTGAGCTATTGCTATAAAAATGTAATTATTCTGATGACTTTGGTTAGTAAAGCTGAAATCTACCTGGGGTGGCTTCCTTTGCATAAATCACTCTTCCTTCCTATAGCTGCTTAAAAGTGCTGACCAGAAAACAGAAGATTAAAGCTTTCTATTCTTGAAAAGGGGAACCTTTCCAGTTTCTTTAACAGATGTTTCAAATTGCACAACACGTATCTTATGTCTCCGAAAGATTTTTATTAGCACAGTGTCTGGGATCACCGTTCCTCAAAACTCTTCTGCTCTGTCCTCTTTCTTTGTGAGCTTTCCTGCTGATTGCATGGTTGCATGACTAAAAGCATGCTGCCTTCCTGTTTATGTACTGTCATTCATCGTCATACGGTTTCATATGAGGGAGAGGGACGCCTTGCATTTGATACTACCATCTGGGGAAGACGGCAGGGCCATGCAATGAGAAATGTCACACATCCAATGAACAAGAATCAAACATATCATATAGAAAATAGGGTCCTCTTCACATCAAGAATAGATCCCATCCAGCTTTACATTGAAACGAAAAGAAAAAAGTGTATGTAGTCTTTTTTTGTTAAATTGTTTTCTTACTTTTTCCTAGACTTCGCCCGGTGGTATTACCTGTCTCAGAGAGGTAAAATTTAAATCAATTTGACTAACTTTCAAAAGAAGAAGTTTCCCCCATTATGAATTTAACAATGATATAAATCGTTATTGCTGCTTTCCTACCTCTAAGGTTTTGTTTAAACCTGGGAAAAGTAGGCCAGTACTTTGAGGTGACAGCTGCTGACCTCTGGCATTCTACCATGCTCAGCATTTAATACAGAGTGAACTCTTTTGATGTGTTAGTTGCCACAGAATATATTGTGTGATTCTACCTGTGGTAAACTGTTTCAAAATGCTGGAACAAAGACAAGCAGCTAGAGATACGGGGTAAATCAATTCAGGTCTCCCACCATTTTCCTCTACCCCATTATTAAAGCTTAGTCACAGTTTGTGAGATTTCTTAGCATATCATTAGGAAGCACAACTTAAGAGAACATTTGCAACCACTAAACAAGCTGTATAGTAAATACTCAAAATGTGACCTTATTTCTCAAATGTGCCCTTGGTATCTGTACGCGACCATCCAAAAGAGATTATTGCCCTCTTCAGATGTTCCAGCAGCTGCCTACAATACTAATGTATTGAAGCTCAGCCCTTCATCCCATAACCCTCTGTGAATTGAAAAGTGACCTTATGAAGAGGGGACCCTGCTTCAACTTGTGTAGGTTCCCTCTGAGATAAGGAACTCTGGAAAATCAAGATTTTACAATCCAAGACAAACAGATCCTGTTGAGATCATTATGTCTGGGGCTGGTTCTCACTACTAATTCATCCGTACTGTCATGGATGAGGTATGTGACTTTGTAAAAAAAATATAAATCTGAAGCAAGCCAGGGAGAGCCATTTCTGTGGTTGAAGTTGATTAAATACTAGAATAAATTAGAGATTTTGTCACAAAGAGAGCACAATTCAGCAAAGCTATAGCATGCTTTGGAGAAATACAGATAGCACTGGCGGTTTATTTGAGACTCCTACCACAGCCACTCACTGTTGAAAGGCAAGATGTATTTTAAACTAGAGAACTTTAAGGAAACCACTGGTTATGTTGGCCTTAGGTTCTTTGGCTTTAAAAAACTCTGAATATAAGTTGCAGGCAAGTGGGAAGGAACCTTTAGCTAATAAGAAAGCCGCTTTCTAATGAATTTTACCTGTTATATTAGACCTTTCTCCTCTAGTGATAAATCTGCCGTCCATGCAGTTCATGGCAGTTTTACAACTAATGGTGGTCATTTCAAGAACATTCTTTTACATAATTGCTTTTACATGATGAAAAGAAATTTATCATACAGGCAATGTAAAATTCATTTATCCTCACAATTGGTAAGCACCCTGCATTCCTGTACAATCTAGGGATGAGCTGAAAAATTTATAGGTAATGCAATTGAGCAAGGAATCTAAATGCGCCCCATGAAAAAAAATATTTGTTTTTGATAAACCAGAATTTCCCCTAAATAGTTTGAGGGAAATGGTTTCTAATGAATGTGGTAAATCTAGAGAGGGCTTAGTTCACCAAGTGTTAATTAAGTGGGCACAAATGAGGTTCCCAATAATGGCATGTAAGTAATGCTTGCGTTGAAGGAGAAGCAGAGTATACTGATGCTACTGGCAGGAGCCAGCATTATCTGAGATGGTGTTGCATAATCATGAAGACTATTTACATGGCACATCATTGCTGTGAGTCCTGGAAGACCTGCTCCCCTGCCCTCTTGGCATGGGAGGGCAGGGCCCGCCAGAGACCATCTTGGCTGTCAGTCCTGGAAGACCAACATCCTGCTTTGAAGGCCTTTTCCACCTGGGCTGGGAGGGTAGGGCCCTGACTGACCCAGCTGCAAAAAGCTTGGGCTAGGGTGGGAGTTGTTTATTTTATATTTATTTATTTATTTATTTATTTATTTATTTATTTATTTATTTTTAAAATTTATATACTGCCCTTCATCCAAAGATCTCAGGGTGGTTGTTGCTCTTGTTTTTATCTTTCTTTTAGATCTTGTTATTTATGTCGAAATTGTTCAGTTTGTGTCCTTTTAAATGTTTTATTTATTTTTATGACTACTTTTGTTATGTTGTAGCTATGTAATTTTTTCATATTGTAAACAGCCTTGAACCTGGTTTGAATTGTGGAAAGGCAGCATACAAGTAATATAATGAATGTATGCATTATTAAAAGTTGAGGGGCAGTCCATTAAGAACTTGTAACTGATCTACCATAATCTACCCAATTGCCTTGTCTGTAAGTGAAATATTCAAAACCAGCCTAGAATTCCTGGAAAACATGGGCCGATGAGGGCTTATTTTTAAAACAGATCTCACCATGCCCTCCTTTAGGAAACATTAGCTACAGAGGTTATCAAATCAACCATTCATGTCTCCTACTAATATAATTTTGTTTTCAGCAAAGTCAGTTAAGATTTGAAAACAATATATTTAAAAAAACCCACATTAGGTACATATACTTACCCAGTGGTCCACTTAAATTCAGTAAATTGAGCCTATCATCTGGGTCGGAATACTGATCTTTTTAACTGCCAATCCTGATTCTTTATATATATTACTGCTCCTTTTGTTTTTCTCTCTCTCCACATGCAGCATATACTATCCCAAGGAATCTGTTTTTAAGTAAGCTTTCATAACCTTTCTATATATGTGTTTCTTGGAAACAAACATCAGTTTTGTCTTTTTTAATTTAGAAAAGACTTTTTTTCCATTTTATAACATCATCGATCCCCCAAACATTAATAGGAAAAATATTTATTTTATTTACAATGAGAAAAAAGTCCAGTAAATAGTAAGAAAAACAAAGTTTACTGGCAACCCAACTTGGAAGCCTTATTGCATTCAACTGAGTTTCCTATATTTTATAAATTATCATGAGATTTTTTTCTTGGGATTTGTTTCTTCTATCATTTCTATTACCGGAGTCGCCTCTTCCACATTCCAGACAACCACCCATTATTTGTCCATTTGAACATTAAGACTAAAAGGGTACCATATTGGATGTCTCTTTCTCTCAAATATATGGTCAATCATTTTAAATCTCTTCTCTTTTACAATATGTACAAACTCACATCTGTCAAAACCTCAATATTAAGTTTTTCAATTTTTAATTCTTTTCTTGGCCTTGGTTTCTTAAAAATAGCATATTTAACTCAGAAGCTAATATATTTTACAAAAGTGTCGCAATCAAGGTTATTCCATTATGCATAACATGAAATAATTTTGT
Organism: Podarcis raffonei; assembly: GCF_027172205.1. Classification (NCBI taxonomy): domain Eukaryota; kingdom Metazoa; phylum Chordata; class Lepidosauria; order Squamata; family Lacertidae; genus Podarcis; species Podarcis raffonei. The sequence continues at coordinate 50,523,224 of NC_070603.1, forward strand.
ATGCCTACTCAATGATCATTTCACACATTTGGTCTAATTCTAAGATATCTTTAAATAATAGCCAACCAGATTGTCACCTTCAATTTATTCTGGAAGACCTCTCAGCTTTAATTGTCTCAATTCTGAAACTAATTGTTCAACCTTTATTGGAACTTATTGACCTCTTGTTTGTATAAACTGTGTTCAGTAGTAATTTCTCTTCTTTCTACAACACAGTTACTTCCTTTATTTTCTTACCCATTTGCTTTTGCATCCGCACTTGGCTATGCATATCTTGATTTTTTTTATCATAAAAACCATTCCTGACAATTCATTAATCTGTCCCATAAATTTTTGATCACTCTCTTGAAGCAATTGCTTTAAGTTATCCTTTTCTTGCTCTAGTTTTCCTATATTGTTCTAGTTTCTGAACTCGTAAGTCCTTTCCTGCTCTTTCTTCATATTTCTATAATTCATTGGAAAATTCCCTTTTCTTCTGCTGTTACCTACATGATTTTGTCTTTTCCTCTATCTGACTTTCTTGTTTTCCTTCCCTATCATAAAAAAATCACAGATTTCCCCTTTGATTTCCTTCTTTCCATCCCATTCTTTCCACTTCTTTAGCTCATTCTATATCATCCTATCTTAAGGAAATTCTTAATCTAATCAACAAGTATTTTAATTCATTTTAAAAGTCCATTCAAATATTTTCATTACTATAATCAGCAATAATTTCTTTAAAGAAAAGATAAAACAATATTTCTTAGTTCTTATATCTCTTAAATAATCAATATTGTTTTGATCAGATATCCCAAGAACAGCAAATTTATATAGAAGGATTCCAACCAATATTATTGTTTCTATCATTAGTTTACAATTATATCAGTTCATTAGTTTATAGAAAAAGAGGGAATAGAAGAAAATTGGGCAGGGGTGGTGAAGAGAAAGAAAAGGAAAATGTTTTATAGAAGCCACGGCTGTGCAACTAAATAGTGTTAGGTAACAAGATTCTTAAGAGAGGCTAAGTCCCTAAAGAAGACAGGTAATATTGTTGCTATTAACTGTTACTGAGGATCCAAACTGTTCCATTCAAGTTCCTAAGATTGATAGATTACACACAGAGAGACACAAAAAAGGCAAATATTTCAAGGAATATGAAACAGGCTAGTAAATTACCAGCTAATGTATGAGCAAACATGAGGGATTTTATGCTAACTGATTCAGGGAGATACTATATCAATACATAAGTATCCAAGAGATTATACTTTTTATTCTATTTCCCGCACAACTTATTCAAGCGGAAATATGATTCCAATCACTCGTAATTACAAAGATATGTAACACAACAGTAGGACAAGTACCTATGCAGATTATAAATGTTAGTGATAAATATAGGTAAGGATAATATTATTTACCTATCTGCTGTAATAATTAGATGTGCCAGAAAGAACTCATCAATCAGAAGATATTTCTACAGGTACTGATTGAGATAATAGTAAAACATTCATTAGAGGCCGGTGTGTGGGTGTGGGTGTGGGTGTGTGTGAAGTACAGGAACAGAATAGGAAAGATTTACTGAAGCAGATTGATAATTTGGAAACAGAACTGCGAAGAAAATGAACTGTAGACTGATTGTATGGACTCTGCTTTTATATTATATGGAAATACAAATATTATCTGTTGGTTTGGGGATTAATGGGGTTAATTTGTTAATCACTGCACCAGAAAACAAAATGGGTGATGGTAGATTTCATTGAGGATAGAAAGCCTCTATCTTCTTGGGGGGGCGGGTGTTGGTATATTTTGGAGGTCATGTATCCAGAAGCTGTTTTCTGAGTGTAGCTGGTGTTCAGAGATCAGATCATGGCATGATCTCAGGGGCAAACAAGAGTTTGTACAGTAGGGAGAGAGGTGGCAAGAAAGCCATACTGGGATTGTGCATAGAATAGCCATAGGTAATCAGGAAAGGTTTTACCCCGGAAGTTATAAAGGATTTCCATTATACATTTGCTCTAATCAGAAGCTGCTTACATGCTAGCAACCTCTCCTTGTTATTCTTATATGCTAAGAATCTTTATTTTGTCTTTCAGTAAATGTTTTTTGTCTTGATTCCTTTAAACTGTGTTGACTTCATTTAGAATTCACCCATGTCTTCAGCCAAAGCCCATGCCCATGCTACTTTGAGGTGCTTTTGGGAAGCCACAAGGAAAGTTTTAGGGTGACTGGGTATTTTTTAAAATCCTGTCAGTTTGGACAAGGCCATGATGCAGATAGGTTCAAGAACCTTGCCCACATCTTCAGGCTACAATAAGTGAAAAGCAACCAAGCAACTGCAATACAAGGTCTCATAGCACAGCCCTGAAGACAACCTGGGGTGTAAGTCAATGGAAATGAGAGCGATTTTATTCACAAAGTGTTCTGCAAACATGTTACAATGGGCCATTGAGTATTCTGCTCTAAATGACCACAGCAGTAAGAAGGAATGCTTTGCCACTATAGCCGCCATGCATCAGTCTCTAAAATAAACACAGACTGATGCTTATTTGGATTTGTCCAAAACTTGCCACTACTTATGTTATGACTATTGTACTTTTGCTGGTTTATTGCCTGGAGCTACCTTTTATACCATGGAGCAGTGCCGTCTATTTTCAGTTGGAGAGGACATCTCAAAGTTATATCACCCAGTCAAGCTACCACCCTGTTCCAAATATAAACTTAGACTTCAACAACATGAACAAAAATCCCAGCAGCAGTCTGAAAACCAAGTGGACTCATCAGCTACTGGGGACAAACATTTCAAATACTCCTACTGTGGACTGGAAGCTGCTGAAATTACATTTATATCCTCATTTACAAGATTTTTACAGGAATTATTACCAATGATGCCATTGTTGGTGAACCAAGTCATCATCAATTCATGACAAGGCAGTTGCATTATCTCCTCTGCTCCCAAGCAAATTATATCAAAATTCAAATAAATTTGCAGATGAGAGTGCGCAGCACATGACAGTTCAGCAATGTGCCGGGAGTTGGGCAGTCTCAAAAACCTGAGCATCATCGGCAAGAGTGGCCTCAGTATGGATTTTGAAGTTATCTGAGACCAGTGTTTTGGATAATCTCAATACTGGATCAGAGACCACCTACAGGCCAGTGAGATTCTACCAGGAAACAAGGAGGGACTATGAAAGCAAAATCCCCTAACCTAGAGTCCAGCAAACAATGTGATTTGGTGTATGGGAAACCTGTGTAGCCAAGTGACTTCATTCACCCTGTTGCCCATCAGTTTTTCCACTAATGGTGTACCAGGAAACTGGTCAGACATAACTGGGTCACATCCAATCACCTCATCCGGCTAGATCTTCCTAATTGAAAGAGAGTAACATGCAACATTACAACATTGAACCAGGTTACCATAAACCATTATAGAGTGATTGTGTGCATTTTAATCCAAGATTAAATATTGAATCAATAAAAACAAAAAATAAGCATTAAGCAGTAACACTTTTAAGAGATTATAGGTAGTTGATGAAACACACCCCACGTTACTTTGACTAGAGAGGGCCTGGGTCAGGAGATCTTTAATTGCTTTCACCCTGTTCTTCTGGCTGGACCAGTAGCTAATTAATCCCCTTAATCAACATAGGTCTCTCTCTGTTTTCCCACTACCTCAGATGCAACTACTGCCAAATCTACTAAGGTTACAAAGAGGACCTCCTTCAAAGAGAAGCCAACTTTCCACAATTCCTATTATGAGATAACACATAACTTTCAACCATTACTAGCTCCTTCTCTCCAAAGCCAAGATCACCTTGCATTGCATCCCTAAGCAAAACTGCAGCTCTCAGTAGAGGAACAGCTGAGAATGAGCGTAGGGTAGGAATGAGAAACCGCTGTTTCAGCCATCATCACAGCAGTTGAAGCTGGCAATATCCAAACTACAGGTTGGCTGAACACAGGAGAACTAGATGACTTTTGCTCTCCTCTCTTGTCTGTATTCCAATATGCCTGTGCCGGACCACATCAGTGAAATGAATTTCTTTTATTAGGAACTAGTTTTGAAGACTGATCTGGAAGTGGTAAGTAACTTCTTTACAGCAGCAAAGATTTGTAGTTCGAGTAGTTAGAAAAAGGCTGATACTTTTCCCTTTCATTGGTATTTCTAATTAAAGCACATTATTGTTATGTCAAAATCACCATATTCCATTTAAAGAATTATAATGATGCAGATACAGTGGTAACTCTGGTTAGGAACACTTCTGGTTATGCACGCTTCAGGTTAAGAGCACCACTAACCTGGAAGTAGCTTCTCCTGGTTGCGGACTTTGCCCCGGGATGTGAGCAGAAATCACGCGCCAGAGGCCCCATTAGCGAAAGCGCACCTCAGGATAAGAACGGTTGCAGCTTAAGAACGGACCACCGGAATGAATTAATTTTGTTACTAGAGGTACCACTGTACTGATACCTGAATGAAGAAATGCATTTGGTTTGTTGCAGTTCTGAATGACAAGTTTCAACATTCTGTTTACCTGTTTCCCTCCACCCCACTACCCCGTAATATGAAGGCTATTGATTGTGGCTTGGATCTGGAGAACTGCTGGAAGAAGGAGGTTGCCAGTAGGTGGCTTTCCCACACACCCTTCTCCAGCAACTTTTCACCTCCCCCCACAAGACTCTTCCAAGGTTTGCAGAATCCATCGAAATGAGGTGGACACAGGGGGATGAGGGAATTTTTGGCAATTACCCACCTCACTCATCAGGATCCCCCAACACTCAGGAGAGGGTTTGGAGGGTTACCCAGGGGAGGAGAGAGTATGGGAAAGTCACCTTCTCCCCTCCCCTTATGCTGGTGCTTCTTTGGATGCAAGCCATAATGTTTTCTTACTCTGTTGTGTAATTTAAAAGGAAAGAGGCACCGACTGAATGGCTATGGTTTCATATGATAACTGCTTCAAGAGAAGGCCTGGATGCCCACAGAAGATGCTTTATTGCAAATTAGAATAGCTGGAAGTAACCAGATAAAATTATGTAGAGTCAATTAAGACTTGATTGGGTGCAGGAGGGATTAAAGGGCAGGGAAGCTAGTGTTAATGAAAGCCACTAAAGGGAACAAGAAAGGCTTTAATGGCTGTCTCAGGAGTGGACAAGCAAGTATTAAATGAGAGACACTTGAGAGTGTGAAATATCTGAACTACATACTTGTAAAAGATCTAAGTGCAATTAGAAGGAGACAAAAGCTTTGATGGTTTTGCTGATGAGATACAGAAGGTGTGAACATGTTATAAGTGTGAATAAATCAGCAAATACAGCCGATGTTCAGGGTGGATATATCCTAATGTATTTTCAGTAATAGCCCCTGCCATAATGTAATCCCAGGCTAAACATAAAAGTAGGGGTGCATTATTGTCACCAAAAATAAGATAACCATATAATGTCTCACATGTCTCTGCAAGCAGGGGGGCAACTAGGGAGTGGTAGGGTTGGCCTCCACCAAGGGTGCAGGGCCAAGGGTGCAGGCCCTGGCTCGGCAAACCCTCTCTAGAGAAAGCAGCACTGTCTCTACAGGCAAGTCACTGAGAATGCAGTCTATAATGAATGACAGTGACTCAAATGCCCAATGCATTGTGCTCAGGCCTAAAGCTGCAATGCCTGTGCTGATGAAGGACTATGAACTTATGGGCCATGCCGCATCTATACAGCCACACCTAGAATGAACTGGAAGAACATTACGGTTAGGTACCAACAACTACTGCTGTGTGTTATGCCACCTACATGGCGTTATATATCCTGTAGCCTAAGTCACCAGCATTGCCTCTTGTGCACTACTTGTGTGACTCCTGTGAATTATAGGGCTGCATATATTGGAAAATGTGTTCTGAATATGGTAGCAGACTGAACATTGCACCCTCTTCTTCACTCCTCTTGGACTTCTAGCTCCATGCTTCATCTAGGAAATCAGAACTGACCTATGCACAGTTCCCTTCTACAGAATTTCAGCCAAAATCTAATTTCAATGAAATCAGCAGGGAGAACAAAGCCATCAAACCTTTTTGTTTGTTTTATTTCATTGGTTTTGCTACTTTCTCTACTGGAAAAGTAAGCTTGTTAACATTTGGTAGCCGGCAAACAGTCAGGTAACTTGTGGGTGGACTCCGACTAAGGTCTTATCCACATTTATGGATGGAACAACTTCCGCACCAGCAACAGAACTTCCCTGTCATCTCATCTGCCAATGCACTATTTACACTACCCCCAAATCTGCTCCAAAGGGTTTGGATAACACCCCAGAACATAGAACGGATTGGGGCGGGGGGTTACAAGGGGAGGAGAGGGAGGGAATGTTTTGCTGTAACTTGTCAGAATTATGTTACTGTAACACACCCACCCCAACCGCAGGAGCAGTGTCTCCCAAACACATTTATGCATTCTGACCATTGCCAGTGCTGGTAAAACACTCATGAGCACAGCTCCAATATATGGAGCAGAACAAACAGCCACTGCACCCACTGTGTTTTGTTACAGACTCAAAGGGGAACATTCTGCTACATTCTACTTGGGCGACGGAGGGCAGGAACCAAGGCATAAGCACTAGCACAGCACTCTAGTAGCCCTACTCTATCTTCCTTTCCTCCCTCTCACAACCAGCTATTGTGTATATAGGTTCAGGGAAAATGTGTTCCCACTGGTGACTATTGTTCATTATTCTTTATGAGGTCCATCTGCCTCAGTCTCTGCAGGTTAATTATCCACATGGGGTAAATCCAACCTCATGACTGGTAGCAGTAACCAGGATGTTTGTTGCTGTTCCTCTTTGGGGTTGTAACCTACTTTTCCAGGCAGGTTCCTGCACCCTTGACAACTGAACACCCATACTGCTAGACAAGAGGTGATGATGTTCCTGACTTTGAGTTGGAGCCACGAGGGACATTTCACCTGTCGAACATTTTTGCTCAATGTTGAACCACTCCCTAAGGCTAGATTGACTACCTGTAAACCCCACATCTGTGTCTCTCCCCTTTTGGAATTTTCTGCATCCAGACACCTAAATAAAGGCAATGGGGTTTTGATATGTGTTGTTTCTTTGTCGGTAAAGAATCGTAGGGAGGGAATATCTTTCCCCCCAGCCAACATGATATGATTTTGTTTCAGGACAGGACAAAGGGAAATGGGCAGGGAATTTGATAGGGGCTTATTGGGGACTTGAGACAAATGGTCATTTTTCAGCAATGATTTGTCAGTTTTAAAGAATGGCTTGCTCTTTGCCTGTTGCATTTGTTTCCCTCCATTTTCACCAAGAACAGAAAGGAATCCTCTAAATTTGTTTGGCTCACTTTCTTCTAATGGCACAGCAGGCTATGTCAAAAACCCCAGGGGCGCACATGCAATTTCCCCCTGTCTTATTCCTTTCCTCCCTCTTCTTCATAGCCAATAGTTCTAGTGGGACACTATTAAATATGAAAATGTTAGAAGGAGAGCAAATGGGATGATTAAAAACAACTGTTCAGCTCTGAGGAATACCTATACACCAATTTACCTTGGCAGCAAGAAGAACTGCTGTGGCTGGCAAGACAAGCAGGGTGAAGTAATTCTGTGTGTGCACGCATGGTGGAGAGAGGGAGATCTGGGGTTTTACAATGAAAATAGGCTTGGAGAATTAAACGTGCATGTTCAAAGCAAGGGTCAAGAACCTGTGCCCCCCTCAGATGTTGCTGGATTACATCATCCATGATTATTGATTATCAACCCAAGCCAGGTTATTAACTGGCTGGAGTTGATGGAAACAAACTCACTGAGCCGGCAGAGGGTGCAAGGTCAGAATCACCATTCAAAACTACACACATACAAATATTTAGTAATAGACACAAGTACAATGACCCCTGGTCATTATAATAATAAAAAGTTGGCAAATAGTGCTTGGAAGGCAGACCTTTCGGTATAGCAGTGTTCTTGTGTTTCATGTACCGTTCATATCAGTGAAAATATATTTTGCACAGCGTACACTACCCCACTCCATTACTTCCTTGCTGCTTCTGTAAGCTGAAAAATATGTATGTACTTTAGACAGGAACTCGGGTGAATCTCCACTGATCTTCCGATGACATCATGTTAGCTGTGTCTTCAACCCTTTAAATTCTTTTGTTGCACAACAAAAGAAAAAGAGTAATTTCCATTCCTGCTCGGTGTAGGCATTGTTCACCCTGATCCTAAACATATTACTTAGAAGCAAGTTGCATCAGTTTCAGTGGTATATACTGCCATGAAGGTATGCTTGGGATCACAGCTTTTGTCTACTATGTTTAAGCATGTCTGGTTTCATGTTACACCTATTGCACTCTGTGATATCACGATTGTTCTAAAATATTACTGCATGCTGTGGAATATTTTCAACTCTGTGTATTATTGAGGGAAACTATTTTGTCGACAAACTGGAAGCATCTTAAGGTATTATAAAATATCTTTAATGTGTTGGATTGTAACTACTTAAGGTTTTCAACTTTTGAGTACAGTAATGAGTTGTAAAAATACAGGTGAACTTAAAGAGAAATGTGAGGTATGGCTTCTGTCAGTTTTGATTTCATTTCTGATGAAACTGGATGAATACAATGCTGTATTTTATTATTAGTGTTTCATATTATTTTCAATATTAATTAGTATTACATTTAACTCCTTCCATCACTTATTGAAATCCAAGAGTTGCGCCTGAAATAAAGCTTTCTGTCTTTGTTTTAGATAAAGTTGAAGATGAATTGGAAATGACCACAGTATGTTACCGGCCAGAAGGACTAGAACAACTTGAGGCACAAACCAATTTCACAAAGAAGGAACTTCAAGTGCTTTACAGAGGATTCAAAAACGTAAGAATGCAAAAGCACTGATAGTGAAATGATCAGCACTTGAGAATATACCGTATTTTTTGCTCTATAAGACTCACTTTTTCCCTCCTAAAAAGTAAGGGGAAATGTGTGTGTGTCTTATGGAGCGAATGCAGGCTGCACAGCTATCCCAGTAGCCAGAACAGCAAGACAGATTGCTGCTTTCACTGCGCAGCGATCCCTCTTGCTGTTCTAGCTTCTGGGATTCAGAATATTTTTTTTCTTGTTTTCCTCCTCCAAAAACTAGGTGCGTCTTATAGGGCGAAAAATACGGTATATATTTTTTGTCTTGGTTACATGAATACTGCATACACATTAATGTGCTTTAGAGCAGGAGGGGTACTTTTCTAATGTTTTTCATGACATTATTATTATAGTGGTACCTCGGGTTAAGAACTTAATTCGTTCTGGAGGTCTGTTCTTAACCTGAAACTGTTCTTAACCTGAAGCACCACTTTAGCTAAGGGGGCCTCCTGCTGCTGCCGCGCCGCCGGAGCACGATTTCTGTTCTCATTCTGAAGCAAAGTTCTTAACCTGAGGTAATATTTCTGGGTTAGCAGAGTCTATAACCTGAAGCGTATGTAACCTGAAGCGTATGTAACCCGAAGTACCACTGTATTATTATTATTATGTTTAGGGAAGCTTTTAATGTTTAATAGACTATTGTATTTTAATATTCTGTTGGAAGCCACCCAGAGTGGCTGGGGAAACCCAGCCAGATGGGCAAGGTATAAATAATAAATTATTATTATTATTATTATTATTATTATTATTATTATTATTATTATACCACCCTTTATCCAAGAATCACAGCACAGTTTACAGTATAAAATCACAAAATACATAATTACTCACAAATTACTTAGCAAATTTTGTCTGTGGCTTCACTTTCCTAACGGCTCAGAACTATTTATAGTTCTAAACTTCTTTTATTTCTTAATGTTCTCACAGTTAATTGTGACTAATTAGAATCTTGTCAATATTAAATATATTGGATTGGACATCTAGGTAATGTCCCCCCCACCCTCCGGTGATTTAAGAAGTAGGAGCTGCATATTCTATACAGATTGTTTAGGTCTATGCCCAACCTTTAAAAGTGCTAAGAGTTTTGCTATACGGGTTGTGGGTTTGCAGCAGCCAGCCAGAAAACCACCTCTTCCAAGCTGCTATTTGTATTGGGTGCAGGAGTAATAGCAGTTTGGGGGCAGAGGCAATTTTCACTGGGACCAGAGAAGGAAAGGATTAAACCTCTATCCCGCAATACAGCAGCCTCTTGGACCTGTGCTTTCTAGGCAGGGGACAAAGAAGTGAAGTGTGAATGAGCCCTAAGACATTTTCAGAGGAAATAAATTAAAACAATGGACTTAAGGTTATTAAGCCCATTATTTTCACTGGATCTATTACGAGTATGACTTGTCCTGGCTTGCCCCTCCAAGGAAGGCACACGCCTAATAGTTAACTCTTTATCAACAAAATAAGCACTTACAGCAGCTCTCACAGTGTTCCAGATACACACATGCTTCTAGCCTCTAGGCAGCTGTCCACAGGTCTGGGCCCTACAGAGCAATTGCAGCAACAGTGGGACCATGAGCTTATACAGCAAATGACTGATTTACATAAAACCTTGCATGCATGCACGGCACCAAATCTGGAAGTTTTTTAAAATGTCACTAAAAGGGCAGAACAGGTACAGGACAGAACACTTTTTGCGGGCCCACACAGACATGCACAGAAGCCTGGACTGCAACCCCTGTGCAAACAGAGGATGCTTGTATACCCTCCTCTGACGGGTTGCATGCATGCAATCTAGGACTTCTCCTGCATGGAAGTCGTTGCTGCTCTTCCCTCATCAAGTTCCTCCTGGTTCTAGGAGACAGTGCGGCAGGGGATGGCAGGGATTCACCTATCCCCCTCACCTGATCAGCCTCTTCCTCCACCTGCAGCCCCCCTGTCCATCCCTGAAAGCTCTACCCCTTCTTCCCCCTGCCCCACCCATTCATGGGTGGCACTGGACCCCATAAATCCCTGTCCCCCTCTCCAGCTCCCTTGCCTCCAACACACACTCATCCGAGTCCTGTCAGTCTCGGACATTTCCATCTAATCACATATCTGCCTTAGCACAGAACTCTTGAGAACTGAACTGTCGGAAATGAATTAATATAACCAGAAACTGAAAACAAAAGACCAGCTCTTTTATATACCACTTTTATTTGATGAGAAGTAGATTGAGTTGTGGTCATCATGTGACTGATTTACACATCCAGATCCTGATTTTTCTTACAGTAAGGATTTGTTTTGCCATGCTTCATTTTCCAAAGCTTTTCAGTGGCAAGGTAGATCCAGATCTTAATACACGGTAAACCAATAACATACCCACTCCCACCAAAGTAGTAATTCAAATAATATAAACCTCAAATTTGTTACCAAACTGATTTGATTGCTGGGGCAAAAATGGGCACTGATAAAATTGATATTTTTTGAGAATACATTTCTCTCTAGTTTTTATGTCACATACAGTGCCTCTTCTCTTTGCGTCTTGCTGCAAAATTAACAATCTGATTGAAAGGGTCATGTACTGCAGGAATTATTACTGGGCCTGTTATCTTTAATGGGTCAACAGCATTCATATATGAAAAGATCAGAGTACATTAATAGATATCTCTTTGAGAGATGGAAGTCCCTTTAAGATGCTCTATTGTGTGCCTTTCCACTATTGAATTGCTGAATTGAATTCAAGGCCATGGGACTTAAATGATACATGCCCTGTACAATGCCTCTAACTTTGGATAAACTAAATCAGTCATCTGACATGGGGCTGGAGGAACATAAAAGCATACAAGCAAAGGAAAACCTAAAACCCTATACTTCCTTTAATTAAAAAGAAAGATCAGAAAAACTTCACAGTACCTGCCATTTATTCAGCACTCAATACCCTCCTAGCCATAAAGCTTAGTGACTGCCCTCTTGTCTCACAAACTACTGTTGTGAATAAAAAACGAGAAGGTGATGAGGCATCATGTATGCCCCTCGAGCTCCTTGGAAATAAGGTGGGATATATATATGGCAAAGTAAAATAAGCAAATCAAGACCTGTGTAGGTGGTGCTTCAAGCAGCTCATGGTCTTAGTTTTGGCTGGAAAGGAAAGGGAGAGAAAATTGTAATAAGATGTGAAGGGGTAGATACATACTAGTTTGACTTTTTATCATGTAGCAGAACGCTGCTAAAAAAAAATATTGGTGTGCACTTAATGGAGATCTGCAGATAAGCCAGGAAAGCCATGCAGTGTAATTGTGCTTTGTTTTGTTTTAAAATTCATGGTCTGTGTGGGACCAGCCAAGGGCCACATAGTCAAAAACAGTTCATTCAAGGAAAACACTGATTGCTGAGGCCAGAGAACAGGCTCCACTCCAAAAATCGAAATTGGTGAAAGAGAGAATAAGCACATTAAGAGGAGAGTATGCAAGTTTTCATTTTTTTATTCTCTTGCAATACAGTTTCTTGATAAAGGGTTACACACAGGGCTATCAGCATCTGGGACAGGGTGTCAAACAAATAATGACTAAGACAAAACATACCCTTGGTCTGGGTTTTCAAAAAATGCCAATACATAGTTTAAAAAAACCTAAGACTTGTGAGCAAATAACAAACCATAGCTTTTGGTCATGGTTGGTAGCAAATAAAGCATAATTACGTTCTAGGCAGGGCTCACACATAGTGCTAAACTAAAGTTAATAAACCTTAGTTTGTTGTTGTTGTTGTTTAGTCGTTTAGTCGTGTCCGACTCTTCGTGACCCCATGGACCAGAGCACGCCAGGCACTCCTGTCTTCCACTGCCTCCCGCAGTTTAGTCAAACTCATGCTGGTAGCTTCGAGAACACTATCCAACCATCTCGTCCTCTGTCGTACCCTTCTCCTTGTGCCCTCCATCTTTCCCAACATCAGGGTCTTTTCCAGGGAGTCTTCTCTTCTCATGAGGTGGCCAAAGTATTGGGGCCTCAGCTTCACGATCTGTCCTTCCAGTGAGCACTCTGGGCTGATTTCCTTAGGAATGGATAGGTTTGATCTTCTTGGTCCATGGGACTCTCAAGAGTCTCCTCCAGCACCATAATTCAAAAGCATCAATTCTTCGGCGATCAGCCTTCTTTATAGTCCAGCTCTCACTTCCATACATAACTACTGGGAAAACCATAGCTTTTACTATACGGACCTTTGTTGGCAAGTGACCCTTCATGGATCACTGCCTTGCCGTGGCGAAGGGGCTTGAATAACTCAGAGAAGCTATGAACTATGCCGAGCAGGGCACCCAAGATGAACAGGTCATAGTGGAGAGTTTGGATCAAACGTGATCCACCTGGAGGAGGAACCGGCAAGCCACTCCAGTATCCCTGCCAAGAAAACTCCATGGACAAATACAACCTTAGTTTAATAAACCATAATTTTACATTGTGTGCGAACCAGGCCACTTCTTCCTCCACACTTCTCATGCGATCCCTTGTACACAGTGCATGAACAACAAAGAACTGCAATTTCCAAGTAAATACTACTGCGTTTGAAGCAGGCATAGGTAAGAGTGAATTGGTAAGAGGAACTGGCTTCAGGTTGTTGAGTCCATTGAAATAAATGGGAGGTATCCAGTGGCCATTAGTTATTTCACAATAAAAGGCAAAATAAAGAGGGGCATGTTTTCATTATAAGCTTTGATATCCCAATTCTGTGAATGTTTAAACTATGGAATGATGGAAGAGTACTGGAACACCCTAATTATTTTTTTGTGTTTACATTTTTTAAAAAAGTTATATTAATGCATTGTGTGCTAACCAGACAGAAGATTCATCAAAGTCTTCATAAGCAAGTCTTAAATAGCTATGCAGCCTCCAGTAGAAATCAAACTAAGGGGCATACCTGCTTCGTTTCACAAGAAATAAGCCTGGCAAGTCATCCATATTAAGTTATTCTCCCCTACTAATGAGGTCTCTTGAGCATTATTGGGTCTTATGAGACAAAATTGTGATCATTTTAGGTACAAATGAATTGGAATTAGCAGATGGATCTGAAAGCAGTCCAGTCACAGAAAGCTGAAACTAGATGATCAATGGCCAGATTGCCTTTTTATACTGTTCCAGAAGGTTTTGTTCAAAATATTGCCAGAGATCATAGTGAACTATAAAAAATGATTTTAAAAATGATGTAGGGAGAACATCAAACATTTTAGTTGTGCATGCATGACAGTGATACTATCATATCAGGAATGTTCTGGACTATGGGATAAATTCAATGTAGTGCTATGGCAATTTTTAGCTTGCCATATGGAACAATACCACCTCTCCTCTTTCTGGGGAATCTCCTGACACCACCACCCCCAGTCAATTTCGGGTGCTGCTGCTGCTTCTGGGAGCAGATAGAATAAAGCCCTGTTGCACTAGCAGAAGTTCTTTCATGGGCTTCTGCTAGTGGGGCTACTTAGTTGAAAACTGTCCTACATTTCCAACATCCCTGGTCTTTGTCCAGGTGGCCTGGGGCTGATGGAAGTACAAGTCCAAAACATGTGGAGGGTGCCCGATTGGCTACCCCTGCGGTAGGGCCTCTAGTGGCAAATATTCCTATAAAGTCTGCTGAACCAGCAAAATCTGGGAGGAGCCAGATCTCATTAATTTAATTAATCAATTAACCAGATCTAATTAATTTTCTCATAACAAGTGAGAATATTAATTAGAACTTGGTAGAACAACTTCAAGCTGCAGACTATGACAAGATAACAGATCAGCATCTATCTTTGTTCCATAATGGCACATACACAGACACAGGGTTTCTGGGCTATCAATACAAAGGAAAGATGACTTGGGTCACTTAGGCTGCAGCCCTATACTCACTTATCTAGGGCTGAGTCCAACTGAATAACTTCTGATTTTGCTATCAATACTGACATTCTTTTTTCCTGTATCTGAGGGACAGAGTTCCATAATTAACTGAAAGCTTTTTGGGGGCACGTAGCCAGTGTGGAAGCCTCTATCCTTTTGGATGGGGGAGGTGTAAGTGACCCGATTCTGCCTGCAATTGAGGCAAATGATTGTCTCCCTATCCATCATGCTAGATCAGGATCGGCCCCTGTGGTGTCTGTCTGTCAAACCTCTCCCTCCAACTCTGCGTATATGGGTGGATCTATATGACTAATATCGGGGTTTAATTTCACCCCAGATTCTGAATGGCTAAGTTCCTTTATTTTTATATGTTGGTTCATATATGATGAACCAGTGATGTCACAAAATAAATATTCTCTCCTGTTTCTGTTCTGAAAAGTATTTGTTGATTTATTCTGGTCAAGTGTGTCCTTAAGTCTCCCAGGAAAACCAATGGGACTTAATGGCGCTTAGCTTTAGTGGGATTGGGCTCATTGTCTGCTTGTTCCAAAGCCTCTCTTTCACTCCTCAGCGCTTCAATTTTTACTATTGTTATTGTCAGCACTTGTGGTGCCTCCAAGTGAGGGATTATCTTTAATTCCCCTTCATTCTTTTCATTCTCTTCTATTTAAGCATCTTTTGCCCTAAAGATATTTAAATATCTGAAAGATAAAATGCTGCTTTTGAATGCTGCTCCCTAGATATTCAGGCTTCCAAATGTTCCCTAGATATTCAGGCTTATAATAATAACAAAAGTTTTCTTTGATTGCATTAGAACTCATCCACCTGGATGTAGTAGTAATGGAATAAGGATAGCATAAAAGAAATGCAAAGAGAAATGATAAACGAAAATATTCAGGTTTCATTGGTGGTACTGTTGGTTAGGGCAGGACTTTGGGGCTGCAGAATAAGCAGAAGTGTAAGCAAGTCTGGCTTACCTCAGTTTAAAGTGCAGTACTATGCATTACCATCTAATGAGGTGGATCCTTGTAAGACCATTAAATCCACATCTAAAGTAACCTAACAATAACATTGAATCAGTGGTCAATTCTGGCACGTATATGTGGTACTTTATCCTGAGTCAGTGAGACTGATTGCATTGTGGCACTGAAAGCCCAGCCATACAGCATTCTCCCTAGCATTCCATCTAGAGAACTGAATAAACTGGGCCGTAGTTAATATTGGCATGCCAATAAGAGAAGAAAAAGCAAGTCACTTTGCTAAATCAGACCAAGTCCCACCTAGTTCAGCATTTTTGTTCTAGCAGCCAGTAGAAGAGCATAAAGGTAACAGTAACCACCTGTTGAATGCACCCAGAATCCTGTTAACAGAGGCATGGAGGTAATTTGGGAGACATCAAAATGTACATTCCAGGAGTAGCCAATGTAATGCCCTCCAGATGTTGTTGAACTGCAACTCCCATCATCCTTGAACATTTGCCATGCTGAAAGGAGTTGACGGGAGTTAACATAAGAATGTAAAAAAATTAATCTAGTCCAGAGTCCTGTTCTCAGAGTTGTCTGAAAATATCTGGAGAGAACTGCATTGGCTACCCCTGGTATAGCCAGACAGCCCAACTTGCCTTGATTCTTGTGGTTTTCATTTGATGGAAATCAAATTGAAGTTTGTTGCCTGAGGTGGTGGTGGGGGGTCAAACTCACAGCAGTCTACAATCTTGTGTTTCATGGAAAAATTAATTTTTTTCATCTTCTCCAGATGAAAATCTCCAGATATTTTCATCTTCTCCAGATATATGCAGTAGAGTGAATTATGCAATGAACCCCCTTCCACTTAATTTTTTACTCTCTGGTAACCACAAAAGTCATTGCTTATTGATAGAAGGCAGGGGACAGGACTGATTGAAAGTACCACAAGAGATTGCTTGGGTGCTAGCATACATCCTGTACAGAAGGTGCTCAGAGGTATAAGGATATGAATGCTGTGTCTGGGAACAGGCAGTATTGCAAATGAAATCTTAACTGTTTTTTACTCATTATTTTCTCCAACAGGAATGTCCTAGTGGAGCTGTTAATGAAGAGACGTTCAAACAGATCTATGCACAGTTTTTCCCACATGGGGGTGAGTGGAGAGCATTCCATCTATGAAGTGTAGCTCAAATTTCAGAAATGATGAGTCACACAAAAATGATGCACGTCAGCTTAAGAAAACTGATCTCCCTATAGAGGGGTTGGAATGCAGGGCTGACAGGCACCTCCAGTACATTAAAGTATTGAACCAAAACTGACTCCACATGTGATTTTAAAATGCTCATGATATGGTTGCTGTATAATTTTGAATATCATTTTGGATAATATCAGAATAATTGCATGTATGACTGCAGTTTGCATATGCTTATAAAAATAATTTAATTAGAATTAGAAGTGTCTATCTCAGTGATTTTTGGAGAGGACAGTTGTAAAGGGTTTGTGAATAGTTTTGTGAGCCTTGATTGGCTATGGTCAGCCATATGCATTGGAAACATTGTTCTCTCTCTCAAATTGGCTTCATATTCTGTTTAGTGACTGAAACATAAACAAAGAGCCAAATCTGGCTAGATATCTGATCTCTAACTGGCTGGCATTACGTGGGAAATAATGAAATAGTGTGTGTGAGGGGGGAGAGATAGCAGAAGCAGCAGCAAAGGGAGAAGAGGCTGTCCCCTCTCAAACCACTACTTTCAAGTTGAAAAATTAACCAGGAGAACATTCAGCTCAGCTGTACATATGCTTATTTAAATTTCTTTAACAATATATCCTCTTACTGTGTTTTATTTCAGATGCTAGTATGTATGCCCATTATCTCTTTAATGCATTTGATACAGCACAGAATGGATCTGTGAAATTTGAGGTAACGGAATAATAGTTTGTTCTGATTATTATTGTCTATCATCTTACTGGACATCATAGTTTCCAAACCTTTTCTTTTCCATGTCTCTGAAGAAAAGTGTTGTAGGCCTGGCAGCTTGTACTTAATGTAACCAACAGAAATTGATCCAGTACATGTTGTCTTCTCATTCTTGATACAGCCCATCCCCATGCAAGCCCCATGGAAGGGAAAAGGTTGGCACCAAAGATATGGGGTAATATGGTTGAAAGATCCTGGAAGCAAAATTTAGGTTGCTAGGTAGCATGTTGAAAGCCAGAACCTAGAAGGTAGCTTTCTCTATCACAAATTTGTAGTTTCAATGTGTTGATGAGACAGTGTCAGGTAGCAGGTTCTGGATTTGTTAGGCACTGGGGGAAATCTGGGATAAGCTGGGCCTATGCAAAAAGGACAGACTCCACTTGAACCAGAATGAAACCAGACTGTTGGTGCTTAAAATAAAAAGGTAGCAGGACAACTTTTAAACATATTGTTGGGGGAAAGCGGACAGGAGCTGAGAAGAGTCCACTTTGGAACAAAACTCTTCCCTGGAATGAAGATGAAGAAAAATGATTAAAATGTATGTGGGGGAGGTATGGAACTAGGCACTGAGACTTGGCTGGTAGGCAGAATCATCAAGTTACATCACTGTATCCTTAGGATTAATGAAGGGATGGTTAATGGTGTAAATAACTGTTATTGCAGAGAAGGGAATGTTATAATAAGGCAACATATTATAAGACACAGACTTCTATACAGAGACTTGGAGAAAACTTTCTGCCCCAATTAAAATATATTTGTATTCTTCTGTCAAAAGGATTTTGTGATGGCACTATCCATTCTGTTGAGAGGAACAGTTCACGAAAAGCTACGATGGACATTTAATCTGTATGACATAAATAAAGATGGCTATATAAACAAGGAGGTGAGTCAGTGGCACCTATTCAGCTTTTTAAAGGAAATGAAAATGGAGGGTTGGAAAATGCTGTTCAGCTGCTCATCTTAAAACATACGTATTTTTCGCTCTATAAGATGCACCAGACCACAAGACTGTTTTTGGAGGAGGAAAACAAGAAAAAAAAATATTCTGAATCTCAGAAGCCAGAACAGCAAGAGGGATCGCTGCGCAGTGAAAGCAGCAATTCCTCTTGCTGTTCTGGCTTCTGGGATAGCTGCGCAGCCTGCATTCGCTCCATAAGACGCACACACATTTCCCCTTACTTTTTAGGAGAGAAAAAGTGAGCCTTATAGAGCAAAAAATACAGTAATTCAACCTTGGCACGACAGACTGAAAACACCCCAGCCCAGGTCAGCATGTGCTGCCTATTCAACTATTGCTGGCTCTGAGCCAAAGCCAACTCACACTCATACATCTTATTTAAAGGAAAAAATAATTATGAGTTGGCTTTTGATACATGTTAAATAATAGGTATTTTCTATGATTTTATTATTTTTTTAAAAATCTACCTGGACCCTCACCCTAGACCCCAGGAGTTACAACAAATTCAATTATAATATATAAATCTCTAGGTAAAACTGAAGCACTTTAATTTTGGTTTAATCTCAAAGAGAACACATCTATATGACATTAGCAAACTAACAGGAGGAATAAGAAAACAGGAAGTAATGCAATTGTTGGACATACCGTGCCAGAGACAAGACTTTGAGAGAACAAAATGTCTGACTTAGATCTCGCCAACCAGTTTCCTTGGAAGAAGATGAAAGCAGGGAACAAGTTCACAACACATTTGTGGCCACAGTAATAATGAGTCTCACAGATAAATTAACAGCACATGGAACACCATATGCCAACTTGGCCATTTTAGTCCTTAACGACTTCGCCGATTTCATGGCAACAACCTCCCTCAATATGTTCAACAAATTACATGAACTAATTATCTCTTTTGAGCCACAAGCTGTGCCAGGAAGTGTTTGTGTTTCTTTGAAATGGAACAGTCTAAGGTTCATAAGGCTTGCTACATACATCAAAGAAGCCAGATACCTTAGTCGAATTTGATCATGGTGGTGAATGAGACATCAGCAATCTGCAAGAGCAGCTTAGAAAATTGTGTTTCCTTTACAAAACCAGTCAAAGCCAGACCCCTCTACTCAAATGCTAGTGTAGATTCTTGCTTAATGTATGTAATATACTGCATTCAAATCGAACTATTCAAGAGATTATCTAGCCATCTCTATTTAAACAATAGAAACAAACAATTACAATCAGATTCAGGTAGGTAGTCATGTTGGTCTGACGCAGTGAAAATTAAAAAAAACAAATGGTCCAGTAGCACCTTATAGACCAACTAAGTTTATAAGGTCTACTGGACCATTTTTATTTTTATTTCAATTACAATCGGATTCAAGGAGGTGCACAGTCATGGCCACCACAGTAGCCAATGGTAAAATGCGTGAAGATAATTTGGTAAATTAAGCCAGCTTGTCTTTAGTATTACATTAGAAAAGACTGGTGGAAAAGCACACTTTACAGTCATTAAAAATAATGTGTGTATACAAGAAACTGCAGAGATAGATAGATAGATAGATGATTGATAGATAGATAGATAGATAGATAGATAGATAGATAGATGATAGATAGAAAGATAGATAGATAGATAGATAGATAGATAGATAGATAGAGATAGATAGATAGATAGATAGATATAGATAGATAGATAGATACATAAGCAGTCAGGGAGAGGGGTGTTCATTAGCCTAATTTCACTTTATACAGAGGTCCACAATTGGAAACTACTTTTTTAAAGCTATTGAAACTCTCAGATATATTCACCAGGTCTACCAGATGGCATTTGCAGAGCAAATTTGCTCCCAGGTTAATAATAATATAAAAAATCCATAGAATGCATAGCTACCAAGCACAATTTTTTCCTTGAGGGTGGTTAAGGAGTGGAAAACTCTGTGTATTTTAGATTTCAGAATATGTTATATTCATAGGTATTTAGATCTAAAGCACAGCAACACTATTCCTTTGTGTGTGGGCTTTCAAAAAAAACACAGAATAAGGGTGATGCCCACAAACTAGCTGCATTCTCTTTGTTGAAGGTTAATACTAGAAATGTTAGTGAGCCAACTCATTGCCAGAGCCCTGTTTGATGTCTCCCTTGTGCTTTGATTGTCACAATTCCAGGAAATGATGGATATAGTAAAGGCAATTTATGATATGATGGGCAAATACACCTACCCAGTACTGAAAGATGACGCTCCAAGGCAGCACGTAGAAGTTTTTTTCCAGGTAAATTTCCATTTGTTAGTGCACATATATCTCCCTTATGTTTGAACTCATACCTACTATATTTTCAGTCATTTTGTGTCTGGGCAGTGGAATCTGTTTAAATCTGCAAAACCACATAGATGTATATGAAACCTATCAGTGCTATATTATACTGCACTTTGTAAATGCAGTAGTGCTATGAACTCAAAGAGTTTGTATTTTTCTGTATTGCAGAAAATGGATAAAAATAAGGATGGTGTCGTTACTCTGGATGAGTTTATTGAGTCATGTCAGGAGGTAAGACTTCCTTTCATAGTAAAGCTAACCAAGAGATTGTCTCATGCCAGAAAGCTCAGATTTCACTTCACCCAAAAGCTGAGAGCTCCAGGACATCAGGTTTTGATTGGGCCATTATGGCTGAACTTCCTTATGAAGTTCAGGATTCTTTGCTGCACTTCACCACTGGTAGAAAGAACAGGGAAGACACAGTGCACATATTGCATACAATGGGGCTGCACATACAGTTGCAGTTTGGAGATAAAGGGATTGTGTACATGTGCACAGAGAACGCCATATATCTGTATTATCCGGATATGTCCAAGTCATGTTCTCAACTGTCTGTGCAACTGAGAGTACAATCTTATGCATACTTAGAAAAAGGTCTAGTGGGATTTATCCCCTTGTGGGTGTATTTATTATTTCACACTAAGAGTAGCAAAGCTCTCTTACCCATTCTGTAGACCTTCACTTATTGCACACGTTCTCCATGTGTTAGGATGATATACAGGTAGAGATTGAGATAGCTATAGCTATAGCTATATATTTACTAACCTAGAAGTGAGAAACAACTCCCCAAATTTCCATCTCTCTGCTCATCTGAAATCACAATTTCCAGATGATTCCTGAAAGCAGTAGCTGCTGCATTTTAGTTTCTATATGAAGAAAAGACTGCAACCATGGCAAAACTAAAAGTTGGTGGAAGGTTCCAATGCAAAACAAGGCATGATACCTTATACTCTCAAAAATGGAAATGGTGTGAGTGGAATTGCCTCAGCATTCCTGAGGGCTCATCCACAATTAGCCTGTCCCATGCCTAGAAAGCCCTAAATGTAACCTGAAACCTGCACAGCTAATCCTAATCTAACTGAGTCTGTAACTGTTTCCTTTCAGCAATCTATCTCAAGCATTTATGGCTTTTGACACCAGGCTTTACCCAACCTGCACTTCACTGAATTCTTTGCTCAGTGAAGAATTATGCAGAACCTGAAGGCTTGTTCACACACACTGTGACATTTTGATTAGTGCTAGTAAAGAGGTTGCTATGGATTTTGAACAGTTCTGTACGGAAGCTACTCATGCAAAGTACAGCAAATCAATCGGAACCCCAGTGTTTGACCCCAAAATGGTTTTAAAATAGGTATAAGTTGGAACTAGTGGCAGCTGCCTAGATATCTTCTGTACTGAAGATTGTATTTGTGCAAACTGGGGGGTGAACTAGAAAAAGTAGCTTATGTGGTTCTTATGTCTCTGAAATTTTGAAAATATAAGTATTTTTGTAAGCTCAAGATAAACGTGAAATAAATGAACACATGGCTTTAAGAAAGAGGATTAAAATTAGACATCTGGAATACCATCCAGCTCCACTGAAACTAATTGACTTTAGTAGAATATTGATTGCTCCCCTGCTCCCCTGTTCTTTAATTCAACATTACACATAGATGTAATGGGAAGTGCCACAGGGAAGGTAAACTATAGGAGGGCCATATCTCAGTGGTACAGCATCTGCTTTGCATGCAAAAGGTCCCTAGTTCAATCCCCGGCATTTCCAGGTAGACCAGAGAATGTCCACTGCCTAAAACTCTAGAGAGCCACTGGGACCCGCTCCATACTCTGCACTTAGTTTGCTTGTAGATTCTATTTTATATTACTATATTAATTGGATATGCATATTTGGATCACCATGGTCATAGTAGGTTAATGTCATTTGGAATAATACGGCATAATAATATGCTTATTAATTAAGAAGTCTTCAGTAGGAGAGAAGGTACCTCATCTTGGAAAGGGAATGAGAGCAGTCAATCCTAATTGACTCCTTATGTACTAATGAAGTCTCTCACAGGTCAAAGCAAAGTTCTCATGCTGGCATTTGTGTCTGCATTGCAGCCCAAGTTGTTTATAGTGTATCACAGTCCAGAAGCAGGGCCTTGAATGGAAAAAAAACAACAACAGATGGCTGGCAGTATATAGCACTGGTAGATATGCAAGTTTGCATAAAACATGTATAAAATAGGAGAAAATGCATAGCATTCAGAGCTATTTCATATGGAAATTGGTTTTGGCCATAGACACTGGTACATTTGCACTCATTTAAACATGTTTCTATTATTTTCCAGGGACTTACCGTATTTTTCGCCCTGTAGGACGCACTTTTTCCCCTCAAAAAATGAAAGGGAAATCTGTGTGCGTCCTATGGGGCGAATACAGGCTTTCGCTGAAGCTTGGAGAGCGAGAGGGGTAGGTGCACACCGACCCCTCTCGCTCTCCAGGCTTCAGGAAGCTATCAGCAAGCCTGGGGAGCCCGCGGGAGTTCCCGCAGGGCTCCCTAGGCTGCGGATAGCAGCCTGTCGCCCAGCGTGTGGGGCGCCCTGAAGCGGACCGCCCAGCACGCCTGGCAGACACCCGCAGTGTGGGGAGCCCTGCGGGAGTTCCCGCAGGGCTCCCCACACTGCGGATAGCAGCCTGCCGCCCGGCGCGCGGGGCGCCCTTAAGCAGAGCGCCCCTTGTGCCAGGCAGACATCGGCCAGCCCCACAAGCTCGGGGGACAGCGGGGAGGCGCAGCGCCGCCAAACCGCTGTTCCTCGACCTGGTTTGGGGGGGGAAATAAAGGAAAAAAAGATTTCCTTTATTTCCCCCCAAAAAAACTAGGTGCGTCCTATGGGACAGCGCGTCCTATGGGACAAAAAATACGGTAACTATGCATTTACAGTACAAGGCCATTTCTATTTTTGTTACCTCTCTCTCTCTCTGTCTCTCTCTGACCTAAACTTCAGTTGAATCGTTGGGGTGGGGAGGCATTCCCAAGTCACCAGAATGGTATTCCACAGTCCCATCTCTCTCCACCCAGGCAAGCAAGGGGCTTTATTACAGTTCAAAGGAACATTCCATCCAAGCGAAAGAACTGCAGTGGTGTGTAAACAGTTGTGTGGCCTAAGGGGAGGTGTTGGCTGGAGAGAATCCTGAAGATCATACAGGGAGGGCTGGAGGGCCATATTTGCTCCCCCCCCCCCAACTTGAAGTTCCTCACCCTGGTATATAATATATATTTAAATGTAAAGGCAGCAACTTCAAGTCAAGCAATGGCGTGGGTCTATACATAGATTTTAGTTCAACAAACTGATTCATATATATTTACAGTAAGTATATGAAATGGGAAATGGCATTTAGCTTATAGTTTGATGAAATGAACTTGATTAATTGCAAATGATGATTTAAATGACTAGGATCCAGTTGACACTTTAGATTCTATGCAAATTTGGGATAGTTGTGCAACCTCAAGGCTTACTGCCTTGTTCCATTGCTGCTTGCAGGCCACAACATGGACTCGTCCATAGTCAACTTAAGGTTTATTTATGGATCTTCGGGGGGAAATCCATCTCTACCGGTCCTCCAGGCCTGGCAGAGCTGTTTGTGTATGCAATATAAATATGCATGGTTTATTTTCTCATTGCTTTCAGGATGACAATATCATGAGATCCTTACAGCTTTTTGAAAATGTCATGTAACAGCAGCTGAAGAACAGCATAGGAATCTGAGACTTTATATGTAATGAGACCCTGAAGAAAATGAGTCAAGATTTTTCTCCCTGCCACCTTTTTTGATGAAAGCTTTTTACTACTTGGACATACTCAGCGTGCAAGGATTTTATATGCCATCGCAAACTGAGCTGTGTCTCTGAATGCAACAAACTCCATCTCGCCTCCCTCAAGAGACACTGATTAGAATTTATTTCATTTGGAAGCATGCTAATAAAACCTGACCAGAGAGACCTGCTGCTTAAAGTTTAATGAATTATTGAAGTTTAAATGATTAAAACAATATTCAAGTTTCTGTTAGCTAATCACAAAAGTTCTGCTGCTTTTGCTCTAGCAAGCTGGATTGCATATGGTACCACAGCATCAATAGCTTGCTATACATCTGTTGTAAGCAGAAACTCTTTTTGTATCATCACAGGACAAACAGTTGTGCTTATATTTTGCTTTGACAGTGAGATATGCGCTAGAAAAACTCATGCTAGTTTTGCAAATGGACACAAATCTAACATGGTAAATGGCCAGCAAGATTAATTTAGGTCCTGTCTAGATGATCAGTTTGTAGTCAACAAAAGCAAAGGAAATGCTTCCTGTTCAGAGACAGATACTGCATTTCCCCAGAACTTAAAAAGGCAACAGACTGCTGCTAGGGAAATGATTTATTTCCCCCAATGGCAAAGCTGTTGTAAGCTGGAGGGCTTTTCAGCAGTTGGCTGTTTCCTAGTGTCCATGTTATCAATAATAACAAGTGATGCGACTCCATCCTCACCACATAGCCATTTGATATTGCAACTTTAACACCAATGCTCTGTCTGCAAAGAGGGCACTCGCTGAGAGGTGGAACTGACTCTTCCTAAGACAAAGCTTGGGGAAGCCTCTTGTCAAGTTTTACCACCAACACCTCCATAGGAAGTCTTCCCACTTTGCCACACGGTAGGACTCCAAATCAGCTATGCTGGTGGAAGCTGATGAGTGTTGTAGTCCCAAAATATCTGGTGGGCACTGGGTTAGGGAAAGCTGCTTCGGATGAACTTGCTGATGTGGGAAGAAGGTAAAATTCAAGGGCATGTGCATGGACACGTATTTGCCTTGGAACTGCCAGTTGTTATGTGAGCCCTCCTCCTCCTTCAGGCTGTGTTCTCTTTCCCACACAATAGGACACAAATTATCCAGCATGGGAATAGTACCAGCAATGCCACTTCTATAACTGCCCACTCCCATTGTACTACAATCCCATATATGGATTGTTTTGTGCTCTACTGCCTCTGGACTGAGATCTGAAGGATTATTTCACAATGCCAAGAACGCAGTTGAGGTGTGCTTGCAGCTGATTGTCTTGACATGCCCAACTCATAACTTAACTTCCCTTCTGTTATTAAAAACTATACTTGTGTCACCTGCTGTCGCTCTGACTGACTCCAGTGAAGTTTCTCATTGTGCATACAAGTGAATGAAATTCCTTATAGTTCACCTGAGTCGAGAGAATCAGATAAAAGCAGAGTTTACTTTTGCAGGCAAAATCTGAAGCATATTCTACAAAATATACTGAGCTGTGATAAGTTTCCCCCATTGCTTTCATTGGTTTGAAAGGTGCACAGTCCAAGGCCAAAGCTTCCATAGCGTTTAAAGGGCTGGAATATTAAAAGTCATAAGTTTTCCCCCATTCATTCTCCCTAGTGCACACTGCAGTGAAATGTGGGATCAGCAGACAGTGCTGGACATTGTTTTGCACTGTACCGATTTAACATGGAATGCTAACAGCCCACCAAGTAGTCCCTACCCACCACTCAGGCCCCACTCAGCCCCACTGAAATGAACTGAGATCATGCACAGTTTCCCTGTGTATTGTGCCTAGAGTTTTCAAGCACAAAAGCAAGCACGATGCTCAGTGTGCACTAAAACATGCACCATTTGACCATTTAAAGTAGCTGGAGTCCTGAGCCAATATGAAGCACACACTGATTTCACTGAGGCTGGAGCACTAGCTTGCAAAACAATGAGGTTGTTTAAGAACAAGATAAAGAGCAGGGGGATTTTGAAGTATTTTAAACCAATTTAATGGTTTTGTTCAAAGCATCTACTTTTAGTTGGGGTGGGGAGTTTTTTTTTGGGGGGTGTAATCTGAAACTTTTATTGGAAGAAAATGACAATAGTTGTAAAGTAAAATTTTATGGTGACTATTTCAAGATTTTACAGTATTTCCAATTATACACACCATTCATATTACATGTCCCAAATCCAGCTAAAGTTATCTGTGTGGTGTAAGGCACAATCATATGTATATTTTCTTGGGAGTAAGCCCATTGAGTTCCAGTGGAGTTTAGTCTGATATAACATGTTTAGGATTGCAGCCTAAGGTGACAATCCTGAACAACTTGCTTGGAAGTAAATTCTATTGAGACCATTGGACCTTACTTCCAAGTAAAGCTGGTTAAGATTTAAGCCCTGTTGCCTTCACTTAGTATCACTTAGTCATGGCTAACTTTACCTGGACTGGGGTGAACAGTTTCTCCACACAACTGTAACCATTTGGTTTGGTAGGAAGTTGCAGTCACTGCCCGTGCCTTCTACAAGCCCAAAGAGTTCCTGCCAGTACATTTAGTACAAGAGGAATACACTCTAGAACATGAGGATATTTTGCTTGGGATAGGATCCAACTGTTTGCTATCATGTATAACCCTAGCTGGGTAGTCAGTACTAAAAGAAATAACAGAAAATTAATCTCCGTAGTTATACAAGAGCTAGTTCTTTTTAAGTCCCCATGCTAGAAAAATAAGATTGTTTTAAATAATTACTAAATTAGTAAATTTAGAGATTAGTGCCAGGACCTTATTTGGCTGCCTGCAAGTGCCATGTGTCCTGATTTGCCACAAGGCCTAGGAAGGTTCGTAGCCTAGACAAATTACTGGCTGTGGACAGAAGAAATAAGGAAGGGCAGGAATGTATTGGGTTACACTGCACACATGCTGACCATCAGATTTCCAGGAAAGTGTTACAGATATTTTTTGCAAACAGATTACATGTTGTTGGCAATCAAATATATTTTAAATATGACACCCATAGTTTTATATTTTATAAATCACATTAACTGTAACGCCTAAACTTATATAGAAATCAATATAGCTAGTGTAACTGGATTTGTGATGTGACAGGTTTGTTCACAATAAGATACTGTCCTTTAAACCTTGAAAAACTGATTTGGAAAACCCAGCCTCCACTGTTCCTTCTTAAGCCTCTGTTGCTTTTCAGTCCTTGCTCCCCATTCCTTAAAAGATCCAGTGGTTTGTATTCCAAACCCTGATCCCTGTAAATGTGCAGTATGTACAGAGGCCTGTAGCATCCCTAGTTCAATGGGGAGCTTTGTGTGCAATGTGGTGCTGGTTCCTCTCAAAAAGGCCAGGGCCTTTTTTACAAGCTAAAATCCTGGCAACCAGTCCCCTTGCTTTATCTTCCTTGTCAATTAACCTTTTTTATTTTTAAAAAAGAACTATGCATGAAACACTGACTGATTTGCCCACTCTCCACTAGTTGGGAGTGATTCATCGTGTTTTCCATTTTATGATGTGGAAGAGACTGTAGGTTTGGAATATGGGGAAAACTCAAGTTACATCTTCTGAACTTCTGCTTTAATTATTATTTATTATTGTTGCAGGATAAAGTAAATCTCCTGATCCTCTTCTCCCAGGATGGAGACCATGTGGTCACCCCAGATGTTGTTGGACTGAAGCTCCCATAATTCCTGACCATTAGCCATCCTGACCAGGACTGATAGAAGTTGGAATCCAACAGTATCTGGAGAACCACATGTTTCCATCCCTTCTCTAGTCCAGTTCCCTAGTTCCCTATTCTAAAATGGGGTGTACGAATTACCAAAATATCATATAACATCTTTTTATAGCAGGTTTTCCTCAAATGTTTTGAATGGGGGATTTTCTCGCAAAACCAATTTCAGCTTCAGAAAAAGGGCTTTCCTTAGGACCATGGTAGAGGAGGAAAGAGTTTAATTCCCCCCCCCCCCCAATTACCTGCTGCAATCTCAATAGTTCTCTACTTCTCCCAGCTGGTTCTATTTGCATTTCAATAAACTTGTGTGTTACATGCAAAAATGCAAAAGATGTCAAATCTACTTTTGCCCCAAGACCTACTTCTAAACTTACTGTACCTATAAAGCACCCCAGCTAGCTGGCAGCCATTTCACAAGCCGATAAATGCACAGCACCAGCTTGCACAGCTCTCTCTCTTTTTGTGTGTAAAAGTCTGAGGATTGAGAACTAAGGATTGAGGATTTAAAAGAACTAAGAGGGCATCATAGTTTTCCTCTTAACACTGCTTCTGGGAGACTGACTCTACCTACTTCAGCACCTTCCTCCATGGATCCTCACCTACCACCCAAATTAGGAATACTACAATCCCCCAAATTTGAAAATTATACTGATTGAATGATAAAATAAGTCTAAATCTGTAAACAATAGTAGTTCAGCTAAGCCTACACCCACCACACACACACAATGTAAATTAAAACTTGTGTTATTTGTGCTTACCACCTTCTGAGTCCACTTTAAAGTAGACTAAGGTTTGTGGGAGCTCATGACATTATTAGGCTACTTGGAGCACAATGCTATGCATGCTTCCTCAGAATCAGGGCTGTCTTTAGAATATGTGGCGCCAGGATGCAAAAAACTGGGGGGGGGGAGGCCAAAGTTGTTGAGCTTTTTGTAGGGGGGCAGCTCAGAGTTGTTGAGCTTTCTTGGGGGGGCATGCAACTCTCCCATGCTACTGCGGGAGGAAAGCAATCCCCACAGACGCTTGGGAGGGAAGCTGCGCACCTTGTGTGAGCAGTGTATGTACGCTGGGTGGGCCTCTCGACGGCCCACCAATCCCAGGCACCCAGTAGGGCAGAGCCAGCCAGCTGCCTCAGTGCCCACAGCAGAAAAGCCTGTGGCACTCTGACGGGCTCTGTGCCGCTCAGCAGCGGCTGGCCTGGCTCTTCAATCCCGGACTCCAAATCTCTGCCATGGACTCTAGGCCTGGCACCCCTGAGAGCCCGGTGCCCGGGTGCCCCGCACCCCTAGCACCTATGGGTAAGCAGGTCCTGCTCAGAATTAAGTCCCATTGTGTTCAGTGGGACATTCTCCTGGGTGAATATGCACAGGATTGCAGTCATTAGTGCATATGCTTTTTCATGCACTGGAACTAATGCTATAAAATGGAAGTTAATGTGTGTATCCAGCAAAAATGAGGACAATGTTGAACTTTGACACAAGCACTAGGAATGAGGCTGTGGTGTCCTTTCCTTTCCCTTCCCTGCAGTGATCAGTCTATTAGCACTACCACAGTGTTTCTCCTGGCTAAAAACTAACCCAACCCAACTCCAAATACAGTATTTTGACAATTAAGTTAATTTGCTCAATTTTGTTAGCTTGTTCAACGTGTTATGCCACAAGGAAGCTCTTGCAAGTCAAAGGGAACTGCCATGGATAGAGGTTACATGTGGCATGGCCACCCAATAGCACAGTGGTTCTGCTCCTGCTCCTCTTGACATCAGTGATAAAAACTCAGTGACTCCAGTAGACTTTTGTGGGAAAAAATTGATGGTTCAAATGGAGTAAAAGTCTCCCATCTGCAATTAAGGTTACTAGTGGCCATGGTAGCAGGAACTTACCATGTTGCATTTTTACTTTTTATTTTATTTTAAGGTATACTGTAAAAAGAGACTGAAGCCATTCTCTCCCTTGTTACTATCGCTTAACTGTGATGATGCCAGGGTCCTTAATAATCCAGTCTTGTTTGTTGGCTTGTTTTTCATCTGAACCCTTTTATTGTGTTGAAGAAGGTCTCACCCATGGACTGAACCTGTGAATAGAGCATGCAGCCTGACTATTAAGTAAAGAAAACAGAAAAAGTATCATTCATGGTAATGCCATTTATTATCAGGAAATGGGCTCATGGGAATGAGTGCAAATCAGCCAAAAGTATGCAGTACACCAGAGGAGAAAAAGCCAGGCATCGGCTTAAAACTATTACTGAACTCCATGTTCAAAAGTGCTTTAAAAAAGTTTAACTTGGTCTGAATCATCCCAATCTTTGCAAACGTTCTGGAGCTCAATAGCCTGATCATTTTTCATAATTGCAATATTCATGGCAATGACTTGATAATAAGAGAAAATACTGTGATAAATTGGTTTTGCATCATCCTGAATTTTACCAGCATTATGTAGAATGTAGTTCTTGGGCTAGGTTTCGAAGTTTTAAAATGTCAATGTTCTCCACTGTACAAATCTGCTCATAACTGTAGTTGTTTCAGCAATGTCCAAAATGTTTGTC
This sequence comes from Podarcis raffonei, assembly GCF_027172205.1. Lineage (NCBI taxonomy): Eukaryota > Metazoa > Chordata > Lepidosauria > Squamata > Lacertidae > Podarcis > Podarcis raffonei. The sequence continues at coordinate 50,554,197 of NC_070603.1, forward strand.
TGACCAATAGTTAAGAGTTATTACAATTGTGTCAGAAGTACCTTTTTCCAAATGTTGTTTATATGCATTTAAGGCAGCAGTTCATTAAAAAACCAGAAAGGACAATGATGATGATGCAAAAAAAAAAAATCAGTGTATCTGCTACGTTGATGTTAGTTTTCCTGTTACTCATTGCAATCCCATGAGTAACCCTGAATAATGCTGATTGTAAGATTTCACAGGTGATTTACTAAATGTTCAGTTGGAATGACAGATTAATGGCATCCCTGAAAGTTTGTCATGCTACAAACAAACAAACAAACAAAAACCATCTCTAACTTGTTGACATAAGAAATGTGATTCATAAGAGTGCAGTGGTGTTACAGCTTTTTCCTTCCATAGCTTTTAAGCACATCAGAAAATTAACAAAATTTCATGGTAAGTAAAGCCATTCTGTTGAAGCAGCAATGCATAGCTTCACTTTCACAAATATTATGATCAAACAGCAATTTGTATAATATTTTGTTGAACATTTTCAAAGATTTTGGTTTTAATAATAAAAAATATAATATGTTCATAAGGTGATGTACATGTCTATTTTTGTGGCTAATCAGGCCTGACTTCGCTTGAAAAATGGGGGCAAGACCACAGCAATCTCTTCTGGGAAACTGGGACTACTCAGATGCTCACTGGGCAAGGATGACACTGCAGGGTTAAGAAAGGATGAACCACAGAATTTAATGCAGTGGAAAGACTATGAAGCCAAGTAGGCTGGTGTCTTGACTACATGATTCCATAAGAGAGGAGTAGTACTGCTAGAAATCTAGACATGGGTAGTCCTCTTCTGGCTCAACCCTATGCATGTTTGCTCCAAAGCAAGTGTCAAAGTGTTCAGCAGGAATTATTTCATGGTTAAATGTGCTCATGATTGCTTCCAGGCAGAGGAATCTTAACTGCTGGTCATGGGGAGAAGGGAGAATCCCGCTCCATGGAGCCTTCCACTACACCTACTGAAAGTGCAACAGGGTACACACTATCATGGCAGCATTTCCTGTCAGTAGCAGCCAGCAAGCACAAGGCTGGAGCAGGATCAGCAATGGATCTGCCAGATCTAATGCCAGTTCATTTCCTGGTGAGGGGCCCATTCCAGACCCCTCTGCTATGCTAGTTGAGAGCTGGTGCAGCAAATAATAAGAATTAACGGCCTACAAACCTTCTGCCCTGGCCAAGAGCAGCTGATGGGGCTACAGATTTGGTGGGGTACCTGCTGCTCGGTCCCTTCCTCACTTTTGAATTGCTGCCTTATTACTCTCTTCAGGCACCTAAGTGCTCACTACATCCCTTAGAAATTTCATTCCACCTTTTGTGGCATTGCTGTTACTGAAGCACCCAGCCTCTTTTGTTATCCTGAGTAATACCCTTCAGTATCTTGACTCCCAAAGCATCACTTTTCAGGCGGCGGTATAAAAGCAAGGGTCTTCCACATACAACAGAGAAAATGATCAGTAGTATACTGATCTTCTATTGGAAGTGGGCACATCTTCATTGCCTATGAGATGGAAGGACACCAGATATTTCTAATTTATCTCTAGACAATGTGAGAACGCCTTTGCATATGGTAAAGACATCCCCACCCCATCAGTGTCCCCTTGGTGTGTACACAAACCGAAACAAATCTAACACTAATGAACCCCTACTGATGTGAACAGCTATGGGGGGCAAGGGAGGTGTGAATTAGAAATGACTTAAGGACTCTGGTTGATGTGAAGCTATTTTAAGAAACAATGCATCGAACAGTACTATTTTAGAGAAAAATATGGGATTCCTATGCATTTTGAATTACCTCATATAAACATGGATTATAAACCCATCACTGGAAATTCAATGAGTGCACAGTAAATGGGAGTGTGGACACAGCTTTAGCCATAGCTGCCACCTAAGCGACTGTAGGTAATGACAGATGAAGCACCCAAAATTGCACACCCTGTATCTAAAGAGGGAGTGCAGCCCTACCCAATCCAGGCTGTATGCTTAATCCTTTGTTATCCCTCCCCAAAACTCATTACTTCAATCTTAGCTGAATTAGTTGTTGTCTTCCCTGCCTGCATTCTGTCCCTTGCCATTTATGACAACAGTTCAGGGTGTCTTCTGCCTTACTAGCTCTATGCCAGCATTCCAATAATAAAACCTACATGCAAATAGGGGAAGGAGGGATTAGCACACACAGCTCCACCACACAAAAACCAACAAATCATGGGGAATGAAGATGCAAAACAAGGATGTTCCTCTACTCACACCCTGCATAATCAAGTTTACAAATCACACAGTGAGCCTCCATGCATACAGGAAGCTCTGCACTTCATGCCTTCATCATTCATGGGTTGAAGGGCACCAGGAATTATGGCGGAAGTGAAGCTTAGCACACTCCTCCCCACTCTCCCTCCATTTTACACAGAACCTTTTCAGAGCTCCTGGTATCTGATGTAAGTGAGAGACAAAATTTCATTCCAAATCCAATCCAATTCACCTAGAGATAGATGTTAAAAAGTATGGGTTGAGACCCTGTGGCACCACACATCATAAACTAGAGAGTACAGTGGACGCTCGGGTTGTGAACATTATCCGTGCAGGAAGCACGTCCGCAACCTGCAGCGCCACGTCTGCACACATGCGGGTTGCGATTTGGCACTTCTCTGCATGCGCAAGCGCTGAAACCCGGAAGTAACGCGTTCCGGTACTTCTGGGTTTGGCGCAGTGCGCAACCCGAAGCATCTGTAACCTGAGGTATGACTGTATAGAGAAGCACAACAATCCTCTTGCAGTATCTTCTGGGACCTGCCCATGAAGCACAACTGAGTCCACTTATGTATAGTACCCACCATCCTGATCCCTGCAAGGCAGCTTAGAAGGATACCATGCTTTGTCTTAACAAATCATAGAATTTTAGAGCTGGAAGGGACCCTAAGGGTCATCTAGTCCAGGGGTGCGGTGGGGGACACACATCAGGCATTTGTAATGTGCACATGTACATTCAACACAGCCCACTTCTTAGCACTGGAACTGAGCACCTACCCAAAAGGCACCCAGCAGGGGAAATGGCAATACAGTTTTAAACTGGCCAGGACGCAGCTCTATTCTGTATCCAAGTCTTAGAGAGTTCCAGGTTTTCACTTCTGGATTTCCGAAGATCCCAGGATTTCCTTTGCTTTGGGCACCACAGTGTGGCTACTTTAGGCATTGCTGCTAAAAAAACCCCGAAGCTCTGTTCTGGTAGATTTTCTCACAGAATATATTCCTTACTACCAGCCTCCTGATGACAATATTCATTTGGAAGGGCAGCCTCCTTGATCCAGTGTTACCCAAAACTAGAGAGAACAACTTCCAAGCATCACTTCTGTGTGCCTTCCATTTATGTCAGCATAGCTTGCTATTATGAGTAGGGATAGGTAAGTATTCTGATTCAGTTTGCAATTAGAACCTACCTAATCTGCACCTTCCAAAACAATACGTGAACTGAAACAAAGCCATGCTTTGAAAGTTGCACTTCTCCAAATTTTGCATTGCCAATTATGAGCCAAGAGGCCTTGGGGGTACTATCTGAAATATGGGGATAGTGTCCTAATTGAGAGTATTTTGGACTGCCTTTCTTGCATCCAAGAGTAAATCTAATCAGCACATAGACAGGTAGAAACTACATTTGCATTAGCCACTAGTCATAGCAGTAAGATAAAATATACTGGGGATAGAACTAAATAGTTAGCTATACAAAATACATTCCGGAGATTTACATCAATACAAATGACAAAACATACATGATCAGTACATAATTGCTCAGCAGATTTTTTACCAGTATACCCATAAAGAAAATTCTCGACACATCATATGAATTTTTAAAAAAATTCATTAATGGCTGGAGCAACATTCCCTGAATGTCAGCCAAAAGCAGACCCAACCCCTTCCTCCGGATATGGGCGGGAAAGAGTGAATGAATCACCACCTATGGTGGAAAAGGCATTTCAGAAACAAAAGAGGGAGAAATTGCTCAACCACAGTACACGTTCTACATTTTTCACCAGCGCCATAGCTTCAGTCCCCTTTTCTCGTCCTCTGCCAACACCACTGGAATTGTTGCGCTCTCAGGTACGTGGTTTGTGGTGCAGTTGTGGGTAACTGGAAGCTAGGAGATTAAATTAAAGCTGAAGCTTTCATTCTCATGTATCCATGGTTAAATCTATAATTTAAGCGGTAGTGTCAATTATAAGTTGTGATGAGTCCTCTGTTGCAAGGGTTCTTTAAAGTAAATGCATTTTGCGTATGGGAGGAGGGCCAATGTTAATCTTGTGGACTTGGTTCAGGTTCTTTCTAAAGACTGAAGAAATGGTTTTTCACTGGTTTTTCAGGAGTCCTTTTCTCATGTGGCATGCTTGCTGCAGCGGTGTTCTCCATTGGCAGATATAATTTTGTTTGTGGCTCAACAAAGGTATTAAAGGAAGGAAGACATATTTGTCTTGCTTCTACTTCTACCCAATTCATTAGATTAAGACCTTGATTTAAATGCCACCCGAAGCTCCAACACAAAAACAGATCAAAAGCTTTACACATACAATGAGCTGTGGAAAATCCAAGTTTTTTTCCTTCCTGCACCAACAAAAAATGCTAACACACATATCCCTTTGCCAACAGCTGCTGCAATCAAGCAGCTAGAATGAGGATCACCAGGGGCAGGGGCACTATGAGCAAGGGTTTTGTGGTCCACCAAGTTTAAATCATCCTCCCAGATAAGGGCTGGGAGACAAATGACAATAAACAGTGTTTCACAACTCCAGCCAAGAGAGGAAAGAAAAATGGTGCTGCAGAGCGTGCCAAAAGGAAGTAGTCCAAACTTGCTTCCCTTGACTCTGCTCTACGAAGCCATCCCACAATGATGGAAAATGCTTTCTGAAGTTTGACTCTGCACAGAACAGCTGGCTTCCAGAATTGCTACACAAAGTACTTTAAAGAGGCCAGAGCTGAGAGAACGGTGGGAGGAAAAGATGAATAAAAGCTACTGAACTTCAGCATTCCTTGTTTTCCCATTGTCATCTCTGGGTTTACTAAAGTAACTTGCTTTTTCCATTAAGCCTTCTGTGCCTACAATAACGGATAGCAGAAGTCTCGCTCTGCCAAATAACTCCAGGTGCCTGCCCCTCCTCCCCACAAATATGGGTGGACTAATCTGTCAGCTTCAGTTTACCCCACTTTCTCATTTTTCCAGTCTTAAGTTCATTTCACTATTGGATCAATCCATCAACGTCTGATGGGTGATTTAGAAGGATTGGGTCCGTCATCACTTTCGCTTCATGTGTGTGCTAGTATCCGTACTCAGCAGAGTTACATCTCAATGCAGCTCCTTCCTTGGGGTTGAAGTACACACAGTAGGAATAAACACTCATGGATGCCATAAAGATTCAGTCACGTGTAGAGGCTTACTTGACAGGCATAGAAGCATGTTGGTAGCAGATTTCCAGCTGACGTCATGATTTATGGTGGTTGAGCTGTACTGCCCTCTGGGGCAGTGGAGTTATTCAGGCAGGGGAAAACCAGGATTTATGAGGTAAATTTCCTGGCAATGCTCCTCAGTGGGTTTAGGGGAGTTCACTGCATCCTGCGGTGTCGCTTAAGCCCGTATCTACCAACTTGAAAGGCAGAATGGGTGCAGAAAATGTGTCCCTGCCATGGACAAACCTCTGTCTCTGGCATGATTTGTGGTCGGTTCCTCACTCATTCAGAATATTGGCGTTAATTATGAGGTGCTCCTGAAACAGCGCATGATAATGGGGTGCAATCAATCAGCTGCCGAAAGGACTGGCTTTGGTCTTTGAAGGTATTTGAATGATTTTTAAGAAGCTTGAAACCCCTTACAACAGCCAGGAAGGAAGCGGGAGGACAAGACACTGTCTGCTTATGGTTTCCAAATGGTCTTTCTCTTTCTTGGACCCCCCCCCCGGCAAAATGAATGAGTCATGTGTAGTTGTAGCTATGTTATTCTGTTTGGCACTGAGGAAAAGAGAGGGGGAGGCATTTGATTTATCCTCAATAAAGGATTTAACAATATTTTATTATGCCCTCCCCCTTTGACCAAGGTTGAATGGACTTTATTAAAATTATATTTGGACTGGACCAGGAATGTGAGGGAGCAATTCAAAGTAAGAAGAAGAATGTCTGCTAATTAAAGCTGGCAAGAGCTTGCATTTGTAAAAAGGCTTTGTTTTTTGTAACTGAGTACTGAGGAAGAACCCCAGAGATTGGACATCTTGTCTGGAGTTTTTTATAGCTACAGCCACAAGTTGGTGAACAGCAGAAGGAATGATCTCAAAGCAATGGAATGTGACTTTGCAAACACTGAAGAGAACCGAACAAAGGAGGAGGCAATTAACTCCCGCAACAAACCAGGTTTGAGTACATTAATGAAGGACTACACACATGAAAGGCTGGGCTGGATGAATCCCAAGCCGGAATTAAGATCGCGGGAAGAAATATCAACAACCTCAGATATGCAGATGACACAACCTTGATGGCAGAAAGTGAGGAGGAATTAAAGAACCTTTTAATGAGGGTGAAAGAGGAGAGCACAAAATATGGTTTGAAGCTCAACATCAAAAAAACGAAGAACATGGCCACTGGTCCCATCACCTCCTGGCAAATAGAAGGGGAAGAAATGGAGGCAGTGAGAGATTTTACTTTCTTGGGCTCCATGATCACTGCAGATGGTGACAGCAGCCACAAAATTAAAAGACGCCTGCTTCTTGGGAGAAAAGCAATGAGAAACCTAGATATCATCTTAAAAAGCAGAGACGTCACCTTGCCAACAAAGGTCCGTATAGTTAAAGCTATGGTTTTCCCAGTAGTGATGTATGGAAGTGAGAGCTGGACCATAAAGAAGGCTGATCGCCAAAGAATTGATGCTTTTGAATTATGGTGCTGGAGGAGACTCTTGAGAGTCCCATGGACTGCAAGAAGATCAAACCTATCCATTCTTAAGGAAATCAGCCCTGAGTGCTCACTGGAAGGACAGATCGTGAAGCTGAGGCTCCAATACTTTGGCCACCTTATGAGAAGAGAAGACTACCTGGAGAAGACCCTGATGTTGGGAAAGATTGAGGGCACAAGGAGAAGGAGACGACAGAGGACGAGATGGTTGGACAGTGTTCTCGAGGCAACCAGCATGAGTTTGACCAAGCTGCAGGAGGCGGTGGAGGACAGGAGTGCCTGGCGTGCTCTGGTCCATGGGGTCACAAAGAGTCAGACACGACTAAACGACAACAACAACAAAGGCAAAGCATAAAAAGAAGCCCCTGGTCAGATCTATGCAATGACAAGTTTCTGGGCTTTACCTGGACTTTAGAATGACTGCCTACTTCTGGTTTGTGTGTGTGACTGACAATGGGTTAGCCTTTTTTAAAAACAAAAACAAAAACAAGGGTGAGGCAGCAGCAGCACAACTACCTTCCTTGTGCAGCAATTCTATTCCTTTAGCAGGAAGACTTCAAGTTTCCTAGCACCCAGTGATGAACTGAAATCATGTCATTTCCTTTGAACTATAATTTACTGGAAAGTTCAAAATGCAATAGGAGCACACTTTGTTTGGTACACTCTTTACTCTCTGCATGGTAATGCCTTGAAATATATCAAAAACAATATGTGCAGTGTTCCCCATTTCTTTTAAGACTGTATAGCGGCTGAGAGCACTATTAACAGCAGAAACAAAACTCTGAACCAGTAAGTGATTTGTGCGCAATCATTATTTTGAAAATGTAAAAAGAGTAACATCTTCATACGGCAAAACTGCACTGATAGCAGGCAACAATGACTGATACAGAGTGATCTGGTGTTGTATTCCCCCATCCCCATAACCAAGGTGATAGTTTTGGATTTTATTTCTGCAGGGTATATAGTGCAGAAATGTGATGATGATAAGATGTGCATAGGTACACATCATGAACCTTCCCTTAGATAAACTTCCTTCTAGTGCAACATAGCAAGTAGAAACCACCACCGTCTCCCAACCCAGCACTTATGTGCATGCCTAGACAGTATCAGGGAGGTGGGAGGGGTGTTGAAAAATAAGGAGGTAGGAACAAGAAGATGATTCTCAATGACAAAATGAGGTCAATGAGGACACGCAGCCAATGAGGACACGCAGGGACTGATTCAAGCTGTTCTGCAACATCCAATATTCAGGTGTGTGGAGTACAGGTCCAAGTCCGAACAAGGAAACTGTGTATTTGCATGAGACAGGAGAATGAGGATGAGCTCAGTGTCTGGTGACTGAATTCCCAACTTCCCACTGAACTCCAAAGGCAAACACCTGCTTCTCTATTATCATTTGTTTGGGGGAGGACACAGCTATGCTGAAGTCCAATATTTCTCCATTGTTTTCTATAGACAGCTCTCAATTCTAGTATGGCAGTGATGGATTTAGGGTGGTGCTGGCAGGTTCTCCACACTGGGCACTGAGCTGAAGGGGCACCCTGAAACCTACCTACGGATGAGGCATTATTGTGGTCATAGCTGGTGCAGCTCCAGTCATTACTTAGTCCTCTTCCCCTTCTCTTGGGGTTGCTGCTGCATGCAGGACACTCACTTTCCCAGACCAGACACAAGTAGTGCTCAGGGAGGACTAAAGGAAGTTGAAGGAATTGGAGTTGTGACTTACTACCTCTACCTCTAGCCTAAAATAGTATTCTTTTCTCACTGTTCAAGCCTTGATTTGTAGCAAGGAGATGAGGTTTTATAACCACAGTAGGGTTCTCTCAACCCCAATTCCCGCATCAAGCTGTTAGCTCTATAGAAGTTGCTTGCTCTGGCTCTAACAGCTTGATGCGGGAATTGGGGTTGAGAGAACCCTACTGTGGTTATAAAACCTCCTCTCCTTGCTACAAATCAAGGCTTGAACAGTGAGAAAAGAATACTATTTTAGGCTAGTGTAAGAAAAAAAAGTGAGGGTTACTTCTGACTCTGGTGGAAGAGTGTTCTACAGCATGAGACCAATGACACTAAGTGCCTAACTTCTGGTTGACATGGGGGACAACTAACAGCACTCCTTCACAAGATCTCAGAGACTGAGCTGGGATATAAGGACTCAACAGCAGAACCCTGAATTTGGTCCAGTAGCATATGGGCAACCAGTGCATGTGTTTTAGCAGAGGTGTTGCATGCTGTTGGCACTCTGCACCAGCTGGAGTTTCTGGACCAGCTGCAAGGGCAGCCCCACATTGCAATTAAAACAACATTGAAGATACCAATGCATGGACTACTGTAAGCAGGTTATCCTGATGCAGTTATTGCAGTAGCTGGAATAGCAAAAGAAACTGGCAACACTCCTAGCAACAGAGGTCACTTAGGCCTCTAATGACAAAGGTACATCCAGGAGCTTGGGAGGAGGAAGCTTAGAACAAGCTCTGCTTTGATCCCAGTCTACCCAAAGGAAGAGGGCAAGATGAACAGAGGTTTCTGCTCCTTCCTTCTTGGCTCTGTCGCTGCTCACTTGCTTAGAGGGGATCAGGAGCCTCCAGGGGTTGGAAGTGCCCCCCCCTTTGCTGGGGCAAGTGCTAAATATAGCCAACCCCTGATGGTGGATGTACTTAAACATCCCTCCTCCCCAGCACAACTTTCCTGGTTTTTTCAGAGCAGCCCCCTGGGCATATTAGGTAATTAAACAAAAGTTTCACATTTAGTTTGCCCCCTTCCAGGTCTGTGTACAAAATTGCATCATATTAGGGAACATTGGTGGCAAAAATGGTTACACACTTCAAAATGTGAGTTTTAAAAAAGAAGTTTGCAAACTGAAGTAGAAATGAGATGAATGTTGGATATTCTCTCTTGTGTGTGAGAGAATCATTTGTTCCAGAAACAGAGAAGTTTCAAGAAGCAGCAGAAGGCTGAGATTGTTTTGTCTATGTAAGGACGTTTTATGTGGGAACTGTTCTTTGGACATGTGCAGTGTGACAGGAAGTGCTGATAACAATGGTTCTGTGTAACTTGTGAGACTCTTGCTTTCATCTTGAGGTGAGAGAAGCAGAGAGTGAGTCTTGGACTCTTGTTGGACTCTAAGCATGCCTTGTCCATGGCAATGGTGAATGTCTGTATATATTTGCTATTAATAGGCTTCTTCTCTACACACACACACATACACACACATAATTGTTTTCCCAAATTATTACGAATCAGTCCAAATTATTTAAATTTAATACAATTTCTTTAACAAAATCAAATTTCCTGCTCCTGTTGCTAACATATGTCCATTACTTCTTGATGTAGCCACTTCATTCTTATTTAATCTCTTCTTCATCCTTCTCCTGATGTTAGTCCATTCTCACAACTAACCTTTACAATTTCCTTACAACAGCACCTCTGTTGCTTTACATAATTGAAAAAAATCCATTTCATGTGTGTGTTGTTGTTGTGTGTGCAGAGAGTAAAGAGTGTACCAACATCACTTACGTCTGCTCATCAGGTTTAAATGGATACTTTTCAGTTTGTTCAGCCTGACGATAAGGACAAAATATTTGGGGGGGGGCTCAGACTTGCTCCTTGAATCCATGCACATCTTGACCTCATTATGTAAGGTTGTGGGGAACTGGACAATGTTTGACAAGAGTTGTCTCCCTTAGAGAGGGTTGATTCCCTACAGCCTTGATAGTGTTATTATTTCAGATTTACTATTGAATAACTTATCCTTGGACGTCAGAAACCTGAGTAACCATCAACCAGCCTCAAATCTTCTGCTCTTGGATAGGTAATTCCTGGGTGGTAGATAGTGAGGCCCTGGGTGCCCAAACACCCAGAAAATTCCCCACAAAGAGGCTGGTCACCCACAAATTTCTGTACCAGAGCCATGCACACTGCATGGCACCCATGGCCCCGGGAACCCACGGGCATGGGGCCAAGTGGGCACTCCTGGTGGCAGAAGTAGTCCCAAACCAATGGCTGTGAACAGAGGAAGACAGGATGTGGACTATCGTTTGAAGCTTTTATTTATTTGGAGTTCCATAAATGCTGGGCCACTGCTGAAGAGGCCCTCTCCTTTGTGCTTAATAACCCCAAGTTTTTTTGGGGTGCAAGCATAGCTCACTGCATCACAACCAGCTTGCAGAAGGTCTCAGGTTCAAATGCTGGCACCTCCTCTGAAATAATGGAAAACTACTGCCACTCTGAGTGAACAAAACTAGTCCAGATTTTATTTGGTACTGCATTCCTAGACCACCTTTCCTCCAAGGAGCTCAAAGTGATTTACATGGTTCTCCTCCTCCCCACTGTATCTTCACAACATTCTGGTGAGGTAGGATTAGGCTGAAAGACAATGACTCACCCAAGTTTTTCCTCTGAGTGGGGGTTTGAACCCAGGTTTCCCATGTCCTAGTTCAATACCCTAACCACTACACCAATGGTGTAACTGAATACAATACAGCCATTTATTTATTTTTCTTTCTAAAGTGGCTATCCCAACCTTTATTGGCAAGCAATCCCTGGGCAGGTCAACCTTAAATCCAGTATGACAATATACAATTCACTTCATCTGTCCCTTCCCAAAACAAGCAAGGTAGACTCAGATGCTACATATTTCATCCTCTATCCCCAAAGGCCTGGAAGGTGAAGGTTTTCAGCTGTGCCAGAAATGCTTGCCTCTTGCCAAGAGAAAGCATTTTCTATAGCTGGGTGCCACATCTATTCATGTAAAACACAAACACAAACACACACCCAGACAAGTACTGCTGGCTGGTGATGGAATCGATCCAGGCTTAGGGGTTTAACTTGCCTTTAAAGAGGTTGCATTTCCCCCCAAAGCGCAGGCTCACAGTTTTGGACTACTTCTGGAGGCTCAGGTCACAGAGGTGGTCAAGAGTACCCTTTATCAGGTTAGGTGGTTAACCACTTGTATCCTTTCTTTTCTTTTCCCTTTTTTACAAGAGCTGATCTGATCACTGTCATCCATGCTTTTAGAACATCCAGGTTAGACTGCTGTTTTAAGAAGTATTTGGGAGCTTCAGATTGTACAAAACGCCATGTTGAGAGTTTTAAGTGGAACTGCAAGGAACATATAGCACCTGTATTTTGCAATTTTCACCTTCCAGTTTGTTTCAAGAGCCAGTTCAGAGTGGTGGTGGTCTTGACCTAATTAACCAGGGACCACAACGATATCTGAAGGAATGCCTCCTTTTTTAAATTTTTTTTAGCTCAAAGGAGAAATTGGGGATAGGTGGTTTCATGAACTCGCTAACCTTCTTCACATCTTTCACTTCCCCATCCTCTTCATTTACCTGACACTGGAAAGATTACACTCCCTACTGCTGCTAGGTACATTTTTCTTTCACCCACACGATGCTAGAGTAATGACAGGAAGTATTGCCCTCACTCTGATTTAGCTTAATGATTGACACCACAAAGCCAATTAAATTTGAAGGAAGGAATAAGAAATACTTCCTGCCTCCATGCTGGCATCTTGCACTTAAAGAAAAGGAAAATAATTGCCCCAGGAACATTGCCACCACTGATGAGCTTCAGTCCACCACCTCAGTTTCACATCCTGTGAAGAATGTCATCAGGTTTCGAAGGGACATTTCTGCACAACCATATATATTGTGAATTCGGCACAGTAGATTAAATTTCCCTGAACTAAAAGTGCTTCCTTGCAGGAAGACAACTGACTCCAATCCAATCAAACAAATGAGTAATTATTCTAATGGGTCATGTGGGAAAGCCTTGGGCCCTCTTCTCTTTGTATGACATAATAGATTTATATGGAGAATGTGATTTCACTTATTGCAATATGCAGGATGTTGTAATGAACCAATGGGGAGTTTTCTTGGCCAACCCCAAGTTATGTGTTCAAATGTTTCCACTTTCCTGCCACAGGAAATGGAAACGGTCATCTCCACTGCAGGAACATTTTTGCACTACTGGAAGTACATGCAATCTCCTTGAATGATGTTTAATTCCATTGATCTTTATTAAACTTCCTTCAATGACACACCTTTTTGCTTATGGTGTGTTGACAACAATGCCCAGGTCTGTCTAAGCCCATTTTATGTAATAGAATAGATTAGGAATAGATATTTTTTCTCACATTCTAGATAAAGAAAAGAGGGGAAGGATTCACTTCAATCTCCCAGTGAAACCCCTGGTATATTTGCGAATATGCAAGATAGAACTAGAATAAAACCTACAGAGGGCAGCTTTAAGACATTATTGGTGGGGAGCAAGAGGAAAATCTGGATTCTACCCTCAACAAATATAATTCCTTATTTTCAGGAGGACATGTGATCTGAGTTGCTAGAACAAAGGCCCACCTAGGGGCAAGAAACTAAATCTGAAATCTTATGCCTACATACCCAAGTATAAGCCTCACTGAGCTTAGTGGGACTTACTGCTGAGTAGACATGTACAGGATTGCATTATAAAGCTACTACAGTGGGAATGGAGAACCTGTGGTCCTCCAGATGTTGCTCCATCATTTCTGACCTATGACCATGCTGTCTGGGGCTAATGTGAGTTGGAGTTCAATAACATCTAGAGAGCTACAAAGGCTCTTCATTCCTTGTTAGAGACATCTGAATCCCATAGCTAAGTCAGAAGCCCAACTGAAATGAGCTCAGCTAAGAACCAATATATTTATTTAAATGTTTGCACTTGAGGAGCCCTTAAGGCTATTTACAGATTCATTTAACCTAAAACATCACTTAATAAAATAAAGCCACAGGCAACAGCACAGCTAAAGTAGAACAGGAAAACACAGTAGTGCTAAAAAAATAATAATCAAACATCAAATCCAGTAAAACAAAAACAAAAGAATAGGATGTGCCATTAAAAAGTACAAGTGAACAGGGCAGGATTGAGTTCACAAAAGTGGCACCAAGTGAACATTTTTTAGGTCAGAACTCTACTACTGCAGACAATCCAGATGTGCCTTCAGCTGCTCCACTACCTGTATGTTCGATTATTTTATTTTATTTATTAAATTTGTATACCACCCTTCATCCAAGGAGCTCAGGGGGATTCTCAGAATAAAAATTCAAAATAAAAACACAAAATACATATTAAAAACAAGAGCAAAAACGAACCAATAATCCCCCCATAACACATTTAAAAGGCTAGTAGATTATAATCAGCCACAGACCCGGTTGAAGAGGAATGTTTTTGCCTGGTGGCTAATAGTGTATAATGATGGCACCAGCATTTCACAAATGGGAAACCGACACAGAAAAGGCCTGTTCTCACGTTGCTACCCTCAAGACCTCTTGTGGACCATCTGTAGGTTTCACGCACAACCAGAGCATCCAAATGTGGCTACTGCTTCAGAGAAAACAGTTGCAGAGTGAATGAATGCAGTGAATTATGTTACAGCAGACAGAGATGAAGCAGTGAGACTACCACTGCTGGAAGGCATGCACAACCTGAGCTTAGCCAAGAGGGTCTATTATTTACAAGCAAGGCTGATTGCACTTCATAGGAGCAGCTGTAATCAGTTCCAAAAAACCAATCCGGCCTGAGTTCAGCACACACCTACCAGCCACCATCAAGATCCATTTCACACAATCCTTTGACAAAGCTGGCAAAAATCAGCCCCTGCATGTTGACAAGGGTTCAAAAGATTGACCTTTAGCCTTTTGATGAAATGACTTACTTTGCTTGCTGCTATACACAGATCTCATTCTGACTAAAGCACAGGCCTGCCCTACCTCCATTAGCAGTGGCAGCCCCCCAGATATTGCTCAAGAGCCCCCCACCATCGCCCTCTGTTAGAAGGCAGAGGGGTACTATCAATCAATCAATTAATTAATCATTCACTCACATTTTACGTACATCTCAAGGCAATTTACAAACATACCATGAAACAGTTTTAAAAACACTACATGTTAGATTGAAGTTGAAGTAAGATTCAACTGCTAGTCCAGTAAGCTTTACTACACAGAATGTCCTGCACCTCAGTAAGATGTCATGAGCAGACCTGCCTCTAGGAACACTATGTAGGAGAGGAGAGAAAGTATCATTGCCTGTCTGTTTAGACCATACGTGTTTATTCCTTGGCAGGACCTGCATCCCTAGTTATCATGAGGTACTAAAAGCTAACCACAGTAAATGTTCCCAAGATATTCTGGTTTTTTAAATTTATTTTGAACCTGCCGTGTCTGTCAGGTCCTCACTCCATGTTTCTGGAATCTCTTGGTACCCCTTTCTCCCTGTGCCAAAAATGGTACCCTAAACTGCTGGCGATAACAATCAAATCTCTCTTACCTGTTGTAACCTTGTCACCGCAGGCCAATTCTTTCACGCTTCCTCTGAAGCATAAAATTCCAGCTCAGCCACACCTCTGCTGTATTTTTGCATGCAGTGGCATTCTTTGAGGTATGAAGAAACTAGCAACTTATAGGAAGGACTCATCTGTGAAATGGGCCTCACCACTGCCAGCATGGCACTCCTATTTTTAAACATTTTCAGGGATGATATTTAGGATGACTGATAATGTATTAGATTTAACTGCCCAGCTGGAAGCAACATGCCTTCTTCACATTCAGAGTTCTTCCAGTCCTTACTGCACCACCACATATTGTCAGGAACAAAGCTGGATCCTACACTCTTCAGGAATGAGTCCCATAACCGATTATGAATGTGGTGCAGACAGGCCAGAGGTCAAATTCCCTAAACCTAGCCAGTCCAAATTGTCTATTCAGGGGCATAAAGTTCAGTGAAGCAGTCCCAAGGAAACAAGCAGGAGAAGATGTGAGTTAGGTGCAGTAGCAGCCTAGCATTAACCTTGTGTGGGACTGTGAAGAGGCCTCAAGCCGCATAGAGTGCAACTGCTCTGGTTGCCATGCCAACCCTCCTAGCACAGGTGTAGTGAGGCAAGCCAGAGAGAAAGCCTTACCTCACAGTTTTCTTCTGACAAAAGTTGCACAATCTTGGAAGAAGCCACCCTATGCTATGTTTAGAAAAAGGGCTGTGCCTTGAAATAGGCATAATGTTTCTCTTGTATCTGCAAGTCTTAACACCACTTTAGATAATAGTATGTGTTAGATCAACACATACAGGCTACTCTTTAACCATATTTGAATCTCCTTGAAATCACCAGAACTCAATTCTAAATATGGTCAGAGTTTAGATGGCTTGCCACATTCAAATCAATGGCATGAATCCATATAATGTGTTTAGTACTGGGGTGAACATTTTTCATTCGTTTGATAAATTAGTATGAATTTTGCATACCTCATGGCAGAGCTAAAGGGTATATTCCCAGGCTGCAATCATCATGATTACTTACTTCATTGTTTATTTCACTGGATTTACAGCATTTCAAAACTTTCAACTTAATTACAAATTAAAATATCACTTTCTGTTACTGAATTTCATTTCATTTTTCACACCCTTGATCACCTGGCATTTAAAAGTTGCTGCCTCTGAAGCCTAATTCAAATTTTTGGATGACTACTAAAGCAATAGGATTCTGTGTAACTAAATTAACTGCTGCCATGGAAAACAGTTTGATAAGCAGAAATCATCAAGTGAGGCTTTTCATAGCACAGACATCCATGAACATCTGTAAATCACACTGTTGCACAGTCTGGTAAAAAAAGAAAATTTGGTAACCCTGTGCTGACATTTTAGTGGCAGAAAATGGAATCTGAAAGTGTTTAGTTTGCTAGTTCAGGGAACTGTAAAAGACAGACTTATTATTTAGCTTCTTAAAACTCTCATATATTTCCATGTCATACTAAATCCAAATTCTTATAGTGTATTGGCCTGATGAGGTCAGAATGGAGTTTTTCAGCTTCATGGTTTCCTCCATATTAGAAAAACGAGATCCTTACAACAGCAATGACAACACATGATATGTCCTCAAACATGAGTATAGCTAGTAAAAAGCTCTTGACATACCAACACATAACATCAAACTCAGGCATGTAGTCCCCCTCTGGTTTAGAAAGGAAGATGCTCATCTAACTCAAATTAACTGGTCCATGCACATTTTTCCAATGCAATGAGGAAAGGAGGGCAACTTCCCAAATAATATGGATTTCTAAGGTAAGGAAGATAAAGCAGCAAACTTCCAAAATTATAGAAACTCTTACTTAAGAAAAGGATTCCAGAAATTAAGTTCCACTAAATATTGTTGGAAGCTGCTGCCACACAACTCTGTTAGTGGGATTGCCACCTAAGGCAGCTGCTAAGGCCGCTGCTTCAATCTGCCTCATGGGCAGGCCAGCCCTGATGGCTAGGTATGCCAGACCCCCTGGGCCAACCTAAAGTCTCCAGGTTTGTCTCTCCCCCACAAGGCACAAAGAGGGTTTAACTCTCCAGGTAGACAAGAGCACCTCCCCTACCAAAAGTCCCTAAGCAGTTGAGAAGGAATGATCCCCTCACTTCAGCTAGACTTGAGGACACCCACTTTAGCTAAGGCTTCTATTTTAATTTCCAACCAGTGATATATTCATTCATTTTTTTAGACTTTGTGCTTTGTATTTGACTGTGATTAATGTTTAATGTGCTGTGCTTAATGACATCACTGAGACCTGCCCCCATGACATCACCAGAGGCTGTCCCTAGGTCTCAGGTTTGGGCCCTGAAATCTTGTGGTCTGGGATGCTCCTTACCTGGCAACCCTACATATGGCTGGTCCACATGTGCAAGCAGCAGGAGCCCCCTTAGAGATGGTTACCGGTAAATAAATGTGCATTATAACATCTATAACAGCTGAAGAATTGCATTTAACTACCCACTTTTAGAATGAATGCATATAGGTTGAAGGTTTGGGCCTACTACCACCATCCTTGCCACATGTGTCCAGTTGAACATCCCAGACCCTCCAAGTGTCCCTATTTTCCAGAGATGTCCCTGATTTAGAGAAGCCATCCCAGTTTCTGATTTGATCCTGGAATGTCCAACTATTCCATAAGATGTCCCTATTTTCTTTGGAGAAATGTTGGAGGGTATGACATCCCTGCTTGGAGAAGTGTTAGTATGCAAGGGAGCGGAAATTGCCTTTGCATGGCAAAAGTGTTCGGGGCATAAAATCTTTGGAAGGTAACAGAAATGTTCTGCCTTACTTTACTAATTAAGTATCCCTTGCAACTGAATACTAAATGTTAAAGTAAAGTAAAATGAAGTAAAGTTAAATTAAAGCATATTATATATTTGTATTGATGTGTTTTCCAGGGCGCTCAATGCAGTCAGTACAGGTTATAGCATGCCTGTGAGGAAGGTTAGGGTGAAAGAGTGAATTTCATGTTTGAACAGAGATTTGACCCTGAGTTTCTTTAGCCACTGTACCATCCACATACCATCTTGGTTGTTTTCTCCTGTGAACCCCACCTCCCACAGCCCAATAAGAAAGAGCCGGTGGGAGCTTGTGATGGTAGAATGATGACAATCCCATAAATTATCAGATTTATATTTCCTTACTTGAGACCCACAACCCTCTAGAATAAATTTGGGGGTGTGTGCAGGTGACTGAAAGCCGGAGGAGAAGAAAGGGAATTCCCATTTCATGGGCAGAAGTCCATTGTACAGCTGGGCTGATTTCTTTAATAAAGAAGCTGACATAGCTTTTATTTTATTAAATCGGTACTTGCTGATTTAATTCATTGGCCCTGCAGAGTGTGGCAGGAATATGTATTTTATGCAAGAATATATGTTTCAGGTTTGTACATCCAGTTTTAAAGTGACTGTCATGATATGGATGAATTAATCTGAGGTAATATTCTCAAAGCTGGTTGACAAGCAACTATTGTCACATATAGATGAGGAATCCTAACTGGGTTTTTGGCTTCTCTCTGTCCATAACTGCCTTAAAATGATCGTAGGAAAAGTAATATTGTGGAACTTCCAGTCAAGGCCAAGTTTCACTGCCTGAGACGAGACATCTGGTTATCTAGAGTGGTTCCTTCCGTCAAAAACATCTCCATTGTTAAATTTGCATAATTAGTGGGGGGAAATGCAAGTAGCAAAAAAGGAAACTCTCCTTATACAGAACAAAACAGGAACACCATAGAACAAGACACAAAGTTCCATACACATTGTAATACTTCCTCTGGAGGCATTTACAAGTTTCAATACTCTGACCACAGAATCTCAAAGAACAAACTTGCCTGCTCAGTGTTACACAAAACCAAGTTGTGCTAGGGGTTCTATGCCTATAATCTATAACACTGGGTTGTATCTAACTCGGACACCCACAAACTCAGCCCTCCAGATGTTTTGAGACTACAATTCCCATCATCCCTGACCACTGGTCCTGTTAGCTAGGGATGATGGGAGTTGTAGTCCCAAAACATCTGGATGGCTGAGTTTGGGGATGCCTGAATTAATAATAATAATAATAATAATAATAATAATAATAATAATAATTTATTATTTATACCCCGCCCATCTGGCTGAGTTTCCCCAGCCACTCTGGGCGGCTCCCAATCAGTGTTAAAAACAGTACAGCGTTACATATTAAAAACTTCCCTGAACAGGGCTGCCTTAAGATGTCTTCTGAATGTCAGGTAATTATTTATCTCTTTGACATCTGATGGGAGGGCGTTCCACAGGGCGGGCGCCACTACCGAGAAGGCCCTCTGTCTGGTTCCCTGTAACCTCACTTCTCGCAATGAGGGAACCGCCAGAAGGCCCTCAGCGCTGGATCTCAGTGTCCGGGCTGAACGATGGGGGTGGAGACACTCCTTCAGGTATACAGGACCGAGGCCGTTTAGGGCTTTAAAGGTCAACACCAACACTTTGAATCGTGCTCGGAAACGTACTGGGAGCCAATGCAGATCTCTCAGAACCGGTGTTATGTGGTCCCGGCGGCCACTCCCAGTCACCAGTCTAGCTGCCGCATTCTGGATTAATTGCAGTTTCCGGGTCACCTTCAAAGGTAGCCCCACGTAGAGCGCGTTGCAGTAGTCCAAGCGTGAGATAACCAGAGCATGCACCACTCTGGCGAGACAGTTTGCAGGCAGGTAGGGTCTTAGCCTGCGTACCAGGTGGAGCTGGTAGACAGCTGCCCTGGACACAGAGTTAACCTGCGCCTCCATGGACAGCTGTGAGTCCAAAATGACTCCCAGGCTGCGCACCTGGTCCTTCAGGGGCACAGTTACCCCATTCAAGACCAGGGAATCCCCCACACCAACCCGCTCCCTGTCCCCCAAAAACAGTACTTCTGTCTTGTCAGGATTCAACCTCAATCTGTTAGCCGCCATCCATCCTCCAACCGCCAGTTATTCTCAGGGGAGACCTACTGAAATTAATGGTTCTAAGTTAGTCATGTCCATTCATTTTAGTGGGTCTACTTAAATTGCATAACCTCCAACATTTCCCCAATGAAAATATGGACATCCCATTCCATAATGATAATTTTAGTATTTATACCCTACACATCTTACTGGGTTGCCCCAGCCACTTTGGGCAGCTTTCAACATTTACAGGATTGCCTTCAGATGGCTCCAGGGTCAGATAACTCCAGACCCCCCAACATTTCTCCAGTGAAAATGGGGACATCCTACCATAACCATCAATGACCCACTGGGCAATGGATATGGGATACAATATAGAATTAAATCTCTGGGAGAAACTTTGGAAGAATGATTTGAAATTCACTGCATGCTACACACTGAAGCAGAACGATATGAAAATGATTCATAGATGGTACTGAACTCCAAGTAGATTGGCTAAGATGTATAATATGGAATTGGACTTGTGTTGGAAATGTAAAGAAGTAGAAGGAAACTTTTTTCACATGCGGTGGACATGCAAAGCAGTTAAAGAATGATATATAATGAGGAAGAATGATATATAATTGGGAAATGATATATAATGAGATGAAAAAAATGTTTGAAATAACTTTTCCCCCCAAACCAGAGGCATTTCTGCTAGGAATTGTTCGGACAGATGTTCCCAGGAGTCAGAAAAAAATTATTTATGTATGCAACAACAGCAGCTCAGATTTTGTTAGCCCAAAAATGGAAAGTGAGAGAGGTCCCTAGATAGGAGGATTGGCAATTTAAGATGACAGAATATGCAGAGTTAGCAGGTCTAACAAGTAGAATAACAGAACAAGAAGAACAGGCATTGAAAGAGGAGTGGAAATTTTTCATCGAATATATTGAAAATAATTGTGCACAGTTAAAAACACTGGCAGTATTAAAGTAATTCAACAGTATAACATATTTTGAAGTGATGTAAGAAAGGTAAATTGAATTAGATTGATATATTAAAATACACAGCAAGTCAAACGAACCTTGGAAGGGGAGGGCGAGAAGTCAATGAATGTTTCATATAATAAAAGATGTTAAATCTGAAGTAAAATTTAATAAAAATTATATATATAAAGGAAAATAGGGATACTTGGGGGTCTGGAATCGCTGTATACAACTCACTGATCTTAACTTGATAAGTAATGGCTATCATCTTTTTGAAATTTCATTGAAATATGCAGACAGTGTTTATCTGAGGAATCTTAGAAGAAGCCATTCAGATTATAACATATGTAACTTTTTGTTTTCATTATTTATCATCTGCGCTAATTGAAAAGTTTTGCTGACCAGTAATAGCTCTTTTAAGTCAGAATGAAGGATGAGAGAAGAAACTAAAATGATAAGTAAGGCAAAAGAGCATATGAAAATATGGCTCTGTTATGGAGCCATATGGCTCTAGATGGGGACCTTATGTGGCAAACAGGTCATAAAGATCTGATTTTTCCCCCTGTGAGTTTTTGGCACTGTATCTCTCACACCTTCCTGTTTTTTCAGTCATGGATATTTGTTGCTACTCTTCTTCATGCCACCCACATCAGTAGGTGTGCTTTGTTCATCTGGGCAACTTTCCCAATATTAATTATCATGCATGGGAGTCCACTAACTAGTCCCACTAGCATAAGCCCATGCAAAGACTTCTGCCAGCGCAATGGGGCTTTCTCCCTGAAATTGGCTCTTGGGGGTTGGGAGAACTCCCCAGAACAGCGCACAGGTAGAAAAGAGGGGGGAATCATAACATCTGACAAGCTGAAAAACTTGCACTGACAGAACACTTACTATAGAACTACATTGAATTCCTTCCCATGTTTCACAACAGGCAAAATTGAACTAAGTCCCCTTCCCCCCCAAAAAAACCAACTAGAGCAGGGATTGGGAACCGACTGCCCTCCAGATGTTCTTGAACTATCACTTCTGCCGACTGGTAATGCTGATGGGGGCAAGAGTTGAAATCCAAGAACATCTGAAGGGCCAGAGGTTTCCCAACACTATGGGTAGGCAAACTAAGGCCCAAGGCCTGGATTCGGCCCAATCGCCTTCTAAATCCGGCCCGCGGATGGTCTGGGAATCAGCGTGTTTTTATATGAGTAGAATGTGTCCTTTTATTTTTTTAAATGCATCTCTGGGTTATTTGTGGGGCATAGGAATTTGTTCTTTCCCCCCCTTCAAAATATAGTCCGGTCCCCCACAAGGTCTGAGGAACAGTGGACTGGCCCCCTGTTGAAAAAGTTTGCTGACCCTTGCCCAACACTGTTCTCAAGGTAGTAAACCTTGATGGTCCTTGGCATTTCAGAAGATGCAAATAAAACCAGTGGTACACTGGTGCTCTCTGGGCCAAAGCAACACACCTAAAACTGGAACCATGCCAGGGGTAGGGAACCTACAGGCCTTCAAATGTGGTTGAACTCCCATCATCCTCAATACTCAAATGCTGGGAGCTGTATTTCAGCAACATCTGGAGGGCCACAAATTCCCCAGCCCTGGTATCGGGAAAGTGACAAACCTCAGAAGAATACCAGGTCCTTTAAAAAGTTTTTAAAAACCAGGTTGTAAACTTCATGGAAAAAGCCGAGTGAGAAATGAACCAGCCACCTAACACTTCTAAGCTGAGCATCCAATGGGAAACCAGGGACCACAGCCCACACTCTTGTTACTGGGTAGTCTCAGTATAAGTCAAGGCCCAAAAGGGTAATGAGACTTAATGTCTCTGTCATCCATTTGTGCTCTCTCGACTTCAGGGCAGGCTGAGTCATAAGGAAGAATGGGGAACTTGCAGTCGGGACTCTCAGCCTATGGTCTTTACATGCTCCGCAAATAACAACAGGGCTCCCCAAACATCAAATATGTGTTATGTTTCAGATGAGAGGTAAAGTTCACTTTCAAGGAGGGACAAATGTCTGCATAAAATGAAAAGAAGAAGTGAACTGCACCACAAACACACAGACTTGCAGTGTTGTTCTGACTGTTGTTTGGTCTGACTCAGTGCAAGGCAGTTTCCTTTGTTTCTTTGCTCAGAGGTAAGTCCTACTGAATCAAACAGGGCTTATTCTCTGGTCAGTGGGGTTAGGATTGTAGCCTAACAATGTGAAACAACAGTTTTGCCCTCAACCGTGTCTCCCATTGACCGTATCAAGGATCTTAAAGCTATTCTTGAGACAACAGTACACTAGCCTCAGCATGCCGGAGGTGGAAATCAAATAATAATAACAATAATATTTATTTATTTATTTATTTGTTTGTTTGTTTGTTTGTTTGTTTGTTTGTTGTTTCTTTCCTTGATGACTGATGGGAGGGGGCGTTCCACAGGGCAGGCACCACTACCAAGAAGGCCCTCTGCCTGGTTTCCTGTAACCTCACTTCTTGCAGTGAGGGAACAGCCAGAAGGCCCTCGGAGCTGGACCTCAGTGTCCTGGCTGAACGATGGGAATGGAAATGCTCCTTCAAGTATACTGGGCAGAGGCCATTTAGGGCTTTAAAGGTCAGCACCAACACTTTGAATTGTGCTCAGAAATGTACTGGGAGCCAATGTAGGTCTTTCAGGACTGGTGTTATATGGTCTCAGGGACCACACCCAGTCACCAGTCTAGCTGCTGCATTCTGGATTAGTTGTAGTTTCCGGGCCACCTTTTGAAAGCTCCCATATGTAAAGCAAGCAAGCAAAACAAAACAAAACAAAACAAAACAAAACAAAACAAAACAAAACAAAACAAAACAAAACAAAACACACCTCCCTGCAAGTAGAAACCTGGCCTTCAGGGACCATACTGGATTAGAACTCCCCACCTCATTCCTCTTTAAGCAACCTCAGTGCACAAGCTCCTGCTCATGTGTAAGGGCACAATAAGGGCAGCTATGTAACTGAGCTATGCACACATAGTAGAGACAACCATGTGAAACACAATGCCAGGGACTGGGCTTAAAAGTACGGACCTCCTCCCACATAAATACAGCTATGGCCTGCATGCAGGGATGTCAGGTGGCAAGGAGCCTGTCCTGCTCAGATTTATCACTGCATTTGCACCCAAACTCCCACTTGGCCAGCCCACAACAGTGGTGGCAAATGGTGGCAGCAACAGCAGCATGGTGGTGGTTGTAGATAAGAGGACTGATATGTCATGGGCTGGTTTCTTGCGCACACCTATAACGATACTACATCCATAGTCACTAACCATATTGGTTCTGAATCCCCTGTATGATTTCATTAAGGTGAAATTCCGGTTGCATCTTTTATAGCAAAATACTGTACTTGTCTATTGAGAAATGAGTCTGGATGAATTGTGACTGTTTCCACATAAGCTAGTATATGTAGCTGTCAATAGGATTTGTTGTGGAGCAGCAGAGCTGCCCTTCCCACATTAGTATTACCGCAGCTTACATAGTCAAGGCTGGAGTACAGTGATAGCAAGGTCAAGGGTGTGTGGACACACAGCAGCAGAGCCAATCCAGCATTAGTACTAGTGCGTCTGCCTAGCCCTGACCTCACTACCATTTGGCTTGGTCCCATCCAGGTGAGATGCAAAGACACTGGTGTCAGAAGGGTGACTCCACCCCAATGCACATGCTTCAAACAGGATTCTGTCTGTGGAACAAAGGTGGTTTATTTTATAGAAAACACTCAATTAATTAAGGCTGATTTGTAAGTTCTAACTTCCTTTTTGAAATTAAGCAATATCAGAGAGCAGGGCCGTCTTACCCATAGGTGCTAGGGATGTGGGGCACCCGAGCGCCAGGCTCTCAGGAGCACCAAGCCGAGAGTCCGGGGCCCGAGAGTTGAGTCTGGGGAAGAGCCCACCCGTCGGTCAGAGCGCCATGGTGGGCTTTTCTGCTGCAGGCGGCTCTGCGCCACGAGTTTGGGGGTGACCGAGCCAGCAAGACGCTGAGGTAGCCAGCTGGCTCCGCCCTTCTGTGCACCTGGGACTGGGCTACCTGGGAGAGGGGCCGCCAGGCGGATCTTTGCACCCCACTGCTGCCATCTATTGAGATCAAGCAGGCTCATTCACTGTACACTTTTTGGTGCCTGATAAAAACATCCTGGTTTAGAAAACCCTACTCAGGTGCTTAGAAAACATGCTAAAATGTTTTAGCACTTTAACTTTTGTATGGTTTAAAGTATGGTTGTGAATTTTTCATGATTTTCTTGTTTTATCTTTTTGCAAAACACTTTGAAGTGTCACACAATCAAGTGGTATATAAATTTAATGAAATAAATACATAAGTTCAGTGCTTTTTTCTGGGGGGGAATCTAACAGGAGAGGAAACAATTTTTTTAAAAAATGTTTCTTCTCTAGCACGGTGAATTGTCAGTTCTGTTGCTAACCCCGATGGCGGCCTCATTTCCTGTCATGGTGTTTCTTGTGTCTCAGACGGAAGCGAGCGTTTAATGTGTGAAGTAGGAGTTGGAATCTAGCATGGTGATTGGTCAGTTTCGTTGTTACCACCTCCAATGGCAGCTTCATTTCTTTCCCCAGTGATTTTCTTGAGTCAAAATGAGAGTACCCCTAAACATTTTTTTAAGAAAAAAAAGCACTGCATAAGTTGATGATGCTCTTGGTGCTTTTTAAGTTTTTATTTGCAAATACAGTAGTACCTCGGGTTACATACGCTTCAGGTTACAGACTCCGCTAACCCAGAAATAGTACCTCAGGTTAAGAACTTTGCTTCAGGATGAGAACAGAAATCCCATGGCGGCAGCGCGGCGGCAGTGGGAGGCCCCATTAGCTAAAGTAGTGCTTCAGGTTAAGAACAGTTTCAGGTTAAGAACCGACCTCTGGAACGAATTAAGTACGTAACCAGAGGTACCACTGTATGCTAAATTGCATAAGGGCCTGTAGTTTGAGGGCAAGAAAATGTGTCCCATTTGTGTGACTTTGGAAGTCTGAACTTTGGCACCAATGAAATGAACAAATGTTATTTATTTGTTTTAATCTTTAAACCAAACATGCATTCAGAAATACAGATGTGAATGTATCAAAGATTTCAACATTGTTAGGAATGGTAATACATTTTTGGAGAAATGAAAAATCAGAAGAGAGAAAAACAGTAGGCAAAGGAAGATTTCATAAGCATCTCTACCCTTTTTTGAAATGAATCAGCATTTCAAGAAAACTAATTTAACAATCATAAAGCTACTTTTGAACTATTTAGTTAGCATGGTGAACTAAATAACAAAGAGTAGATAAGAGAAAATGTGAGGACAACCTTCATTAGAACACTAAATAATCCAGATCTCAACTTGGATTAGAGAAATTTTTTTCCAAACAGGAAAGGATCAGAGTAAATTCTTTGTAGATCTCAGACCTTAAAAGTTACTAGGTGGCAAAAGAGGGGCCAAACCCACAGGCAAATATCTGAGAGGGGACTCACTGTCTTCTGCCAGAGCTGTTCCATGAAGCCATCTTTTTCACTCTCCCAAAAGCTCCAAATTGTTCATCTAAGAAGAACACTAAGCCATTACTAAGAAATCATATGTAATGGAGAGAGCCAACTATGAATATTCTTGCAGAACGTACCATTTTCAGTTCCTATGAAAATTCTGGGACAATTAGAAACGCAGAGTATCTTTAGTAATATATCTAATTCCCGGTAAAACAAAACAGCTGGTAAGATACTCTTTATGACAATACCTTGCCTTCTTTAGATCAGAGGTGAGAGACAAAGTAAGAGCATGAGATACCAAACCCAATGATTTAGGAAGCGCAGGAATGCTTCCGGTGGGATGTCTGCCAGTGGTAGCCAGCAGAAGACCCTGAAATGGGGCAATGGGTACAGAAGGAGTGAGCCAGTCCAGGATCTGTTGGATCCCAAACCAATCTCACTGCCATCATGTGACAGCAAAGTGGACTTCCTAGCACAATGACCTGGAGGCACTGCTGCTCCATTAAGCCCCATTTATGGAGGGGAAGGGAATGGAATGGAAGGTTTGGAATGCCTAAGGCAGGGGTCAGCAAACTTTCTCAGCAAGTGGCCGCTCCACTGTCCCTCAGAGCTTGTGGGGGGCCAGACTGTATTTTGGAAAAAAATATGAATGAATTCCTATGTCCCACAAATAACCCAGAGATGCATTTTAAATAAAAGTACACATTCTACTCATGTAAAAACATGCTGATTCCCTGAACATCTGCGGGCTGGATTTAGAAGGCGATTGGGCTGGATCCGGCCCCCAGGCCTTAGTTTGCCTACCCATGGCCTAAGGTCTTTAACGTGAATACTTCTGCATGTTGAATCTGTGGCTGAACAACAGCAGATGTTTGAGACATCCCTAGGACAGAAGAACATGGAAAACCACCACAACCACTTTCCTCACTCTTGCTGTACAGATTTAGGGTCAAGAATGGGCAGGATAAGCTGGAGGTTTGCTTTTGATGAGGGAGTGGAAGCCTGCCACACACCAATCCCCTCTCCAGGGCAAGAAACTAGAGGTGTCACCAGAATCTGAGCCAAGCAAATGCCCCTTCTCAGCAAGGTGGAAAGGAAGCCTACTATGTGAAGCTGTGCTTGATTTAATTCTAATCACACTTCCATCCTCCACCATTTGCTACCCTGTTCCCTGAGAGGAAAATCACCTGGTGAGGGACAAGAACGTTCCCCCCCCCCCAAAGATGAGAGGGTCCTTTTACCATCACTCCTCCAGCTATTTTCAGAGATGCCACCAGTGTAGTAGAATTCAGGTTGCGTAGACAGAGAATCCCAAGTTACAGTCAGATCTTTTTCTGGAGAAACTTGATTGTATGGTGGATTACTAAAAAATACTTCCTGTTAGCAGCAGAATTTATTGCATACATACATACATACATACATACATACATACATACAAGCCACACTTCTTTCCCCCACCTTGGTTAAAATCAGACATTGGTTAAAATCAGACATCCAGTTGTTGTCATGGACACTCAATAACTTGCATCATCATAATTTATTCTTTATATGCCACCCATCTGAATAGGTTGCTGCAGCCACTCGGGGCGGCTGCCAACAATTTATAAAACCACAGTAAAACATCAAACATCAAAAACTTCCCTATACAGGGCTGCCTTCAGAGGTTTTCTAAAAGTCAGACACTGTCCTGTCCTGAGCCAGTGTGGTGTAGTGGTTAAGAGCGGTAGTCTCGTAATCTGGTGAACCGGGTTCGCTTCTCCGCTCCTCCACATGCAGCTGCTGGGTGACCTTGGGCCAGTCACACTTCTCTGAAGTCTCTCAGCCCCACTCACCTCACAGAGTGTTTGTTGTGGGGGAGGAAGGGAAAGGAGAATGTTAGCCGCTTTGAGACTCCTTGGGGTAGTGATAAAGCAGGATATCAAATCCAAACTCTTCTTCTTCCGTTTGGACCAGTTTTGCTTGTTTTATAGTGGTTTTATCTTGTTTTATATGATATTGTGGTAACCCATTCAGGGACTTTGTGGTAAAGAGTGGGCAAAATATCATATACAGTGGTACCTTGAGTTACAAACGCCTCAGGTTACAAATGCTTCAGGTTACAAACTCCGCTAACCTAGAAGAGTTACCTCGAGTTGAGAACTTTGCCCCAGGATGAGAATGGAAATTGTGTGCCGGCGGCGCAGCGGTAGCAAGAGGCCCCATTAGCAAAAGCATGCCTCTAATTAAGAACAGTTTCAGGTTAAGAACAGACCTCCGGACCGAATTAAGTTTCTTAACTAGAGGTACCACTGTAAACAGTTTCCTCAGTTTCATGTACTCCTGTGAATCTGGGAAGCTTCTGAATCTCCCCCCAAAAATATACTTCCTTCCTCACACTTAGGTCTTGATCCATGTTGTGAAGGTGCTTTCACCATGTATATAATAGCATCCTTGTAAAACTGCCAAGTAGGGACGCGGGTGGCACTGTGGGTTAAACCACAGAGCCTAGGGCTTGCCGATCAGAAGGTCGGCAGTTCGAATCCCCACAACGGAGTGAGCTCCCGTTGCTCGGTCCCTGCTCCTGCCAACCTAGCAGTTTGAAAGCATGTCAAAGTTCCGGCGGGAAGGTAAACGGCGTTTCTGTGCGCTGCTCTGGTTCGCCAGAAGTGGCTTAGTCATGCTGGCCACATGACCCAGAAGCTGTACGCCGGTTCCCTCGGCCAATAAAGTGAGATGAGTGCCACAACCCCAGAGTCGGTCACGACTGGACCTAATGGCCAGGGGTCCCTTTACCTTTACCTTAAAACTGCCAAACAGAGACTCTTATTCTTATTATTAGAATTTATATAGTGCCCTGTACCCACAGGTCACAGGGCAGTTCACAAGATAAAATTACAATATAAAAATGTAAGTATGCTTCTCTTGTTCCTTATACAGTAGTTGTCACAGCTAATAATTAGCTGTTGGATTATTATTATTATTAATTTTGTTTAACTATGAAATAGTTCCATTTCCTCCTTCAGCCAGAAACTTCTCTTTCTATCTCTTTATCCAGTATTAGTATTATTAACACAGTTCAGAACTCCAGGAGAGCTAATATAATTTCCCAATGAACGTCATTATTTTTAGTCGAAAGGGAACAGCTGACAAATTTTCCTAATTGTGGGAGGCTGATGTAGCAAAGCTTGCATGGTTTGTAAAACAGTTCTTAATGCTAATGAAATGCGAAGCCAGTTATGCTTTGACTAGGTTTGACAATGTCATAAGGAAGCAGGATAAAATTGAGGTTTTGTCTGCTGTCCTCCAAATTTCCCTGTAAAAATTTGTGATGTCACAGTGGAAAACTAGCCTCTCACATGGAGATCTTAATAAGACCTATGCTTTCATATATGGGTGGAAAATCCACCCTATGGATCACAACAAACTTTCTAAGAATCCAGGAAGTTCCACTCTCACAAAGAAGCCGAAGGATATGTGAGGCTGACTCTGAATTCATCTACAAGTAGGAAATGCATTGTTATGTGCTGTAATAACAACCAGAACAAAGCCTATATATGTATATATGAGGTCATAATCCACAAATTGCGTAAGCTTCCCCTCAGTCTTATTTTTTTATTGGAGCTTTTTCATAATACATTACAATAAAAAGCAAACCAATCTAAACGAAAACAGAAAGAGGAAAAGGAAAAGGAAAATGCCAAGTCCTCTCTCAAAAGTAGCTCTTAACTCTTGTCTCACATAGAAAGTGGGGACCCTCCCAGCTCTCACCTGGGAGTTCTCCTTTATTCTCTCATCCTACCACCCTGGGAGATCTGCTCTTCCCGGCCTCTCACTCAGGGTCCTTCACCAAGCAACCATTAC
This sequence comes from Podarcis raffonei, assembly GCF_027172205.1. NCBI lineage: Eukaryota > Metazoa > Chordata > Lepidosauria > Squamata > Lacertidae > Podarcis > Podarcis raffonei. The sequence continues at coordinate 50,584,658 of NC_070603.1, forward strand.
CTTCATATGTGTATAATACCAATAGTGAGGTGTATAATACTAATAGTAGAGGACACTAAAAATGACAAAAAGAAAAGAAAGAAGAAGAAGAAGAAGAAGAAGAAGAAGAAGAAGAAGAAGAAGAAGAAGAAGAAAGAGAAGGATAAAAATAATGAATGAATGAGAGAAGAAAAGAGAAAAAGAAGCAAGAGAAATAAACGGCCTTCCAATTCTCAGTCAGCTGCATACAAAAAATATATTCAAAGTATTCATTCCAGGATGACATCCAACTGTTCCTCCTTCCACTAAGCAATATTTTCCCTATCTTCAGACCAAACGTCTCAAATCCATTCATTTTCCCTTCCACACAAAGACGGGGGCTGCCAGGCTATGGAACAACCCTGAATGGTGTCCTGGTGGGATTTCCCCATCAGATCTGCATCAATGGGGGCATACTCTCACCAGGATTGACCCTGATGGAGATATCAGCCAGCAACCAGGTTGACTGGACACATGCCCAGTGCCTATGCAAAATCCAGTCTACACCTGTAGTTAATAAAGTTGTGGCCAGTGCTTTTTTTCTAAAAAAATATGTTTGGGGGTACTCTCATTTTCCTACTCATATTGAAATACTGCCCTTCAATGAGGCCAAACTTAGATTCACAAAATGTCTACCCCTGCATCCCCCCAGAAAAAAGCACTGGTTGTGGCCATTTCAATTCCAAGTCGGCTTCATGTCTTTCTTACCAAATATACACCCCCTTGGGGATCACTGGCTTGCTGTGCTATGACCCATGATGTAACTTTTTAAAAATAATAATCTTATTTCATGATTAAATCTTTACTTCCCAGTTCCTCTCAGGTCATATTGTTGCATATTATCAGCTATTTATGGCTGAAGCAAACCATTATTTTCCTCATTATGTGTAGCCACAAGACAGTGATTCACCAGTAGTCCAGCCAGGGCTGGGACATAATATGTTGCTGCTGAAAGTGAAAGCACTCCCCTGTTCCCCCAATTCCATGTACAGAAGTCAACTGGACTGCTAGCGGAACTATAGTTCACTGGTAATGGGACAGGAGGTAGCAGGAAAACTTGAAGGATGTAGGGCAGCCTACATGGCACACACAGAGAGCTCTCTCCAGCTGCTTGCTTCTGCTCCGACACCCAGGACCTGCTACCTGAGGCACATACGTCACTCTACCTAATGGAAGGGTTGGTCTGATGAATCATGTGCCCACTTACCTCAAGGGCAATGCCAATATGTAGGGAGGTGGGTGGCGTTATCAATTCCTGGCATTTGCAGGTAAGGCTGGGAAAGACTCCTATTCCTATAAGTCAGCACAGTGAACCAGATATGGCCAGGAAAGTTCAAGCTATGCTTTGCCTTCTGTGCTTATACAAGTTGCATTCAAATTATCAGTGCTAAATATAGTGCCACATCAACATTTAGTCATTCACATTGTTCTTCAGAAATTAACATGTTACATACTTTAAATGTTTTCACATTATCCTAGATACAATAGATAGTTTCTGATTGCAAAAGGGGGAAAAAGATTTGCAAATGACATAATGTATCCTATATTTGAGTTTTATTTCCTCTTGCTTTTATCCTGAGCCAGAAAATTCCTTATCTATTGCATAGTAGTATATTCACTGTTTTCCATTTCTCTTATTCATAATATATTCTGGATTTCCAACGAGGTCACGCTAATGTTTCTTCTGATTGTGTTTTTGAAGTCTGCAAGAGAATGAAGCAGGAAAGGAATTTCCTGTGCACAGCATAAATGTCCATCAAATAATCCAATTTCCTCTTCAGTGATTACTTGTGAGTCCCAACTTTTACTCTGTGGTTTCTTCACCAATTAAATTGTATTGCTTCTAAAACAGGAAGTGAGTCCACGTGTTTGTTTTTATGTGGCACTGTGGTTAAGCAAGGTATCTGGTTTCAGGATTTAAACATATAAAAGGCAAGCAACTCTTGGCTTCATTCATAGATTTGGATTCACAGTAGCCACACACCACTTCATGACAGCTGGTTGCAGTTGAAAAGGTAAGGATGCATTTTTTTCCCTTGCACTTTATGACTCTGTATTAACAGGTACATCCAAGGTGATGCTGGTAGTGTAAAATATTGCAAAAGTAATAGGACAACCTTAAGGATATTGGTCCAGGAGGTATCCAAAATGTTTAAAACTAATACATTTTTCTCTATGTATCTATTAAAACTGTCAGTGATAGCCTTATGATTTAAATACATCAGGGAAGTATAGAAGTGATCCAGAATGCTGCACTGTTACAGTGAAGCACATTTGAGAAGCTGTTTGTGGCTCACGTTCCTTAACATTTTGTAACTTCAAGAAGGCACACTCAGGTAATCTGACAGGCTATTTATCTATGTAAATAAGTGGCTAACAAAACAGATAAAAGCTTAATATTATTTTGTTAGAGATGCTTTCACTTATGCTACATACGCTCTTCCAGCTAAGTAACTAGTAAAAAACATAATGGTTAGTTAGATATATTATTAAACTTTGTTATATAAAAAGAGCACTGTGTGGAGGGAGAGGAGAGGGGAGATTGTTCCATCTGGTAGTAAGTAAAAATGCTTACACTGATGAAATGATTATATTAGTGTGATTGTGAATTCCATGCTATGTGTTTGGCTAATATAGAAGTCTCTATGTGCTGTCTATAAACACTTGAATGTAAGCTGATGGGCACCCTAATCCAGCAGCATCCTAAACAGAATTGGTTTATCCATTGTCTTGGAAATTTCCTAAATAGTCTTTTAAAACATGTCTTCATTAATCAATAAATTTTTCTATTTTTATTTTCAGATGCTGCTTATAATGCAACTTTTTAAAAGCTTTATTTTAAAGCACTTATTCAAAGTACTGTTTGCAGAACTGAACAAGAAGTAATTTTTATGATAAATTGGATAAAATACTATTTAGCACATCAGTGTATTTTATGCAGATCATCCTGTTTTAGACCGAATTTTATCCTAAGCCTATATCTAGTGCATTTTTGTGCATAAATTCATTTACACTATGCAGATCACCCAGACATCTTGTTTTAGACTGAATTTTAACCTGCGTCTAGTGCATTTTTGTACGTAAATTCATTTACACTTGTGTTTCAATATAAGCAGGCACTTCAGTCCTTCAGCATTACATTAAAAAACGGTATTCTGCTCAGTTGAGTCAGCCAATGAAGTTGAGGGAATGCCTCAAATAAATAAAGCCATGAATTTTCACAAGCCATCGTTTACAAATATCTAGGCCACTTATGTTGCGTCCTTTGCAAGTGCAATAACCAGTTATTCATTACTCCTTTCCTTATATACCTTTTTATGTTCCTTTCATTCACAGATGGCATGCGTTTTGCTCATTCTAATTTCTGTCCTGGGCCTGATTATTCATTCAGAAGGAAAAACAGAAGAAATAAACAATAGTGAGTAATCTGTATCAGCAAGCTGAACTAGCATTTTTGAACTGTATAACCAGAATCCAAGGCACCGTGGCGTGTTTTAGATTTGCATCGTGGCTTGTCAGCTGCAGCAGACAGTGATTAAAGATTGGAAGACCTCTGGAAAGAGGCTTCAGAGATTGCCCTTGGGAAGTGTAAAACAAGCTGATTCATCAGCCCCAGACCACAACACAGCTATCCATCTGATTACTCACTTCTCCAGGTTTTATCGTGCAGATTCAGTTCAAAAATATGTGTAAAAAATTATGGGGGAAATGTGTTCAGAAAGCGTATTTCATGGAGAACTACACTGAAAAGCAAAGAATGGGGAATGTTTTAGGGGGAGAATGTATGTAAAATGTGTACAGAATGCATACAATTTACATGCATTTTTTAGTCCACACAAAAATGGAGCAAAACTGGTCCATAACGTGGAAATGAAATAAACTGACCCTTCTCTCCATACATATACTAACCCTAACCATAAGTAAAGGTAAAGGTAAAGGGACCCCTGACCATTAGGTCCAGTTGTGACCGACTCTGGGGTTGCGGCGCTCATCTCGCTTTATTGGCCAAGGGAGCCGGCGTACAGCTTCCGAGTCATGTGGCCAGCATGACTAAGCCGCTTCTGGCGAACCAGAGCAGCGCATGGAAACGCCGTTTACCTTACCTAAATACTAGGAGTACAGTTGCTGATCTTCTACAAAACTATATGAGATAGCCCTGGAAGTTTCTGCAAGTCTCATGTAAGAGCTGACATCAAAACTACTCAATTCTCTATTCACAGTTCTCTGTGAAACCAAAAGTGTCAGTCCATTTCAATCAGAGAACAGAAAGGCTCATAGCAGACTCTATACCAGCAGCAAACCTCAGAGAGTCTGAGTAGCCAGTTCACACACAAAATGAAAGGAGGGGAAAACCTGAACAAGATATCAAGGGTATAATAAACATTTGTTCATGTTTATTCATCCTGCAAAATAGACAAATTGGTTTCCAAAAGTATTATTCATTATTTTATCATTTATTAAATTTGTATACTGCCCCATACCTGTAGATCTCAGGGCAGTATACAAATGAAAGGCCAGTTTTGAAAAGCTTTTGAAACATTTGCCAGTGAAGTAAAGAGCAGAATAATTTTAAGTGTTTATCATAATTGTAAAAAGTCTAGTGCATTGCAATGCAGCATGTTTGAATCCATATTGTTTCCCAGAGAAATGAAACCTAAAATGCCATTCACTGTAATTTCTATATTTCCAGATACTCATCTTCTAAGGTAATATGAATTCCCATAATTAGGCAAAATCAGTGTTGGGAACCCATGTTTGCTCAAGTAACATGTAGTTCTGATCACCAAGTAGTAAGACAACTTTTACCACACATCAGCTTGCAATCCGTAGCAATACGGTGTAGCAGAATGAATGAAAAAAAAAGTGGTCTGTCTGTGAAGTGCACCTTGACTCCTTGCTTGTTACAGCAGGTGGATGAGGAAGATTGATGAAATAAATGAAGAAAAGTAGTGGCTGTCTCCTCTCCTGACTGGGAGACAAATTTAAATATGCAAGAGGGGATTTCTGGGTTGCGACTTGGGAATGTACACAGCATCAAGGTACCCTGGCTGCCTTTTCCCAGGAGCCATGGTGTATAGTGGCAAGGAAGAGTGGAAACTCGCCCTGTTTTATTCTCCAGACATACAGTAGTAGTTTCCTCACACGGAATGAACACCATTGCTGTGGAAGATTCTACAGCTAAGTGTCTGTGAAAGTAATTTACAGTACTTGTGTTTTGTAAAGACAATATGTGCAAACAAACCATGGAATTTGAATTGTATGCCACAAAGGGGGTGGGTATTCAGATGGACATTTTCCAAGCTTCAGTACTTAGTAAGCTGCTTGTCTGTAACACCTTGCCAAATGTTTTTTTAAAAAATTCCGAAAAGCAATGTGGGCTAAAAATGGTGGTTGACATCCATGCGAAGTATTCTCATTGGCCAGAAATATGCTAATCCGACTAGACACCCATCAGCACAACCTCATGAAATTCCTCTGAAGCAGCTTCCTTCCATGCACTGATTCAGATGGACCACTTAAAGCAGTGATGGCCAAACTTGGCCCTCCAGCTGTTTTTAGACTACAACTCGCATCATCCCTAGCTAACAGGACCAGTGGTCAGGGATGATGGGGATTGTAGTCCCAAAACATCTGGCGGGTCAAGTTTGGCCATCACTTTTAAAAGAAAACCACCCCTTCATATGTATGTGCTTCTTTTGGTCTAAGTTTCCATTTAAGTCTTTCAATTATATCAGTAAATCTAAAAATGAAGTTGATTTATTAGTATTTTCCAGGAGGACGGTACCTTTCTGTTGGGCTCACCATTCTTTCCTTTCCACTTTTCCTTTTTGCAATATTCAGTGCACTTTGTGGAAGCCACAGCACTACCTGCGAAAATAATGCTCACCTGCAATACATCTAAGGAGCCAAGTGCATTGGTTTATTGGGTGAAAAATATGAAATTGGAAGGAAATGGCAAGAGTTTGGAAAAAAACATCCGGGGATACCCAGATGCTGGCAAATACGTTTGTAGGAGCAACACCACAGGTGCTATTTTAAGTTACAGTACCGTGTATATTAAGAAGAAAAATGACAACGGTGAAGTAGCTGAGTCAATTCTCAGTCCTTTCAAAGGTAAGCCTGTGCGCAATCTATTTTAATTATACACAGAACGGCCATCAGTACTGCTATGTAAGAAGCAAGGTGCAAAAAGAATAAGAAAAATGATTCTGCCATTGTTGACTATTGTATATCATTAAACAGGCAGCTCAGCAGCATGATACTAGGTATGCCCTCCAACCACAAGATCCAGTTTGGATCCTGATTTGGTGCTTCAAAAGGCAACATGCTTTGATTCAGAGCACTTGGGATGCCCTTGTTGGAAGTATAGTTTTTTTACTTTCTGAAATATGGCAACCCTAGATTACATGCAAATAGATTGAGGGTGTGTGTGTGTGCTGGGCACCTTTGGATTTTGATATATACATTTAATTTTAAGGAAATTTATATAACTTTTAAAAAATTGGGGGCAGAATTGAATTAAATTGACAGCTGTGGTAATCCCTTTTTAGGGGATGAAGCGTGCCAAAATTCAGGTGGATAATCAGCAGTTTTCTACAGTTTTGAGGCAGTTTTTTAAAAAATCATTTAATCTTCCTCTTTGTCTCATGGCCAATTTGTATGAAAATAGCACATATGAAAGAAATACATTTAGATAAGAAACTTGCTAAATTACAGATAGATAGGCTCAGGTTTTTTGTGTAAAGTACCTTTTAAAATTTATTTTGGTCCTGTCAGTTTATCAGTAAAAACTGGTTATGAATATAGTAGCCATGAGTAGCTACCAGGATCTGTTTTCCCATCATTTCCCATCCCCATCTCACTTAAATGAATGCTGCTTTTGAAACTTTGTGTACGTACGGCATGCTCTAAAATGTGTTGTCTGTTTTGCTGCTCTTAGATGTGTTAATTCTTTGTTTCATTCTAGAAGAAAGCAACAGACCCTACTTCAAATGCACAGCAAACAATTACTCTGGGGACTTCAAGTGCTTTTGGAAACCACTCGAGCAGAATTCAAATTTGAACTTTACAATTAAGTAAGATACTGTTCTCCCCCCTCCCATTGTTTCAAGCAACATTTCGTAGAGAATAGGCCCAAGAAATTATTGTACTATTGAGGGTGAAGCTTTTGTGGCAGAGAGTGCCAACGTGGTGAAATTACTCACCCATTAATTAAATAGATCTATAGGATAGAGAAAATACCATTTTCAGTGTCTTGGTGCTTCTTGGGATATTATTTTACAATAACTTCTGAGTTAGGAAGTTGTGCTTAGAACCTCACAGGGCTTCCTTTTATTTCCAAATCTCTTCTCCTAGATATTTCAATGAGAGTGAGAAATCTGGTAAATGATCGCAAATGGCTAATTGCTTTAGAGGAAGTATTTTTTTGGGTGGGGGACTTAATTTGATTGGAAGATAATAAGCTAAAAACATTTTGCAATAGCAATGATTTTCTGAAACAGTGAGCCTTGTGGTACCTTAAAGACTAACCTTCAAGTTTATTGTATAATAAGCATTTACATTTGTGAGTTAGAGGCTGCTATCATATACACAAAGTCTTAGCCTCAGTATACTATAGGGAGTTGTGACTAGTGGGACCAAAAGACTACAAAACACAAGGTATACCATCTCTAGGTAAAGGTAAAGGTACCCCTGCCCGTACGGGCCAGTCGTGTCCGACTCTAGGGTTGTGCGCCCATCTCACTTAAGAGGCCGGGGGCCAGCGCTGTCCGGAGACACTTCCGGGTCACGTGGCCAGCGTGACAAAGCTGCTCTGGCGAGCCAGCACCAGCACAGCACACGGAAACGCCGTTTACCTTCCCGCTATAAAGTGGTACCTATTTATCTACTTGCACTTAAGGGTGCTTTCGAACTGCTAGGTGGGCAGGAGCTGGGACCGAAAGACGGGAGCTCACCCCGCCGCGGGTTTCGAACTGCCGACCATACGATTGGCAAGTCCTAGGCACTGAGGTTTTACCCACAGCGCCACCCGCGTCCCTCGTATACCATCTCTATGGGATATCAATTCAAAGCTCAACTATGTACAGTGGCTATTCAGAACCTAGTATCTTCCTAGCTTTGTTGTGTTAACAACTGTAATCAGAGATAAATCCCTGGTTCCAATTAAGTCCCAACTTAATAGAATCAAACCTGCTGAAAATGTGAGCAAGCAATTCCAAGACACTAAAATCCCACCAAATACACTAAGCATGATTTACTTTTATACAGGTGCTATTTATATAGTGTACCCATTACTGTTCTGATGTAGGTGAGGGTGTTCTCCCAATTCATTCATGTTATAGCCACCAACTCAGCAGCTGCCTTTATGAGCACATAGTCTAAGGAATGCAGAGGAAACAGGTGCAAAATGAGCTCATAATAACTTTGATTTAAACTGCAAGCGGAAGACCATTTTCACCAGCAAGGGAGCTCACCCTAAAACAGATTATTAGTACATTGTGAGTCAAAGAAACTGACGTGGCAAACCAGATATGAATTTCTATGCCATTGCTCTTCTGTTGCTGAATAGCAGTGAAACTCTCAGAATGTTCTGGGAAATTGAAATGTTTCCTTGCCAGCTTCTGAAAGTTGCCATTTCTGATGTCAGATATGCAGTTATGTATTCTTTACAGCAGGAATGGGAAACTTCTAGCTCTCCAAATGTTGCTTTAGGGCATAGAGCAGGGATGGGGTGCCTTTGGTCCTCCAGATGTCACTGAGCTACAACTCGCATCATCCCCAGACTGTTCATGCTTGTCAGAGCTATGCTTGTCAGAACCAATGAGAGTTTAGCAATGTTTAGAGGGCCAAAGGCTTCCCATTTGTGGTGTAGAGACACTGAATTGAAGTTGGAAATTGCTGGCAGATGGTAGATGATGCGACCACCCACAAAGAACTTCCTCTTGCCAGTATATCTCCTCTTAGAGGATGAGAAGGTGAATGAGCTAATGGTGGTATGGCTGATGTTGTCAGTTGTGTTCCTTGAATGGATATGAGGACAGAGTCAGCATCTTGGTTTCTGGCACCGCGTAGTTCCTTCTAAATGATGACATACTTTATACAAATAGGCCCTAGTCCATGAAAACTGATGACGCAATAAATCTGACCTATTAGTTTTTGAAGTGCCAGAATACTCTTTCTTGCCGTATATTAAATTGGCTATCCCTCTGAGGAAATATTTTCTGAATACCTGCCCTGCATTAATGTGTTATTGCTGCTAAGGTTGGGAAATAGAGTTACAAAGTCATTTTTCTAAATTTGGGAGGAACTACCCATTCAATTCCATCTCTGTTTTGAATTCAGAGTCACATCAGGAAATGCAGTCTGTGATGTGCCCGTCGGACCAGAGGCAGGAATGTACACTGCTTCCTGCAGAAAAGGAATTCCCTGCCCATCCACTGAGGAGTACGAAGAAATTGGGATTGCTCTAGAGGTTTTCCATGGATTTGAATATGAAGAACATACTCACAACTTCTTCATCAAAGATATTTGTAAGTTATGCAAAAAGGTTTGGAATGGGGGTAGTGGTGGTGGTGAATAAATCACCGTCAAAGAAATTGGGCTAGATCCAGAGCAACATATTTGAACTTAGTTCCCATTGAAATTATTAGAATTTCACTGTCATGATTAACTTGCTGCATTGATTTCAATGGGACCTAAGTTCAATTAATTTACTCTGCATCTAGTCCACAGTAATATATAATCCTTCATCTGTAGCACATGGTGTTTTGGCGCTAGAAGGCAGCATGGGTTTTTCCACGAACCATCATTGAATTGCATCCTGATAAAAGGACTCTCATCTCCAAATCAATTTAAAAAGCAGGGTGGGGGGTATAGTAGTATTTTGAAAGAAGAACAATCCACCATAAATAATGACGTGGGAATAAATAATTAGATATCCAAATTTAGTGATTCCACATAAAGAGTGCTAAACAACCTAATTTGAGCAATTGTTTCTACATCTGGAAGGGCTTACTAACATACCTTTATTCACATACTGAATCCATTAGTTGATTCCTTATAAAACTTTCACCATCACTTTTGCTCATATAGTAATAGTGGTTAAAAGGGTATAAAATGTCAGGCACATCACTTGCTCTACAACGTACTTGAGTCATTTGGTGTGGTGATTCTGATCTTTTCTAATGATTATTGAGAGGCCAAACCCCACCTCTGTTAGATGCCAGGGAGTAAGGCACACCCAAATCCAATAAAGAAACAAGGAAATGCAAAAACAAATAATTCTTGACCTCAGTAACCTATTAGTAGCTTTTAATCTGCACTGCCGCTTGAGCTTGAAAGGAATAGATGAATCACTAAAGAAAGGTTTGCCAACCGTAATTATGTAGGCTATTCATAGCTTCCGTATTATTACTGCTAATTAGTATACTGTTCTAATGGTTACATTGTTGTAAGTTAATTGTAAGACGGTTAGTGGTGCACAGTGTGGTTAGAGAATTCCTCAAGCATATGCATATAGTTTGCATCCAACATTCATTCATTAAGTCTTTATTGGCATAATTTAGACAATAAAAATCATTTTTTAACAGGAAAAGAAAACATCCATAAAACATTGGTAATCCAGACATATTAAACACATAAAACATAAAAGATTCAGAAGCCACCTTTAAGTAAAATTAAGTACTTTTAAATTTGACTTTTAAAATCTTGACTAAAGTATCCTGAAACAATTTCAGTAGCGATTATTGAGTAGTGATAGAGTATTGGACTAAATTTAGGTCCATTCTCTAGACTAGTTTATCAGTGAGAATGCAATCTCATAATGGCCCCCTATTTCCAATTCTATACTTCTGTTCCTATGATAGTGCCTAGCATAAGAAAGGAGAAGAAAAAACAGTAAGTTAATTTTCCTCATTAAAGCAGCTAGGGACCATTTCTCCAGCTACGGTTTTTTATTGCTGCGGTTAGAAAAACAAAATAGTGGTGTGTTTTTCTGATTCCTGTGATTCCCTTTTGAAACATTTGTATTTATGCACTAAATCTAGACCTCAGCTCATGAGGGAGCACTCAGGCAATGCTCAAAAGCCTTGTCTTCCATCTATGACCACTAAAAACAGTCACCACTGCATAGTCCTATTCCATAGCTGGGAAAAGTCTGGAACTTGAATGAACATTGATGGATTCAGATGAGCACATTCCCCATGTGTTTTCACTTGACTTCACAGTATTGTCAAGGAAGGCTAGACTGCCATTAGCCACTGCCATTAGTCACCAGTGGTCACCTGAGACAAAAAAAATTTGGGTGTCACCCCCACTCTCCGAGTGGTAGGAAGATTCCAGAGGCTTCCAGGCACTCATCCAGGGTTTGCGCTCCTTTGGAGAACTGAAGACGTGGAAGAGACTTGCGTAGCTTTAAGAAATATGATTTATTCACATACTGTATTTGCATGTTCAGTCTGCATGCAAGGAGTCCAGATCTCAAAGCATGGTCTATTACAATGATCTATTACAATATCAATGTAACAAATAAATACCGTATTTTTCGCTCTATAACATGCACCAGACCATAACACGCACATAGTTTTTAGAGGAGGAAAACAAGAAAAAAAATATTCTAAACAAAATAGTGGATATATGATTTTTGTGGTTCATGCTGTGGCCACAGACATGTGATCTGACAGTGAGTTTGGAGTAGCCCAATGCAAAAATCCTGAGGATCCATGTGGATCCATGCTTTGTAACCATGGAGGAGGGAAGGAAGGGGAACCATGGATCCTCTGCTCACGACTGTAGCAGATCTCCCCCCCCCCGCCACCCGCAGGCATTCGCTCCATAACACGCACAGACATTTCCCCTTACTTTCTAGGAGGAAAAAAGTGAGTGTTATGGTGCAAAAAATACGGTAAATAGATTTCCTCACTTGTCCTGCAACCCTTAAAAGCAATGGAAGCTTTTGGGTAATGGCATGGTGGTCAACCAATGATACTGCTACCTTAAATGAAGGGACAAGATGTAGTCAGATAGCTTTCCCTGGATAGCAGGCCCTTCTGCTAAGCAATACATTCCTAGGCTTTAACAGGCAAGACCTCATTTCATTTGCACATTTCACAGCATTGTTAGAGGTTATACTTGCACTTACAGATTTTGGGAGTTTCTCAGTTGCTTCTTCTTTGGTGGCCAGGGTAGCAAACAGATAACACATATACAATACACGTATGTGCACACGCACACACACTCTAGCCTTAACATATCTGGAGCCTCAGAACTCATCCAAATAATAAATGATAAGGATACTGGTGGAGGCATAAAGCCATCATTTTAGCAGTATTATACAGTTAAAAATTATGCTGATCTCATTACCTCTTTCAGTAAAGCCTGATGCTGTTGAGTGCCAAATGGAGAACAGCCTATTGACTTGGACACCACCCAAAACCTGGAGCACTCCGGCTAGTTACTACAGGCTGACATACCAAATCAAGATGGTTCAGCATCCACGGAGAGACTGGGTAATTGGTGTTTTTCCTTTTATTATTATTATTATTGAAATCTATATACCGCCCTATACCTGGAGGTCTTAGGGCGGTTCACAGAACAAAATCAAAATATAAAACCACAAAATACATAATTGAAATAAAAACAACAACCCAATAACCCCCCTCCCCATTAAACTTTAATGTTCAACCCACATTCTATCATGGAATGAAACAACTGAAGCTATAAACTGAGGAACTGAGAGAATGAGGATATAAATGAACTTGGTGGTCTTATAGGCTATCACAGACATATTTACATTCTTGCTGTATTAGGCACCCAGATCCATTCAGTCTTACTTTTTATTTGCCTTCCAGCACTGTTCATCCAGATGCAATTAGGATGCTCACAAACAAGGAAGTTGCTGTTCCTTCTTTTTTGTTTATCCACAGCTGTATATTCAGAGGAACATTGCATCACAGCACAGCACACAGTCTAAAGATATTTCACCCTCCCTTATTGCTGATTTCTCCAACAATGGGATCTGGCAATAATGGTCCAACAACTGTGAGCCCGCTGCATTGTGGAAGCGGCGGGCTCCAGTGAGTGAGTGCCCCCCCAGTGTGTGCTCCCCTGGCATACACCCCACATTCCCCCCCACATGGGCGTGCACCCCCAGTGCTTGTCAGCCCTCCCCTGGCAGCGACTGGGGATGCTATGCTGCTGAACCTCACCACCTATCCTCATTCTCAGTTTATAGCGAGGATGGAGAGTCTGTGGTCCTTCCATCAGTCATATCAGCATGGTCAATGTTCACAGATGATGGAAGTTGTAGTTCATCAATATCTGGAAGGCCACAGGTAGACTAAATACAGTGGTACCTCGGGTTAAGTACTTAATTCGTTCCGGAGGTCTATTCTTAACCTGAAACTGTTCTTAACCTGAAGCACCACTTTAGCTAATGGGGCCTCCTGCTGATGCCGCACCGCCGGAGCACGATTTCTGTTCTCATCCTGAAGCAAAGTTCTTAACCTGAAGCACTATTTCTGGGTTAGCGAAGTCTGTAACCTGAAGCGTATGTAACCACTATATATGTTTGCATGGAGGAGGATAGGAATATGGTGGCACATTGTATCACTGACTATCCATGTTCAGTTCCTGCCTGCAAACTATAGGCACAGATGTTTGCCTGCTCCTTTGGGGATCCTTTCTAGTTCACTAAAGTGGGCTGTGCTTTTGTTCTCAGATTTGTGAGGTTGACAATGCTATGCAGCTTCAAGATGGAAACTCCTTAAGCTGCCACAACAGATTGTTCCATCGTGGAACAATTTATATCCGTTCCAGGGATCACTATAGCAGAAATTCAGCTTGGAGCAACTGGTCTGAGCCTTGCAGGTATCTGGTTGAATACACAATTGATTTCAGTGACTGAAGTTGTTTTGGTGGTTATAAGGATGTATTTTTGGCGCTCTTATCTGCATTTAATTCAAAGCTTGTGGTATATACTTTATATTGATAAGGAAATCTGAACTTATATGAGGCCTGGAGAAGCTCAGATGTGTACAAAAGTTTAGTCCAGTTAACCTTGTAACAAAACCTGCTCCATGGAAGCCTACCTCCCCACACTTATTCTCTTAATGTTGCCTCTTTCAACAAGGCAGATAATTCCTCCTGATTTATGATGGGAACACATACAGAGCCACACTGAGGCCATGTTTGGGCTTGCTATTTTGATATGTATGGGTGTTTGTGTAAGAAGGATGTTGGTTTAGGCATCCACACCAGCATTATCATTCTCCCATGTCCTCCTGTTTCAAAGCCTTCCAGATGGCTAAAGTTTCCAGTGCCCTATTATCCTAGATCAGAAGTAAAGAACTTTTACAGACCCTTCCTGGGGCCACATGTAAGTGGTGGGCTTGGCCATAAGGAAAAGTGGGACAAGCAATGGATGTGATTCCTACCTTTGGAGAGTAGGCTGCGTCACACAAAAGCCAGAGGTTTCTATACACACATATGCCTCCGTCCTTCAGGCAGGAAGCAAGAGCCATTTTCACAATTCAAGGCAATTAGGCAAAAGCACTTCTGTTAAGTTGCAGAGAACAGCATGATAGAGAGAACTGGAAGACTTCATTCAGCCCCTGAACGTGAAGTTTTCCCTTTTTTGGAGCATTGGCAGACAATACCCCTCCTTTGTTGTGGTTTTCTCCCTTCAGATTAGGGAAAGGCAGAGTAGGAGGTGGCAGCCATCTCTCTGTTTCTGGAAAGGAAGTACTGGGAGAGCCTTATCCCAACGCAGCTTCTCTGAGTTTTGGATATGGTTCAACTTTCAGTTTCTCTCCACCTCCACTTCTGCTCTGAACATTGAAGGTGGTATAATTCAGCCATCATTGCACAATGACTGTGTGTACTCATCCCACTAATGTATCTATTGGTCAAACTGGTTCTGCAAGTTATTGGGGTGCCTCTGAAAGAAATGAACGTGTCATACCATCTTGAAAAACCCTCTATCCAAGCTGGATGTGCTTTCTCTTTTTATAGTAGGGAGGGTATTCATGCTCCCCATCACTTAGACTGCTTATAAGCAAATGTATATATGATTGCACAGTTAAGAAAATTCCGTCATAACATTCTCACGACCTCTGACAGGTATCAGATTAAAAGCCAGGGAAGAGAAAGAACATAATATGAGCAGAGAAAACACAGAGTGATCAAATCTGCATGTAGCAGGAATGCTGCTTTAACAATGGTATTTGTCTTCAATGTTTCATTTTACTTTTCAGAAAGCAATCTGGCAAGCAGGACATACATGAAGATGGAATTAAAAATAGGCAATGCGAGTGTAAGAAGAACTGAAGCAGAAATTGACAGAAGAAATGTGTTTAATGAAGTACTATTTATTATTGGCTGTGGAAACCAATTAATATTATTAATATAATTTATTGTTATTAATTTATTATTAATAAAATTATTATTATTATTATTTATCATTTTTACATTGTTTTTATTAAAGATTTTCTTGGGTTACAAAAGTACATACAGCATCTCTGCTTCCTACAGATCAGTTCTATTCAATGTGAGACACTGATGTTATAGACAGGTTGGCAGAGAGAATGTGGGGCAGGGAGAGAAGGGGGGTGGTAAACTTTCATTATTTTACATAGTGTATGTGTGAGGTTTTTGTGTCAGCGTCATGTGGGTAGGTTCTCTTTCTATTCATTTATCAGTTTTCATTGGTGGTGAGTGATATGGGGTGGGGACAGGGCATGGCTGGTTGCCTTCAGTTGACTGCAGTGAGTTTTGCTTACGTGTGTGAGGGGGAGGGGTTGTTAGGTCAAGTTTTATATTCGTATTCAAAACAACTTTTGAAATTGAATGGTGCATTTATCAGTTCTTCTGGCTCTCAGGAAGAGCAGAGTTTAGACTGCAACACATTCCTCCTGGATTGAGCACCTTTCCTAAAGACAGTGGAACATCATAATGGATGCAAAGGATACTTTCTCAGCTACAGAAATACTGAGAGTGAGTTTCATTGGAATCCACTATGCTTTTGAAAATGTGCTAAGCATTTGTGCCTTCAATTATTCTGTACCAGCCATTTTGATTTTTTGATTTTTTACACATGTAACCAGGAACAATAATAAGAAACTGAATGAATTCATGCTCCCCATCACTTAGACTGCTTATAAGCAAATGTATATATGATTGCACAGTTAAGAAAATTCCGTCATAACATTCTCACGACCTCTGACAGGTATCAGATTAAAAGCCAGGGAAGAGAAAGAACATAATATGAGCAGAGAAAACACAGAGTGATCAAATCTGCATGTAGCAGGAATGCTGCTTTAACAATGGTATTTGTCTTCAATGTTTCATTTTACTTTTCAGAAAGCAATCTGGCAAGCAGGACATACATGAAGATGGAATTAAAAATAGGCAATGCGAGTGTAAGAAGAACTGATTGCTCATCAATGGTTCCTCTTCATCCTGGAGAAGAGTGACTAGTGGGGTGCCACAGGGTTCTGTCTTGGGCCCGGTCTTATTCAACATCTTTATCAACGACTTGGATGATGGACTCAAGGGCATCCTGATCAAATTTGCAGATGACACCAAACTGGGAGGGGTGGCTAACACCCCAGAGGACAGGAACACACTTCAAAACGACCTTGACAGATTAGAGAACTGGGCCAAAACAAACAAGATGAATTTTAACAGGGAGAAATGTAAAGTATTGCACTTGGGCAAAAAAAATGAGAGGCACAAATACAAGATGGGTGACACCTGGCTTGAGAGCACTACATGTGAAAAGGATCTAGGAGTCTTGGTTGACCACAAACTTGACATGAGCCAACAGTGTGACGCGGCAGCTAAAAAAGCCAATGCAATTCTGGGCTGCATCAATAGGAGTATAGCATCTAGATCAAGGGAAGTAATAGTGCCACTGTATTCTGCTCTGGTCAGACCTCACCTGGAGTACTGTGTCCAGTTCTGGGCACCACAGTTCAAGAAGGACATTGACAAACTGGAACGTGTCCAGAGGAGGGCAACCAAAATGGTCAAAGGCCTGGAAACGATGCCTTATGAGGAACGGCTAAGGGAGCTGGGCATGTTTAGCCTGGAGAAGAGGAGGTTAAGGGGTGATATGATAGCCATGTTCAAATATATAAAAGGATGTCACATAGAGGAGGGAGAAAGGTTGTTTTCTGCTGCTCCAGAGAAGCGGACACGGAGCAATGGATCCAAACTACAAGAAAGAAGATTCCACCTAAACATTAGGAAGAACTTCCTGACAGTAAGAGCTGTTCGACAGTGGAATTTGCTGCCAAGGAGTGTGGTGGAGTCTCCTTTTTTGGAGGTCTTTAAGCAGAGGCTTGACAACCATATGTCAGGAGTGCTCTGATGGTGTTTCCTGCTTGGCAGGGGGTTGGACTCGATGGCCCTTGTGGTCTCTTCCAACTCTATGATTCTATGATTCTATTCTATGATTCTATGAATGACAAGCTATTTTTTAATGAAATGATGATGATGGTCACCGGATGGTCTCTGCATGTACAAATCAACACATGGAAGGGGGAATGGAGCTCCTTATGAGATTATGCCCTGCAAAATGGAGGGCTAGAGGCCATGATTCTACCACCACCACCACCATACTGCTTGTGTCTATGGTATCTGTCTGTCTGTTTATCTATCTATCTATCTATCATCTATCTATCTATCATCTGTCTATCTATCTATCATCTATCTATCTAATCAAGGATTGGGAACGTTTGGCTCTCCAAATGTTGCTGAATTACAATTCCCATCCACCTTAGGGCCAATAACCAGGGGTAATGGGAGTCACTGTTCATCAACATCTGGAGGGCCAAATATTCTCCATGCCTGTTTCAGAGTATAACCCAGAAGACAGGGCCTGTATCTTAACAACTATTTTCTTATTTACATTAGTTTGAGTCAGATATGAATTATCATTGATTGCAAATGCAAGATAATTAATAAACTCCTGCAGCCAAGCTGGTGCCCAGGACTTCCATACACACTGCCCAGTGACTTTGGTGCTGCTAGCGCAATGGTTTGTTGTCACCCCTGGAGGCATACTCCATTGTCTTTCGAGACAGATGGATGCCAACAACAACCATTCGTATGGACATAAACTCAAAAAAAAAAAAAAGATTTCCATTTCAACATTTTCAGAATATTTTTCCTACATCTGTTCATATTTATTATGTAATTAAGAATTTAGATGTGTATTTATGCATGCTTTTAGAACTTTTCAAAAACTTTTTTTAAAAAAACACCGATATTTAAGGAGCACCTGAATAGAAATGATGAGTCCTTTGCAATGACATATCAAACTGGAAAATAATTGAATAATAGAGTACATTCGATTATTATTATTCTTAGAGTTGATATTCATGATTTCCCTTCAGAAGCAACCCAAAACAAAAAGTTTACTCTGAAGGAGCAGACCAGAATACCCTGCATTGTAGTTCCCATTGCATTGAAGCCATTCTACCTGAGTATATGTCTAATTCCATTCCTGCAATAAATGGGCTGCCTGCCAGTAACCATGAGGCTCTGCCACTGGGATGGGAAAAGCAAAAGCAGGAAGCGACTACAGATGTGTTGACTTTTGTTTAATGAACAAGCAGGTTGTGGAACTGCAGCATTCTCAATATCCAGCATGCAAGATCAAGTAGAATTAGTCAGCACAACCAAAAGTGATATTTTCATGGAGTACTTTTTCTGTCAATACATGGGCCAGGGTGTCTGTATCTCACTTTTCCACAAGAAGCTCTAGAAAAGAAATCAGTGTTAAACAGAAAAGCATCACTGAGAAGCTCTGGAAGAACAAACCATTATTGACCACAATAGAACACTGGGCTCAAACAGTGCCTAATTCTGTGTTCAGTTGGAGCTGTTCTAAGTTTTGCTAGATAATGATTAACAAGAAAGAGACTGGATCCTTTGTGGTTACAGTACATGAGCTCTATGCACATTTGCAGACTCACAAATCCTGAACTGTAAAGAACACAATGCATTCTTTCATCAACATCCCATTCCCATGTAATAAAAATAAACTTGCATAAAACTGGCTCTGGCATAAGTATTAGTAACTTCTTTACAAAACATGCTGCATCATATACACTGCAAGCACCAAATGTAACCATCAGCACCACAGATTTTAATCAGCGGCCATTTTCTTATCAACTTGAAAAACCAAAACATCCTCTCATCAGAAAAAAATGCCATCTGTGAACTTCAGTAACTGTTATCATGGTATTTTAACAGTGTCAACATACTATGACAATTTGGTTTCTATGAAAAGAAACAACTGAACAGCCCTTCTTTTGAGAGTAGAATAAAATTCCTTCAGTTCCTCTTTAGACCCATCTATTTTCTTTCTTTTTATGGAATGAAATCTCAGCTAGTCTGGAAACTGACCACTGGAATCTGTGACTTTGTGGTATTGTTTCCAAACCTAGAACCTAGCTCTTTTAAAGCTTGTTACATGATAAGCCAAAATGCTCCAGAATATAAATTACATACCCTCCAACATTTCTCCAATGAAAATAGGGACATCCCATTCCATAATGATAATTTTACTATTTATACCCCACACATCTTACTGGGTTGCCCCAGTCACTTTGGGCAGCTTCCAACATATATAAAAACATAACAAAACATTAAACATAAAAAAACTTTACAGGATTGCCTTCAGACGGCTCAGTATTTCTCCAATGAAAATAGGGACATTCTAAGGAAAAATGGGACTGGGGAGGCTTCTCTAAATCAGGGATGTCCTTGGAAAATAGGGACACTTGGAAGGGCTGAAATTATCAGGTGTTAACTTTCAGAGACATGGCCAGGTAGTGTTAAAAAACATTACTGCTTGCTGATTAACTGCAACCTCACCTCATAGCTTTGCCAAGAAAACATGTATTCTTGTATGTTTTGCCATCTGAGCCACAAACAAATGACTCAACTGGTGGGCACGCAAAATATTCTTCCTTTTGATTTATGATGCAGCTCCTCTGAAAATTAAAAAAGACAGTATTAATTAGGTGTAGCATCTTATGGCTGATGCTAATGTCTCTGTCTCAATCACTGATGCCCCCTTGCCCCACCTCTATGAGCTTACTAGGCAATGGCACTGTCAAGGAGGCAAACTGTGAAGATGGGTCCTGACAGACAGCCCAGGGCATAAACCTATAAAGCACCTGCAGAAATAGACATCATCTGAATTCCTCCAGAAAGCTTCTGGCCTCTGTGTCCAGGCCCAGGGGTACCCTGGGGAAATTATGGTGATAGTGGCTGCAACCATCTCAACCTGCACTCTTCTTCAGAGCACCAGGCCATTACAAAAGTTGTTTTTTAAAAGGACGCTAGTGTCAGCAGCAAAAGCTTCCCTAAGGCCCTTAGCACTAATATGGTGACAAATTCAGAAGTTCAAGGTCTATTCATGATAGTCACGCACCCCAAAGCCCAAAGAAGATCTGAGGCTTGTTGAGGCTGCTCAGGTGAGGGGAGGGGAGCCTTCCATGCCTCAGCTGAGCAGTTTAATGAGCCCCCACTGTGCCTCTCCAGCTCGCATGAGCCAGATCAGTGGAGTGGGGGGCTTGCTCAGGTGAGGCACAGAGAGGGTTCCACGTCTCAGGTGAGCAGCTTACCGAGCTCCCTCCCCTATTCTGCTTCGGCTCATGGTTGCTCAGCTGAGGTGTGATAGCTGGGAGGTTGAAGAGATTCAGCAAAGCCCCTCTGTGCCTTTGGATCATGAGGAGATCCTCTCTGGAGCACCTAGAGGATGTCCCCTTGGGGCTCTGGGGAGGGTCTCCTCATGAGCCGGAGGCACAGAGGGGCTGGTCAGGTCTCTGCCTCCATTTCCAGGGCCCAGCTGAGAGGTGCTGGAACCCTGAGTTCCAGCTGGAAAAAAACTTGTCACAGCAATGCTCCCTCAGAGCCACACAACTTCTAAGATTATGCAACCTACTAAGATTATACAAGAACATTACAATCACACAATAATAATTAGGGATTCATGGCAATGCTTGATGCAGATCTCTGTGTGTTTCCTTTCAGCTAGATCAACCATTTTCTGTGCAGGTCCATGGGGAAATGATTTGGAGTGCTCCAATATCTTCTTTCAGAGTGACATCAGCTGTGTTTTCTGCCATGTTCTATTGTACATGACAGAACTTGCACGCCTTTCTCTTGAAACAGAAGTGCCTTGTGTTTTCAGTGTTGATAAAAATATTTAGCTTTGGAACATAACAGCACCTAAAAACGCTTATGTCCCTGTGGAGATGGCAGCACTGAATCAGTGGTGCATGCCCTCCTGGCATGCACTCTTTACAAAGACCTGAGGAACGAAATTATCACCCCTCTTTTATTGTCCATTCCGGGTCGCCCAACCACTGCCACAGTGTCTTTTCTCCTGGCAGATCAAGAGGAGCAGATGACAGCAAAGGTTGAAAGGTTTTTTAGCTGAGGCAATCGGAAAAAGGTCCACTATTTGACTGCTGATTCAGGACTCTAAATTGTGTTTTATATAATCAACATTTTATGTTGTCCTGTGTATACTGCAATGTTCTTTTGTTGCTATGGTTGTTGGCTGACGCAAATGAAGTTTTATTCATTCATTCACAGCACCTAAAAAGCACACCTTGATTGTGCAGCTTTACGACACTGGAGACAGGGCTGCAGAAATAGCAAAAGGTCTTTGATCCCTTGCAACCCTGGACAACTGCACCACTCATCCTTAGGCCCCAGCATTTGCCACCACACCATGCCTGGTGCTCTCTAATGCCAGGTCTGATGAAGCTAAATAGGCAGCCTTGAGCAGCTTGTTACTGGCATCCTGACTTTGCCTCTTTGGAGCGGGGACATGACCCATGCAAGCCAGCCCTGTCACATAGTACTCCCAACCTTCTTACATGGATTGATCAGGTTCCCTACTATTGTGAACACTGAAGAACCAACATGGGTAGGTTCGGAGGAGGAGCTGGCTGAGTTAATCTCACTTGCTTCCACAGATACAAATTCAGAATGCCTATAGAGGGCTTATTGCTTAAACTAGGGATGGGGAACCTCAAGCCCATGGGCCAAAAGTGGTTCTCCAGGCCTATGTGGTCCATGGCACTGTCTGTAGGCCACTCCCTATCTGCATCCACACCACTGAGTGGCCTGGCCTTGCTTTGCACCCTCCTCAAGTGTTTTCCCCCTGGCCAGAATGTGTCACTGAATGCTTATAATGCCACTTGCTTGCCTGGATGGAGGAGAGAGAGGTATGTTTCAGTGTGTGTAGAAACTAGCCTACTGTAAAATCTGTATTATTGCTCCAAGCACCACAGGCATGTAGTCCTTGGAAGGTTTCCAAGGCCTGTGGGCTGAAAGGGTTATCTGCTCCTTTCTTAGCCTTACTTACTTCACCTCATTGTACCAACACAGCTATAGTGGCACTCTGAACTCCTGAAAAGAGGATGACACAAATATTACAAATAAATGAAAAATCCCTCAGCAGGTGGGAATATAGATTTTTAAAAAATTAAAAATGAATATGCCCTCAGCTGGTGATTTCTGGTATTTACCACACCAGGAAAAGAGGAAAAAACACAAAGTACTTTAACAGCTGGTATCATAAGTACCATCTCTTGCCACATGATGGGGTGCTGTCATAAGAAATATTCACCTTGTACATTAAACTGATGAACAGCCAAACCAAATGTTTGAAATACATTTTGGATTGCAATATTTTACTCATAAAAATGTGAATCATATGCAAGAACTAGTGTGTGTATTTTGGGGAGAGGGGGTGCATTTTAATGCTTCAATCCTGGACAGAATTACTAGGACGTAAATTCCATTGAACTCAGTGGTCGCTTAGGATTGTTCTTTAAAAGTCCATGTGAAAATTAGCAAGTGAAGAATGCAATGTTGGTCCAGTAAAGTTTGGAGCAGGAGAGATTAGGCAATTTGCTCCTAACTAAATGGGATTTCAACAGTTTCTCCTCAAATAAGACAAAGAGTAAAATGAACTCACCTTTGTTTCTTTAGCAGTGGAACCTAGAATTAGAAAATAATAATAATCCTCAAATGAAAAGAAGATAAAATATAAGAGATACATTAAATTAATGTTTCATTTTGCTTTAGAAAAACTAGACTTGTGAAATCAAATCCCCAATCTATAATTTACTGATGTGACATTTTTGGACACAATATCCCATTCTTTGAAGTTGTTAATATTGTGGGCTTTCATATTTATTCACACAATGAAATTGTGGGCAGTACGTCAAGGCTCTAATCCTCGCCGTATGTGCTGCTGTGAAGCTTCCTTTGATCTTGATCCAGAAGCTGTGATTAGTGCAGAATTCTGCAGCATGATTGCTGACAGGAGTCAGACAACCACTGGTTGCCAACTTGCTACTGGGCTAAGTTCAAGGTGCTACGATTAGTATACAAGTGGTACCTCTGGTTACAAACTTAATTTGTTCCGGAGGTCCGTTCTTAACCTGAAACTGTTCTTAACCTGAGGTACCACTTTAGCTAATGGGGCCTCCTGCTGCCGCCGCACTGCCAGCATGTGATTTCTGTTCTAATCCTGAGGTAAAGTTCTTAACCCGAGATGCTACTTCCAGGTTAGCAGAGTTTGTAACCCGAAGTGTTGGTAACCCGAGGTACCACCATATAAAGTCTTTAACAGCTTGGGACTAGTTTACCTACAAGGTCGCCCTGCCCCATATATGACCCCTAGATTGCTTTGATCAGTGGAACTGGCACTTTTACAGGTGCCACGTAATACTTGTTCCACATTTGTAAGAAATTGATCTTTCAGTGTGGTGGCACCCACAGTTTGGAATTCCCTGCCTATTGATATCAGGCAGTACTGACTTCACTTCACTCTTTTTGGCACCTGTTAAAAACATTTTTGTTTAGGCAAGCCAGTGCAGACATGTCAAATGC
The DNA here is from genome assembly GCF_027172205.1 of Podarcis raffonei. Taxonomy (NCBI): domain Eukaryota; kingdom Metazoa; phylum Chordata; class Lepidosauria; order Squamata; family Lacertidae; genus Podarcis; species Podarcis raffonei. The sequence continues at coordinate 50,608,601 of NC_070603.1, forward strand.
TGCCATGTGCTTTAAGCGAAGTTTTAACTTATTGTCGATTTTAATTATTTTTAAATGTTTTAATTAATTATTTTTACCTGTTTTTACTGATAATTTCACTGCTTTATTCTTTTTGTAAACCACTCTGAGGCTTTCCCCCTCACAACCGAGCTGTATATAAGTTTTAAAAATAAATAAATTCACAGTGTGCCTCCAGTTGACATGTTTAATTGACAAACATAACTGTGTCTGGATTGTACTACCCAAGAGCTATTGATTCTCATTGCATATCAGAAAAACAGGAAAAGAATGTGGTGTCTACAGTTCACATCTGTGCAGATTTTAGGGAAATAACCAAACATATGTACAAATAAATATGTAGGCCAGTTGTACCTTAATATTTCAGTTATACATTTTCCTGCAAAAGGATTTAGGAAGTTCCTCTCTGGTGAGCCGTTACTTGCCGCAGCGTTTAGATTTTACTTCAGTCCTGTTTAGGTGTTCACATGGACATATGCCAAGGGACTGATCAGGCTCACACTTGCAGACCTCATTTCTGTCCTCCATAACATTTGCACAGTGCCTGCATACAGAGACCCAAACATGCACAGGTCCCAGTTCACACAACCCAAGACCCTCTAGTTCCATGGTTTAGATACTTGCATGCAGGAGCATCTGCAAGTTTGAGTAAATGTGAGAGAAAATGGTACCCTTGGACATATGAGCATACAGAATGAACAGGGATCCACTGGGTAGTAGGTTACGCACCTGAGAAGCAGCACAGGATCAGAGCAAGAAGCACAAAGGCAGCTGCAAATTTCATAGTCTTGAAGAGTCTGTCGCACATTAGTGTGTTTCTCTTAATAAATCCCTAAGACTGGCTAACCAATGTGTATATACAGCTATATAAGGAAAGACGAAAGAGTGGGTGGGCAGGTTTTGCACATATATACCTTATTTGCAGTAGAGTCCCTACATGCTGAAATGGCACATAGTATTGTGAAATCTTTGTGATAGGGTGGTAGTTTCAGAGAACACCCAGAACGTTCTTCAAAAGCAGACTCAAGAATGCTTCTGTGAAAGCAGGACAAACATGAATTTCATTCTTGATCTTTGCACTGTGTATCTGATTAACAAGACTTGGATAAATGGGTGTGATAAGCAACTGCCATTTATAATGAAGCTCAGTATTTATATGGTGATTGAATCTCTAGCAAAAAGTCTCTGGCAAAAAGTCACCCTTAGCATGGAGTAATATGCCTCCTTTTTGTGGTGATGAATCCCTGACTAATATTAACAGATTCATATTAGGCATGGTCCAAGTAGTCAAACTTTGTGGTTGTAGCAGCAACAAAAGATGTGACTGGATAGGAGGAGCTAGAAACTGGTGACTGACAGAGCCCTCTTATCTTTCAACTCTTAAGTGGTATAGAAATACTTGAAGAAAAAGAAGTAATGGGGCATGTTTAATCTGTTGAAACTTTTAAATCTTTTAAAAAATCCACTTTAAAAAATTCTACCTTCTTTTTAAGATGCAAATAGAAACAACAACAAATTAGTTATCTGAGTTATAAACATCTCATTTTCCAATTTAATTCAAACCAATGTATTACTTACCACTGGCCATTGGGGATGGGATAAAGTATAAATAAATCTGAAAGGAGAAGCGTGGAAGAAATTGAAGGAGATGAGTAAAAGTGGATTGAGAGGTGTAAGGGTAGGGAAAGTATACACTGAATTGCCTTCCGGATCAGCAGTTGTTTCCCTAAAACATGAGGTTGTCACATTACCCCCCCAAAGCCAATGTCTCTACTTAGCTTGAAGAAAGCTGTACTTTGGGATTCCTTGCTGCAAAGAAATAACTGTGGCAAAGAATTCAGCAATTTCCAAAGAGAGAAAACTGAAAATAGTCAGTAGTTGCCCGCCAATTATGTTAAATTCTGCCTTCATCCACGTGCACTGCCATTTTGTGACTAGAGAGCTCCATTTTTTAGCCTCCCCAAGTGGGCCCTGGGTGGGAGGCAGAAGGTTTAAGAGCCCTTGAGTTAGAACAAGCACAGAACATTTGTAGGTCCTACAAAATCCTGGAAAACAGAAGTTTTGTTTAGCAAAGTGACATTTCAGAAAAAGATAGGAGAAGGAGACTGAATAAGAACCTAAAATTAGATTTGGGCAAAGAAGGTTTGTAGGGCATTGTCAGGAAGGAGGTAGCAAATCAAGATGTGGAAGGGAAACCCACCCTCCTCACTCTAAGCCCAAGGTAGGAGTGAGGAATATGACAGCTAACTATGAGCTCCTTACTATTAGCTGATACCACCTGTGTGTAACAATGGGAGAGGGGCATTAACAGATGGAAAGGGAACACAACTAGATAGAAGGTGCAAAACTTAAGAGGTCTACCTCACAGGCCATCTGGCTACTAATGGAAAGAAAAATGGCCTGAAAAATGGCAAATATTGTTCTATTGAAACAACAGAACCTGTGTCCCACACCAGATGTTGTTAGACTACAAAGTCCATCAGCTCAAACCAGCATGGCCAATAGTCAGTGACAGATTGGGGCAGCAGATTCACCAACTCTGTCTTAAATAGTTAGGCCATGATTGAAGATTTTTTGTTGCCCTCTGTGTTCTCCAAAAGTTCTCCACAAGGGTCAAGTCACTGAGCCACTGCTACCACAGTAACAAGGGCAAGAGTTTCTGAAGACCAACTCCTGGACAGAAGGATGTAGGCCTGAAGAGAGGGATTATCTCAGCTAGCTGTCGCTGCACAATTCTGGATCATTCATATTATGTATGGAGCTACCTTTGTTTTTAGGGGAAAGAATGAACCTCACTCAAATTGTTATGAACAGGTCAGAACCAAAATATACAACAAACGGAATAGGGATGGAGAAGTTGTGTCCCTCCAGATGTTGGACTCTAACTCCCATCAACCTTAGCCAATGGTCAGAGATGGCCAATAGTCAGAGATGATATAGTTCAGCAACATTTGGAGATGTTAGAAGAAATTAAGTTAGAACAAATGCAGGTGATTGCTGACTTGGATTTGTACAGGCAATGGATGGACAAATGTTTGGTTAAATATACAGTGTAATGTCTCTCACAAAACCAATCTGACACAGAGAGCAGCAAGGGTTTAAAAGAAGTAAGCCATTCAGTTTTGTCCCAATGTACTACATAGGATCCCAAACTGAGAACATACAGAGAAAAACCCTTGGGAAAAAACATGTTGAAAACTTCTTTTTATCCTGCATGAAGAAGGTTAATACAATCCATGGTATTGGTACCATCCTATCATGACTAGACAGCAGAGCTCGAAAACAGCATTACCAAAGGCGCCACGGACTTTGAAGAAGCACGAACTTAAGGCGAAATGGAGAAACGAGCTAATAATATAATAATAAATTTTATTTATATCCCGCCCTCCCCAGCCGAAGCTGGGCTCAGGGCGACTAAGAGGAAGACAAGTTTACTAAACCCTCACCGTGATCAACTTCCACCCAGAAACCTATGATACCACTGTGGAAGGACGTGTGGATCCAGAATTGGCCTCCACAGTCACATACAGATACATCATTAAGACTGTGTTTGTGGAAGACAATCTTACTTGGCTACGAGTGATTGCCAAAGAAGAAGATCATGACCGCAGGGCTCAAATGAAGAATCTCTCATAAAGCTGGTTATTGCTTAATAGCCTAATAAAGAAAATAACCTGACCCTCTCTATGAAAGTAAACTGGGGGGAAATGTTGAAGGAACTGGATGATCCAGAAAATCCAGTTTGTAGAGCAGAGCAATACATAAAAGGCAATAGGGTTTTGAATTAGAAGGATGGGTCCTCTGATTTTCAGTATAAGCAACATTTGAAGATTTGATCAAAGCTGTATTGCCTCTTCTGTTCAACTGCCATCATTCAAGTCACTGTCACTGTCACTGTCTCTGTCTCTAGCAAGGATTCAATCCTGGGCTCTAGCTCAGAAAACATGCTGCAAACATTTATACTAACACTGCACCTCCTGGATTTCTCTAAGGCCCGATACATAATGGTTAGTGCTTTCCCTGGGTAGGTGCCAGATGTGTTCTCTGAAAGATGTGACTGTGTAATTTGTGGAGGAGATACATAGGCTGTTGTAATGCTGGTTTGGGTACATTTGAAATTCAGCTCAGCCTTAGCAATTGTGAAGGAAGGCACTGATACAGTGAAGGGTCTTAATTACTAAGTGTAACTGCTCACAGCTGGGGAACTCCCCCATATCAGATGTTAAACCATCATCCTGTGTTGAGAGTTTTTCTTTCGTATTCTCCTTTACAGGCTTTACTTTTGAAAAATTTTGAGTCGTCAGAGTTGGAGTGGCTTCTAAATCAATTAGAGGTAGGAAGCGATTTTGGGTTTCCACCGCAAAGCAATGCTCAGCATTGTCACTCCCTCTTCTATTCCGGTGTGGCACCAACCTTGATAGTTTTGGTTTAGGGGATGATAGGGGCTCGTCAAAGTCTCTCAAGCGTTTGTTCTGACCCATACTTTCCTCAGGCCAAGGATTATACGATTCTTAAAATAACATAACATTTGACACACAAATAAGATAGTTAAGACCACCAGAAGATGGCACCGTGGGTGAAAGCTCCTTGGATGGATAATAATAGTGAAGTTTTCCTCTCCACTGCGGTAAAATCCACTTACAACATCAGTCTTTCGTGGACACCTCGGACCCAGTTTGCAGAAGCTTTTCACGAGGGGAACTATTGAAATGTGACAGCCTCAAGATGTCTAGGGGGTAGGGTGCCAAATGTCCTGGCTCCACTGGCCTCTCTCAACCCTCTATGACAGCAGCCTGGGCACAAACGATGACTTATCCAGGATTTAAACACCACACAGCGTCTTCCTCTTAAGCCCTCTCTCCAATTAGGATAATGGCGTTCTCTTCTCTTTTAGCAGCCGAGGCCGGCCCGCTGATAAGAGAGAAACAAGGAGCAGTCTGCAGCAATCTGGAGCAGGGCCAAATCTCTCAGAAAGTTGCCATAGCATGTAGCTGCAGCAATTATAAAAAGCTTCAAAGACTGACTGGGTCAGTTAAGATAAAATATAAAGGATTAAAAGAAGATTAAAAGAAATCCGAAGAGCACCGGTAAGCGCGTCTTACCTCGGCGCCATGTTGAAAAACTCAGCGAAGGCACTGATTCTTTTCACTAGTTGGGACGAGGGCGGGGGAACAGCCGCGATGGCACCCCACCGGGATTGCACTGTCGGGGGCGGTGGGCTCCCCCCGCACTCCTCTTCCTCCACCAGTGGCTTACACACCAACACTTCACCTTTGCAGATGTTCACACCAATGCAGAGATGTCTGGGCTAGTCAGCATAGCCCCCCCCAGCCCCAATGTATTAACAATGCTAGCTAGTTAATTAATTAATTTACCGGTATATACTGCTGCATATTTCAATGGAAATCTCTTCTGAAATGAGCTGATAAGCTGCTAATATTTACTAATATTTAGATCAGGTTAATTTCTATATTTTCTGGGACTTTATTCTTAGAATAAGCCTGAAGGCCATCAGTTGATCATCACTGATCTTGATAACAATTGTTCAATCATTCCATCTCTTCTGGGCCAGCACAATAGAAAGAACACTACATTGCCAAGACTAAGCGGCAACTGTTGTAAATCCCTATAAAGTACAAAGTATGACCTATGATGCCAACTTCCCCTGTTTTTTAGTGGAGCTGGTTGGGAAAGGAGTAACCTTGTAACCTGGTTGGGAAAGAAGTAAACCCTAGCATACCATTTCTGGTTTATAATGTCAGTGAAGCATGGGAAGGTGATTTCAAAATGCTGAGAATCTGACCTTTGTATTGTTACGTGCACTGGATCCATGGCACTTGCTGAAAGCGCAGCTTTTTGCTGGGGATGGGGTGGTGGAAAGAAAGATACCAGTCACATTCTAATTCAACATTCCAGTACAAAACAAGCAGCATCAGAGATATACCAAATATACTATGAATAATATGTCTTGAGGTTTGGGGACAGGGGAGAAGCTACATTAGGGGACTATCAGAGGAGATGAACCATCAGTCACTTTGAGGAGGATGAAAGGAAGCCAACAGAAGAACACCAGAAGATTCTACTGGATCAGGCTATGTGCCCATCTAGCCTGTTCCCAAAGTGGCCAGCCAGAAGCCTATGCAAGCAGGACCTACATGCAACAGAATTCTCCCCACTTGTGGTTTTTAGCAACCCGTTTTCAGGGGCACACTGCCTCTTTATAGTGGAGGTAGAACTTAACCATCATAGCTAATAACCATTGATAACCTTATCCTCCATGAATTTGTTTCATCCTCTTAAAGTCACCCATATTGTTGGCCACCACTACCTCTTGGGGGAGTGAATTTAGCTGAACTATGCATGGTATGAAGTCATAGTGCCTTTTGTCTGCCCTGTATCTTCCAACATTCAGTTTTATAAGAAAGGAAAACTTTCTCTGTCAGCTTTCTCAAAACTAAAAAGCCCCAAATGTTGTAATCTTTCCTCATGGGGAACTTGTTCCAGCTTCTTGATCATGGGTATGCAAACTAAGGCCCGGGGCCCAGATCCAACCCAGTCACCTTCTAAATTGGCCCACGGACGGTCCAGGAATCAGCGTTTTTTTTACATGAGTAGAATGTATGCTTTAATTAAAAATGCATCTCTGGGTTATTTGTGGGGCATAGGAATTCGTTCATTTCCCTCCCCCCCAAAAAAAATATAGTCCGGCCCTCCACAAGGTCTGAGGGACAGTGGACTGGCCCCCTGCTGAAAAAGTTCTTGATCATTCAAAGAGACAACTGCCTTCTGACAGCTCTTTGGCATAAGATGAGAAGCCAGTCAAAAAGATAGTTGAGTTTAGGTAGTTGAGAAGATCGTTGAGTTTAGAGCCAGATTTAGGCACAACGGTACTAAATTGGATGCAATACCAATCAAATGGGGCAATTTCAAACCTGTAATTAAACTGTTAATTTACTGTTACCAAAAGACAACTCATGTTGATGATAACTACATAATCCTGCTGTTGAATCCAAAGGGCTGCGAGATGAATGGAAACAGCCACTACTCCTGTTCTGCAAGCTCATTTGCACAAAAGTTTGCACAGAGCTATAAAAGATATTGCAGTTCATGAGTCACAACCTCTTCTGCAAGCAGGAAGACATGCCTGGTTTTATTATTTTTTTTATTGCATAACTCTCTAGCACTGGCAGTGGTGGACCTTCAGGTCTCAAATTTTAGTGGCACCCTGTGTGATGCCAAGATTTGGTGCCCCCCCACCTCTTGCCTTCCATTCTCCATCATAGTTGTCACATACGCACACCAGAACCCCTGAGGCTGGTGCAAATCGGTTGCACTCCCCTAAATCTGCCTCTGGCACAGGCTTCCTCAACCTTCCACTCAGCTTGCTTAATTCTTCAACTGTACATGCTCAATCTGTCCTCTGAAATCAACAGGGATTAAAAGTTTATTGGTTGGATCATGCCCAATAACTTTAAGAGCACTAAGATGCTAACTTGCAAGCAAAATAAAAATCCTTCCAAGTTTTTTCGGAAGTTACAGTACAACCCTATTCATGGCTATTCAGAAGTTGAGACTGGTTGAATTCAGTGTGTCTCACAGGATTTAAGCCTTAGTTACATTTGTAGGGCGGGGGGGAGGGGGGAATGCATGTATCATAAAGGAGATTCCTCACAAAAAAGTCAGTTTGGAATAGATTAGGTGAAAACAAGTGTCCCAATCTGAAAAATATAGTGGATTTCTATAAACCTTTACAGCCAGATCTCAGCCCTGATGTGAGAAAATCTGTGAGTACCCAGCTCCTGAGAATAGAAGCATTACAGATTGCTATTATTAATCCATGAGGGAAAAAATGATCATTGTCAGAAACCTATCAAAGTGATGAGAGTCAGAAGTGATTATCCAGCTGCCAGTGTGATTGATGTGAAAAAGCTTGTGTTTTTTTTTAAAAAAAGACTAAATGTTATTCAAAAAATGTAATTAGCATTTCCGTTCTCACTGGGAGGGATTTTCCCTTATCCATTCTTAATATGTCACATGAAATGTGGTCTTTGGAAATCATACTCTTATCATGATGAAGGATGTGCCCAGAAGAATATATATATGCCAGAACTTTGCAGAGCTTCATGTGTTCATTGTCTGGGTTTAGTACTAACCGACAGTGTACATACCACCATGAAGACGACACACGCCTTCACCCTCTTCAGCTTCCTTGCATTTTGCTTCTTCTTCTCAGGTGAGTAGCCTTTAATTCTATTCCCTGATGGTTGCAGTACCTTCTGGCCTCTTTTTGTTAGCTCAGGGCCATGGATTCCATTAGATACATTTCTGTGTAGTTTTAGACCAAGAGGTGACCCACCAGACCCTCAAGGCTTGTAGAACTCTGAGCACAAGTAGCAGGTTTGGGGACATGGCCCTGGAGAGGCCGGGAGCACCTGCAGCTACAAATGTGGTTTGCAGAAAGGTCTCCTCCTGACACTTTGAACAATCTGTGGGAAGAGAGGGGCAATTAAAGGAGTTCCTCTGAGCTCAGGTACTGTGACATGTGGGCTGGCGTTCAAGAAAAGTTATTTAGACATTTTGCAGGTTCCGTCTGAAAAAGCTCACTTCCTTTCCACCTTCTCTGAGCCCATCAATTTCTATCATTCACCTGCCCCCCCATCCCCAAGAGGTAATGAAATGCATCATCCTTCAGAAAACGGGCAGGAATAGGATGCTGATTTGCTTTTGCTGGTTTATATGTATAGATGCACATTTAGCAATAAGAACTTAATGTGCTTATTTCAGTGGGAAGACAATGCATTGTATCATTTCAGGGAAGGCTGTGACCAGGTGATAGGTGTGCCTGCTCAGTTTCCTCCCCAGCTGCTAAGCATTGATGGGCAACGCCAAGGCCCTTACTCTCCCTTCTTTATCATCAATTCAGTCCTGAACCAGACAGCACTTTGACAAAAAGACTGTTTCTAACACAAGGCTATGGCAGCCCTTCACATACAGGGCTGTCTTCCTTGCTAGATTCCCCAAGAAGAAGGAAAAGCCTCTCATTGAGAAAGGCGATAACAAGTGGCTTATTCCAGCTCTCCTTTGGGGGACTACAAATCCCATGATGTCGAGTGGGAAATGAGTCACAATTTGATATTTCCAAACTATAGGGAAGCTGTAGTGGTAACCCCAGATAAATGGTAGGAAAATGGGACAAGGATGGGTCCTACACAGCCTCTCTGCAGTTTGAACTTGCATTCTGTGTATCATTTCCCACCATACACGATGGGACTAGCAGCAAGCAGCAATGAGCACAAGCTCAGCTTGCACTTCCCCATTGTCAATCACTGAATGAAGTGCACGAGATTCCCTTACATAACATGTTTGATCTACCAAAGTTAATCAATTATTGAAATATTGGCAGCAGGGGCTATAAAATAAGCAGAGAGAGAGAGAGAGAGAGAGAGAGAGAGAGAGAGAGAGAGAGAGAGAACAAAAATGAATTCCACACATCCCCTATGTACTGCAGCAAATGTACCTTTGAATCTATGGAACTATGGATCTATGAATCTAGTTTTTTGAGTTAATGCCTATAACTCCATTTTATATAGAAATATGTTACATGAACTGTATTTCCATTCTAGGGATTTCTGGTGATCATGGACAGAAGGTTAGTGCCAACCATTTTTTAAATTAAGGTTCATATTTGCTCAAAGCTCATTTAGGAAGCCCTTGGAGACTACTGACCCTTCCTCTTCTGTTCTTTCATATGCACACAGATCCTGATCCCATCTAACAATGGGCTGCTTTGCATATTCTAGTCCTAATCAGACTGTTGGTGATGACACCAATAATTAAAGATTATTTTGGGAAAGCAAAAGAAAGGAACAGGGAAGCTAGATTCATTCCCGCACCTCCCCTCCCCCCCAAAACCCCCTGTTAATGCTTAGGCCAATGATTTGGTCTGAGTTACTGGCAGTAATACTTCTGCTGCCCACAATGTCCTGGAAGACAGCTCACCTGGGCATTTTGTGCTCCACTGCTTTATTTTCCTCAGGGAGCAGAAGAGGTTACTGATAGGCTAGACACCAGTTCTGCTTACCATTCTGTGACTGTTTCTTGAACCTCTTTGTAAAGGTAAAGGTAAAGGGACCCCTGACAGTTAGGTCCAGTCGCGGACAACTCTGGGGTTGCAGCGCTCATCTCGCTTTACAGGCCGAGGGAGCCAGCGTTTGTCTGCTCTGCAGAGTGTTTTTCCGGGTCATGTGGCCAGTATGACTAAGCTGCTTCTGGCGAACCAGAGCAGCGCATGGAAACGCCGTTTACCTTCCCGCCAGAGCGGTACCTATTAATCTACTTGCACTTTTTGGCATGCTTTCGAACTGCTAGGTTGGCAGGAGCTGGGGCCGTCTCAGTTTTTCCTCATTCCTGGCTCAGTAGATTTACCCTAATTAAACTGGGGTCTGCATCAGGGTCAGCAACTTTAGACCACTTCTGAAACACTCCAGGGGCCTTGCTCGTTTGCACTCACACCATTGGCTTGCTCTTTTATGCTCACTCTTTTGACAGCAATGAACCATCTTTCCATGCTTGAAAAGGAGAGGTTGCACAATATTTTAAGGGGAAGTTGCAGATGTGTACAACAACAGGCTGTGCTGGTTTGCAGGAAGGTTTCACAGCAGAGGAATAGACATACTGAAATATAATAAACATATTTATCAATGTGAAATAATACTTATAATGCCTTCGGCAGGATGAATGCATCGAGTTTCCCAAACCAGAGAAAGGTGGCCAGATTTTCTGCACAGATGATTATAAACCTGTCTGTGGTACTAATGGTGTGACTTACCCTAACAGATGCGCACTCTGCGCAGACCAGTGAGTAAATCTTCACACAGCTGTTTCTACCATTTCCTTGATGAAACATGTCATTTGATTCATTTATTTTATTTTATTTTTATATAACAGTGTCAATTTATTTTTAGGGCAGCAGGAGTTCACGTTCATATAAAACATGATGGAGAATGTAAAGGAAAGGTAATCACTACTAATAGGTTACTTTTTAACAGCAGTGATACTGTTGCAATAAAGAACACAGGACTGTATATTTCTCCAACCTGTGTGGAAAACTGCAATCTGTGGAGAACTGGAATCCCATATTATCTCTGTCATGTGCTTTAAAAAAAAAATCCCACCCTGCCATCACATTTTATCTGTTCCCACATGGCCAGCAATTTTAGGCAAATGCTCCCCTCTGCTCTGTATTACAGCCATTGGGTGCCTTTTCCTTCTGAGCCCCTTTCTCTCCTGTTCCTGGTGTTACTCCCTTTTGCAGCTTCCATATAATGGCTGCATCTGCATTGTGTTCCATGTTTGTGCATCGTTTCAGCCATATGTTTGAGAAAGAGATATTCCATACGTCACACCTTTGATTCCAAAGACAGAACCCTGCTGAACTGTGCAGAATTTAATGGGCTTGGGAAACTCGCTGCATTCATTCTGCCGCAACAAATTAAATGTTCCAAGTTAAGCGACTGAATAACTGAAAGAGGACTATGTATTGTGTTTAATTCCTTTGATGGTTACGTAAATTACTTTGGCAAGGACCGAGCTTCATCATAGTCTGTACTGTTAGTTCCAGATATTTGTTTGCGATAAGGAAAAGTAGCAGATTGTTGTTCCGGTTTCTGTCACGTCTTGCAAATTCAGAAGTAGGGAGGATGCACACAGCTTAGAAAATGGCCATTTCTGCACCAAGAAGTGTTTGTTAAAGGGCCCTGAAACACAGCCCACTTTCGAATGACAGAACCTTGGGAAAGGTTCTTGGAAGCTTGGGGTTGGGTGGGCTGCTTCCTTGCCATCTTGGGACTGTAACCAGATGCAGATTGCATTGCTTCTCCAGTAGCCAACTCCCCCCCCCCCACGCCCTTCCCTGGTTCCGTTTACCATCCAGCCTGGCGAAAAGTTCTGGACAACTTGAAAGCTTGCACATTTTTGTGGCATTTTGGTGCTGCCTTAACATGGGCTTTGGCGGTGTTCTTATGAGCCAAGATAGCTACCCTTATTTCTGATGCCAAGACAGTCTAAGACAGACCTTCTAGCCTACATGCCGACACACAACAACACTATCTCATTTCCTCCACTGAGTCCCAGCGAGTCTGCTGAAATCCTGAGCAGGTGTCAGCAGGTTGTTTGGGATGGAGAAAGGAAAAGAAGTTGAGGCTTACTCCAGTTCAGTTGGAGGTAACTGTGGGTGGATAAATCTGATTTGGATGAAGGGGACAACTGGAGTTGCATGTGGGTGCACCCCACCCCTGTAAAAGATTGGGCGTTCTTCAGGTCTTCTGTACTCCTATACTAGAAGTACAGTATAGGTTTTATGTTGCTACCTACCAGGGACGCTTTCACAGTAGATTTCTTGCGTCAACAGCAGCTTGGACTACCTTAGAGCTCCCTTTCAGATCCATGATTCCAGGATTTGATGACTTAATTCCATGTGCTGCTTTGCTTCAAAAAACAGATGAAATAGGCATGTTCTCTTGTATTGATATAACTTGTATAAAGCACCACAGTACAGACTTCTGGCAATGAATGGATATGTTTAGAATATTTTCTGTTTGCTCTTTCTTATGGAATGCTATCATGAGCTTCATTTAAATAGTAGTACTAATCCAAGGGTTTTTTGAGTTCCAACCAACTAAATATGAGATCAAGAAAAGGATGAGGAAAGTATCTGGCACTTTCCATAATAGCAGTCAGTGGATACGTTGTTCTTCCTTTGAAGCAATATACTAATATCAGTAGTGCATGTACAATTTTCTTTCTTTACATGTATTGTTGATATTAGTAAACTGAATTAATATTTGGGTTTGTTAATAGTATTTTGAATGGCATGTTGCTTTGTTAATGTACTACTGGGTGATTGACAATGGCCTTTGGCTGAGGAATAAAGATGTGTTATTTGTAAAGATTGCATTCAATCACTAAGTGCTTTGCTACTATTTCCTTAGCCGGATGTCTGCAGTAAGTTCCCCCAACAAGAGAAGGGCAAACCAATTGTGTGTACCAAAGAATACCGTCCCGTCTGTGGTACCAATGGCGTCACTTATGCAAACTTATGTCTCTTCTGTGCAGCAAAGAGGTCAGTGACTTTCCCAACTTTTTGTCAGGTGCTGAAATGACAGGTTCTCCAATGTGGAGCATGTATTGTAGGCATAATGCCACAGGCTCATTCCATGCACAAATATTCTGAGCACATGAGATACTTACCATCCTATCTGTGGAGTTACCTATCCAAACAAGTGGGTTTTCTGGGCAGCAATGAGGCCTGTAAATTTTTCAATCGATGGAACTCTAATGGCAGATCTCTCATTGTGTGCTGGGCATACAGTGCTGCAAGCCACTTCCATGCATGAACATTACGAGGGTTTTTGTTATGGGCTGGTGGCTCTAAGCATTTGTTTATTTGTTTGTTTGTTTGTTTTAGGGACAGTGAAGTTCCTCTTGACATAAAGCATGAAGGAGAATGTAAGGTAAAGGTGAATTCTGGATTTACAGATCATTGGGCAGGATTCACTTAATGAACCTTGTCAGCTTGTGCAACAGTATTCCCTTCCCCCTCCCCTTGCGCCCCCTTAAACTGGCTGCACAGAGGTTTGGGAGAACCCCAAGAATAGCATGTGGGGGGAACAAGGGGGGATGATTCCATTTGGCAGACTTGCACAGACAGAACGTTCATAATAGTGCAGTGTTGAATGCTGCCCAAAGGTTTTTAATACTCTTAATTGTGCTATTATTAATTGCTCAAGTGCCATACAGGTATTTAGACAGATTTTATACTGGGAACATGAGCAAAGGCCACCACCAACAGTATGCATTCTTTCACAGGATGTGTGCAGTAAATTCCCAGAGCCACCTAAGGGCCAGGCTCCTAAATGTACATTGGAATGGAAACCTGTTTGTGGCAGTGACGGTCAGACATATGGCAACTTGTGTGCATTTTGCCATGCGAGAAGGTGAGTAGATCAAATAAAGGTCCTTCTGTAACAAAAAGTGGCCTGCGGGTTAGTGGAATCATTTTTCTAGTTCAAACTATGTACGAAATATGTATGAAATACGTACAAAATATGTACAAAACATGTAAGAAATTCAATTTTACATTAGAACTCTCAGAAGGAGGAGGGAGTTAACCCCTGGATGCATCTGAGAAGGATGCAATAAAAACATCCACTGTCAACACAACTGACCAGATCATGTATTGCATGTTGAAATTTATCTTATCTTTTTCAGACAAAGTGGAAACACTATCACAATAAGCCACAAGGGTCCATGTAAGGGAAAGGTAAATCAACTGGCTTTATAATTCTCTGTGGCAGCTTATGCTTTTCTTACTAAACACTTTATGCAAGAGGCTGAATTAGTACAGGAGAATTCAATGGAAATACAACCTTTTCCAAAAGGAAAATAGTAGTGAGAGTCTGGAGAGATCACACAGATGTGCATGATTTTGCAAGTGTGGCTCTGGAGATAAAGTAAGTAAGTATCTCCTTAATCCATTCCCATTTTAGCAAAATAATTTCCTATCCATTTCCACATATGATGCTGGCCATCTAGATGAGTAAATCACCTTCTTTGTAAATGATAATCTTTGACCAATGCAATTCAGTGTATCAGGTTTATGATATGGAAACGTTTTGTTGTGAAGGGATGGATGTCTTTAGAATGCTCTGTCATGGCTTTGAAAAGACAAACCTTTTTGCTTCTTCGTGGAATCTACTTGCTTCCTCACGGAAAATCAGGGGTTTATATTAAAATGTAGAATTCACAAATCTTGTGTTGCACATCATGAACCTTTTCATGTTAATAAGGGATGTTTGAGGAAACATTCTGTATTTGGTTTCACAGGACGAGTGCAGTGGCTTCCCAGTCCCACCTAAGGGCAAGCCTGCTATATGCACACTTGAATTAGCAGAAGTCTGTGGCAGTGATGGTGTGACATATCCAAACAAGTGTGTGTTTTGTGATGCCAAAAGGTGGGTATATTTCTGTTAACCAGTGTATGAAAATATTTTAATGTAAGTCACTTTGAGCTACTTGGTAAAAAAACAACAACAACAACAACAATAAAAACAACAACAAGAGAGTAATAAAGCTGTTGTTGGAAAGAAAGCATACAATTTATACATTTCAAAATGCCTAGCTATGAATTCAGTACATGAATATGCTGTTTTTCCTGGAGAAAAAAGGAAGACTTAGATTAATGCAAGCTAAATCACTGGGATTTACTTAAGGGGGAAGTCCTTGGTTCATCTAAGGATGCACTAGTGAAAATAATCATGTAGTGTAAAGGCCCTTGGGAAAGGGGGGGAAACAGTATTTGAATAAATGGGGCCTATTTTTCCTCTTAAATTTTTAGACATTTCCTAGAGAAGGATCAAAAGGGAAATGGTTGGAAGATAAGTCCTTGGTACATCTGGGAACAATACACTGCAAACATCTCTTGTCAGTATTACTGTGTAGTCTCCATGCCAAAAAATTATCACTTTCTTTTTCAGGAAAAGTGGCGGCAAACTAACGATAAAGCATGAAGGGCCCTGTGAGAAACAGGGACAAAAGGTGAATCCACTTGCTAACATAATTTCCTGATGTGGGATAATGCTCCTCAGTACCCCTTCCAAATGTAATCTCCTAGGCATTCAAGAAATAAAAACTTCCCCTCCAAAGAGAGTCTCAAAACATGACAAAATACATATTCACTTATGAATAATAAGCCTCAAGGAATATGGCACATTCTAATCCTTAATAAAAAAAAGGTATTCAACCATTATTCAGCCTTACATGCCTTCAAGTCATTTGGCTTTGAGTTGTTATCTGAATCCTTAGGACTGAAGTGAAAACACCGCTCTTTGCACTATGTCAAAAGCTCACACAGGTGTTGCTACTTACAAAACACTTACACATTGGCAGATTTTTCCCTTGGAGAAATCCTCCAGTTTCTCCAGTTTTTGTACCAACATAACACATGCACCTTGGTAGGCAATTGCATATAGAATCTTGCCTCATGGTGGTTAAACACCCAGGTGATGAGGGCTGTGGTCATGAAGCATGTTTTTTCACCTTTTTCTTTTTTGAGGGGAGGAGCAAGTTTAGTCATTGCATGGTCCCAAAAACCATTCAGACTAATATTATTGTTCATTATAAAACAGCTAACTACAGCTGAAAAACCAGGACACATCTACACTTATTTTGGTCTTTGATTTCCTCTGTTGGTCCCATGACTTCTAGGCACAGGTCTAAGCAGGGGTTGTTATTTTGGTCCTGCTGTTTTCTCTGGGGAAACCTGTGGTTTAACACTGAATTGGAACAAATATCACCCTGCTCAGTCCCATGTCTAGAAGTCACAGGACAAACTGAGGAAATCTCAGACCAAAAAAGAAGTGTGAAGGAGCCCTCAGAGTGTGAGAGAAGAAAGGGAGGGTGAAAGGAAGAGGAAATAAATGAACTGAAGGCTCAATCCCCGTTTTCCAAACTACTATGTATCTGAAATCTCTTAACTTGGAACTGAAGGATTGGATGGATTTATGTCTGGCCTGACCTCTCTGATATAACAATGCTAACATTTTATTTTATTTTCCCAGGGCGAATGAAAGAAGACTTAGTGGAAAGCAGCAAGAATTACTTTTAAACTGAAGAAAGATACTCTCTGCAAATATCTTTATTTTCTAGTTTAAAGAAAAGTTTTTCCTGATCTGCTAATAGAATAAACTCAAAGCAACTAAATTCTCTGCCTTTGTTTTGTTATCAACACTACCCTGAGAATGAATCATTCCATGAAGTTGTCATTTTTATGCATTCACCATTTACAGGTTTTGTTCAAAAATTCTTGGTTCTAACTTTTTAAAAAAAATATACATAAAATATAGCAAAACAGCAGCACCTGTCTTCCATTAGCATTATCCGTTGACTTGAAATCAGAATCAAATACATACAAGATTACCCCTTCAAAATGTCTATTAGAATGGGAACAGCATGATATGTCTCTTAGAATGAGAGTCAACCAAGAGACACGACTCCTTCAAAATGATTTTAAAGTCTCATTTAACTTAACAATATATATCTAACAATATCAATATTATCCTGTTCAGAGCAGCACTAGAGTACCATCAATTACCAAAATACAAGTTACAGCTGAACAAACAATTAATGGCAACAGTAGCTAGAACAAGTTGAGACTCCTTCAGCCGAGAGTGACAAAGAATTGCTACTCACTCACGTAAAATAATACATCCACTTAACTCTTGGAAGGAGAGGGCAAAAGAACTCATAGAATTGTACCTACCATGTCACCATGCTCTCACCATGAGGTCACAACTAAAAAAAGGGAGGAATTTCAAAATGGATGCATCCTCTGTGAATCCCACTCTGATTGGCAGGAAGGGTCAAACAACAATAAAGGGTTGGCCTTCATCCAATTTCCAAGCACACTATCTGCCAGCAGTAATCTCCCATCCCTGATACATTTGGGTGAAATAACCTTTCACTGGGAAAAAATCAAAGTCCAAAGGGAAGGACATGGGGCTGCTGGTCCTTACAGCTCTTTGATAACTCACATGCACTCTGCTAACAGATCCATTAGGATGATGGTGTTCCTGTTGTTATGCTCCTCCTTCTGCCACTTCTGCCTGATGGTGAAACGTTTCCCCTTTCCCACTTTTTCTTTTTTGTTATTTTAATTGACCCAGAGAATTTTGATGATTTCATGATATGAAACAGTTCTGTTAAGAGGTTAACAATGCGGCCCTACAAATTTCCTTGTAGCTGTTTATTTAAACAAAAAAGGAGGGAGGAGACATCCTTCTTTGAAATTTGAACTTTTTATCACAAATTCTGTACTGCAAAAGTGCAAGAGGGAGAAAAAACCTATAGTAAATCACTTCCAGCTTTATTGAGTGGGTAATGAGACAAGAGGGGGTACCACTTTCCAAGAGAGAATGTTGGCAACTCTGAAGGTTAATATTCCAAGGCAGCTCTCCTCACATAATTTCTTGCCTTCCAGTACCATCCATAAGCCACTAATCAATCAAGTGCACTATCTTACCATTCAGTGAATTGGGACCAACTTACCTGACTAAGTATCCTTAGGTCCATACTTACATAGGTGTGATTCATGCAACCTCCCTGCCTTTTCTACACCAGTGACAGACCTTGGGGTCTCAAATTTCAGAGGTGCTCTGTGTGAAGCCAAAATTTGGTTACCCCTACCTCTCACCTTCCATCCTACATCATAGTTGTGACACCCCCTGTGACACTCCTGCAGGGGGTGACGGTTTGGGGGGTGGGAGAAGAATCACAAAAAGGTCCAACTTGTGTACAGCCTACACTTGGGATGAATACCTTATTGTGTGCTGGAAAGAGGCATATGTACCCTCACTACACAAAGTGGTCCTTTCGTTTCTCATTGTTGCAATGAGAATTACTGCAAATTCTTTATTATAAGTTCCAGTTGTTATTTATCAACATAGTAATCTTTTGTGGCATGAACATGGGTTATCTCAAAACTGATATACCATGACTGTTGACAAGACACCAGAGCTTTGATGTGTCTGTGTGGGGAGGGGGGAATGTTCAAAATCCCATTATATAAAGCTATTGTCTTTGAAAAGCAGTAGTCTTCTTGCTGCCTTACGTCTGCCACAGGTGAAATAACGTAAGAATGTTCATTGTTAGAGAGCATTGAGATAAACCATGTTTTGATTTAGGTAAAGGAATGTGATTGCTTCTATAGATATCAAGCACTATAAGTGTGCCCA
Organism: Podarcis raffonei; assembly: GCF_027172205.1. Classification (NCBI taxonomy): domain Eukaryota; kingdom Metazoa; phylum Chordata; class Lepidosauria; order Squamata; family Lacertidae; genus Podarcis; species Podarcis raffonei. The sequence goes on from NC_070603.1 coordinate 50,627,407, forward strand.
TAATTGCTGCCAATAAGTTCTTGGGCTGAGCAAACCGCTAGCTGAATCTTGAGAGAAAAGAACTGTCTTCATTAACCATGAAGATAAAAATATCTGTGATTCTTTCCCTAGCAAACTGTTGCTTCCTTTTAGGTAAGTATACTCTCCAGCTCTCTGTAATCAAGGACCACTTTAAACATTTCTTTTTATCTAGATGAGGCAAAGAAAACAGGAAAATGGGTGTTTTACAATGGATTTTAAAATATATGTTTTTGCCACTTTGGGCAAAGCCTTCAACAACCTGGAGTTCTCCAGATGTTTTGGACTTCAACTTTGCTCAACCAAACCCATCATAGCTGTGCTGGCTGGGGCTGATGGGAATTGTAGTCCAAAGAGTCTGGGCAGCACCAGGTTGGGGATGGATTTGGTAGCTGATACATTCTCTCTTCCTGGTGCCTGGATCCACGATTAGGAAAATGGGGGTGGAGAAATATGTGCACTAATCTTCAGATTTGGGGGAGGTGGGTAAAGGAAAAAGTAATATATAAACTGGCCCCAAGGAACAATTGATGTATTTATTTCAAAATGCTATATTAGATAATGGGAGAAACCCATTGCATGCATGTGTCACCATACAAAATTGTATTGTAGTCTTGTATTGCAGTTCCCACTATGTATTGTACTGTGATGTAATCCCCATTGTGGGAATTCGCTGGAGCAAATACAAGTTCAGATTGCAGTTAATTGCTCCAAGATCCTTATCAATGAAGTCTGAATCCAATATTGTACAAATATTATCGGGCCTTTTTTATTTTATTTTATTTTACAAATGTGTAGTTGTAGCTGTAGTAGTAGTAACAGCAGCAGCAGCAATATTACACCCCACAGCATCAAATCGCATGCTGCTTTACAAAGTGACATAGCAAAAAAAAAAAAAATCCCTGCCACAAGGAGCTTAAAGTCTAAATTCTCGCTTCAAATTTATCAGAACATTTTCTTTGCCAGAGATAACATTTTAAAATTCTGTGAAATTTGAGTTAATCATGTATTTACCACATTTGCATATTGTGTTTCTGTAAAAGGCAAAGCATGGGAGAGCAGGGGGAAGAAATTCATGTGCCGTCTCTTTTATAGCATTATGTAACAAAGTTACATACTGTAATGGCCAAAAGAGGGAACATTCTGGGATGAGAGGAAGGTCGCACCAGCTCACCTCTGAGATGGCTGCTGATGGAGGCAATTGGGTTGACTGGAGCCTAAGAGCAGCTGGCTTCAGGGGGGGCCTTTGGTGTTTCACTTTATCCTCAGGCCATGTACATACCATACATTTAAAGCGCCCCACCAAAGTATCCTGGGAACTGTAGTTTGGTAAGGGTGCTGGGAACTGTAGCTCTGTGAGGGGGTAAATTACAGTTCCCAGGATTTGGAGTTGTTGCTTTAAATGTATAGTGTGTATGCAGCCTCTGATGCAGCCAGATAAAGGGATTGTGTTTTTTTAAAAATACAAGTCAATCTTTTAGAGCAACAGGCCATGTAAGACCACAGAGTATTCAGCATTTTTTAAAACGGTCAGAAATGTGAAATGCCAAAGCTAATTTTCAACTTCTGGAAATTAGCCTTTCTTGTTGAAAACTCAAGAATGTAATAAAATACAGGAGATGATTGCCGGTACATAGGTGATGATTGGTTGTTCTTAATACATTCTCAAATCATTTTACAGGATTGGTTGTTCTTAATACATTCTCAAATCATTTTACAGGTACCGGAACTGCAGATAAGGTCAGTTAACATGTTTGTGAATACCATATTTGTTTTTGTTTTGGAATCACGTGGTCTCTCATTCTGCATATCATGCTGTCATGAAAGAAATGTGTCTCAGAAACGAATAATGGAAACAGATTGCACCCAGAGAATATAGCTGCTCTTTAGAATACAGTAAAGTTCTGCCGTCTTTTAATTACGTGTGCGGCTGGAATGAATAGTTGGCATTACACCCATTCATTTCCTGCTTCTGCATTCAACATTATAGATTTTGACACATTAGGTGACTTAGCAGCTGATTAAAATTGCATATATACATATTTTGTGCAACAAACGGAACTGGGACAAGAATGGATCTGAATAGAATACCCATTCAGCCATGTGGAGAGGGCAGAGTTGAAGGCTATGCAGACTTTTCTGAATAAATAGACTCTCTCTGAGTCTAAAGTGAGTAATAACCCAAATCCTCTACCACCTCTTACAATTGTGTACCCAGTTAGAGAGGACACAGCTGAAGAAAAGCTTCCTGTTGGTTTCCCTTTGCAAACTCATTTTACCTTTGTTTTTCAGCTGGACTGCAGAAAATACCTAAAAGGTAAACGAGCCCAGATAAGCTGTGATACGAAGTTTGCACCAGTTTGTGGAACTGATGGTCTTACTTATGGCAGCGAATGTATGCTGTGTGCCATTATCAGGTGAATATCTACATAACCTGTCCCCCCACATAAGCTGGGAGAGTGGTTTGTAATAGAACAGGTGAATTTCTTTTCGGAGGCGGGGGAATAGACTTTGCCTGCCACTGCTCCATTACTCCATGATGTCATCAATGCTTCTGGTTAGTTTTCAGGATGCTGCTCTTTCACTTCAGTCTAAAACAGTGATTGCAATCCATTATTATGTCACAATAATGTTAGCATGTGTTGCAGTGGCAGACTTCCAAAATGTGAAATTACGTACCTCCATTCATCATCTTTATGTTACCCCACCAATGAAAGAGAACCAATGAATCAATGGGGGGGAGGTGGGAGGTATGATCTTAAGTATCTCCCTTTGAATGTTTCATCTCCATGTTAAAAATATTTACTAATTCCAGGCTCTCTCTTTCTAGGTGTGGAAAGCTTGTAGATCTGGCACATGAAGGAAAATGTGTAAATATCATTGTTCATTCACTTGAAACCAAATCATTTCTTTGAAAGTGAACCTAATATTTGTAGTCGTACTCTGGCATGTGACAATTCATTCGAATAACAGTTGAATGCAGGGTGCAAATACATTTTTATTTTAAATAAATTGCACCTCAGATGTATACATGTGTGTAGCTCTGATAATGCAGATTTGATCCACAGTTTAATTAATGGGTTGATCAATTGTTTAATTTCTGCTATCTCTTTGCAAGTGTCTTGACTTTCAGAAGACATCTGAAGGCAGCCCTGTTTAGGAAGGTTTTTAATGTTTGATGTTATATTGTTTTGTTATTATTATTATTTATATTCTTCTGGGAGCTGACCAGAGTGGGTGGGTAAACCCAGCCAGATGGGCGGCGGTAGAAATAATAAATTTATTATTATTATTATTATTATTATTATTGATCTGCTCTTTCTCATGGGGCAATATGATATATTTCGCTTAATGCTTTATATACATACAACTTATATGAATAATTGCAGCAAAATGTCCTGCTAATGAACAGATGTATTGGGAAACATTCTCTGCTTGGTTTCACAGGATGACTGCAGCGATTTTCTAGAACCAATGGAGGGCTACCCTCCCAAGTGCACAGCAGATCATGGATCTGTCTGTGGCAGTGATGGTGTGACATACCCAAACAAGTGCGCTTTTTGTATTGCCAAAAAGTGAGTTGATAACATAAAGTCCTTGTGTAAATAAAAGTGATCCCGGGGTATCTGGGAGTGCAGTTCTGCAGCACAAAGTTGAGTACTGCCTTAGGTGCTGCTTGAGAAATATACAGTACACGAAAACATATATATTCTGTGATGCCAGGAAATCAATGACTTTAGACATTTTTTATTTATTTTTTATCTCAAGATACCAAAATGGTAGATCCTCCTGAATGGGACACCATGGGTTTTTCCTTTTTATGAAGATATTTTTTTATTCTGAGAAGGCATGGCACAGTATTATTTATTAGCATGTTTTGATTTGTTTATAGGAAATGTGGATGTCCTCTGGAGATAAAATATCCTGGAGAATGCCAAATACAGGCAAGGCAATTCTGATTCCATGAAACATTTGTTCTGATTCTATTTGTTTTTTTAAAAGTTATTTTCATATTTGTATGTATACATATATAAAAATTGTGATATTCCAGAATTTTCACGAAGTTTATAAGAAATAAAGAGAAAGAAAAGAAGGCCATGGTAATCCCCATTTTATAGGCAATTTTTCAGAACCAAGTAAACAATATTTGGGAGTCTATCTAGCTCATTGGTCCATTAACCCTCATCCCTCCCTTGGGAGAGACAGCCTGCTAACACTGGGCATTGTCCCATACCTGAAAACAGGTTGTTAACAACGGAGGAAGGAAACAAGTCAGAGCTTAAGAAAAGATGGAGCTGGTCACTTTCTACAGAAATCCTGCCCAGTACCAGAATGGTGCTTTATATCATTCCAATCAACCTAAAGGATTTAACAAGGGGAAGCTCATGAAATAAAAGGAGGAGAAGGAGCAGATACCCTGTTGTAATTTTATTTATCAATGAAAAAATACACTTGCTTAATATACAGTGGAACCTCGGGTTACGTACCATCCTCCTTCCGAATGCTTTGGGTAACGAGCTCCACTAACCCAGAAGCAGGTGTTCCTGGTAGTGAACTTTGCCCTGGGATGTGAGCGGAAGTTGCACGGTGGCAGTGTGGCAGCAGCGGGAGGCCCCATTAGTGAAAGCGTGCCTCAAGTTAAGAACGATTTCGGGTTAAGAGCAGACCTCCGGAACGAATTAAGTTCGTAACCAGAGGTACCACTGTACTAATAAAAAGGCACTTATAAAGCACATTTACATTCTATTTCTAATAATAGTTAGGTTAATATTTTTTCCAATGGTTTTCTTTTAGCCACATGTCTGCAGTAAATACCCAGAAACAGTGAAGTGCGATGACGAGGACAGTCCTGTCTGCTCCAGCACAGGAGTGACATATACTAACAAATGCCTCTTCTGTGTAGCATGGAGGTTAGTGGGTTTAGTTTAATGCAACAGCCACAAGAATGGGGATGTACCTGATGTGAGGCTATATCATCCGTCTAGTTCAAGCTGACTCTACATCAGTGGTTCCCCACATTTTTTTGGCCGTGCCCCACCTAAGCATCTATAAAATCCTGATGCCCCCCTCCCCGTGACATGAAATTCTTATTCAAAAAGTGAACTCCTATTCATTTGTGTCCTATGCATGTGGAGGAAGCCTAAAATACCACTAACATGGTCTAAACAAGCTTTGAAATTTCCCCCCTTAAAAATCAAGTTGCCTCCCTGTGGGGCATGTTCCCCACGTTGGGAACCACGGCTCTACACTTAAATGCTGTGGGGTCCTTCTCTTAGCTGTGAAACTCCTTCCCCACAGAGGTGCCAGATGCACAGTTTTTGCTGGATTTTGAAGGCAAGCCTCTTGATTCTAGCTTCTTATTCCTGAGGTATTTTTTTAAGGACTCATCCTACTTTTCTGATTCTAAGTTGTTTAACCCATTTTTATACCGCATTTTTTTATATTGTTCTATTCAGCCCAGGTATTTGATTGTGAAGGGCAGATAAGAAGTTCAACAAACAAACAAGCAAGCAGAAGAATATTCGTTCATTTTCTGCCATGTCGTAAGTGTGGTAGGGGTAGGACATGGATATAGGCCGCTCATATACACAGTTTAAACCAATGGAATCAATCAAGATAGTTCCGTAATACATCTTCTGTCTGTATTGTCTTATTTGTGTGTCCATGTTCTTTACAATGCTGCCTACTGAGGAAAACACTTCCTCTTTATGACATTGCAACTTGATTGCATTTCTTTTTACAGGAAAAGTGGAGGTGGCATAACTATTGTTCATGAGGGTAAATGTAAACCAAAGGTAAATCTTGTTATGACGTCAAATCTTCTCCTATTATGCTTATATTAAAACTTCTGTGACAACTGCCCCTGTTACCACAGGTTAATTCTCTGGATAGCTGGTATTTTTTTATAGTTTGTCTTTTTATGTTGGTACAGTAAATTAACACTCATTAAGAAACATCTTTAAAAGCAAAGGGGAAAACCCATTACCAGTGGTGAGAGATCCACTGACCCTGGTGGTGGCCAACACAGCAGTGGTAGCTATTCTCTCTCTCCTCCTGTCTGTCCAAGAGTTAGGTCTCCTCTTCTCATCTCAGGACCCCTGTGGTCTCAGCCACCCCCTTTCCAATCTTTTTGGGGTTTGCTTCTCCAGCAAATTCCTGCAGATAATATGCTGGAGATGCAGATCCCTGCACCAACTGGTAAACAGTGGATTCGGTCCTGCTAAATTTGATGCTGTGTGTTCCCCTGCTGATAAGAGGCAGAAGCTGCCAAAAGGTGTCTGGATACATAGAACAGAGAAACAGACCACTTTCTAAAATGTATGGAAGAGATATCATGAACCATAAAACCTTAACTGGAAGGCAAAACAGTAACCAAACTCCCACTCTTGCCCAGTTACGTCATCCCAAAGCTTGTTAAAGCATCATGCAGAGCCGTCTTTCCCATTGGTCTTAGTGGTTCGTTGTGCCGGGGCGCCGGCCTCTCAGGGTTGCCCCAGCAAGTGGGGGAGCTGCGCGGCTTTGCCGGCAGCCTCCCCTTTCCCTGCACGCCTACCAGCTGCGCCCCGCCAACTATATGGTTGGCGTGCGTGCAGCTTCCTTCCCAAGCCTCCGCAGGAGGAGAGCGATCCCCACAGATCCCAAGCCTCTGCATCTGCTAAAGATGGCCCTGCTCCCGGTCATTGTCCTCCTCCTGCTTCCTGGCAAAAGGCGGCATGCAGCCTTCCTGAGAGCCAGTGTGGTGTAGTGGTTAAGAGCGGTAGTCTCGTAATCTGGGGAACCGGGTTCGCTTCCCTGCTCCTCCACATGCAGCTGCTGGGTGACCTTGGGCTAGTCACACTTCTCTGAAGTCTCTCAGCCCCACTCACCTCACAGAGTGTTTGTTGTGGAGGAGGAAGGGAAAGGAGAATGTTAGCCGCTTTGAGACTCCTTAGGGTAGTGATAAAGCGGGATATCAAATCCAAACTCTTCTTCTTCTTCTTCCTGGGCTGCCGCCTTGTGCCCCCGATGCTGGAGAGCATGTCCACCAGCACATTTTCCTGCTTCATCGCCACCACCATGCCAGGGATCGAGGCGGTGGGGAAGGCAGAGGACATTTTTTCCGTGTCCTCTGCCTTCCCCACCGCCTCGATCCCTGGCATCCGGTGCTATATCAGCTGCACTGGCTCCCGGTGGAGTACAGGATCAGGTTTAAGGTGCTGGTTTTAACCTTTAAAGCCCTATACGGCCTAGGACCCTCGTACCTACGGGACCGCCTCTCCTGGTATGCCCCAAAAAGAAACCTACGGTCTGCAAATAAAAACATCCTGAAGGTCCCAGGCCTCAGAGAGGTTAGGCTGGCCTCAACTAGAGCCAGGGCCTTCTCGGCTGCGGCTCCAATCTGGTGGAACGCTCTGTCAGAAGAGACTAGGGCCCTGCGGGACTTGACATCTTTCCGCAGGGCCTGCAAGACAGAGTTGCTCCACCAGGCCTTTGGTCAGGGCGCAGCCTGACTCCCTCCTCTGGCAACCTGCACAGAGTTTTGCTTAATGGTTGCCATTAACTTGATTTTAATTAATTTTTATAATGAAATATTTTTAGAATGTTGGTTTATTTGATTGTTTGATTATTTGATTGTTGTTAGCCGCCCTGAGCCTGGCTTCGGCTGGGGAGGGCGGGATATAAATAAAATTTATTATTATTATTATTTTCCACCGCCCCCTCCCTTGTTTTGGAGTTTCGGGGGGGGCGGGCGCTGGAGGGATCTTTGCACCATGGCACCAGATATGCTTAAGACGGCTTGGCCTCATGTATAATATATCATGCTCTTAAATACCATGGGGAAAGTCAAGTGTTGGCACAGTACTAGGGACATATTTCAGAATATAAGGTTGTCTTCAAGCTGCAGTTAGAATCAGAGAATTGTAGAATTGGAATACACCCTAAGTCCAGCCCCCTGCAATCCCTGACAGATGTACTACCCACCCTCTTAAAAAAAATAAAAATCCAGTGAGGGAGATTCGGCTGCTACAGGCAGGCAAGCAGCCAGCCCAGGTGGTGGGCAGCACAAGCAAGCTGTTTAGTGAAGGGGCGGGGGCAGGGGTGCTTCACAGAGTGGTTTGCAAATTGCTCTGCGAAGTGCCTGCCCTCTTCTGTTAAATACAGCTGCAGTGAAGTTTAATGGAGGGGGAGCAGGTGTTTCAGAAAACTGCTCTTTGGTGCACCTTCCCACCACCACCTTTAAAAGGTTAAGTCTTGGGGTGAGGTGTAAAGGAAGGAGGTTGGTGAAGTATAAAAGGGGGAGGGATTGGTCAGGTGTGGGGATGGCAAGAAAAGCAAGCCAGGGCAGCTGCCTCTAGTACTTGCAAACTTACGTATTTCATCACTGATTTCTCCATGGAAACGAAGGGATCGTATTTGGAAATATTCTATATTTTGTTTCATAGGATGTGTGCAGTGACTTTCCATACGATGTTTGCACAATGATAGAAAACCCTGTCTGTGGCAGTAACGGTGTAACATATATCAATTTATGTCTATTCTGTAAGGCCAAAAGGTGAGTACATTTGTACTGCTGTTTACCTTCCCGCCACAGGGGTACCTATTTATCTACTTGCACTGGCATGCTTTTGGACTGCTAGGTTGGCAGAAACTGGGGCAGAGCAACGGGAGCTCACCCGAGCGTGGGGATTAGAACCGCCAACCTTCTGATCAGCAAGCCCAAGAGGCTCAGTTGTTTAGACCACAGCACCACCCACATCCCTCCATGGCATTTGCCTTTACCTACATTTGTATTAACCAATGTATGGGAAGGTAGAAAATGAGATATCCAGTAGAGCTTTCTGAAATATACAGGCAGGGGTAGCAACAAGATTTCCTGGGCTCAGTACACTGGGTGGGGAATGGGATCCTTGCACACACAGCCCTGTAATCTATTGATGAGCTGCTGCTTTTGTAGATAGATTAACTTAGCCTAGCCTGCATCACACTTACAAAGATAAGATGGGGGTGGGGGGAGGAAACAGAGGATAATGTACATAATCTTGAGTGTCTGATGCTACAAGTCAATTCACCCTCATTGGTGGGTGGTGCTGTGGCCAGGCCCCAGACCCATAAGTGATTCAACAAATAGCAGGCTGGATCGCCCAGCTGCCAGCTATTGGCCATTGGGCAGGCATTCCCCTAGCAGGCCCAACCAGCCAATGGGGATGCTTGGGCCCACTCTGTATTGCCTGGTTCCTGCATCCATTTTCCAACCCTCCAAGTGTCCTTTTTTCCAGGGACATCCTTGATTTAGAGAAGCCGTCCCGGTTTCTGATTTGATCCTGGAATGTCCCACTTTTCTTTAGGATGTCACTATTTTCATTGGAGAAATGTTGGAGGGCATGGAGTTATCCAATTCCTGAGCCATTGGAAGTCAATCCTGTATAGGGAAGGTTTTTTTAAAAATGTTTAATGTTTTATTACCTTTTTATATATGTTGGAAGCTGCCCACAGTGGCTGGGGCAACCCAGTAAGGTGTGTAGGGTATAAACATTAAAATTATCATTATGGAATGGGATGTCCCTATTTTCATCAGAGAAGTGTTGGAGGGTATGCATTTTCTCTACAATGCAATTCTATGCATGCCTACTGAAAAGTAAGCCCATGGGTTAAAGTGGATATGTTTCTTGTCTGTATTGCCTGATGTGTCTGTGTTCTTTACAGTACAATACTTTGGATGTCTATTGAGAAGTAGACCCTTAGTCTCTCGAAACACAGCTTTATTATTTTTCTTTTTCTAGGGCAAGTGGAGGTGTTCTAACTATTGTTCATGAGGGTAAATGCAAGCCAAAGGTAAACCTCACTATTGCATTGTGATCATTTATTATGTATTATATTTCTTACCTATCCTTCACCGTGAAGTCCCAGGGTGGTTTACAATATAAAAACACACACAATATATTGTGGTTGTCCCCCACAAAAGTCTTTCCACTGCTTTCATTGCAGAGTCATATATATTTCTGTAGAGGCACATCAGGCTAAAGGCACTGGGTGCATGTGTTTGTACATTCACATACCAATTCACTCCCACAAAAGTTGAAATGCAGGCAAAGGGCTCTTTAAATCTCCTCTTCCCTGGTGTGAGCAGCTAAAGAAACTTTGGATGAACCCGTCCTTTGGGTACCTCAGATGTTCAGTACCATTTCTCTCCACTTGTCTCCTGGCTGAGAAACTTCAAGGAGACACCCAAACACCTCTTGCTATTTGAAATATACTCAGAGTCGCAAAGTGATTTCATGCTCTTTATTCAGCTCATAGTGGTGAGGAGGAATGAAAGTCCCCTCAAAGTATCTGCTTTATATACATTATTTACACAATGGGCTGCACGTGATTGGCTAATTCCGGACTTCTCCTGTAGGCCAATCAGGTTGTGGATTCACTTCTATCTGGAGCTGGATTGGGTGGCTCCTGCCGACCAATCATACTGCTGCATTGTTCTAGGACCAATCAGACTGCTGCATTTTGGATCCTATTGTTCTAGGACCAATCAGACTGCTGCATTTTGGATCCTATTGTTCTAGGACCAATCAGACTGATGCAGTTTGGATCCTATTCAATTCAGTACATAACACCCCTCCCCTCTAGGTTCCAGTCCTGCCCGGGAGGTCGCATTCATAGTCCTCGTGGTACGCTGGTGGCCTACGTGTGCGTTGCGGCCTGGGGTGTTCCCTGGTCCGGGGTTCAGGTTCTGGCTCGTGTTCCAAGGATGCTGGCTGTGATGGGGCCGTTTGGTCTGGTGCAACCAGCTCGCTCAGTCGTGGTTCTGGTTCCGGTGTCCTTTCGGCCTCGCGTGTCCTCTTTGTATTTACTGATTCTGCCTCCCCTGCTGGCCCCTCCTGTTCTATGGGCCTCATTGCCCCACTGTTCCCTTGGGACTCCTCTGACCTGTCCTCCTCCTGGTTTTCTCCCGGGAATCGTCACCGTATCTGGTCGCAGTGGCGGCACCAGCATTGCCCCCCATCTGTTAGCACCTCGTACGACACGGGGCCAATGACCCTGGTGACTGTGGCGGGTACCCATGCTGGGCCTGCCCCAAAATTCTTTGCGTACACTGGGTCCTGGGCCACGAAGGTCTGGGGGTTCCTGCCTTCCCCCACCACTACCTCATCCTGAGCTCTATCGGGGTGAAGGCGGTCCAATCTGATTGCAAGGCGCCGACCCATTAGTAGTTCAGTGGGGCTCTGGCCAGTTGTTGGGCTGGGGGTGCTGTGCTATGCTAGAAGGAATGTGGCAAGGCGGTACTTCCAATCCCCTTGCGTCATGCGGCAGAGGGTGTCCTTGGTGGTCCGCACCATGCGTTCTGCTTGGCCATTGGTGGCAGGGTGGAATGGCGCCAAACGGATGTGGCAGATGGCGTTCTGCGCTGTGAAGGTTTGGAATTCTCCTGACGTAAATGCGGTCCCGTTGTCTGAGACGAGAGTGTCAGGGAGCCCGTGGGTTGCAAACAGCCTGCGTAGTACCCGGATGGCTGCGGACGTAGAAGTGGACGGTACCAGTGCGACTTCCAGCCATTTGGTGTAGGAGTCCACCACTATGAAGAATGTTTTCCCCTGAAAGGGGCCAGCGAAGTCCACATGCAGGCGTGACCATGGTACTCGAGCGGACTCCCAGGACTGGACTGGGGCCCTTGGGGGATCTGGGTGGGATTCTTGGCAGGCCTGGCAGTGTTTGACCCAGGCCTCTATCTCTCCATCGATCCCTGGCCACCACACATAACTCCTGGCAAGGGCCTTCATTCTCACTACCCCTGGGTGTGTCTCGTGTAGGGCTGTGAGGACCCTTTTGCGGAGGGGCTGGGGAACAACGACCCTGCTTCCCCATAACAGGCACCCCTTGTGGGCCGACAGTTCATGTTTGCGGATGTGTAGCTGGCGAATTCTGGCCCGGGGCTGCTGCTGGGCCATCCCCTCCACACCCAGTCCAGGACCCGGGAGATGACCCTATCTTTCTTGGAATTGTGTGCAACCTCTTGTGCCTGAATAGGGTGGTGGGGAAGCAGCTCCAGGCTCATAACCTCTTGTGCAGGTGCTGGGTCAGGGCCTGTTTCCGGTAGTGGTAGCCTGCTGAGGGGGTCCGCATGGCCCATCGTCTTCCCAGGGCGGTGAATCAGTGCATACTGGTAGCTGGCAAGGAAAATTGACCACCTGAGGACGCGAGGAGACAGTACTTGGGGGGTCTGCTTTTTGGGGGCAAACAAGCCAAGCGACGGCTTGTGGTCAGTCACCACGGTAAAGGGCCGCCCGTACAAGAAATCATGGATTTTTTTTACTCCCTTCACAATTGCCAGACCCTCCTTGTCGATTTGCGAGTAGTTCCGCTTGGTTGCGTTGAGTGTCTGGGAAAAGTATGCCACCGGTACCTCTCTTCCATCTGGGAGTTGGTGTCCCAGGACAGCGCCGATGCCATAGGGAGAGGCGTCGCATGCTAGCACCACTGGCAGCCTCTCGTCGAAATGTGCCAAGACCGAGTTTGAGACAAGCAAGTTCTTGACTGCCTGGAATGCGGCCTCCTGGCGCTGGCCCCACACCCAAGGGGCCCCACACCCAAGGGGCTTGTCCAGGAGTCTGTGTAGGGGCTCCGCTACCACCGCCTTGTGGGGAAGGAAGGAGTGGTAAAAGTTCAATAGTCCCAAGAAGGCCTGAAGTTCAGTCTTGCTCTTGGGCGCTGGGGCATCACAAATGGCCCGTACCTTGTCCCCAGTCAGGTGGACCCCTTCTGCATCCACCATAAATCCCAAAAAGTCTACCTGAGGCACTCCTAGTAGACATTTTTCCCGCTTCACCTTGAGACCCGCCGTCTGGAAACGGTGCAGAACGGTGCGGAAGCGGTCCTCAAACTCCTCTGGTGTGGGCCCAGCAATCAACACATCATCGAAGAAGGGGGTGACGCCAGGAATCCCTTTAAGGAGAGAGTCCATTAGATTCTGGAATATGCCTGGTGCCACGCTGACACCGAATTGCAGCCGCTTTACCCTGAATGCTCCTCTGTGTGTCACAATCGTCTGTGCCTCTGCTGGGGCCTCATCTACTGGCAGCTGTTGATATGCTTGGGCCAAGTCCAGCTTGCCAAATTTTTTTGACCCAGCCAGGGTGGCAAAGACATGGCTGACCACTGGCACTGGGTATGCATGGGCCGTGAGGGCCTTGTTTATGGTACATTTGTAGTCTGCGCAGATGCGGACCGAACCATTAGGCTTGACGGGTGTGACGATTGGGGCTTCCCAGGGGGCATTAGGCACTGGCTCCAGCACTCCTTGCTCCATGAGCCGGTCCAATTCCTCGTCTATATGGGGTTTCAGGGCGAACGGGACCCGGCGGGCCTTGAGCCTGACCGGTCATACTGCGCGGTCAAGCTGTAGAGCAATGGGGGGGCCCGTATACTGTCCCAATTTCCTATCGAAAACCCCTAGAAATTCCTTGCATATGGCGTCCACGTCCACTTGTAAGCTAGTGTGGTTCACCCCGGTGACAGCTAGCCCCAGTGGTCCAAACCATGCCAATCCCAGTAAGCTAATGTAGGGGCCCTTGACCACAAGCAAGTCCAGTTGCTGCGTCCACCCTCGGTATTGCACCCTGAAGGTCCCCACCCCCATTGTGGGGACCTTACGTTTATGGAAGCCCCAGAGGGTGAATGGGGCCGGCCTGAGTTTGGGACCCCCAGTAGGACACAGTTCCCTTAAGGTCCTTGCCGAGATTATGGATAGCATTGAACCCGTGTCAAGCTCCATGCGGCATCTGTACCGCATCATAAATTTTCTCTACGTTGGGGTGGGGCAACTGGTATACCTGGAAGTCCGTGAGCTCCGTCGAGTTGCCTTGGTGCGTTGGGCCCCGGGACCTGGGGCTCTTGGATTGGTCATCTGATGCCTGGAGTCGGGTGGGCTGAGCCCGACACACCCGGGCGATGTGTCCCGATTTTCTGCACTGCCTGTACTCTGCATTGCTGAAACGGCAGGTCCTCCTCTCGTGACTTTCCCCGCAGCTTGTGCAGTTCCCTCCTTCTCGTCGGGGCAGCTGTGGTCTGTGTGCTGCTTGAGTGCGCTGCTGTATTCGGTGCACCTCCTCCCTGTCGGATCCTGAGTCGTCAGTGAGGTCTTCGTGGTGGACCCTTGGTTGGGACGGCAGGCTCAGCCGTGCCTCTTGCGTCGACCTCTCGGCAGCTTCCGTTGCCAGGGCCTCCTCCAGAGTGACCTGGAACGTTAGGTCCTTCTTAGCGTAGAGGCGTCGTTGCAGCTTCTCATCCTTCAGGCCACCAACGAGGCGGTCACGAAGCATGTTCTCCAGCTCTGAGAAGTTGCAGAACCGGGCGGCTTGGCGGAGAGAGGTCACAAACCCAGTTATGGTTTCCCCAGGGGCTTGCCGCTTTGCGTAGAAGGCATTTCGACGAGCCACCACTGAGGGCTGCGGCGAAAAGTGCCCCTTCAGCTGTTCCATTATTGTTTTGTATGGAACAGTAGTGACGTCTTCAGGCGCAAGGAAAGCCTGGGCGATTTCAAACATCTCCTCTCCGAAGACGCTGAAGAATATCGCCCTCTTCTTGGGGTCTTCTTCGTCGGTGACCCCTTTGGCTTCTAGGAGGAAGGTGAAACGGGAGACGTACGCTTCCCAGTCTCCAGATGCTGGGTTGAACGGCGAGAAGCTGATGTCGGTTGCCATTCTGAGTTCCTTGTGTCCCGGAGCTGAAGCCTGGATACACGGTGCGAGGCAGCGGTGCGGCAGGTGGCGGTGCTGCGGTGCTGTGTGTGGCAGTCAGCTCAGCGGGATCCCACCTTCGTCGCCAGTGTAATCTCCTGTAGGCCAATCAGGTTGTGGATTCACTTCTATCTGGAGCTGGATTGGGTGGCTCCTGCCGACCAATCATACTGCTGCATTGTTCTAGGACCAATCAGACTGCTGCATTCTGAATCCTATTGTTCTAGGACCAATCAGACTGCTGCATTTTGGATCCTATTGTTCTAGGACCAATCAGACTGATGCAGTTTGGATCCTATTCAATTCAGTACATAACACTATTCATACTGCAAAAACTATTTTCTCTATGTGTCAGCTTGGAAGAAATAAAAATCTGAGATGAATAATATTGTGGGAAGGGGGGGAGCTGAGGTTGTGCTGGAAGTGGCAGCTGGAAAGCCTTTGGAGGCTAGATTTGGTGCTTGAGCCTTCAGTAGTCTATCCTTAATGTCAGGTATGGCCAAACTTGGCCCTCCAGCTGTTTTGGGACTACAATTCCCATCATCCCTGACCACTGGTCCTGTTAGCTAGGGGTGATGCGAGTTGTAGACCCAAAACAGCCAAAACAGTCCCAAAACAGCCAAGAGTTGGGCAATAGGGGCAGTACAGGATTCCTACTGGTGTACTGACCTCCCCACTGCACCAAGGATTCCCTGCCCGAGCTGCTTCAGGTCGTGGCGGATATGCTCCTGGAGACACCTAGCTTGGTTGTCCTGGGGGATTTTAACATCCATGCCGACACGACCTTACAAGGGGCCGCTCGGGACTTCGTGGAAAGCATGGCCTCCATGGGGCTGTCCCTGAATAAGTTTGGCCCAACTCATAGCCGTGGACATGCCTTAGACTTGGTGTTCACCTCTATGGATGTTGGTGATCTGACACTAACTAAAAGCGAAACAAAAGAAGTGCCATGGTCAGATCACTTCCTGGTGCAACTGGACTTCTCCACAACCCTTCCCCTCTGCAGGGAGGTGGGACCGATTCGGATGGTCCGCCCCCGCCACTTAATGGATCCAATTGGCTTCCAGAGAGTGGTAGGGGATGCTTTATCCCAAGTTGATGGCCTTTCAGCTGATTCCCTGGTGGCACGCTGGAATGCGGAGTTAACCAGGGCTATTGACTGTCTGGCCCCGAAGCGCCCTCTCCGATTGCATGGAGCCCGGACAGCCCCGTGGTTTTCCCCGGAGCTGAGGGTGATGAAACAATCGTTGAGACGGCTAGAGCGCCGGTGGCGGAAAACTCATTCTGAATCAGACCGGACACGGGTTAGAGCTCAACGTCGAGCCTACCAAGTGGCAATGGCGACGGCGAAGAGGGCCTTCTTTGCCGCCTCCATTGCATCTGCAGAAAACAGCAGCAGGAGACTTTTTCAGGTGGTTCGCAATCTATCGGAACCACCTGTACCACCGGGGCCTGGCAGGGACCCCAAGATCTCCTGCAATGCTTTTGCCAAGTTTTTTGCAGATATAATCGCTCAGATTCAGAAGGAGGTAGACTCCACCGTGGGAGCAGGGCCAGGGCGGGAGAGTGCTAGAGTTCTGTCTGGTCCTGTTACATGGGATCAATTCCAATCTGTTACCTCCGAGGATGTGGACAGGCTGCTTGGACAAGTGAAACTGACCACCTGTCTCCTTGATCCTTGCCCATCCTGGCTGATAAAAGCAAGCCGGGAAGGGCTGGGCGATGGGCTCTGCGGGGTGGTGAATGCTTCCCTCTGTGAGGGAGCCTTCCCAGACCCGCTGAAAGAGGCGGTCATTAAACCGCTTCTTAAAAAAACATCTTTAGACCCGGCCAATTTGGCCAACTATCGCCCAGTCTCAAATCTGCCATTCTTGGGCAAGGTGATTGAGCGGGTGGTTGCTGAACAACTCCAAGCACGCCTGGAGGAAACGGACCATTTGGATCCCTTCCAATCAGGATTCAGGCCTCACCATGGGACTGAAACTGCCTTGGTCGCGCTGGTTGATGATCTCCGGCGGGCTAGGGACAAAGGTGAGAACTGTTTCCTAGTTCTGCTGGATTTCTCAGTGGCCTTTGACACCATCGACCATAACATCCTTCTGGACCGTCTAGAGGGGCTGGGAGCTGGGGGCACTGTCATACAGTGGTTCCGCTCCTTCCTCCTGGGCTGTGTCCAGAAAGTGGTGGTGGGGGATGAGTGTTCAGACCCCTGGGCTCTCACTTGTGGGGTGCCTCAGGGTTCTGTCCTCTCCCCCATGCTTTTTAATATCTATATGAAGCCGCTGGGAGAGATCATCAGGGGGTTTGGACTGGGTGTTCATCAGTATGCAGATGACACCCAGCTCTACCTCTCCTTTAAATCAGAACCAGTGAAGGCGGTGAAGGTCCTGTGTGAGTGCCTGGAGGCGGTTGGAGGATGGATGGCGGCTAACAGATTGAGGTTGAATCCTGACAAGACAGAAGTACTGTTTTTGGGGGACAGGGAGCGGGTTGGTGTGGGGGATTCCCTGGTCTTGAATGGGGTAACTGTGCCCCTGAAGGACCAGGTGCGCAGCCTGGGAGTCATTTTGGACTCACAGCTGTCCATGGAGGCGCAGGTTAACTCTGTGTCCAGGGCAGCTGTCTACCAGCTCCACCTGGTACGCAGGCTAAGACCCTACCTGCCCGCGAACTGTCTCGCCAGAGTGGTGCATGCTCTAGTTATCTCACGCTTGGACTACTGCAACGCGCTCTACGTGGGGCTACCTTTGAAGGTGACCCGGAAACTGCAATTAATCCAGAATGCGGCAGCTAGACTGGTGACTGGGAGTGGCCGCCGGGACCACATAACACCGGTTCTGAGAGATCTGCATTGGCTCCCAGTACGTTTCCGAGCACGATTCAAAGTGTTGGTGCTGACCTTTAAAGCCCTAAACGGCCTCGGTCCTGTATACCTGAAGGAGCGTCTCCACCCCCATCGTTCAGCCCGGACACTGAGATCCAGCGCCGAGGGCCTTCTGGCAGTTCCCTCATTGCGAGAAGTGAGGCTACAGGGAACCAGACAGAGGGCCTTCTCGGTAGTGGCGCCCGCCCTGTGGAACGCCCTCCCATCAGATGTCAAAGAGATAAATAATTACCTGACATTCAGAAGACATCTTAAGGCAGCCCTGTTCAGGGAAGTTTTTAATATGTAATGCTGTACTGTTTTTAACACTGATTGGGAGCCGCCCAGAGTGGCTGGGGAAACTCAGCCAGATGGGCGGGGTATAAATAATAAATTATTATTATTATTATTATTATTATTATTATTAGTTTGGCCATGCCTGCTTTATGTAGAGCAATTGTTCTGATTCTCTTGTTCTGGGTTTTCTTTTCCTCATGTGCATAAATGTAAACAAAATCAGTAGCAATTGTTATATTAAAGACAGTAAGCTTTGTTACTGAGTGTCATTTCAAGCACCATGTAAGAAAGTGACCTGTTCCATGGAGGGATAAGTGAGACAGCCTATCCAATCAAACATTTGTATTAATTGGGAGATAAAAAAAATACGATGTTGATAACCCTTTGCAGGAGATTTGGTTTAGCATACATTACAATACAAGTTCAAGGACTGATATGAGAAAACAAATGCAAGTTTCATTATGTATATTCTTAAACCAACTTTTAACACAACTTTTCTTTTCCAATTTATCTAGGAGGTAGAAGAGGAAAAGGAGGAGAAGAAGGATGAAGAAGAAGAAGAGGAAGAGGAGGGGGAGGAGAAGGAAGAGGAAGAGGAGGAGGGGGAGGAGGAGGAAGAGGAGGGGGAGGAGGAGGAAGAGGAGGAGGGGGAGGAGAAGGAAGAGGAAGAGAAGGGGGAGGAAGAGGAGGAGGAAGAGGAGGGGGAGGAGGAGGAAGAGGAGGAGGGGGAGGAGAAGGAAGAGGAAGAGAAGGGGGAGGAAGAGGAGGAGGGGGAGGAGGAGGAAGAGGAGGGGGAGGAGGAGGAAGAGGAGGAAGAGGAGGGGGAGAAGAAGGAAGAGGAGGAAGAGGAGGGGGAGAAGGGGGAGGAGGAGGAAGAGGAGGAAGAGGAGGGGGAGAAGAAGGAAGAGGAGGGGAAGCAGGAAGAGGAGGAAGAGGAGGGGGAGAAGGGGGAGGAGGAGGAAGGGGAGGGGGATAAGGGGGAGGAGGAGGAGGAAGAGGAGGGGGAGAAGGGGGAGGAGGAGGAAGAGGAGGGGGAGAAGGGGGAGGAGGAGGAAGGGGAGGGGGATAAGGGGGAGGAGGAGGAGGAAGAGGAGGGGGAGAAGGGGGAGGAGGAGGAAGAGCAGGGGGAGAAGGGGGAGGAGGAGGAAGAGGAGGGGGAGAAGGGGGAGGAGGAGGAAGGGGAGGGGGAGAAGAAGGAAGAGGAGGGGAAGCAGGAAGAGGAGGAAGAGGAGGGGGAGAAGGGGGAGGAGGAGGAAGAGGAGGGGGAGAAGAAGGAAGAGGAGGGGAAGCAGGAAGAGGAGGAAGAGGAGGGGGAAGAGGAGGAAGAGGAGGGGCAGAAGGGGGAGGAGGAGCAGGAAGAGGAGGGGGAGAAGCAGGAAGAGGAGGAAGAGGAGGGGGAGGAGAAGGAAGAGGAGGGGAAGCAGGAAGAGGAGGAAGAGGAGGGGGAGAAGAAGGAAGAGGAGGAAGAGGACGGGGAGAAGGGGGAGGAGGAGCAGGAAGAGGAGGGGGAGAAGCAGGAAGAGGAGGAAGAGGAGGGGGAGAAGAAGGAAGAGGAGGAGAAGCAGGAAGAGGAGGAAGAGGAGGGGGAGAAGAAGGAAGAGGAGGAAGAGGAGGGGGAGAAGAAGGAAGAGGAGGAAGAGGAGGGGGAGAAAAAGGAAGAGGATGGGAAGCAGGAAGAGGAGGAAGAGGAGGGGGAGGAGGAAGAGGAGGAAGAGGAGGGGGAGAAGGGGGAGGAGGAAGAGGAGGGGGAGAAGGGGGAGGAGGAGGAAGAGGAGGGGGAGAAGAAGGAAGAGGAGGAAGAGGAGGGGGAGGAGGAGGAAGAGGAGGGGGAGAAGAAGGAAGAGGAGGGGAAGCAGGAAGAGGAGGAAGAGGAGGGGGAGGAGGAGGAAGAGGAGGGGGAGAAGGGGGAGGAGGAGCAGGAAGAGGAGGAAGAGGAGGGGGAGAAGAAGGAAGAGGAGGAAGAGGAGGGGGAGAAGAAGGAAGAGGAGGAAGAGGAGGGGGAGAAAAAGGAAGAGGATGGGAAGCAGGAAGAGGAGGAAGAGGAGGGGGAGGAGGAAGAGGAGGAAGAGGAGGGGGAGAAGGGGGAGGAGGAAGAGGAGGGGGAGAAGGGGGAGGAGGAGGAAGAGGAGGGGGAGAAGAAGGAAGAGGAGGAAGAGGAGGGGGAGGAGGAGGAAGAGGAGGGGGAGAAGAAGGAAGAGGAGGGGAAGCAGGAAGAGGAGGAAGAGGAGGGGGAGGAGGAGGAAGAGGAGGGGGAGAAGGGGGAGGAGGAGCAGGAAGAGGAGGAAGAGGAGGGGGAGAAGAAGGAAGAGGAGGAAGAGGAGGGGGAGGAGAAGGAAGAGGAGGGGAAGCAGGAAGAGGAGGAAGAGGAGGGGGAGAAGAAGGAAGAGGAGGAAGAGGACGGGGAGAAGGGGAAGGAGGAGCAGGAAGAGGAGGGGGAGAAGCAGGAAGAGGAGGAAGAGGAGGGGGAGAAGAAGGAAGAGGAGGAAGAGGAGGGGGAGAAGAAGGAAGAGGAGGGGAAGCAGGAAGAGGAGGAAGAGGAGGGGGAGAAGAAGGAAGAGGAGGGGGAGAAACAGGAAGAGGAGGAAGAGGAGGGGGAGGAGAAGGAAGAGGAGGGGAAGCAGGAAGAGGAGGAAGAGGAGGGGGAGAAGAAGGAAGAGGAGGGGAAGCAGGAAGAGGAGGGGGAGAAGAAGGAAGAGGAGGAAGAGGAGGGGGAGAAAAAGGAAGAGGAGGGGAAGCAGGAAGAGGAGGAAGAGGAGGGGGAGAAGGGGGAGGAGGAGGAAGAGGAGGGGGAGAAGGGGGAGGAGAAGCAGGAAGAGGAGGAAGAGGAGGGGGAGAAGAAGGAAGAGGAGGGGAAGCAGGAAGAGGAGGAAGAGGAGGGGGAGAAGGGGGAGGAGGAGGAAGGGGAGGGGGATAAGGGGGAGGAGCAGGAAGAGGAGGAAGAGGAGGGGGAGAAGAAGGAAGAGGAGGAAGAGGAGGGGGAGAAGAAGGAAGAGGAGGAAGAGGAGGGGGAGAAGAAGGAAGAGGAGGAAGAGGAGGGGGAGAAGAAGGAAGAGGAGGAAGAGGAGGGGGAGAAGAAGGAAGAGGAGGGGGAGAAGAAGGAAGAGGAGGGGGAGAAGAAGGAAGAGGAGGAAGAGGAGGGGGAGAAGAAGGAAGAGGAGGAAGAGGAGGGGGAGAAGAAGGAAGAGGAGGAAGAGGAGGGGGAGAAGAAGGAAGAGGAGGAAGAGGAGGGGGAGAAGAAGGAAGAGGAGGGGAAGCAGGAAGAGGAGGAAGAGGAGGGGGAGAAGAAGGAAGAGGAGGGGAAGCAGGAAGAGGAGGAAGAGGAGGGGGAGAAGAAGGAAGAGGAGGAAGAGAAGGAGGAAGAGAAGGAGGAAGAGGAGGTGAAGGAACAGGAAAAGGAAGAAGAGAAGAAGGAGGAAGATGTAGGTGTACAATTTATAATCAAATTGAATTCAAAGATATTTTGTTGTTGTTGTTGTTGTTTAGTCGTTTAGTCGTGTCCGACTCTTCGTGACCCCATGGACCAGAGAACGCCAGGCACCTCTGTCCTCCACTGCCTCCCGCAGTTTGGTCAAACTCATGCTGGTAACCTCGAAAACACTATCCAACCAAAGATATTATGTTCCTCATTTGCTCTCGCTGCAGAATCATACTATTTTTTATTACTGTATATACCAAAATCTAAAATAAGCTAGTTTTCAAATGGGGCAGCATTCTGTGGCCAACGTGATGCCTGTGGGAAACCCACACGCAGGACTCGAGCACCAGAGCAATCTGCTATTCCTGTTTCCAGAAACTGGTATTCAGGGGCAGAGCGCAGCCATCGTGGCCTGTAGCCTAGTGGTGCACCACTTTTGCCATCTAATTTTTTCCCCCAACAAGCAAATTCATTGTTCATTTCATTCAGTGCAAAATCATTGTTCATTTCAATTGTTCAGGCGTTCAGCATGGAAAATTTATATTATTATTGCAGGATGAATGCAGAATGTATTGGGTATCCGAACTGACCTGCCCAAGTGAAACGAAACACGTCTGTAGCACGGAGAACAAAACGTATAGCAGTTTATGCATGCTGTGTTTTGCAAAACAGTAAGTCAACCGAACCGTAGGATTTGCTGCCAGCAAAAAGCTCAGTTGGAATAATGCTAATGGAATTCTGCACTTAAAAGGTATTGGCAGTGAAGCAGGATTGAAAGATATATGTCTGGGTTCCAGAGAGGAATATTCTGTACACCTAAGGCTGCACGTGGCTCTTTCCTTCAAGCAGTAGCTCCCCACACTCTGCAAGCTGCTGTTTCTCAGGGTAGATCCACACCACACATTTAAAGCACATCCAACCCACATTTAAAGCACATTACTAACCCCTCCAAAAGGGGGGGGGTACCCCCAATTCCCGTGGGTACTGGGAATTGTAGGTTAGTGAGGGGGGAAATTACAGCTCCTTAGATTCTTTCAGGGGTGACATGTGCTTTAAATGTGTGCGTTGGTTGCATTTTAAAGGTGTGGTATGAGAGAAAACCTCAGTGGTTTCCTCAGTTTCAAGGGGCTTTTCAGTGGTTTGAAAGACCAAGAAACCCTTGCACAAACACAAAACACCACACAGAGCACTTGGGTTCTGGGGCTGTGGCGACATATTGTGTCATATTTCCACTGACTCCATGCCCGGCCATAAAACAACAGCACCAGCACAACAGAGCATGTAGCACATACTGCTACTCTCCAGCTTGCTGGAGCAAAGGGAGAATCCACATCTGCCAGCAACGTGGCTGTCGTTAGTGTTGCTACCCCAGCAACAGGGAGAAAGACTGCACAGGGCTTTTAAGGCAGATAGAAATACAGTGGTACCTCGGGTTACATATGCTTCAGGTTACATATGCTTCAGGTTACAGACTCTGCTAACCCAGAAATAGTGCTTCAGGTTAAGAACTTTGCTTCAGGATAAGAACAGAAATCGTGCTCCGGCGGCGCGGCAGCAGCAGGAGGCCCCATTAGCTAAAGTAGTGCTTCAGGTTAAGAACAGTTTCAGGTTAAGAATGGACCTCCGGAACGAATTCAGTACTTAACCCGAGGTACCACCGTAGATGGAGAAGAACCACATCACTCCAACATCAGTGCAATATTGTGCTGCAGAATGGTGCAGTCCAAGGCAGTTTTTGCTGACCTTGTGGTTGCCTTTTCGTTTATGTCATTGTAACTAGACCCGAGAATAGGATTGGACTGTATCTGTAATAAGTATGGGGAACCTGTGGTCTTCCAAAGATTGTTGGACATCAGTTTTCTCTCAGCATGGCCCGTCATTAGAAATGAGGGGAGTTGTGCTCACAACCAGAGGACCACAGATTAGCCACCCCCACCCAGATTATTTTGTGAGTTTGTGGAATGTGTTAATCTGAATAAGTATTGTGACTCTATGTTTTTTTTCTACATTCAAGGCACAAGAAGGAAATTAATATGGCGCATGAAGGCAAATGCAAGGAAATGGTACCTATTCATTTTATGTTCAGAACTTGCTTCCCTTTTCAAATAATTACTTGACCATTGGTTTGAGTCCTGCCCTCCAGAGGAGGAGAAAACAAGCTTGTTCCCTTTTCCACATGAGATATGTGAAGATGGCTGTCATATAACTTCCCAGTCTCCTCTTTTTATGCTAAACATACCCAGTTTCCTCAACTGTTCCTCATAAGGCTTGGTTTCCAGGCCCTTGATCATCTTGGTCGCTCTCCTGTGCACACATTCCAGCTTGTCAAGATCCTTCCTAAATTGTGGTGCCTGAACTGGACACAGTACTTCAGGTGTGATCTGACCAAGGCAGAATAGAGCGATACTATTACTTCTCTTGATCAAGACGCTATACTTCTGTTGATGCAGCCTAGAATAGCATCACACTGTTGACTCAATGTCAAGCTTGTGATCTACTAAAACTCCTAGATCCAAGTACGACTGGCAAGCCAGGTGTCCCCCATCTTATATTTGTGCAACTGATTCTTCCTGCCTAAGTGCAGAACCTTACATTTGTCCCTATTCAAATGCATTTTGTTGGTTTTGGTCCAGTTCTCAAATTTATTAAGGTCATCTTGAATCTCAATTCTGTCTTACTGGCTACCCCTCCCAGTTTGTGTCATCTGCAAAATTGATGAGCATCCCCTCAGTTCCTTCATTCAAGTCATTTATAAAGATGTTGGACAACAATGAGCTGCAGACAGGACCCTGTAGCATGGCACCTCACTTGTCACTTTTTCCCAGTATGATGAGGAGCCATTAGTAAACATTTTGGGGGTTCGATCAGTCAACCAACTACAAATCCACTTAACAGTTACCTTGACTCGCACACATTTTACCAGTTTCTCCACAAGAATATCATGGGGGATTTCTTTCCGAAATCAAAATACACTACATCCACAGCATTCCGCTGATCCACCAAAATTGTAACTTCGTACTCTTGAGCGGCAGCTCATCAGGTCTAGGAGATCTGAATTCATTTAAAGTAGCTAGGTGTTCCCTTAACGCCTCTATTCCTATTTTGGGCTGTAGTTCCCTCCTTGCATCATTTATTCTGGGCACTGCTTTCCTTTTGGGTGCAGAGTAGGTTTTGAGCAGTTCTACCTTCTCTCTGTCACCCAATAGCATTTCTCTGTCTTCTCCATGCAGGGAACCTACTATTTGCTTGTTCTTCCTCTTGCTTTGAACATAGCCAAATAAACCTTTCATTATTATTTTTAACCTTTATTGCAAACCTGAGCTCAGTCTGAGCTTTGGCCTGCCTGACCTTCTCCCTAGAACTGCTGGCTACTCATGTACACTCTTCATGATTTCCCCTTTCCTCCATTTCTTGTACATGCCCCTACATTCTTGGCAAAGTTTGAGTTCCAACAGATATCAGGGTAATTGAAACCTTCCATGACTACTACATCTCTCCTTTTTGAATGTTTGGTAATCTGCTGTAGGAAGGCATCATCCAAATCTTCAGTCTGGCTTGGAGGCATACAGCAGACACCTACAGTAAAGTAACTGATGCTTCTCTCTCCTACAATTTTTGCCCATATACTCGCAATTAGCCTTCCATGTTCCAGGTCATAGAGCTCGTCACCAGTCTATACATCCTTAACATATAATGCTCCTCCTCCTCCCTTCTTGTTAGTCTATACCTTTTGAACAGGTTATACCTTTCAATTTCTACATTCCAGTCATGACTCTCATCCACCAGATTTCAGTAATGCCTATTAGGTCATATATGCCAACGTGTATTAAGAACTCAAATTCATCTTGCTTGTTTTCCATACTCTATACTAATGCACAGAGACAACTGAAACCACAAGTCAGCCCTCCCCAGCAGCTTCCTTCTTGTAGTTTCTTGCTTTGTAACAGGTACCTGTGGCACCACTTCAGTTTCCTGTGCATCCATGAAGCTATTATCCCCAGTACCAGGTGTTATTGCGTCGTCTGTAATGTTGTCTCCTTGCCTCTCAAGATCTATTTTCCTCTCTCTGTGGACCACAACCTTAAACAGGAAGGAGTGGTGAAAAAAACACCTGTGTCCCAAGGCCCTTCCTGCCCAGAGTCTCATAGACCCTTGCTATACGTTGAAGGCTGTGTCTGGCAGTATCATTTGTACCCACACGAATAAGAAGTAAGGGGTTATGGTCAGTGGGCTTTATAAGACTTCACAACTTCTCTGTATTTTTAACTAGTTTTGAGGGCTGTGCACACACTGCACATGCACCCTGACCCAACCTGGGCCAATCTAGGGAACACCCAAGTAGGATCCAGATCCAAATCAAACAATTAAATGCCAAACACTATATGGTCACAAGGAGAGAGCAGGAGCTACTTCACCAGCACATTCCCTGCGATAGACTCAATGGCAGAACAGAATCCTTCAGGCAGCAGGCTTGCACCCTTGGTGAGCAGCTCCTAGCCTTTTGGAATTGATCCAGGCACCAGGTATGCCACACTGCAAGTGGGAGAGGGATATGGATATTAGCAGGAGAGAGAATGGTTTGCTTTTATGAAATTTGGCTACATTGCTTATAAGTTGTTTCCCCCTTCATTACTATTTTTTAAATGAAGATTTTCTTGCAGCACTCCTTACTATGACAAACTATACCTTTATTTTTCTGTTTTCATTTTCACAGAAAGATGAATAACGATAGAAGAAACATTATTCTTCAACGGAAGACATTCTTTTGATTACTCTTTGCAAAGATACTGTATCTGTACCATGTACTGAAAAGAATAGTTTTTATTGATTGACTGATAGAACGAAGCATATACAGTGGACGCTCGGGTTGCGAACGTGATCCGTGCAGGAGGCATTTTCGCAATCCGTAGCACTTGCAACCTGCAGCACCGTGCCTGCGCACGCGCGGGTCGCAATTCAGCACTTCTGTGCATGTGCAAAGCGTGATTTAGTGTTTCTGCGCATGCACGAGCGCCAAAACCCGGAAGTAACCCATTCCAGTACTTCTGGGTTCGGCGCGGTGCGCAACACGAAAACACGCAACCTGAAGCATCTGTAACCCGAGATATGACTGTATGAGAGACAAACATTTTACAGTGAGAAATGTAAAACCCATTCACTCACCATTTAAAGGTTTTTCATGGTTTGAAAGGCTGGTGGCAGCCTTGTTCAAAAATATATAGTTTATTTAATCTCCTGTATTATTCCAGGATCTGTTGTGCCCAGAATAAAATACATATTTAACAAATTATCATCTCAGGTTGTGTGTTAGAACGAGTACTGCTTGCCACCTGAAGAGTTGGTCAAAACACATAAGACACAGTTGGCATACTTGCTGTTCACTTTGAATAAGGGTTTGATTTGATTTAAAGCAAGGATGAAGAGGGGCCAAATGTGGCCCACACAGCAGCAGAGGAAGTGGCTCGGGCACCTGGTGTGGTGCGTTCAAGGGCGGGGCGAACTGCCCATAGGGAGGGGACAGGGCATGCGGCACCCACAGGGATGAGATGGGGAGCGCCGCGGGGCCTCTGCCACCCTACAGCTGGGGGGAGGCAGCGGGTGAACAGTGCTGCCCGCCATTTTGTCACACCTCCTCAGGGTGACACCCAGGGCATGCTGCACCCCGCACCCCCTTCCTATCCCCCTAGGCCCACAATCTCTCCTCCCTGCCCTTTCCCTGTATATCAATATGTCTTAAAAAACAGTCCCCCATTAGAATCAGTGTAATACTTTTTTCCAAGTCTAATTTTCAGAGAGGCATTTTCAGAGTGGGGGCAGGGGAGGGAGCAGGGAGGGAAGAAGTGCCTGCTCATCAAAATTGCTCACACTGAATGCAACTAGGCTTGGAAACTGCCATCAGTTGGCGCCAAATTTATTTTGCCTGTGGAAGTACTGCTCTTTGTCTCCGATAGTTCTGTCTTCACGATATTGGCTCAAGGCTTAGACTCTACGCTAGAGATTCTCAAACTGATCTGGCCTACCACCCCCCTATTCAGAAGAAGAAAAATATTTAGTGCCACCCGTGGGGTGGACCGGCTCAATCTGATCAATATAATGCTGTTTGTCAATGTACACTTCGGAGAGGGTTGCAGTCCAGACTGTAGAGCTGCTCCTTTCAAAGGTCTCTGACCTCACCCATAGTTGGGGCTGGCCTATCATGAGCTCTGCTGAGCAGTGTGACTCAGGTGACAGATTTGGGTAGTAGCAAAACATGCATTCCCTTGTCTACTAGCAACATGGCTGCCTATTTCCATATCTTCCCAGTTCACTGGCAAAAAGCAGACATGGCAAAGGTGCTCCATGAGGCCATCAGCTGCACTGCAACCGCTAACATGGCATCAAAACAATTTTTAAAGCTAAACTGCAAGAGGGGGAAGTGACATCCAGAAACCCTCGGGTTGTGCAATATGTTGTTCTGGCCCTGCTCACAGTACAGGTCAGAAGCATCTTCCAAGCTGAGCAACCTGCCCACAACCAAATTGGATGACATGAAACACATGGTGGGGGGGGGATGCACTTGCCATTTATTTTATTTGTTGTAAAGAAAATGGAACCCATAGCTGTCAACTCCCCCCCTTTTTTTAGAGAAATCCCCTTATTCTGAATAGGACTCCTTGCAAGAAAAGGGAAAAGTTGACAACTATGGGAACCTATGATCAGGGACAGAAGAATGGCAGGCAGAGAAGCTGCTTACCCCATTCACTTCCTGCTAATTTCCCATTCAGACTTCTGGGTCCTCATCTCTTCTAACCTCTGGAAAGGAAAGTAGCTGGTGAAAAGCAGGTTTGAGTGGATAAATGGTGGAAGACAAAGGCTTACCCAGGATCCTTCCCAAACCTTCCTCTGCTGAGTGTAGCAATCTCTTATGGCCATCTATCAACAAGCAAAACAAATAAAAACCCTTGGGTTTCCTACACATAGCTGGGGGCTCTCAGCGCACACGCTTCTTTCTCCTATTATTGCACAATCCTTGCCAATAGTTATTACCCATTTATTTCACCTTTTCTGACCCCACCTGTTGCAAGCTTCCTTGCGTAGCTATTTAAATGAAAGAAGGGGAGAAACCCTTCCTTGTAGCTCACATTTAATGTTGCAATTACTGACATTGCAAGAGGAAAGTCCCACAGGGTCAAAATGCAGCAATGAGAGCAAGTGAAATCTGCCCACACAGAGAGATAAGAAGGGAAGTCATCCTCAACCTGGTTTGCTCCAGATGTTGTTGGGTCGCAGCGCCTCTCAACCTTGTCCATTAGCTATGCATAAGTCCTCAAAATCAATTCAGTTCCTTCCTTGTCCCTATAAGTGATGTGTTATTTTTTTCCTGATACAGCTACAAATAAAAGCATTTTGGACCATGCCTCTGGAGTCAGACGGTGTGTATCCTTCAAATTCAGGGAGATAAACACACAACAACCAACCTGAAGGCACACAGGAAGCTCCCAAGTTGCTGAAGTTAAATAGATCTGGGTCTGGTCAATGTTTGGACATGTTGAGTTAACACATAGAAATCACATGTGTGCCACCCTGGGTTTTGTGAAGGAAGAAAAGTAGGATATGAATTTAAGAAAACAAAAATCCTGGGTATAGAATGGGCCACACCCTTCTGCATGAACTTCAACAGGTGTTAACATCTTCCTCTAAGTCCTTTTATGAGTCCAGCCATCAAACAGAAAGTGGATGATGACTGGAGATCTCCCCACTGCACCCTCAAGTTCACTTCACTCAGTGCTTGTTCTTTTTCCAGCACCAGATGTAGAACTTTTTTTAAAAAAATGTGCCTCTCTTGCTTGTGTGCAGTGCACAACAGCTACAGTTCGGACTCACTACAGACACATGACTCCAGAACGGATCAAATCAAAAGAACTTCCAGCCTCAACAAATCTATGCCAAAGAATACAAGGGCCAGCAGCCTAGGATTAACACACATTTCTCTACTCACTCCAATGAGGAGGCAGAAGGTGCAATTTGAGCTACAGTATGTCTGGCATTGCTGTCTCAGGGCCATTTACTACAACCAAACAGGACTCTGGATATGCCGCTCCCATTTAATTCTCTGGGACCCTTGTTACCTGAAGAGTGGAACTTTAATTTTTGTGAATGGTTGGGAGAATGAACAGAATGTATTAATTAGACAACAAGTTAAGAGTTATTTGGAGGTCATTTGGGATGCCAAAGACTGAGATCATCCCATGAACTATCAAGCTCTGCTACTGTTCTCCTATACACGTACAAGAATGTACTTGTCAACTTTCCCTCCATATCTCATTACCATCTGTCTTTCGTTTCCTGCAGGTAAAATAACAAGATGATGGAGCCTGGTGATAATTAATGACCTGGTCCAGATAAAGAATGTGATTGCTTCTATAGATATGGTGCATATGTATATATGTCTATGATTGTGTACGTTCTTAGGTAAAGCAGACAGCAGTGGCTGAATCTTGAGAGAAGATAATACAGACTTCATTAACCATGAAGATTACCACCTTTCTTCTGATACTTTCTCTAGCAAACTGCTACTTCTTTTTTGGTAAGACACCTTCACATTGTAGCACTATGTTAAAGTCTCCATAACCAATGACCACTTTATAAGGGGTAATGGGAGAAATGACATTTGACTGCTGTTTCATTTTTAGGTTTCGTTTCCATCCTGTTGTGATTGACATTTCCATTTGTAAGCTACCTTGATCTTGATTTAAGCATAGGAAAAGAAATGTCAAAAGCGGGAGGAGGTTGGGAGGCGCTATGGTCTAGTAACCACTAGCTTGCATGGGTTTGAACTCACTTAAGTTAGTCATCCGTAATGTTTGTCCCAGAGATTTCAGTGGGTCTACTCTAAGCATAGCTAAGTCTGGATCCAACCTAAGATCTCTCATTGGTAGTGTTTTGAAATGCTTTTTTTACTTGTTTTTCAGGTATTGAAGCTTCAGGAGGGAAGGTCAGTACATATTTTGTTTAAAAATAGCCTTTAGTGTCCTTGTTTAGCAACCAAATTGAGTTCGCATTCTGCACATTAGAAATAAACTGTCCAGGAATGCATTTTTATATTTCCTTATTTATAAAAGGTGTAATAAATGCCCCACTTAGCAGATGTAAAATGGGATTGGTATGGGGGACAAGGCCTTTTTAAATTTAGGGGCATGTTTTTAGTTCTGACCCTTAGTGGATTTTTAAATTGACTGCCGTCTTTAAATGCTTTCCCACTGTGTATTGAACCCAGACTATTTTTTGATATAGACAGCTGGGACACAAGTTATAGAATTTGTAGAAAGAGCTTTGGGTGGGGAAACCTCTGGTCCTCAGCTTAATTTCATGCAAGCCCACAAAGATTGGGTGACAGGAGGAGGCAGAACACTGCAATGCTGCACAATACCCCCACAATAGGCTCTGGGCCTGCCCCCATAGGTTTCTGCTTACTGTGTACAGAATACTGCTTAAGAGCTGTACAGCAGCATTCTTTTTACATTTCTAACGGAAACAGCATTTTGGACATCCCATTATACACCATATATTGTCATCTGGTCACCCAGGGTGTAGATAACCATGCATGCTGTTGTGGTTGATTTGTCCAAAAATGCCAAGGGTTTTCTAATGAGGGTAGAGATTCTCATTATCTGGTTAGCTTCTCTAGAAGGGCTGTTTCCCATATGGCTTGATACCAGTGGTCCATGTTCACTCCTGACAGGTCCCTCCAGTGTCTAGTAATGATGTTCCTGGCTGCTGAGAGTTAGGCGGCTTATTTTTTCTCTCCTTCTACAAGGACACCTTATCTGTCCCTCCCGCCTCGTTTCACCTGGCCAACAAAGGTTGAACTTGCTGAAAGTTTGTATTGTCAAGCTGCATTTGTTTCCACTCTCTGGATTATATATTTATTTATAGGTTGACTGCAGCAGGTATCCGCAGCCACCACTTGGTGATTGCCCACAAGAATACAGGCCTGTGTGTGGCACTGATGGTATGACCTATGCCCATGTATGCATCTTGTGTGCACAAATTTGGTAAGTCCTCCCCCCCATCACAAATATACTTATATCCATAACATACAATTTGCATAATATCCCCTCCCTCCCTTTGGACTTCCCTCAACTTCCATTTCTGATGTATTATCCTCCCCATGGTACTCTGCTATTTTTTACAAGATATCATATTTTCCCTTCGTTACAATATTTGTTCCCTGTGCATAAAATTGTGAATGTTTATTTAAATCCTGTCATCAAGTCAATATCTTCTTTGTGTCTGCAAATATAATATAAAAGGTTCCCACACTTTTTCAAAATCACTATTGTCCTGTCAGTCTGTCTGTCAGCTTTGCCAACTCCGCATAGTTCATCAGTTTTTCTTGCCATTGCTCTTTTGTAGGAATTTCTCCAGTCTTCCAATTCTGTGCTATCAGTAGTCTTGCCGCCGTCGTAGCATACATGAATAATGTCATTTTCTCTTTTGGCAGATCTTGCCCTAAGATACCCAACAGGAAGGCTTCTGGCTGCTTAACAAATGTTATTCTGAACATTTTTTTCAATTCATTATATATCATTTCCCAATATATTTTAACGCTTTTACAATCCCACCACATATGGTAAAAAGTTCCTTCAACTTCTTTACACCTCTAACACTCCCTCTGTTCGTTTTTGTATATTTACGAATCTGGTAAGTCCAACATGGTAAGAAACTACTTTTAAGACAACTATGAAATACCATGCGCACACTCTACAGCAGACATTTTCAACCTTGGGTTATTGCTTATGTTGATGATGGTCTTGCCAATATACCGGTAGTTTTAAATGGTAAAATGCCTTGGAAATAATAGGATCGAAAGCTGGGGGAGAAATATATATGTGTGTGTTTTTGTTTGTTCAAGAACTACTTTCTTTATGATACTTTAGTGATACACAGCAACTCTAAGTACATTATCCCCATCAGGATATTAGAGCCCCAGACTTTTGGTAGTCATTTATATAAATCATTCCTCTGCTATTACAGGGCAACTGGAGTTCAAATTGGCATACGACACAGAGGAGCATGCAGCTCACAAGGTACCTTATGTCCAATTCTTAATGTTGATATTTTTAAGCTGAAGTTAACTCAGTATAGCAGAAATTCTCACTGAAAGATTATGACTGCAAAACAACAGCTCCTGCATTGGCACCATATCTAACCATTTGCCTAGTACATAATGAGCTTCTAAGGTGTTAATATTATTGATTTGGGAAGTCATATTTGTAGAAGTCAGAAAATTTGCTATATTATAACAAACAATACAATCCTAGGTATGCTTATGGAGAAATAAGTCCCAATTAGTCAAATGAGACTTTTGCAGCTAAGTCTACCGTTATTTGCATACAGTTAGAAAAGTGGCTGAAAGTGTAAACATGCAAAGTTGTTTGGCCTCTTGACATTTTCTGCTGTCCCATAATTCAAATTAAAAGCTAGCCTATTTTCTTTTCTTCTAGGTTAAGCTGCAGAAGAGCAGGTGTTAATAAGAATGGACAGTATTAAAAAAACAAGGAGTTCGTTATTACAATACCACTTGGCTCAATTCCACTTGTCCAAAGGCCTTTATTAAACACAAAAAAATAAAAGCAGAAGCCTTTCCTCTTTTACCAGCACACCCATACTTACACACACACACACACACACCATGCAAATCAAACCCAGAGTCTCTGCCTTTCACACCTCTGTGCCAGTTCAAACTCTCAGCAGGCCAAATACCTTCTTGTAGCCAGTGGTGCAATGGGCCAATGTAATGACTGCATCACCCTTCACCAAGCATGTATAGATGTGTGTGCTCCACAATAGGTCCAAACACATGTAAGCTTGATTGACACCCCTCTTTGCTCTCTCCAATGTTTCCGGACGATACATTCCATGGGCTGTATCCAATGCTAGCCATACTGAGAGTAGACCCAGAGAAAGTAATAGAGACTCTTTAATTTCAATGTTCTACTCTTAAGTAGACATTAGCTAGATACAACTCCGTATGTGAACTGCTTTTACACATCACCTTATGCACACACAATCCCCTCCCCCCACCATGCAAAAATTAGCTATAGTTGGATTGTTATCTATCATTTGTCAGTTTGCAGAGGCCCAAAGCAAGGGTCAGCCTTTCAGTACAAGGAAGAGAGGACAATTTTTATCCACTGTCCAATGTAACTGCCTGAAGCAATGAGATACTATCCAGGAAGGATCCAATTAATAGATAAAGACAAGGTCATAGGGAAAAAAGGTAAACTTCCTAGTTGTAGATCTTTCCCCAAGCGGTGGGGTTGGGGGAGATGCTAATCTTTTCCTGTTGCTTTGAACTACCTGTTTGAACTATGACCCATCCGTTCCTTGAGAAACAAGCATGACACAGCAGAGGCCAAACATAACAGAGATATCGGAGATATAGAAAAGGCAAAGGGACACAGTCAAAATAACTGCAGAAACCTGAAATTCACCATTAGCCACTATAATCTATTGACACAGAGTGCTGTCACTCTGCCCCCTTGAGCCTCTTACTGCCTTTGCATAAGAAATCGGAAAAACAGTTCACTTTTAGACCAGCAGTATTAATAAGGACTGCAAAGGTGTAGGATTCCTACATTCTTCTAACTCTATGAAAAAGACAGCGGAATGAATAATGGAGATCTGTTGCACACCAAATGGTGATTTCGGCTACAATACTATGCATATTTTTACCTGGGAGAATGGTCCATTGAAATCAATGTGGCTTACCTCTGAGTAGATATGAATAGGACTGCACAGTCAAGGAGAGTAGGAAAAAAGTCTTTTTGAAATGATGTAATTTTATTAAAGAAATGTATTGTCACAATTATTCAGTTAATGCAAACTAGACTACCATTAGTTGCTTTATGCAGAGTTGCAAAGCCCATCCCCAGCATACCATTAAGCCTTTACCCACCACCAGGTTGCAGTGGCCATCAGCTACAGCTCAGACTCACCACCAGAGCAGTACTCTAAAGGCAGCAACAAGTACAGAACAGATCAAACCAAAAGAACCACTACCCTGGGCAAACCTTTCCCAAAGCACACATAGGAGTCAGCAGTCCAGGATGAAGATAGCATTGAAGCACCTGCCTCTACTCACCCCAATGTGGAGGTAGAACCTACAGTCTGAGCTGGGAAAGAATCACAAAGCTTAAAGTTTTGTGCATGCATGTATGTGCATGTGTAACATCTCCTACATCTGGTATTGCTGTCTCAGGGCCATGTACTACAATTAAACAAATTGGGGAACTATGTGATCCAAGGTGTCTTCAGACGGGTATTCTCCAACAGTTGATTTAAGGAGACCTGTAGACAATAATGATTTCCTTACAAAAGAAACTGATCACCGGGAGTTGCATATCCCCAAACTACACCCCCCCCCACATCATCTTCCTGGCAAGTGAAAGGCACATAATTTGCAATCAAAGGTGCAATTAAAGGTCACAGAGAGGTGCCACTTGGAAGAGGCCATCTGGGCAGAGTGGATAAACACGGCTGCGATCTCTTCAGCCAGCCGGCCAGTCCCCAGCGCACTGTGCGTCAGCGGCTTCTGCGGGGCGACTCAGTGGTCCTTGAAGTTCGCCTGCCTCTTCTCCACAAAGGCGCTCATCCCTTCTTTCCTGTCGTCCGTGGCGAAGGTGGCGTGGAACAGCCTCTTCTCTGCCTTATTGCCCTCGGCCAGAGTCATCTCGAAGGCTGCGTTCACTGCCTCCTTGGCCATGGCCGCCACCAGCTTGGAGTTCCTGGCGATCTTCTCGCCGCAGCTGACGGCTTCGTCCAGCAGCTTGTCCACGGGGCAGACCCTGCTGACCAGGCCGGCCGCCTTGGCCTCTTGCGCCGAGATGCGCTCGCCGGTGAGGACCATCTCCATGGCCAGGGACTTGCCCACGGCCCGGGTCAGCCTCTGCGTGCCGCCGGCGCCGGGGATGGTGCCCAGCAGGATCTCGGGCTGCCCAAACTGCGCCTTCTCCCCGGCGTAGATGATGTCGCACATCATGGCCAGTTCGCAGCCTCCGCCGAGCGCGTAGCCGTTGACCGCGGCGATGACGGGCTTCCTGACCGTGGAGACCCGGTTCCAGTGCGCCAGGAAGTTCCCCGCGTAGCACTCCTGGAAGGTGCGGCCCTGCATCTCCTTGATGTCCGCGCCGGCCGCGAAGGCCTTCTCGCTGCCCGTGATGACCACGGCGCCCACGCCAGGGTCCCGCTCCAGGGCGTCCAGCGCCTCGCTCACCTCGGTCATCAGTCCGTCGCACAGCGCGTTCAGGGCCTGCGGGCGGTTCAGGCGGATCACCGCCACGCTCTGCGCCGAGCCGCGCTTCTCCACCACGATGTACTGGAACTGAGGCGCCGCCGCCGCCGCCGCCAGGAAGCGACGGGGAGGCCGCCGCGCGGCAGCTGCCGACAGCAGGAGAGGCAGGCGGAGGCGGCGGAGGGCGCAGGCGGCGGCCATGCTGGCAGGGCAAAAGGTAAGGGCAGGAGGAGCCGCAGTCAATGTGGTCCTCCAAGAGGATTTCCGGTCCCCGCGCGGCGGAAACCCGCCATTGGAGTGGAATGGGTGGTGGAAACGCGCGTGTGAATGGATTTCGGAGGAGGAGGGGGGTTTAGAGAGAAAAAGAAAGGTGGGGAGAGGGAGGGCAGGGTCAGAGGCTCCCTTTCCTTGCACGGCTTTGAAAGCGTCCCTAGAATCCCCTCCAGGGTCATCTAGTCACCGCCCCTCGCAATACAGGAATCTCAGCTAAAGTATCCTTGACACTTTAGCCTCTGCTTAAAAACCTCCAAGGAAGGAAAGTCGACCACCTCGCGAGAGAGTCGGTCCCACAGTCTTACCGCCAGAAAGTTCTTTCCGATGTTTAGTCGGAATCTCCTTCCTCCCCTGCTTGCCCCCATGGAGCGTTTTAATCGAAGCCGGGAGTGACGGTTGCTGAGCTCTCTTGTTTTCATTCACCTCCCTTTGCGCACTAGCCTCCGGAAATGCCCGACGGCTGAACAGGAAGCGGAAGCGCCGCGTAGCGCTGGGAGGAAGTGTCTCCAGCTGGAGCGGCTCCTCGGATCAGAACCCCAATAACGGGGGGTGGCCGGGCAGGTGAGAGGCTGCTGTGGTGGGTTGTGTCTGGCGGGTCCCAAAGTCCCTGCGCTGAGGCGAGCGCGGAGAGCCGGGCGGGCAGCGGCCGCCGCTGACACAGCCGCCTCCGAGTCCCGCGGGGACTGTATTGGAGCTGACGGCGACCCCCTTCCCCCGACCCCCTTCTCCCCCCCTTCGCAACTGAATCCGAGGAGGGATGTGCGCGCGTGTCCGTGAGTGTGCGCGTGTTTGGGGCACCTTTAAATGCGCGGCCCAGGCTGGCCTTCCTCTCCTCGGCCTGCGGCTGTGCGGCCCGTCTCTAGCTTCCTTCCCACCATGTTTACTCGGGAAGAAATGCCATTGTTTTTATGTGGGAGGCTGGCCCTTTTACTCGAGAAGAAATCGGCTGCTTTTGCCGAAAAAACAGAAGGTATTCGCTTTGTCTCTCTCTTTCCCCAACCTTCACCGTCTTGCTCTTAGGGGATCCTGATTCATCTCTTTCGTTTCTTACCTGGCGAGAGCTAGTGCATTGCTCTCGCTGACTCTCCCCAAGCTCCACTCCTTTTTAACGTTTCTTGGAGCAGGGGACTGATGTTGCTGGACTTGCTGGGGCTGATGGGAGTTGTTCACCAGGCGGTCATCACATTCATTATCCCTGTCACACAGAATCTCTGCTATTAATAGGAATGGTGGCCTGGATTTTCAGTTTCCTTTTGAATAATAGAAGTGAAAACTAGTCAGTGAATTCATTGGGCCAGGACTGAAAAGGGAATGGCTAACCATATAAAACACTGGCTTAATGAAATGTACATCACAATAAATATGTTAGTTTTATTGTTCTTTTAAACTTGTTTTTCAGAAGTTGACTGCTGAAGAAATGGCAATTAGCAAAATATTTTTTGGAGGGAGGGGTTATATAAGAAGTCCCAGCTGGAGTCTGTTTATTTATTTTATGGAAGTTATACCCTGCTTGCTTGTAGAAAGCCTCAATTTACTAATTGGCTTCTGCTAACTCTGGGATTTCTTTAGTCCTTATTTCTCACTGAGAGATTTTATATATGAAAGAGATCATAATCTATATATATTTTTTCCTGAAATAAATTTATATTTACTATTTATTTTTATTTGTTCTTTACTAAATTTCATGTTTACAACAGGTCTTGCCTTGAATTTCTGTATGTTAAATACTTACATTCTCCTGTGTCACCATTTTCTCCTGCAGTTTCACTGTATCTGCCTACCAGCCCTGATCCCTTTAATCAGCAAACATCACCATAATGGGGCCTAGGCGGAAAAATGTAAAAGTATGTTCCACAAGCAGGGGAGGACCCATATGTGTTAAAACTGCTGATCTGAAGGACTATATGAACCAACTTTCACATGAAGTGCTTTGTCATATTTTCAGGTGGGTTGGAAGATAATGTTCTGTTTTTGATGTTTCATGTAATTCACTGTCGTACCTGAGGACAAAGATCAGATTATCCGTTCAATCCTGAAAGTGAAATACGCCTTAAATTTAGCCTTATCAGATTAACCTTCTCCCTGTATAAAGCGGACCAGTTTCTTCAGACTTATTGCTGGTATTTTTTTGGAAATGCTTATGCACATGAGCAATTAGAAATAATAATTTGCAAGATATGTTATGTTGTACCTGTGATTGGTTGATGTGGACCATATATCTTTTTACATTGATTTAGCATTAAGGAGCTGCTTTATGTTTTGTTGCCAGATGAAATTGGTCTTTGCCTTTATATTGTACCTGCTGTTCAGCTGAAAGGGCTCCCAAAGTCAGTTACAAATCCGTTAAAAAAGATGACAGTCCCTGCCCTCCTCATCCCTTTTTTCCTTTGGTGTTGTGCCTTTTAGATTATTACACTTCAGGGCAAGGACAGTCTTATTTTTTAATGGAACAGTAAGTGACTGGGAGCCTTTTCAGATGCACATGGGAAGGGAAAAAGCAATCTCTGCCTCTAATTGTTAAAGTTAAAGTTATTCTAATGAGCATCCTAGTGGAATGACTGGTGCTACGTGACAATTGAGGGAAGCTTTTCTCTACCTAGAGGCTATTTTGAGTGGTGAGGGACCTATTAGGATGGTCCACTCTCAGAAACTGATAGAGCCAATGGGTTTCTGGATGGCTGTGGGTGATTTTTGATCCTGTCAGCCCTCTCCTGCTTTGTGGAGCCTCTTTGACTCCCTCATATACTCCAGAGCTTAGGGCAAGAAAACAAGCTGGGAGATGGCTTGAATGCGAGTGGAGGAAAACTCTGGTCAAATGCAATTGAACACTGGTGAGGGCTCATCATCGAGGCTACCTAGTGACAATGAAGGCTGCCTCCATCATGGAGGGCTTTCTTGATGGTGGTGCCTGCCCTGTAGAACACCCTTCCAACAGTTGTCAAGGAGATAAGTAACTATACAACCTTTAGAAGACATCTGAAGGCAGCCCAGTATAGGGAAGGTTTTTTTTTTAAAGTTTAATATTTTATTCTGTTTTTATATATGTTGGAAACTGTCCAGAGTGGCTGGGGCAACCCCGTCAGATGGGCCAGCTACTATTACTAATTTGTCAGGTGGGTCTCAGTTAGACTGACCAAGGTAGAATTTCAAGTCCTAATGTTCAGAATCAAAAGAGCTAGCCCCCTAAATGATGAAAATTGGATGTAGCAATCACAGATTGAAAGTATTGTGAATGAGAGATGCTTGCTATTTGCCTTGCTGTAAGCATAGAGAAATGCTTATAGCTCAGCTGGTTAGAGCATGGTGCTGATAATGCTAAGGTTGGAGGTTCGATCCCCGTATGGGACAGCTGCACATTCCTGCATTGCAGGGGGTTGGACTAGATGATCCTCAATGTCCTTTCCAGCTCTGTAATTCTATGAGATTTATTTTGACAAACTTCGATATTTTTAGTCTAATAAATCATCCAATTTAATTTTCTGATGAAGTGAATGGTATTAGCCGCAGTTGTATTATTTCCACTCAAACTATGTTGAACTGAATGCCTTGCCTGTTTGATAGCCATACATTATTTCTGCTTTAATATAATAGTACAGTTTTGATACAGCTTTAATACTGTTTTAATACAATAGTACTTTCATCCACTGCTGAATTTATTATGTGCTATGAGTGTGTGTGGATGTGTATAGCAGCATCCAGACTGTCATTTGTTTTAACAGCAGAGGAAAGAAAGAAACAAACCATTTGAGAATTAATCCTATCTTTTCTTCTCCCACTCTCCTTCTGAAGGTATCTTCCCCTGCAGGATATCATGTGCATGGAATGCCTCTCTCGGAAGTTAAAGGAAGCAGTCACCCTATATTTGAGAGTGGTGAAGGTTGTGGATCTCTGCGCAGGCCGCTGGTGGGAATATATGCCCACTGGTGAGTGTTGCTCTTAATCAGGGTAGTCATGCATTGCAGTATATCTTATGCTTTTAAATTATAGCTGTTACAAGCCATTGTTTTTAAAAAGCATTTCATGGATTCTAAATTTCTATAGCACTTTTTGCATGCACCATGGCTTTATGGAGTATTTTCTCAGGACCCCTTCCAGTGCTAGCAACTGTTTCTATTCATAGGAGTGCATCCTCAAGCCACTCCTTTGATAAGAATTGGAGCAGCAGAAGGACTTTTACCCATCTTCAGTTCACAAGGAGACATGGCAGAAGTCCCTCTGATGCCTTTTTTTGTCATTCCCTTTTGTGACTTGCAGGTGCACTCTGATGGACAATATGGCAATATCAGATGTGACCCTTCCTTGTTCTCACTACAACCTTATGCAAGATGATGCTATACCTCCCATTTTGCAGCTGGGGAACTGGGGCCAAGAGTGAGTGACTTGCCCAAGACTATCCTTTGAATTTGCTGGACTGAATGATCCCTCTGCCAAAGATTGTTAGATAAAGTTATGGAATTAAAAACTTCTGAAAACCCTACATGTGCATGGACCGAAGTTTGCCTCTGTGGCTGTTCTTATTCCCCCACCCCATGGTATTACTTAGTGCCTATCTAGAACAGGCATAGGCAAACTCCGGCCCTCCAGATGTTTGGGACTACAATTCACATCATCCCTGACCACTGGTCCTGTTAGCTAGGGATTATGGGAATAGTCATCCCAAACATCTGGAGGGCTGGAGTTTGCCTATGGCTGATCTAGAACAAATTTTTTCCCAAATGTTTGTGTACCAAGATTTCTAGAACTGAGAGATTAAAAATGGAGGCCTTCCTCTTTCCTTTGTATAGGTTTCATTTTAAAGGAAATCATAATAGCAGTACAAAATAAGGAGCCACCAATAAAACATGCCAAAAATATAAAAACACAGTATCAAGGGGGGGGGGGGAAAGGTGTAGGTTTAGAGCAATATATGTCACATTGTATTCTCCACTGAGGAGGTCAGTAATGGCAGATAAGCTTTTCTTAAATATCTTGTCTATTATTACCAATCTTCTGCCTTATGTACCTGTGTGTTTTGGTGTGTTTTTAGTTGAGCACTTGGTTCAAGAAGGGCAACAGTGAGGCACAGGAGGCTCGGCCATGTCCCATGTGAACTTTGTGTATAGCCTAAAATATGCACTGAGTCCTCTTTAAGACAGTGCTTTCTGTTGGACAAATCAGTGAAGAGTTTCTTGAAAACAGAAAATTTGAAACCACTGACTTAGACAATGGAAAATACAAAAGAAGACATGTTTTCTGTGTAGTTGCTATGATATCTCTCAAAAGCCATTCCTTACATGATTTATCTAATTAATAGACAACCCTTCATTTCCTGTTCTAAACCTGCTGATGGTGAAATAGCTTACACACCCACCCACCCCAAATGATTGTAAAGTACAATCAGTATTTAAAATGCCTAATAAAAATTTAGTTGCTGTTTTCTGGATGCACATAGAAACAAGAGGAAGATCATCTTGAGCCAGGAAGGCTGGGGACAGTTATAATAGTCCAAAGCAAGAAAATATGGTACCCAACTTTAAAAGGGGAAATGAGAATGGCTGAAAGAATGAAGGGACAGGTGGCCTTGGTTTGTTAGCAGGAAAAATGAGTCAAACATTGTATTATGAGTATATGAGCAGTAACATAATGTGCTCAATTACAAAATGGGGAGGTGGGGAAGCCAACATATATTTGTGCCAAAAGGATTGTAAAAAAAAAGTTGACATAACTTAGTCAAAGCATTTTAGTCCCCTCTTATTCTGCAAATTAAGCATCTTCAGCTTATATCCACAGTGGGGGAAATGCATAACTTTAGCTGGGTCATGTCCAAATTAGATTCCACCTTTTTGAGTACTCTTATTTCTGTCAAAACTTGACTAATCAACCATACTCTCTTCTTGTATGTACTCAAATTTTTGTTGTTGTCTAAGCAGTGAAGTACTTTCGTAGTTCTCTAGCCTTGCCTTTGAGCTCTAGAATTTGAGTTCTAGAATAACAAAATTAAGTATATGGTTCCTCTTTTTTGCGTTTGTCCAAAGCATGGGTGGTGATGCATGTGGGGTAAAATAAAACAAAGAAAGCAACACAAATCCTTGCTCCATTATGTGTGGATTGTAAACTGCACCATCCGTCTTCCTTGCATATCTATACTTCTCTTCTTCCTCAGAGATAAAATATGTGTCATCTTCTCAGGATTCACAGATTCCAGCTTCCTGACATTGCTGAAGAAAATGCCAGATATTGAGCAGCTATATGGGCTTCACCCCAGGCACCTGGACAGGCGCAGAGTTCGTGGTTATGAAGCTTTCAGCATTCCAGGAGTTCTAGAAGCCCTGCAAGCTTGCCCAAATCTACTAGTAGGTGTTGTATATTCAAAATATAAACATACATATTCATATGGCAGTTGTGATCCTTGATCATACTTGTGGGGCGTGAGGGGATGGATATGGTTGTACAAAACAGCAGATGGTGCTGTATCTCATGGATTTTGTTCAGTTCCATTCACTTATAGCTATTTATCATATTATTAGCTACAGCAACTGAATTTTAGATTCAGCTATTACTCAGCTGTGCTTTTAATTAAATCTTGAATTCTCTCCTTAAAATCCAACTGTTGCAAACAGATGGGCCAGAAATTATGTGACTGGAAAATAGTGTACAAATAGCTATTCATATGTCTGTGAATCTACACCATTTAATCACTTATTTTTGTTTGCACGATATGTGGATTATATGCAGAACAAAGGGTGGGCCGGGAAGGTCCAAAAACTGATTACAGGTGACAGAGCAAATTGGTAGCTTCAGAACCGTCATGTTAAAAAGGTTTACCTTTCATCTATGAGACCTATGCATATTCTACTACATTAAAAAAAAATCAGATTCTCTTGCCTTCTGCAGTAGCTACTGATTTTGACATTGGAAATCAAGGTCTGTTTTCCATTGTGTAATTCCCCCTATATAAAACTTTTGAAGTATTTTCTTTGAGTGATTTATCTGAACTTCAATACTTAGGCTTAAAAAAAGTTGAAGTATTCCTTCGAACCTTTTCTGAAGTTTCAAAATACTTAATCTAATTGGATTAATTTCTTTCTGTTTTTATTGCGCTGAATTTGTAAACTTTATTGATGTTAAGATATTTTAGTTGCATGTTTTTATTGTTAGTTGCCTGGGATTTATGGAAAGGTAGGTGTATCAATCACTAGCAAGTAAAAGTAAACTTCAGAATTTTAGATCTATTGCAGTGTAAGCTAGGCATGAGTTATTACAACATCATAACTAAGAAATGCATGTGTCAATTGAGTTCGGGTTTTTTTACTGCTGCTTACATGAATTGAAAGAGCTCAAATGTTGAAGATTATTCTTACTACTAATTGTTACTTGAGAGAGAGTGTGTGTGCGAGAGCGCTTATGCTAATGATTGAGATTTCCCATCATTCTA
Source organism: Podarcis raffonei (assembly GCF_027172205.1). Taxonomy (NCBI): domain Eukaryota; kingdom Metazoa; phylum Chordata; class Lepidosauria; order Squamata; family Lacertidae; genus Podarcis; species Podarcis raffonei. The sequence continues at coordinate 50,670,673 of NC_070603.1, forward strand.
TACTGGGTTTTTTGTTTTTTTGCTTTAGGGAGTTGAAACTTCCCACTTGGAACTGGTAGAAGCCATTTGGACATACATGCCACAAGTTCACATCCTTGGAAAGTTTCGAAATCGCAATGGTGCCTTCCCAATTCCAGCTGAAAATAAACTAAAAATACCAATAGGAGCTAAAATTCAGACTTTGCACTTAGTAGGTAAGTATTGTAGTGAAATACTTCCAGTGGATACATCATGACTGAAAAGCTGTGAAATCAGAAAGCGCACTTATTTCACTTGTGCTGAATTCTCAGCTTGAACACTGTTTCATTTGCAGACTAAAGTACTAGTCTGCAAGTATTGCTTGCACACACCCCTACAAAAATTAAGCCTTTAAGTGTTTGTCCTTGAAGTGTCTGCTTTTTGGACCTGACGTACTGCTTTATTTCTTGTATTTTAGGAGTTAATGTACCTGACATTCCTTGCATCCCAATGCTGAGGCACCTGTACCTGAAGTGGGTGAGGCTCACCAAACCACAGCCTTTTAAAGATTTCCTTTGCATCAGTTTACGCACTTTTGTCATGAGAAATTGTGCAGGTAAAAGAGCATAAGGTCCCTTTCTCGAATTTATATTGGGAGGGGAGGGTATGCTTCTCATTTACTAACAGTGAATGTGGATCTGTGTTCAAAGTAAGTTTGAATAAGGAAATAGCAAATAACTTGCTTAACAACCAAATGACTATTTAGTCAGTTTAACATTGTGAGAATTGAACTACGTCTTTGCTGGCAATTTCATCTAATATGTTTTCCAGGTGTGTTGTTGCTTTCAACATGGAACTTCCTATAGTGCTTCTGTAGCAATACAGAACTATAGCTCTGTAAATCTGTTCATATGGGCATTTTCTGCATTTTCTTTTCAGTACTAGTAAGCAAACCATTTCCCCACTTGAGTACAATGTTTGAAAAGTCATCTATGAGCATTATAATGATGTTGCTGCTGTACATAAAAATGTTTACCTAGCCATTCACCAGTGAATGCTGACTACTGGAATATTTCTGTCTTTTGTAGGACCCACAAACTCGTTGAAGTATGTCCCCTTGGTCACAGGATTGGCTTCTGCCCGAAATCTGGAACATCTAGAATTAGTTCGAGTTCCCTTCCTCGGGGGTCTTATTCAGCATGTTGTAGAAGACAGCTGGAGATCTGGTATGCAGTCTCTTACTTGCAATACAAAATTTGTTCTTTGAAACCAACTACTGACAGTATTTACTTTTCTAAGACTTTGTGGTGGTGTTGTGTGAAAGCAAGTGAAGGTAATAGGTAAATTTAGATATTTCTCTTTAAAGTTTAAACCAATAATTGGATTTCACGATGCTGAATACTTTGCCTTAGACTACATGGGAGACTAAGAACTTGTTCACTCATGGTCCCAGCATGTACATTCACCATGCTGTAGGTGATGCTAGCCTTAGCTTGTTCACAAACACACCATTTTCTGTGAACCAGAGCCTCCATTGATATTCAGCTAGATTCTTCTCATGCAATCTATCCATTGTGAAAAGAAGCATTGTGGGTGTCAAATGTCTGCTGTATTTGAAAGTGCTGTAACAGGGCTTTATTGTTGAGATATTAAGCGTGCTAGAAAAGGCAGTGGGGAAGTCTTTCTTCACACCAGTAAATGGCCTGTGGAGGTTGCAGACAACACATTTGCTGCCATTTAATTAATTACTGTTGGGAGAAAAATTATATACTTGCCAACATTTGAGAATTGGTGTCCTTTTTTATTCCATGTATACAGCTCAGAAATATACTAACAGCTGCTTCCCAATCTGTGCATCCATGATAAAAAGAGACACATCATTCCATTCAGATATTGCAGAGCACACAGGGTTGTTGTTTTTTGATACTGACTTGTATCTAGCTAAGTCATACTCAGTGTAACCCTACTGAAATCAATGGATTTAAGTTATTCAGGTCCAGCTATTTCAGCTGGTCTATTGTGAGTGTGTTGTAATTGGGTACGAGCATTGAGATTGATGTATGCTCAATAAATAGTAATGTGCTGAAGCAAATTTAAGTTTGTTTCTTTAGTCAGACTATCCTTTATAGACAAGGATTGGTGGAGCCTATATTGAGATGAAACTGTAGAGTTTTGCTGTTGTTTCTTCAAGACACTGTGTACATAATTATTCCAGGGAGGCTTAGTATTGATACTCAAATATAGTGAATCCCTCTTATCTATCAACAGGGGGCTTTAGAAATTTGCACACTATAGTTCTGGGAGCCTGCAAGAATGCTCTGGAAGTGGACCTTGGCTACCTCATCATAACTGCTGCACGAAGGTACTTGAATCATTTCAGCATTCTTTCTCCTTTTAATTTTATTTGCCAGTGAGTCACCATTATGTTTATACACAAAAGTCATATTAATAGACCTTTGCATACTGATGTTAGTGAATTCTGTGCACTGCTTTTAATTCTGCAATGCCTTATTTTTCATCATAGCGTATTTTTAAAAATCCTCACAATATTGCACTGGCTGCCCATTTGTTGATGAGCCAAATTCAAGGTGCTAATAATGACTTATAAAGCCTTAAGCAATTTGGGATATAAATATTTGAAGGTGTGTCTCCTTCCATATCAACTCGCCTGTGGGCTTGGATCAGCTAAGGAGGCTGTTTTGGTTGCTCTGCAGCTAATGGAAATCTGTTGTGCAACAACCAAGGGAAGGGCCTTCTCTGCCATGATGCCTTAAGTATGGAACGCCCTCCTCTTAGACCTGTGACTGACAACTGGCCCTTATGAGTTTTCAGTGCTAGCTATGGACCCATTGATTTGATCAGGATTTTATTAAGATATTAATTTTTGTCAGGGATGTGGTATTGGTGTTGCTTTTGCTGCTATTTTATCTGCTCCTTGCTTTTTAAAAAATTATTGATGATTGTGGCTTTAAGCCTATTTTATGGTATACAGCCTGAGATTGCTCTCACAGTGATAGGCATAATCTTCTTGCAAGTTACAAACAATAGAAGTATTGTCTCCTATGTGAATGTGCATATTCTGTGCCAGGAAATATTTGTTAGTCTACGCTTTTCTCATTTTGTTTCATCTCTTTTCAGGTTGCACGAAGTACGAATCCAGCCTTCCCTAACCAAAGATGGAGTATTCTCTGCACTAAAAATGGCAGAATTGGAGTTTCCACAATTTGAAACACTACATCTTGGATACGTTGATGAGTTTTTGCTGCAGTGTATGAAATCCTTCAATTTTCCTTTGGGTTATCTGTCAGATGTTAGGGTAGATCTGGATGTTATCTGCCTAGATCGGGGATGAGCTAACCTTTCAACTTCCAGATGTGAGTTGTAGTCCAACAGCATCATATCTGATTATTGGCCATGCTGATGGGAGACCAATAAATCTGGAGGGCCACAGGTTCCCATCCCTGGTCTATATGCTTCTAATCTTAGAGAGGCCAGCTGCTGTATGATGCATCCTTGTGTAATGCATGAGCAGCCTCTAGTTCCCTGTTGATGCTTTTCCATGATAACACCTGCAGATGTCTTACACAGACTAAAATAGCTTGTGCAAATATGGACATGTGGGCATTGGATTTTGTGGTGTCATCTGTTGGTGGTATGGAAACAATCCACATTCTTCAGAATTCCCATGTGGTGTGGAGTCAGTAGTGCATGAAAACGCTACGATAGTGACGTGCACTATTTTGAGTCCAAATTGGAAGGCAGCTCTTTTTGCTATCCCTTCCTCCTTTTCTTTCTGCCTATTGCATATGAACTGTCCCTCTTTCCAGAAGAGAAGCGAATAAGTGTGCAAGTGCAGAGGAAATAATCACAGCATGTCTTGGCATTTCCCCAGCCATAGAAATACAGGGGAGGATTGTGGCTCCTGCCTCAGGGCTGCTGCTCTTTCTGATTTGCCAGGAGACAGGGACAAACATTTTGACCAGTGCTAGTCTAGGGACTGGCACAAGCAAGACTTCAGGAGCAGGAAGGGACGTGTATTTGCCACTTGCCTGCTCACTTGACATTCATCCCAGGCAAGTAGCAAATGTAAATATCCTAAGTCTCTGGAGATGTTTTATATTGATAGATGTGATGGGAGGTCGGTTGGAATGTCATTATTACTTCATACCTGCTCCCTTGCATACCCAGCCCTGTGATCTGTACCCATTATATCCCTTATGGGGGGGGCACAACTAGACATGCTGATTCCTTGTAAAGCAAGGGGCAGGGAGAATGCATTGGCAGTTCTGATGGATAAGGTTTTTAGTTTAAAACACATGAAAGGCAATATAAAGACTGTATCTTCTATAGACCAATGACGGGTGAATTTGCAACCTTTTGAAGCACTTTGATTTTTAAAGGCTTCACTTTACCTGCTTTACTGTTTCCATTGTTTGGGTCCAGCAGATAAACTCAAGCGCTCATTACTATAACTGTAGGCTGTGCCCAGACTAAATTACTGTAGAGAATTTTATGGAAAGAACAAGTTGCTATTTTTTTCTGTTCTCTTCCCCCTGACCCCAGGCAAAATGATTAATGCGGACCTCGTGAAATATGGCTTGGCTGACGTAGTTGAAAATCCAGGCATCATCACAGACATTGGAATGAAAGCGGTGAATGAAGTGTTCTCTTCCATTAAATACCTTGTTATATACAACTGTCCTCATCTGCACAATCCAAGCAGTTGGATCACAGGTACTATGTGCACAAGAACACATCTGGTTAAGGGGTTAAAGCACTTTAGCAAATGAAATGCAGCCCCTACTTAATTAAATTGACCACTGTTAGTGATTATTGTACTTCTCTGATAGACACCTTTAAGTTCCAGTATAACTTCAGAGTTTAAGCAGGTGGCAACCAGATGGGGCTTTAACTGTGTTACCCTAACTGTGCACACCCTTTCCTGAGATGTTTTGTTTGACACCATCTCTCTTGGCTTTTGATGAAAATTCAGAGTGGTGTTTTTTTTTTTTTGAGCTTTTGGTAAGCAAATTTGAATATTCTTTCAGAGATTTGCTGCCGCTTTTAAAAAAAAACAAAACTTTTTTGAAGTTCCCTGATATCATACACAATGTTAAATTCACACGTACAAGTACAAAGAAAGAAAAATAATCTTAAATAAATTTAATGTGAAAGATTAATTTAGACTTAAACGTTCTCTTTCCTCATAAATTCTAACTAAACTAAAATAGAATACGATAACATAGAATAACATAAAATAAACTAAAGTAAACTTCCCATCATTTCACGATGTAATTAACATTTATAATAGTGAATGTACTTATGATTATTACCTTACTCTTAATATATTTTCTAATACTTTCTTACAACATATTGTACCTTTTTCCCTTATTTCTCAATGTTTTATATTCACAAGGGTCATTCAAACGGTGCCATAGATAGTATATCACTGTTATTTTTTTGTAGATATCTCTTGAACATATCCCATTTTTAATTGGCTGCATACTAGATGTCTTGATCTTGTTTTGGTGATGATGATGATGATGATTTGATAAATTGTATTGGGGTTTGTTGAGGTAAAAAGGCAGAGTGCCACCATTATAAAGAAATCCGTACTTCCTGGGTATTCTAATACGTTCACATGCTATGGGGGTTCTCCATCTACTCCACCTACAAGCCACCAGGAATTGTGTACCCTGAAACTTTTGTGATCCCTAGAAGTAATCAATAGAAGGGGGAATGCCACTTTGCTATTGACTAAAATTTCAAGTTTAGCCAGCAGATTTTAATGGGTGGGATCCATTAAAGTTTATTTTGTTCATAGAATGAAAGTTGGGCTCATAAAGGGGACCTTTCATGAACAGAAGCTCCTACCAGAATGATTCCTTCCATTAAAACCTACTGATTACTTGGACAGTCAACAAAATTATTTCCTTTCCCTATTTTATTTCCCTTCTAAGAGCTAATTGACTGTGTGCTACACAACTCCAGTCTCTAAGAAATGGAGTTCAGTTCTTGTCTATACCAAAATTAAGAGAATACATTTTCAATTAGGAAGCTAAATTCTTTTGGGCCATAGTGACAGTTTCTGTTCTGTCTTAGCAACTAACTGCAAAAGGCTAGATTTTATTAGTCACTTGTTTTTTGGCATTCTGACCTCAGTTAAGAGTGGATGCATCAGAATAACCAGGAAGTATACCTTTTTTAGAATGGTGACGATTCTAAATTGAAACTTAGAACTTTAAGTGGGGAATAGTTAAGCAGATTTTAGGTAAGAAATCTGTTAATTAAGTTCATTTATTTCGCTCACTCTCCCCACCTTGCAATAGATCATTCAAGATGGACTCGGCTGTTTGATCTCACCTTGGTGAGATGCCATGCAATAAAACTAGACTCATTTAGTCAGTTTATTGAGTTACTGCCAAGCCTGGAGTTTATCTCTCTGGACCAGATGTTCCGGGAACCTCCCAAGGTAAGGTGTTTGGGTTTTTTAAAGTGTACTTTGCTGTGTGCTTCAAATGTCTTTAGGGTATGTGAAATATACTAGACTTTTGGTATGTATTTTTTAAACTTCTAATTAAAAAGTACTTCAGGTAACTGTTTTTAAATGTTCAAACCATGGTTCAGTGACCATATTAGGAAAGCAGTAACATGAAAATGAAAACAAGTTCAGTACTGCAAATTATAGTAGTATAATTACTACTATAATTACTATTTACACTGTAATTAGTATAAATACTGCAAATTATAATGAGCAAGAAGCTTGTTACAAGAATGTCTGAATTACGTCTACATCGCTGCAACGATCTCATTTTGCTGGAATTCTTGCAGATCTTTATATTTCGCATTCCCCCTTTCTTTTCATTTGGTTTAATTTCATGCTTAAGAAAATTAGATTTGTTATGTCATGGAATCTCTTACTTTGCCCAAGATTGAACAATACAGGAAGACTATCAAAAACCAGAGAGCCATGACTAGTTTGCATATTTCACTACATATATTCTGTAGCAATGTATCACACTTCTGTGAATCTGTCTGCCTTGATGGAGAGGGATTATGTAAAAGCTGAGACAGGCTGAAATAATAGCATATGTTTGGGAAGCCTACAGCCTCTCACCCAGGAAAGAGCACCCCCCCACACACACCTGTCCCTTCCTCCCTAGGGACTGCATATGGTACAGCACTGCTGTCTTCTACTTTAGAAAGACAGCTGTACCTCTGTATCATCAGAAGCTGCTATTCCAGTTCCTATCCTTATCTCAGGCTTGCTTGCTTGCTTAGCAACCAGTTTGCACCAGACTAGGGAAAGATGCAGGTACTTCTCTGCTTGACATGGTGAGAAATCAAGGGTTAAAAATAAATGTGAGAACCTGCACAAGCGACGCTGACACAAAACCCCACACATACACGAAGTAAAATAGAAACATTGCCACCTGATCCCACCCCCACTCACCACTCCCCCTCTACCTCTTTCCCCCCTTTCTTCCTAATGTAACACTAAAGTCTCAGCGAATGAAAATGATTTATAGAAAATGTAACTTGAAAAAAGAGATATTGCACATACTTTTGTAAACCAAGAATTCTTTAATAAAAATACATATAAAAAAGCAAACATAAAATAAATGTGAGCGGTGACGAGTGCGGCTTTTGTCTTGAAACGTAAATGAAGAAATATAAATGAGCAACAGCAAGGGATTTGGGGAAGTAGAGTGAGAGATGAAGGCCCCAAAGGATGGGGAAGGAGAGGAAGCAGAAGGCAAGGCAAAGCCAACCACAGAGGAAAGTTATAGCCATCGTGAAATTTTATTCACTTGCTGTGCAGTCATGTGCATGTTTATTCAGAAGTAAATCCCACTACATTAATGTTGTTTACTGTTCAGTAAGTAGGGTTGCATCCTTGGCTACAAACCAACTTCATATCCCCTCTTACATTTTCCCACAATTATGTATTCGCCTCCATAAATAGAATAAATTTACACAATAGATTTCTGCAAAAGCATGTTGTACTTCCTTGTCTTAATAGTGTGATGACTCACAACACCTTCCTAATGTTACCTGTAGTGTTCTGTCTCTTCATATTGAACCAACTGGTAATCAGAAAAGTAGCGTTGTATAGCTCACAGTATCATGATTGACTTGTACATCACAACCTTATTGGTTTGGCTCATGGGAAGTGTTCACTTGTCTCAGGGCAGGAGGTTTGAAATGGCCATGCAGAGGTTAAGAGCAGTTGGCAATGTGGAATTGCTTGCTTCAAATCTCTTTGTTTAAGAAGCAGTACACTGTGGTCTATGTATCATGGAAGATATCTCCGATTTCAAACTGTGTTTTGTTTTGGAGCCTCTTGCCAGTTGCTGTCAACAATTTTTACTGCATTTCAGGGTTGTGCTCGTGTAGGTCTTAGTGCAGGCACTGGGATTGGTGTTTCCTCTGCTTTGGTCAGCAATCAGAACTCCAATAATGAAAACGACAACAATAATAATCACCAGAACAATAATGCCAATATACACCATAACAACCACCAGCAACCAAATGACCAGAACGAGGAGAACGAGCTGCGACAGGAGGAGCAGGTGGAAGAACAGCAGATTGCAGCAGAAGGTAATTCAGGAAACAGTTTTGTTTGTTTTTAGTACTGGACCAGTAAATTGGTCGGCATCCATCTGTCTTGGGAGGGCGCCTTTGGGGGTGAAGTCAAACCACTGGAGAGTTACAGCACCTGCTGTGGCTGCAGAGACCAATATGGGAGTCATGTTTTCTTTCAGATGTGCTGATGCAGTTGTACCATGGCGTTTCTTCTTTCTGCACTGCTCCTAGCTGTCATTTCCCCTCTGGTCACTGCTGTGGATACCTGACCTGACTGTCTCCAGGCGCTTTGGACTATTATTGGTTTATTAACCAATAAAGCACACATTAACATCTCCAATTGATATTCAAGCTATTAATGTTCACAACCATTTCCTAAGCATCTGAGCAACGCCTAACACTTCCATTGCCATAAAATGCCATAAAGCTATTCATTTTGATTTTGCATTAATAACACTTTTCTCATTTCTCGTCAATATATAACGTTGCCACAGCAGGAGGACTTAAAACCAGTTAATGGTACTTTCTTCCTATTTAACAGCTCTAAAGTGACTTAATGCTCCTGGCATAACAACCACCATAAATATTATACAGTTAAATTAGTAGTTTCAGTTTTCATTCACTTTCTTCTTTTGGCATGAAGGCCCCCATTTTCTGTCTGAGAATGATTAAAGGGCAGAATCCTCATCGAAAGCTACAATATAGAAATGGATCTAAATGCCTTTCAGATTAGTGGAGATCTGCCTTGTTAAGTTTCCCGGGCAAAGACAGATGCTCCTGAATAGTCGCAGTGCTTTGGAGCCTTCCTAAGATTGTCATGCAATTATGTGTGACCAGCTTCTGCCTCCTTAATAAAGAGTGGTGTCTTCATCCTCCTTATCTCAGTCATTCTTATCTCTCTTTGCAGCACTGAATGAAATGGAGGAGGTAGCACAGGAAGATGGAGTGGCTATGGCAGAGAGCCGCAGTGAAGCCTCTGCAACTAATCAGGCACTTCTTCCCATGGAAGTTGATGAAGAACAAGCAGGTAACTTGTCAGGATCTCTCCCATCCATTTGCAGGCTTCATTGACTTACTACAAAAAAAAATGTTTGTTTGTTTGTTGCTTAGAGATATCAATAGCATTTATTTTAGAATTAATAATGCAAACTATTTAAGAACTGTGAAGTCAGTGAACTTGAATAATTCTATAGCCTAAAATTAACCATGGTATTTAGCATTTATAGTCATTTCTCAGATGCAAAAAGAGTTGCGTACACATCATCTCAGAAATCTTGAGCACACTTCCGCTAGGTAAGCCACTATTTTTATTTTTTTATTTTTTAAAAAAATAAATTTTTATTAAGATTTTAAAGGTTACAAAAAAGAATAAAAAAGACAATAAAAGAAAAGAAAAAGAAATCAATACATATAAAGAAAAAACAACATCAAAAAACAGGAAAATAGAAAAAATAAAAGAAATAAAAAACACATCAAACCTTTAACTCACTTATTTGCATTCACTTATTTCCTTGACTTCCTCCCGCCTCCCATTTTTGTATTCTAATTCAATTAGATATTCCAGCAAATCCTTGCAACTTGGTTTTTATCCTGCTAATTTATCTTAACTTACCGTAATTCCCCTCTTTATATTCTAATTCATATAAATGTTTCAACAAATCCTTCATCTTAAACTTTATCCTTATATCTTGTCTTAATATACTGTAATTTCCCATTCTCTCTTTCACTAAATAACCATCCACTTTTACTTCCTTTAATCTTATTTCCAGTAATACTTATAATCTATACTTATTCTAAAAACATTTCCCCTAGGGTCAAAGAAAGATTCAATTCCACGATTCCCCCATCTCTCTTTAACAATAAAAAAAAATGAAAAAAAGAAAAAAAACCAGACAAATTATATACACTTTAAATTCTCAATTTTTTCCACCAGATCCCCATCCCGGTTTCGGCCCTAGCAATAGTTCCATCAATCTCCAAAAACCCTCAACCCGGAGATCTCAAGTCCGAGGCTCTTCGGTCTCTTTCGTATCCCCTCTGCCAGTCTTTTTGATAGTCTTTGATGTTAAAAACCAAATCTCGGAGCAGCTCCAACCCAACAGTAATCATATTCCTTCCTGCCAAACTTCCACAATTAAGGATAGGGCCTATAGAATGTTCCAAATCTTGCTTCACACTCTTTTCAAATCCAAAGACCCCCAAATCTCCGACCTCCACCTGGCTCAGATTTATATCCCAGAGGTCATTTACTCTCCACACAGGGAGATCTCTCCATCCTTCATTCTCAAGTCCGAGCCAGGCTTCCATCTCCAAAAATTTGCTTCTCCTAGTTACCATCATGTAAGGCCTCCAGTTGTAGTCCACCATTTGTCTCTGTAGGGCCACGGCTCCCCCTTTCATCACTTTAGTCACGACGAGATTCTCCTTTTCAGGTTTATTAATTTGTTCAATTGGCAGAGGTTCCCACGCCGGGTTCTTGTCCACTTCTTCATCAATGCCCATTTTTGTTCCCAATATTACTATATTCGTAGCCATAGCATTTATCTGATCATGCAGCTTTCCCAAGAGATAAAATGTCCTGTTCAGCTCGCACTCAATTTCTTTCCCGACTGCCATCCTTAAACAATCCAAGGTCAAAAACTAGTTTCTCAGGGCTTTATCTTTAAAAACAGTTTCCCAGCTGATTCCTTGTAACAGTATTCCAAAGCTCCCTCTAGAGGGATTCAAGTTTCTTTTCACTCCTTCCAACACAGACCCAAAGGTCCCATACGTTAAATTGAAACAGTTCCTTGCTTCCCTTTAAACGTAAAGTTGTAACCAAAACGGGCAGTAGAAACAAAGTCCTTCTTTTGTATCTTGTCAGCAGACTTGACAGCTGTCAAATTTATCTATTCACCATCAGCGGGCTCTCACAGACCACTCCCGGGTTTGGGGAAGTGGCACTTCAATTCCCAAATTTTTAACCTTCTTCTGCAGGGTCCCCTGCTTTCACAAAAAGTATTGATGATAGTTTCAATCAATGGAATTTAAATCCTTTACATAAAATTCTCCACGACCTTAGTTAACAGGCTCTTTGCTTCAGTTTGTTTACAGAAAGGGGAGGCGGACTTCCTGTTTAGACCTTCCCCGATCAGTACCAATTTTTTAAAAAAAACTTTAAATACTTTAGAGTCCAATTTCCATTTACTCACGGGTTATTGTTTGAAATCCAATTGTCCACAAGAAAAAGTCAGCGCTCTCCGGCAACAGCTACGCGGCTTCACTTCGTAAAAATAGCGGTCGATTCAAAACACCGCGCCACTCACCCCACGTCACTTTGGAAGCCCCGAAAAGGGGTTTCCCTGTGGTTAGGGGGGGCGCTCCTGGTATCAGCCGAATCCCACGTTCCCAGGCTTCATCCGCCTGGGATTTTTAAAGGGTCTCCGCCTTCGCCGCGGCGGCACGACCCGAATTCTACGGAGCGGGTTCCTCTCAGTCAGAGGAACGCCGCCATTGCCGATGGCGCTAACCCGGAAGTCCTCGGTAAGCCACTATTATTACCTCCATATTGCAGATATAGGGGCCAATAGTGATTTACCTAAGGCCAAATAATCAAGGCAAGATTTGAACTATGGATTTGCAAGCTCCAACTAGCTGTACTCTGACTGCCAAGACATCCTCTGTTGATTGTTAAGTTTGCAATGCAGGTGACTGGGGTTTCTTGCATGTGTTACCTGACATTTATACTTTTATGTAATTAATAACTTGTGAGGTGTTTAAGATGATCATATGCTGTGTCTTGAGTTGCCTTGATTGAACGTGGTCTCATGGCCAGTGTTCCTCTCTTTGCAACCTTTTAATAGTATCATAGGGGAGCCCCCAAAAGGAGAAGCTGAATTGGTATTAGCAAATTGTACTAATCACCCAAGCAGCTTGTTCTCAGTCACTTATTTTACAGCACATTAGATATCTTTGTACACAGGATCAAAGTTGACTTGATGTGGGAGACTTGCAGCATGTCTCCAAACAATTTCTGTTTTCAACTCATGCATTTAATTAGGGCGGGGGGAGCGGCTCATTCTCTTCCATCTAGGCTGTTTACGGAATCAGAATTGCACCTCCACCGTGTCAGTAGCTGTTTTTCCTTCAGGGCCAAATTGATGATGACCTAGTATGGTTTCCCCTGCAGGGGGAAGAGTAGCCAGGAGGGGGCAGGGTTTTGATCACGGTAATATCCTGTGAATAAAGTGTTAAGCAGTGCTTCCCGTGCTCCAGTCTGATTTGGAGCTCTTCACAGATGCGTTAAAGTCAAACCAAGAATAGTTGTGAAACAGTTTGTATGCTTCCATGCTGCTTCTGGTTTGGCCCTGAAAGTCTCTAAGATGTTGTGTGGTTAATTTCTTGTTCTTAAAAAGTTCCATTTGCAGTGTGCGTTTTAATCATAAGCAGCTATATTTGCTAGGTAGGAAAATGTCAGTTTGATCCCACAGTAGGCCATGGGCTTACTTCCACCCAGTGCTTCTCTGTTCGGTAAATGCTAAGGGGATATAAATGAGATTGGGTACCTCATTTGTTTGCCGTTCTCTTACCAATTCATCCTTACTTTAATTCGCTAACCTGCTTTTTCTCAAGAAGTTGGAGATGGTTCCATTTTGCTGCCCAATATCAACAGTGCGGAAATTAGTATCACCAACTTCAGAGCTACCTCTTCATACATCACCACATTGTCAATATTTCCCAGATCTATTTCCAGTTTAGGGAATAAGAAATTCTAAAACTGAGTTCTTGCCATCATCCTGATGTTTGTACAGCTAGATAAAATTCAGCGTTTGAGCATACAGTTGTGTGCGTGCTTCAAATTGTTTCAGCTTTGATTCTGGCTGTGTCCAGATCCTTCTCCTTTGCTTTATTTTGTTACATATAATTTCTCCTCAGTTTCTACCTTTGATCTACATAATGCCCCCCCCCCCTTCTTGAGGGTCCTATGCTGTACAGAGATGCCTGTACACATGTGGCGCCTTAACCAAGGAGAGGTGGTTGTTTTTCACCCTTGAAGCCCACCTCTAATTGTAAACATCTTTGCTGCTGTGAGATACCTTGTGGCTTTAATTTTTCTTTGCTTTTTCCATGTTTGTGCAAGAAACAATAAGCACGTAGGGCAATAGCCAACATTGAATGGCCCTTCTGCCACCCACACATACAAATATTCATCTGCTCCTGAGGGTCTTCTAACTTTCTGGAGCAGATTTAGAGGGGGAGTGTAGAAGGATTGCAGGGGGCAGGGATTTTTTTTGTCAATTGTGTCAATTTGGCTGGCGGATGTACTGTTGGATTTCATCCCTAATCTCAGTACAGCGCCTGCAATTTATAAAGCACATTGTGCTTTCTAATTGCAGTGCAGATTGGTGGATTGTGAGGTGGGCTGATCAAATTGGTGGGAAAGGGGTTAATAAAGTAAGAGGAGAAGATCACAGCGTAACACTAAGAATAACTCCAGATCCAAACACAATGCAGTACATGTTGTGTTTTGTTCGTTCTTTTCTACTGTGTTGTGCATTGTTGGTGTTTGAGGGGAACTGTGAAGAGAGACCTAGCCAGGTGTATGAGTGCAGAAGGTCCTTAGGTATGCCAACTAACCATGTAAAAACCAACTACTTTGTATGCATGTTTCGAAGGAGTAAGTTGCTCAGTCAGGTGAATTAAAGCACCCTGATCTCTGGAAAGCATGCTAGTTGGTTGCTGAACTTTCTTTTCTTTTCTAGGGCCCAGTGGCCTTCAGCCAAATGTAAAGCTAGCACCTATTACTGTCCACGACTCAGACAGTGAAGATGAGGATGAGAATACAGCCACCTCAAGATCCTGTATTACAAATAGCATTGCACAAAATTACTCAGATGGAGAGGAGAGAGTCAGAGATTCAGTGGAAATCCGGGAGCCCTCAGGTGAGAATTTTTGCTTCTTCATACATGTCGTAAAAATATTCCTTGTTGTGTTACAAAGCATAAAACGCACAAACAAGTTTTCTGTGGAATGTTGTTCACAGTGGTTGTGGTTCAGCTTTAGAAAGATAGATAGATTTCCCTCATGTCCATTTCTGTTGTTCTTTCCATATTTCTGCAGATCAGCTGCAAGAGTGATGCCTTCTTACTTGACAGTGGTGGTGTAGTTGCCACCAAAACCACTTGTGTGAGGGAGCTCTGCCGTAATTGAAATAGGCTACTTGGTATTCATAGTCCCTTTGATCACAGGTATTGGGTGGTTTCCATCAATTGGATTGCGGTTCAATTTGTAATTCCAAATTGTACAACAGTTTGATTCTGGTTTGTGTTCTGTGGTTGGACTATACTGCAGTCCCCCAAGTTCATACATAATGAGGAATTGAATTCTAAAGTGAATTGCAATCCTTTTTGCATGTAGGCTCATTCAGAATTGACTGAACAACTTCAAAGGCTTTGGATGAAAACTTCCACATGTTTTGCTAAGATTTGACAGGCTAAGCATCTGTAATGTATTTCTCTAGCAGATTCCTGAGGGATTTGATCCCAGTTACCTTTATTTCTTCAAGGCTTGTGTCTTTCTTGCACAGCCTCCCTGCAATCTAAAGTGGGGACAAGGCACATCAGCAAAATATGAGGCAGGAGGCCAGGATACTGTAGACATTTTACTGTTCCACAAGCCGTACCTTCTGGTCAAAAAGTATGCCAGTGTAAACTTGAGGGGTAAGCGCATCAGGGGTGGGTGGGGGCGCTATCAACATATCTTTTGAACAACTTAGTCCAGGAAGAAAGGAAATTATTTGAAAACTAAGATTCTCATAAATAAATGGCAGGGCTGTAAATGTTTCTTGTTAACTAGGTAGCTACCGTAAGAAGAAATTAGGTGCAACAACTAATTTGAGCCTGTTGAGCAGCTTGACTGTGTGCAGTACAGTGGGTCAGATTCAACTAAGTAGTGCCACTGGTGGAAGTGTGCACAAGGACTTCTGCTAGCACAAAAGACTTCCCCATTCCTCCCACCCTGCCTCCAGTTAGCCCTGGGCAGGGAAGGAACCCCCAGAACCATAGGCAGGGGGAGAAGAGGGCAGATCACTCCATCAGACAAGTAGAAGTGCTTGTGCTGACAGAGCAGTCTGCTTAGTGCTACGTTGAATTCCTCCCAATATGCTTAAACATACTGATTCAAGGCGTGAACCTCTAGTAAGTGAAGTAACTCAACATATCTGCACAATATCTTTTCCTGCTTGGAATAATGTTGCAACAGTCGCAGCAGGTGTCTCACCAGGTTGTCTGGGGTGTGTTGATAACTAACAGGGTACGTTTCCATGACTTTCTATCACATCGTAGCTCTCTTCCCTTTTGTCCCTGTTGTTGTTGCAGTGAGCGGTAAAGGCAAAGCTCCGCTGCGGAAGAGGTGCAATGCCAGCCGGGTGAAACTGTTTCTTTCTGAGGAGAGCAGCTGCGAGAAAGGCTGTCAGGTCACCAGTGAGCAAATTAAAGCGGATATGAAAGCGGCCAGTGACGTGACAGCGGAAAGGAACAAAAGCAAGGATTGTTACCCTGGTTGTGGTGGCGGCACTGGGCCTCCGGGGGCCTCCGACACTGCAGCGTCTCCAAGCCCAGATGGTATGAAAACGGCTGATAGCGGCAGCGAGGCCCCCTCCGCAGCAACAGAGGACTCTGGGAAGTGTCTCTGCAAGAGTGAAAGCTCCAGCGAGAGGGACAGTGAGGAGAAGCCATTGTGCTCCAGGTGTTCCTGCTATATGCCCCAGAACCAGCAAAGGAGGACTAATGGCGTCTCGGGTGGCGAATGCCCATCTACCAGTGGAGCTTGTGGTATGAATGGGCCAAATGTGAGAGGGGCGGAATTCTCCCTAAGAACATTACCAAACTGTGGCTCTTCAGGAGAGGCCAGCAATGGGAGGACTAATGAGAGAGTCTGTGGGACTGCTAATGAGGAACGGAGCCCTCCTTCACAGCAAGGGAGATACGAAATGGAATATAATGAAGATTACCCTCGCAGGCCTCTCACGAGAGCCAGAAGCAGACTTTCCCATGTGCCTCTGGTGTCTCAGTCAGGTATGGTTTCATTTATCCAAGTTTTGCATCAAAGCAGTGCATTATTGTCAAAGAAGGGCGAGGACCAGCCACATTGTCGTAATGTCAGAGCAGAAATGCCATTTTCTCTCTGTTGTTCTTGTGTTGGTTTGTTCTGGGTGTTGATAATTGAGCACTGGCTCTTTGAGAGAGTTTTTTTTTTGGGGGGGAGATTCCTTGAAATACAAATACTTATAAACTGATTTGAAGCCTGCTTTCAAAATGAAAACATAAGCTTACTGATAGCTACTTGGTGAATATTGACTGGATTCTGTGATCACATAAGCCTTTGAAACTTCTCACCACACCTAAATCATACTGTTTCTGGTATATGTTTTTTCAAAGCGTGGAGCAGTTCTATGCTGGGTGCAGCCATCTTAGGTGATGGGCCATCCAGGCTCTGGGATGCAGAACAAGTCCAAGTCTTCCTTCCAGTTCTTGAGCTGGAGACTGGGAGCGTTGCTGAGTGTAAGCAGAGAGCAAAAAGAAACTTCTGGCTCAGAACTGCATTAGATCGGTGCAGATGCCACATTTATAGCCGCTTTCTGGAAGTTTTTATGAATACCTCCCAGTTAGGAGTTATTTCCAGGAATTGGGGCTTAACTGGTATTTCACCCATGAGAGGGAGCAACCTTCTGCTGAGGCTTTGTTTGGCACATAAATGGTAGGTTCAGCAGACTTGTTACCCAGCTCCCATTACAAAAATATATATTTACATAAAACATGGTTAAAATAATTGCAAGAAATTTAGGAACATATTTAATGAGAGCAGTGCAAAAGGCATATATTCTAGAACAGTTTTATAAAAAAATAATAATTACTTCTCTCTCTATTCCATTTATCCTATAATCACAAGGTAATATAACTCCAAGCAAAATCAAATCAAAAGGATCTCTATTCCTTAACCTGATTAAAGGCAAGACTGATTCAGACTCGCTCCTAAATGTGTGCTTGTCAAAAACCCGTTAGATTCCAGGAAATAATTCATTTTCAGTCGTTCCTATCAGAAGAGACATTTTTCTTGCTGCATACTTGTTCTCAGAGCAGTTTTCCTTAAACATAGCAAGACCAGATAATGACTTCCAATTCATAGAATCATAGAATCATAGAGTTGGAAGAGACCACAAGGGCCATCGAGTCCAACCCCCTGCCAAGCAGGAAACACCATCAGAGCACTCCTGACATATGGTTGTCAAGCCTCTGCTTAAAGACCTCCAAAGAAGGAGACTCCACCACACTCCTTGGCAGCAAATTCCACTGTTGAACAGCTCTTACTGTCAGGAAGTTCTTCCTAATGTTTAGGTGGAATCTTCTTTCTTGTAGTTTGGATCCATTGCTCCGTGTCCGCTTCTCTGGAGCAGCAGAAAACAACCTTTCTCCCTCCTCTATGTGACATCCTTTTATATATTTGAACATGGCTATCATATCACCCCTTAACCTCCTCTTCTCCAGGCTAAACATGCCCAGCTCCCTTAGCCGTTCCTCATAAGGCATCGTTTCCAGGCCTTTGACCATTTTGGTTGCCCTCCTCTGGACACGTTCCAGTTTGTCAGTGTCCTTCTTGAACTGTGGTGCCCATTCAAGGTGATTTCAAGGTGAATTCAAGGTGATTCTTTCCGGTTTGGGAGATCATCAACTAAGGTCAGAGTTTTTCACCCAGAAAGACTCTTTCACAAGACACCAGTCGAGTGATGCTATCAATCAGATTGGCTCAGAGGATGGCTCCCGCTGTGACATAGGCATGGTTGCTTTTTCTCTGCGCCTGTTGAGGAGGTGGAGCTTCAGCCACCCAGCAGGCAGAGACTGAGCTGGAAGGACATAGAGAAAGCTTGTCCCTTAGAGCTGCCCTGAGGTTCCAGCTGCCTGGTAGAGGCCGAGACAAGCTTTTGTTGCTCCATACAGCTCTGAGTAGAAGAGGAATGGAGGAAGGTACGTTGTCATGACCCAGCAGGCAAAAAGGCAGGGAAAGCTAACACACTTCCACTACCCATCACCAGCTTTGGTTTGTGCCAGATCTCATGCTACTTTTCAGAGATGCAGCTTACGTTTGGGAGCAAGATGCTGCCCCTTAGGGTGTCCAGGTGGCCTCAAATTGTAACTTGTTGGCCCTGGTCATATTGATGTTCATGTGTGTGCAAAGCAGTTGGGAAGATCATGTTGCATTTCTGCTTCTGCTCACTGCAGCAATATGCCTACATTCATCCCAAGTTAACATTCTGTTGACCTTTGGGGCACATTCTGCCACACCAACATGCAACTACATATGTGTACCTTTAAGCGATAGTGCACGTTTCCTAATGTGAATTAATTAATGCATTTTGTCTACCCACTTTGAATGATTGATGGGTGGAGTTTCCCGTTGTTGTTGTTGTTGACAACATGTAATATGGCAATCCTACTGCATGTTTTGTTTGAAAGTAACAGCGTAAGCACATGTGTACTCATGTTCATTCTGCCTCCATAGTCTAAGGCTTCCCTTCATTTTACCCTCCAAAATTCAAGTGCTTATTTGGTGAGGCATGTCTTGCTTTCGCAGGTCTTTGGTTTGTTTTCCAAGAGTAAAATTACTTTGGGGGAGTGGGAAGAATTTGCACACGAAAGCTTATACCAAGAACAAACACACACACACACACACACACACACACACACACACACACATTTCAGAAATTATCAGTTTCGTATTCTTTGCTTTAAGTACTTTGAATTATAGTAGTTAAAATAATTAATTTTGTTCAGCATCGATACCTGAAATATTGAGATTTGCTCCTTTTCTCGGAGTGTTGAAAGGATCACTGCTGTTTTATATGGTGGGAGGAAAAGGGTGATGGTAACCTAAAGAAAAATATTGGTTATTAAAACTGAAAAACAATAGTCACTAAACCTCACTTGGTTTAGTGACTATTTAATGATTGTTTGTTATTTAATGATTAAGGTCTATTAATTTTATTACAACCTAAGCTAGAGGTTTCCCTATCAAAATAACTTCTTACATGTTGTCTGTAATTCTGAGAGAGCCAACATTGTGCCCTCCAAATGTTGTTGGGCCCCAGCTCCCATTAGCTTTGATGATTGTGGTTGATGGGGGGGGGTGAGAGTCCCCCAACATCTGAAGAGTGCTGTATTTAGGTGGGTTTTTATTTTTATTTTTTTAAAAAAAAGAAATGCAAAGGAAATTCATGCTTTGATATTATTCTGCACTTCTTTTAACTTAACATTTATTGAAATATTTAGCAAATGGCTATTTCTGCTTATTCCCTGCATATAACAGGGAAAATTAGACAACAGGGAAAGGAAACATTTCAAAAAGAATGGGAAAAAATTATGCCATATATAGGAAAGATAAGATGAAATAGTGAAACCAGTAGAATTGGAAATAAACCTCATAACAGGAAAGATTAAGAAAAGTGATGGATAATGAAAATAATAAGCAAAATGTATAAGGAGATTACCGGTAATATAACTAACAGTAGTTGTAAATGAATACAGACAGACAACAAGAATTGTATAAACAGGGGGATTTATTTGTTTATGGATATACTATGGACAAATATGGAAAATGAATAACAATATACAAAATGGATGAAAATAATGTGATAAAATTATATGTGATATAAAAAAAACCAGAAGGAAGGAAGGAAGGAAGTCAGCGCTTAGGAGTAAGTATAAATGTAAAATGCAACACATTATGTGTATGTGGAGTATGTAACTGGAAAACTAATAAAGATTATTTGGAGAGAGAAAAAAGAAATATTTAGGAAATGAAGACTGTAAAAACTGAGGTTGCTGATGGCTGTATTTTAGTGAATTAAATATTCGCTAAAACAATCTAGTTGCCTTTTTGAGATCTCTTTGGACAGAATCCATCAAAATGTTGTTTTTTCTTCTCCATCACATATTAAGTAAAACAACCCTAATCATTCAAAGCTATATAAAATCTAGATAAAAGTGGCTGTATTCCTCTGAGCAACTCTTTTTCTTTTTCACCTATTGAATTTGTTTCATGTAATATCCCAATTATAAGACTTGTTTTTGAATGGTGTGTATCTGTAACCACAGTGCTTTTTTTACTGACATTTTCTGGCCATCTGAGTGTGGTGCCTATTGACCTTGTTCTGCAGGGGCCCTGCAGACTTCAACAAGGCTGAGCCAAAGGCGAACTGAGAAATAGACTTTTTAAAATAAATAAACATTTATTCAAAAGTTACAATACGTTTTCAATCAATATATCTCCTCCACAGACACATCTGTGACGGTGGTGGCATTAAAATATCCTGTTGTACAATAAAAGAGAAAAAGGGAGACATGATGCACAGCATATCATCAGCTGTGTCCCATGCCCAAGTTTTCCTATTGAAGACACACTTATCAAAAGTTACTCAGCAAAATTAGTGCCCAAGTATATTTCCTGTCTGCTTCCTTATTACCCAAAGGAAGGATGTATTGTAATTCTAAGGAAATTAGGAATCCTAAATTATTATTTCTTCAATGAACTGTGTTTCTGTGGTTGTTATTTTTAAGTAGTGTAGTCCATCTCCCCCCCCCCCTTCCTGGGGTGCTAAAAGTACAATGACTTCTCCAAGCACTGCAATTCTCAAACCTTTTTTCTTCTTCCTTGTTGTATGCAGGCAGGGAGATGATATTTATGCCGCATGTCCCCTTCTCTTGTCTGCTTCAGTGAGCAGAGCTCCTGTAAATGTCACTTCCCTGCAGGTGTGCAGACCCAGGGTAAATATGCATTGGACGCGAATCTAAACAGAAAGAGCGCATAGGTCCTAATACCGAACTTTCCCTTCTCAGCTGTGCCCCTTTCACACCATCCAACCACATTGGTTGTTTATATTTTGTTTTAATGGTTTTTTATAACCTTTCAACAATATCTGAAAAAAATACCATGAGGAACTAAGTCTTTTCATGTCTTCATCTAAACCACTATTTAGACAAATATTTTATTTTTGTAATCCGCTGGACTACTAAGGCTTTGTATTTTCCTGCAGTGGTAGAAGTAGTTTCAGACTTATATAGGTAGATGATTCAAAGCTAGAGGCTGGAGCTAGAGTTTAGATAAGTGGAATTCATTTAGCAAGATGCTCCCACTGGCAGTAGGGTGGGAGGCATCTTTGTTCTGAGGGCTCTTATTCCTTGCCTCCCAGAAACTGTTCTGGATACTTGGGGGATCCTTTAAAATGAGCCTTTGTTCGCAGAGGGGCAGATCTCAACCCAACCTTAAGGGTTTAACACTATTTGTTTGCGCTGTTGTAAGTCCTACCACCGCCTGAACCTCACCATGTTTCACTTTGGTGTAAGTTCCACTGAGCCCAGTAAGGCTTTTTTTCTGGTAAATATGCTTCAGGTTACAGTCCTAGAGCAATTCCAAAATCTACATGAGGGCAAGGCGTTCATTAGTTCAGCCCAAATGACATGAAGTACTGTGCAAGTTTTTGTGTGCTCCAGGACCTCTTTATCAAACTTAGCTAGTTGAACATATGCTTATTTGGATTGTGTGTGTGTGTGTGTGTGTGTGTGTGTGTGTGTGTACACACACACACACACACACACACACAATACAATATATAAGTGTAGCAAAATGTATTCAGTATAAACTGAAAATAACAACAATTACTAAACACTGCAGCCCAGCTACTTCCAAGACCCTCATTAATCTAAGAAACCATTCACAATGACTCTGCAATTCCTGTTACAGCTGCTCACAAATAAGAAATGTCCAATCTTTTATTCATTTGTTTTTGTTCCCAGAAGCGACCAAACCAAAGCCCAGGCATTCAGTGAAGCGAAAACGGACGGCCGACAAGTCCACAAGCACCAGCGATCCTGTGATTGAGGATGACCATATCCAGGTAAGGCCTTTTTGAGCCCCAAGCTGGAAACCTGTGCCATCTTGCTGACAGCCTAGATGGATGAATGCCCCTAAATGCTGCAGAAAATGTTTTGGTTCAAGGTCTACTCCGCAATTGACTGTATTTTTTTAAAAGGGCACTGTCAAACTGAAAAATCACATTCTGTCTTAAGGGCATAGCAAGCAAATTCTTCGGTTTCATTTCAACAGAATTTACTGTAAGTTCTTTGTGTGCAGTGCATATCTGGCTTGTAGTTTGAGTATCTTTGCTGCTAAAGACCAGCAGGCAAGGAGAAAGAAGTTCCTCTAGTAGAATGGTATGTCAGTCGATCCCTTTAACCATCCTGCTTGAGTCCTGTCAAATATTTCCACATCGTTATGTTATGATGTTGCTCACACTCTGCAGAAGATGCTAGTTGCCCCGATTTCACCACCATTGGTAAATGTTTTGTTTGTCTGTATGTGTGTGGTTCATGTAGTGGTCTTTAATTTTGAAAATTAATTTCTCCAGGTTCTTACACTGAAATCAAAAAACCTTGTTGGGATCACTTTGACAAATTGTGGCATAACAGATCTAGTGCTGAAAGACTGCCCTAAAATGATGTTTATTCACGGTATGTATACTTTAATTGTAATTGTTGATGCCTGGGAAACTTGTATACATTTTCATCAGACTTGGGACATCTCCAGATGCACCACAGGGTTTCCTTGTTTAATTTTCGGAACATAATGGACTCTAGCCATTGTGTCCCTCTGCTCACAGAAGGCTCTTCAATCTAGCAGAGGCTTCTATGTATGGAAGAGATATTTTCATTGATTGTTTCCTTCCTTCTGCTCTCCCTTGAGGGGAAAAGTCTGATCCAGTGGGTTGGGGAACTCTCAAATAGCATGGGTGGTAGTGCAGTGGGAGAAAGGGGAAAGTGCAACAACCACATCCCTCCCCTGGAGCAAAGAGCCTTTCACAAACCAAGAGGAGATAGTTGGATACAACCCTATCCATTTCACCAGCTATACTCCATGCTGTAACCCATGTGTTGGTAATCATGAAGTCGGGTTACTGTAACACTTGCGATGTGGGGTTGCTCTAGGACCAGGTTTGGAAGCTCCAACTGGTGCTGAATGCAGCAAGGGAGCACCTGGCCAACAATATATGACATCATTGTTAAAACAGTTGCACCTGCTGCCCATCTGCTATAGAGCCAGGTTTAAGGTCCTTGTTTAAGGGACGCGGGTGGCACTGTGGGTAAAAGCCTCAGCGCCTAGGGCTTGCCGATCGAAAGGTCAGCGGTTGGAATCCCCGCGGCGGGGTGCGCTCCCGTTGCTCGGTCCCAGCGCCTGCCAACCTAGCAGTTCGAAAGCACCCCCGGGTGCAAGTAGATAAATAGGGACCGCTTACTAGCGGGAAGGTAAACGGCGTTTCCGTGTGCGGCTCTGGTTTGCCAGAGCAGCGATGTCACGCTGGCCACGTGACCCGGAAGTGTCTCCGGACAGCGCTGGCCCCCGGCCTATTGAGTGAGATGGGCACACAACCCTAGAGTCTGTCAAGACTGGCCCGTATGGGCAGGGGTATCTTTACCTTTATTAATTTACAAAGCCCGGAACAACTCTGGTCAATGCTACCTCATGGATCACCTGAACCATTATATCTTAGCTCAGTCACTGAAATCATCAGCAGGAGCCTTGTTGATCATTCCCCCATTTGGTGACGCTCATTTGACAACAAGAAGAAACTCTGCCTGTAGTGTCATTGGCCTGGTATTGTGGCATCCTCTACCAACAGAGATTCAGCAGGTGCCTTCTGTGCCAACTTATAAATGCCTGCTGAAAACCTTTCTATTCCACCAGGCTTATGCAGGCAATTAAGAATACATCTTTCCACAATAGTGAGCTGATTTCTGATTTTTACTTTTTGATAGGGTTTTTAGTGTATGGTTTTGTGTATGATTGTTGTAAGCGTCTCTGATATTTTTAATAAATGTAATTTTTAAAAAAGAAAATAAATGCTTGAGTAATGACTGCTGTTAAGCTTTCACATTCCAGATAGGGTTATAATTTTGGCATAGGAGGAGTTGTCAGTGCTTCTAGATTCCTAGCAGCTTCATTTCCCAACTTAATGGGCTAAAGGGTGTTCTTTCTTTTCCTTTTTTCTGGGCTATCAGAATTTTTCTGCATAATGATAGAACAGGGAGGTGAAAAAGATAAGACAGCAGTGAAGACATAAGGCATGGACATAGTCATACTTCTCACTTTTTATGCTTTTAGTTTTCATTTCCTAATTTTACCCTAGGAGAGCAAATAAGTGCAAATTAAGATTTTATTGTTCCTAAATGCATACAAATTGGCAATAAGACAACACAGCCTTTCCAACATTTGTAATGTGGTAGGTTGTCTGTGGCCATAGGCCATACCCTAAACCTAAATACCTACATACATTATCTTACGGTCTTCACAATTTTCTTGTCCTGGAATATGTAGCCACCAGATGCCGCGTACTTAAGCACTTGAAGGTAGAGAACGCACCGATTGTCAATCGATTTGACTATGCTCAGTGCAAGAAATTAAATATGGATCAGGTACTGGATCAGATACTGCGGATACCACCAGAGAGAAACCGGATCATTTACCTTCGTCCAATGCAGCAGGTATTCAGATGGATTTCATTTACTCAAATCTGTTTGTATTCCTCAACATCTGAGTCTTGTCCATCCCCCCCCCCATTTTTTTCAAATGAGAAATTTGCATGTCTAAGTGGGTTGTATGCAGTGGTGCTGCATTATCAGAAAACAATTCTGCATCAAGTTTTTCTTAATCCTCACTACTCTGATAAGCTTCCAATGGCACCCCAATAAAGCTGCTCCTGAGAACTTCAGAACCAAATGGGATAAGGTGCAGAAGTATTGGGGATAAATGAAAATCAGGTGCCCTGGTAAGTCTGGTTTTTGTAAGTGTTGGCAGAGCTTCGTTGGAAAACATGTACAGAATCTCTTCATCATATGCATGCTATTTTGTTCCTTGCAGCTTTCTCAAAAGAGAAGTATGGCATATTTTATCAGGAAACTTGGAGTGATGATAGGACACAGCTTGTAGATTATGTCACTGTACTTTGTTCTTTTATTTTGGTTATATTCCATGTTGTACCTTTTTTTCCACAGGTTGACACACTGACTCTAGAACAGAAGATATTTAGTGGTCCCTACCCATACCACATCTGTGTAATTCATGAATTTAGTAACCCTCCAAATGTTCGTAACAAAGTGCGCATTCGCAGCTGGATGGACACAATAGCAAACATTAATCAGTAAGTCTCTCTCTGAATAGAACTGTAATGGATAAATATATATCTGTGAGTCAGAAAGGTCCTATGCTTCTCTCCCCCCACCACCCCAAGGATGTTGTTGGATTCCAATTTCCACCAGCCCCAGCCAACATAACCAACAGCCAGAGATTTATGGGAGTTTTATTCAAGCAAGAACTGTAGGTTCCCCTCCCCAGCTTAGTGTGATGTAGACATCAATCCTTTTCGGAATCGTTTAAAAGCTGATGGTGTTTTGAAACATCGGCATATTCGTTGTATTTTTCTTGTGTGAATGTAGTGATTCATCTTAAGTTTTATTCTGTCTAATCCTCATATCTATAAGGGGTCTTCCTTATGAGCCAGTGGAATGAGAGTAGGTTCAAGTCCAATAACTGTTGTCCTCATTATATTATCACAGCCTTGTAAGTTACTCCACCCCCCCCCAGGTACTAGCCTGTTTTTTACTCTTAGGAGGGCCTGCGTTTGGATGTACAGAACACGCCATCGCTCCTTTGTCTGCCTCTCTTATGAGTGAAAAGCAGGCATGGGAAACATTCTGAAGGCTATGAAGGCTAGAAATGAGTGATTCCTCCTTCCTCCACAGGCCCATTTGGGTTCTATCTCCATCACACAGAAAAGAGCTTCACCTACTGCATACCCAACACGTAGAAACCAAGCATGCTAATGACAAAGCACATATTGCTTTGTCCCTTCTCCTCCATCTCCCTGTGTTTCTATGCTGGACATGTGGTGGGGGTGTCCTGCTCATCTAGCATAGGAACCAAGCAGAGGAGTTAGAGAATGGCTTTTCCATTTGCCACTGGCTTACTATATTTCTTTGCTAGGTGTGCAGGAGGTTTGTCTGCTGAGTGTCTAGCAAAGAAATACAGAATACTGGCAGCAGAAGGAAGGCACGCTCTGTCCTCTGCTACCAGCTCTCTTGCTTTCTGTGCTGGGATATTCAGGAGGGAGCGTCACTTTCTGGGGCCAGCGGGAGATGAAGTGCTTACACCAGCATCCTGCTTGGTTTTTCCACAGGGCAGTATTAATCTGTGTTCCCGCTTGCACCCCAGTGAGTAAAGTGTAACTAGCGAGAAGGACCAGAGGCTCAAGATTGTAGCAGAAGCAAATTAAATGGTTTATTGATCCAAAATGCTCAACACGGGAACAGTAGGGAATTAACATTGCAGGTCTGCAGTACAGAAATAACAAAACATGAATTCAGGCAGTATGAGAATCAGAGATAGGAACTTAATAAGAACCAGCATAATAATGGCATTGACAAAGCAATCAGTCAAAGCAATTCGAAAGGCATCCTAAGCCTATAACTCCTTGCAGCTCAGATTGATGTGTTTGTTTTTTCAAAACCCTTCTAAGTTTCCTGATCATTGAAAAATTCCGTGTTGCAGAGTAAAGTCCATAACCAACAATGCAGTGCTGAGGGTGCAGGGGAGGAGAGGGTGAATAAAAGATCCTTTTTGTGAACTGGAACAGCAAAAAGGAGGCAAGACAGGAAGCAGGGAATAAAACTAGGAAATAAAAACAAATAAATGAAATGGGGTGAAATGTAAGGCTTTCTGGAAGTGAGTCTGAATAGAGATTGGGTCAACTTTTTTCACCATTTATGTCATTTTGGGTATGGCGTCAGCAAGTGGATTTGTAGATTATCCAGTCTTTTATGGGTGCCCCACAGTTCTTCTGCTGTAAAGTGTCACCAATGTCTCTTCATCTTCTTATGCCTTTGTAAGCACATTCCACCATCTCCAAGGTTGTAAAGACTTCGTTATTCACCATGTCACAGATGTTTCTCCGCCTCTTACCAAAGTGTCCCTGTTACCAACAAATAACATTAGGGTAGTCACTCTCTGCATCAAGAAAATAAGTCTCTTTGATGTCAACAGGCAATTAGACTTCCAAAGAAGTTACACTGAGCCTAGACTTTTCCACTGTTGTCATCTGTCTTGGTTGACTATTACTGCTGCGGGGCTCTCAGAATCCAGTGGTTCCTTGGGCCTAACAGATCCCAGATTTATAGGCGGGGAGGATGCAAAGTACCCTCCTCCACACACAGCATAGAAATGCAGTGGGCTGCCAGAGGCGGAGTTAATCTCTTTTTTGGTACCCCCCCCCCCGACTGTGAAATTCCTGGTCACCTATGGTGACCAGCCAAGTGGTTAAAAACAAAACTGGATTATAACGTCTCTTTCTCAGACAGAATTCCATGGTTCAGATATTCCATATTTCTCAGATAAAATTCCATGCTTACTCATATTTGTTGTACTTGTTTTCCCCCTCTAGAGAACTTATTAAATATGAGTTCTTCCCTGAAGCTACGCGAACAGAAGATGACCTGAAAAAATATACAAAGTACCCCTGGGGGAGAGACATGTACACGTTAGAAGGTGAGCATTATGGAGACATTTACCAGTATATTCTGTTTCTCAAGAAAATACTTGTTTGAGTTCCAACAGATATCAGGGTAGTTGAAGTCTTCCATGCCATGACTATATTTATTTATTATTTTAAAATTTCTATTCCACCCTTCATGCAAGGATCATAGGGCAGTTTACAATATAAAAACACAAAATACATTACATCATAACGAACAAAAACTATGACATCCCCCGATGCAACTTAAAAGGCCATAGATTGTTAAATTAGCCAAAGGCCTTGAAGAAGAGGAATGCTTTTGCCTGGCACCTAAAGATATGTAACAATGCACCTGTCACTCAGACTCATACATAAGATGGATTGAGTAACTTTATCCAAACCTGCATTACACTCAAGTAGGATGCAAAATCAGCTCAGTCAGTGCTGTGAATCAAGTACCTAAATTGGCAGAACAGCAAAAATTCTGTGCACTCTTTAGCATGAAAACCCCACAAAGTAGGATAGCATTGTATTTGTTGCATGAACAAGTAAAAAATACACCAGATAAGCAATTGTTTTAAAGCTTATAATTGCTACTGCTTATTTTCCATTTTAGGGACGCAGGTGGCGCTGTGGGTAAAACCTCAGCGCCTAGGACTTGCCGATCGCATGGTCGGCAGTTCAAATCCCTGCAGCGGGGTGCGCTCCCGTCGTTCGGTCCCAGCGCCTGCCAACCTAGCAGTTCGAAAGCATCTCCGGGTGCAAGTAGATAAATAGGGACCGGTTACCAGCGGGAAGGTAAACGGCGTTCCGTGTGCTGCGCTGGCTCGCCAGATGCAGCTTTGTCACGCTGGCCACGTGACCCGGAAGTGTCTTCGGACAGCGCTGGCTCCCGGCCTATAGAGTGAGATGAGCGCACAACCCTAGAGTCTGGCAAGACTGGCCCAAACGGGCAGGGGTACCTTTACCTTTACCTTTATTTTCCATTTTGGCTATTGTATGTCTCCTTTTTGAATGTTTGGTAATCTGCTCTAGGAAGGCACCATCCAAGTTCTTGGGTGTCTGTAGCAGTAAGGTCACTGTTCTCTCTCCTACCATTTTTACCTCATATGCTCTCAATCTGCCTTCCATGCTCCAATGGATTTCTTCACAAGTGGACACATCCTTTACATATAATGCTCCTCCTCCTCCCTGTTTAATCTATTCCTTTTGAGCAGGTTATACCCCTCAGTTTCTACATCATCTCATGTGTGATGGTCAGGTGTGTATAGAGGTGGCAGGCCCAGTGCGTGCACTCAGTCTATCCACCTCAATGCACACATCTTACCACTGAACAAATACATGCACACACATTTTTCCATAGACTGGCCTCAAAGGCAGTTGTAGGTTGAACAGAGGGGATTACAGCTGACGAAGCAGCATGAAAATTTCCTTATTCTCTTTCCAATTGCCTTTGCCATAGGTGTTGTGGATGGTGCCCCGTACTCTATGATAACGGATTTCCCCTGGTTGAGGTCACTCAGAACAGCTGAGCCTAATGGCTATGCCAGATATGACTTTGAGGATGATGAAAAAAGTAAGTGAATGCAAATATCTTTACTGATGTAGAACATTTGTGCTGCCCATCTGCTCAAAACATACCCAAAGCAGTGCCCACCTTTGACATTCAGTAAAGCTTCATTGAAATTAGTGGCTTTCTGAGAGAAGGCCTTGAGTTCCTCCTTATTCATTCAGATCTGGGAGTGAAGCTTTGCTCTGTATTCCAGCAAGTCAGCAGTTACATTCTGCTAGGGCTCAGGGCAGACTCTGGAATGCACAAAGGTATGAAAGGCAAGTTGTCAGCATCAGGTGAAGACAATTTTATTTAGAAGGATATTTCCTAACTGCTGAGTAAGGTAAGGTTATATATGGCAAGGGTGGGGAACCTTTTTCATATGGAGGGCCATATTTCTAGGCAACCTTCCATGGGCCACATACCAGTGGTGGGTGGGGCCAAAGTCGAAGGAATAGTTAATGTAAATCTTATCATTGTACAGTAGACTCGTTTTATACATACCGTTCCCTGTCCTCCATCCATGCAAGCAAGAGTCAATTAGAGCTCAAGGACACATTCCAGCTAGGCAGAAAA
Source organism: Podarcis raffonei (assembly GCF_027172205.1). Classification (NCBI taxonomy): domain Eukaryota; kingdom Metazoa; phylum Chordata; class Lepidosauria; order Squamata; family Lacertidae; genus Podarcis; species Podarcis raffonei. Next base: position 50,700,936 of record NC_070603.1, read on the forward strand.
CATGCAAGGAGGACTGATGAGGTTAGACGACCTCGAGATGCTTTCTAGTTCTATTGTTCTCCAGTTCTGTGGCAAACAACACTAAAGCAATGAAGCTCAGTCATGAGAGAAAGCAGGTTAAAAAGTGTTGCAGGATGTGCTTGGGTGAAAAGAGAGGACAGTCACACATGCCCTGCTGACAGCAGTTGCTTCAAATGAGGGGAAAGTCGATGTTGTGGACCAGGGTCACCAGCATGGTGTTCATGGCAGCAAGGTTCCCTCTCTCCCCTTCCCCACCAAAACTTGGCTTGAAAGAAGCACTCTGTTGTACCCAGCAGAAGAGGCTCTGGTGTCCACAATGCTTTTTCCAGTTTTCTCCAAAAGGTTGGTGACCCCTGTGCACTATTAGGATAAATGGAATAGCCATATATTTTTTTCCATTTCTTTGTATTGCTTACACTTCAGTTTGAATGTTTGATGCTTATGCCTGAGAAAATACTCCTTGCTTTTTAAAAGTGAGTATAAATTCCATGGTTAATTCCTTTTGCTTCTATTTTCTTTTTCTCTCTATTTTTAGCTACTATTTATGCTCCCCGAAGGAAAGGACAGCTATCAGCTGACATCTGCATGGAAACCATAGGCGAAGAGATCTCTGAGCACCGTCAAATGAAGAAAGGTGTCTTCCAGAGGGTGGTAGCCATTTTCATCCATTACTGTGATGTCAATGGGGAGCCCGTAGAGGATGATTACATCTGACGGGATCAGGCTGCAGCCTTCTAGCCCTTCCTTCCTTTTGACTGGCGTCGCCGGCAAAGAAAGCAAGTGGATTCCTTCCACTTACCTTAGTGCACTGAGAGGTCTTGGAACTTGTGTGCTTCACAATTGCCCCAATGCCTACTGGGACAGAGTTTGTAGCAAATGTATAATGAGAAGTTGCATTGTACACTGAGGACTCTATGTAGAAAAAAAAAATCCTGAAGTTGACTTTATTTCATATGTTTATATTAAGAAATGTAATTTAAAGTTCCATTTTAATGAAGGCAACTAATTATGGCAAGGGAGAAAAGTTTGAATTTTTTTTAGCTCATTTTATTCATAGCAGTATTTTTGGTTTGCCATGGGCAACTTTCCATATGCTACGTTTGGGAGTCACAGGATTCTTTTAATCTGTGCCTTTTTTCCCTCTTGAGTATCCTTAAGAATCCATTCTGAGTAAATCTGTTGAACAGTCTTTGAGTCGCATGCATTTTTCACTGGGAACTAAATCAGAGGCGCTAAGTGGGCCTATAGAAAACAGTCAGATTAAGCGCAGACACACAAACTGAGAACTTTATCTTATTTCAGAAAGTTTGTGGGCCAGAGTGCAAGATAAAGCAATGCATTAAAAAATGGTTTCTGTTGCAGTTTCCTCCTCTAGGTACACTGCCTTTCTAAAAAGATGCAAATACACTTGATAAAAAAAATATTGGCTAGGTTTTTATTGTATAGAATGGCAAGAAAAGAGAGGGAACTCACCTTCCAATCCCATTGTTGATATGCTATTCTGTGAATAAAAAACTCAGAATATCGTAAACCCTGAAGATGGAAATTATAGAGCAGTGCATCATCTTTTGTCTCAGTAGCCTCGAGATACCAAATTATGCGAGCATTCTGGATATTTGCATAAATAAGATTGGCAGTTATGTGGAGTTATTTATTGACACAGGAAGGTTATATAATCAAGGTTGAAGTAAAAGATCCAGCCGTTTAGTAGTAATTGGATATGAACACATTTCCTGTTCAGCAAATGGCTGGAATCTAATCTTATTTCTTCTGTTTCGTGCATCTCTAGAGAGCTTATCTCCCTGCATTTTGCTGAAAGCTGTGTTTTGTGCATTAATTAATGTGTCTGAGTGAATGGATATGAAATGCAAGAGGAAAGGCCGTACAATCAAGGTTGTGTGTTCTTCGGAGGCACAGAATTCAGCACCCTGAAAATCTCCCACTTCCATGGATTTTATTTTCTTGGTGCATGCATTCATATTTAGAAGACCTTCACCCCACTGCAATTTTGAGAATGAGAAGCACCCATTCTCAAATTACAACTTCCTAATAGGGCTTTGCAGAGCCACACCTTCAGCCCTGCTGCTTATGGCAACCACAGCAGAAGGTGTGGGGCAGGACAATTGGGCAGCAGTCATATTGCCCCAACTCCCTCCCTCAGTTTAAGGCTTTGCACTAGCTCCTAGCAGCAGAGATCACACCAGCAAATAGAAAGAGGGGTTGCATCCAATGGGAAATAGTAGAGCTGGATGGAGAGACGAAGTGGGATGCAGTCCATAAAATTAAGTAATTAAAAGAGTTAATGCAACAATATTAACCTCATTACATTTAAACAATAAAATTGGCCTTGGAGAATGGCTCCCATTGCCTGCAATACCAATTTGAACTTCAGGAACCATTATGAAAGGATATTTTCAAAGCTTATTTAAAGAAAATCATAGAGAGTGTTTGCCTAACTGCCAGGATAGAATTCCATCAGGAAGGAGCCATCACAAAGATGGCTTGCATCCAAATAGATTTTCCTGCTGGGCATCTCACTGGGTCCTCCAGTATAGAGCTGAACATATAGGTGAAGACAGTTCTGTTTAAGGCTTTGAAAGTAATCATCAAGTTCTAAAGATTTAGAACTTGAATAGCTACTGACTTTTGGTCTCTACTCTCCTGAGGACTCCCCCCACCCCAACGCAACTAGTGCGGGAGCTTTGAATCAAGAGTTGCATTAATTCAAATGAGCTGAGAAAGTGGATCAATTAGAGTGAATCAATTCTATTAGTTCCTAACTGTTGAGGATCTTTAATCTGCATATATTCTGCTACACATCTACTGGCAGATTAAATCACCCAGTTCGCAAGATTCGTGGACCTGCATCCCTCAGCACACATGAAACAGCTTTGCACATTTTTGATGGAATTTGTTTAGTCACTCCTAAAGCCAGCAGATTTCCTTACTGTACAGTCCTGTTGGGCTGACATTGTGTTGAGGAATAAAGAACTAGATCAACCTATATTTACAAGTTCAGTGGAAATCAACTCTTAAAGCCAAAATATGTTCCAGACACTGTGAGGCTATACAACAGCAATTAGTTTTCCAGACCCACTGGGTGTTGATGAGACAACATGCAAAGGACATGGTGAGGATGTGTCTATTCAGATAATCATTTGGTGTGCAACTGCTTGATGGTTTCTCAATTCTGGGCTGAGGGCTAAAATTAACTTAGAATTCAGAGTCTTAACATTTCTGCCAAAGAGGGTAGATTCTGGGGATGTGGTAGCTCTCACCTCCGGCTTTGATAGGCTGAACTGACTACAAGCTGACAAAAATTAAGGGATAGAAATCTACACTCTTAACCACTGATTGCAGTGGATGGACACACTGTCTGACCATACTGAGAGAGACTAAAAAGATGCTTACCTGAACACTTGGTACACATTTACAGTTATATTTAGACTGATGTCTCTCCAATCTTCACAGGAATTTCATGTTTATCTGCACAGCAATAAACAGATACAGATTTATTAGGTACTGTCCTTCTACCTTTTTATCTCTTCAAATGCAATGCTTCCCAGGTCTACCAGATTATGCCTATTGACATACCTATTGACACACTTAAGAACTCAAAAAGGTTCGTGAGAGAGAACTTACATTTTAAGAAGCCATGTTGATTCTCAGGCTCCTTAGCTCACTGGTAGATAGAAAGACAAAGGCCAGAGTTGAGTGATGTGAGCTAGAAGCAGCTGGCTGGGAAAGCAGAGCGACAAAGTGATGCTTGATTTCTGTTTGAATTCAAGGCTGGAGCTATGGGAGAAGCGAGACCCTATTGGGGTGTTGTTGCTGTGATCCCCTCACTTGTAGGCTCAGATGGTATATATGTGTAAATAGAATAATAGAACTGCATAGTTGGAAGGGACCTTGAGGGTCACCTATTTCTAGTCCAACAACCTGCAATGCAGGAATCATGACCCAGACATTAAGAGTTGTGTGCTTTGCTAACTGAGCTGTCTACAAAGATACCACATTCTCTGCTGTACCTCGTTCCAAAGGAAACGCAAACCCTGGAAAAGTGCTGGAACCCCAGCAATTTTGCACCACTCGGGAGAGTGGGGGGTGGCATGCAACAGTATTAATGTGTAAGTATTTTTATGTATACCACAATGCATATAACACTATCTTTTTATGCGCTGGTTACTTTTGGAAACCTGGACTGTGCACGTGTATGCTATGCTTATAATAGTATACCTATAATAATACATACAATATGTGAAGATTGTATTTTTAGTGGAACTGGCAAAAACACACACAAAAACCCACATTTCTGAGATCAAGGAGTGAGATATAAATTAGAAAACATCTGCAAATAAGTTTGATATCAAGCTTTGATGATGTCCATCCCTATTTTGGGAGTATAGCTTCTAAATATAACCCCCAATAGCTGAAGAAGATCATATATGAGCATTAGAGGTAACTAACTTGAACAGTTCCGAGGGTTATCTGCCTGCATAATCTATTCCCTTTCAAACTGTGAATGGAATTCAAGCCTCAGTAAACTAAGAATGCAGTCTGCTTGATTTACCCTTTAATCTTCTGTTTGTTTAAAACTCTTCATAAATATGTTGCGAGAGGGCAGAATCTTGCATTCCAACTACAACAGGGATATCTGCAAAACATTCCTGACGTGATTGAAAGTTTTATTATTACAGATCTCTCCCTGGTACATAACTTTATTAAAACTAATGGATCTCCAAGAATAAACATAAAGGGTTTCATATTTTTGTCCAGTTGCATAAGAAGTCTCAAAAGTAGCCAGAAACTCGTCTTGGTATCCAGACAAAATAAATTATAAAAAAATCCAGCTGTCAGTGCATTGCCCTGTTCCACCCCTAGATGTAGCTGCATTACAAAACTTAAATCACTTACCTGCATTGGCTTTTCGGTTTTAAAATATATAAAACTGAACAAAAATCACAGAATACTAAAGTTAGCTACAGGATCACATTTTTTTCCTGGAGCCGTACTAGAAAAACACTTTATTTTTATTTTGTCAAAGATGCTTGCCTGTAATGCTGTAATCCTGACCAATTTGCTCAGAAGTAAGTCCTATTGAATTCAGTGGACCTTATTACTAGGTAAATAGGGTTAGGACTAATACCTTTAGTAAGAATGTAGCGTGTACATACATATATGTCTAGGTTCTTTCAAATGCTTACTAGTAGGTTTGGGGCGTTTTTTGTGTGTGTGTGCCTGAAAGATGATTGTTGGAACCTATACACTATTTATTTGCTGGGTCCATTAATGGGAGTAACTCCTGTGAATTCATGTAAAAACCCTAACTGCCAAGCATTCATGGAGTGAAAATAAGTAGGCAAGGAAGCCCGTGCTGAAGTATTAAATTTGATTTTGCTTTGGTTCTCTGTCACACTCATGGCTCTCAGAGCTTAGGTGGAGAGAGATTATATTTTCAGTTTCATGCTTTGCAGCTGAAAGCTTGGTTAGTAAACATGCTTTGGTGTCTTGTATTATACTTCCTGAACAGTGTGCTGTAGTTATTGCATCAAATCTGTTATCTACCAAATAATGTTCATGGGTAAGCGCAGCAGAACCACGTCACTGGTAGGAGATGTATCATCAGAGAGCTGAGTGGGCAGGTAAGATAAATCCTGCATTTGGGGAAAAGTACAACCTAAAATTCCCCATCTCTCCAGAAACCGTTATTAGGAAAATCACAGCAAGGCTGGCAGAGCTGTGGTGTTATCAGCCAGTCTTTTCCACCACTGATTGATTGTGAAACCTCTAACTCTAAACTCTCAAATGCGGAGTGACTGAAAGGCAGACAGCAAGGATTTATGAACTGGCCTCAGAGGTGCATCTTTCCGTCTGTTTGCCTTCCAATGGTCCATTTAGCTGTAGCAGGAACACGCACAGCAGATTATGGCTTTACAGAGGGAGAGGGAATTGGCCTGGGAGGAGATTGTGTGCCATTAGGCATCCCTCCCATTCATATGCTCTCAGCTCAGTTTCCTTCCAACTTCACATGGCAGCTCTTCACATGGCAGGCCCAGTGTTCAAAGGGGTGGCCCCAGCTTCCTGGAACCAAAGAGGGTGGGTAGAAGGAGCAAACAAACCCTTTCCTTTGCAATGTCCTCCTCCCACACTACAAAAGATTTTCAGTACATTCAGTAATTGACATCTTGTCTCCATTCAATGCCACCCAAAATCTACTACCCATCACAGTACATCTGATGGTAGTGTTGGCTGTGTTATATAAATGGACTTTCTCAGCGGAGGGGAAACTTTTTCTAGATCCTTATCTCCCCAGCCCTGGAGGACCAAATCTGACAGATCTGCTGTGCTTTGAAACCCCTGGGACTTCAAAGCGCTGGGCTGTTTAAAAGCCCTTTTGCAAACAGCCCTATACTGCTCTTTGAATGTCCCCAAGCTGGTTCTTGTGGTTCAAAGAGAAGCATGGGGCTGTTTGATGTTGCAGGGCAGGTGACCAGTATTAAGAGTCTCAGGGCCAAAGCTCCTTAAAGTTCCACCTGACTCCTTATGCTTCACTTTTATCACTTAGAGCTCAACCATGTCTAGAAAGCACGGGGCAAATGAAAAACCTCTCGGACCAATGCTTTCTATGCATGGGATAAGCAGAAGTGTGAACAAGCCCTGATATCTGCTGATGGGAAACTTCTGGTGGTCACCTGTCATATGGCTGGACTTCACTGGGGGCTGAGCCTTTGGTATGCCAGGCCCTGTTCTATGGAAATACCTACCAGTAGAGGTTCAGCAGGAATACTCGCTGACTTCCTTTAGACATCTTCTGAAAACTGCCTTATTTAGACAGGCCCTCACAATACAAATTTAAAAATCAGATAGCAAGTGATGGGAATGACCCCTGTCTAAGCCCCCAGAAAACTGCTACCAGTTAAGAGCAGGCAGTACAGTCGTACCTTGTTTTGTGGCCGGGATCTGTTCTGGAGCCCTGGCCGCTAGCCGAAAAGGATGCAGGGCAAAGCGCCATGTCTGCACATGTGCGGGGAGCAGTTTGCACTTCTGCGCATGCACGAGCAGCAAACCCGGAAGTAACCCGTTCCAGTACTTCCAGGTTTGCTGCGGACGTTCACCGGAATGGACGCTAGACGAAGTAGACGGTTGCGGAGGTATTACTGTACTGGGCTAGAAAAACAAATATCTGGTGCAATGCAGCTTCCTAGATTCCTGACTCTGTATGCATAATATTGTTAGGCTCATGCTACTGGAAGTGAGGGATAACAAACTAAGAACATGAAGATTTGAAATACAGCAGACTTCAAAGGTGATCTGAGAAGACTCTTAACCCAGCGTCCACAGAATTGTTCTAACACGCTCAGTTGCCCTATGGACATGTTGGGCCTTTCCATTGTTTGCACTGTACCTTTTGAGGTCTTTGTTCTGTGCTGGTGCCTTCCCTTCTTTCATTCTGTAGCAAGATTGGAGCCACAACTTCCTGGGTCACAGAGGCCAGACATGAAACTTGTTTACTATGTGCCTGGAAAGCAAAATGAACAAAAATGAAAGTTGCATTATTTGGTCTCAGAGGCAGTGCCAGGTTTTAGGAGGCCCTTGATTAAATACCGGGGGGGGGCACTACCACTTTGGCACTTCTGGTAGACCCCCCCAATAACTTTTACTTTTAGTGGATGCTGCTACAGCTGTTCTTTTCCTGGTTGTTACTGCCCATCTTCTAATGGCCATCATCATCCCATTTCTCTTTCCTTTCTTACCTTTTGAGGAGGGTTGTGGGGTTGATCTTCACCCAAATGCCAGTGCCACCACCTGCCATCTCACCACTCCCATCACTACCTTGGGTAGTGGGTGGCTGGTCTGCTAGCTGGAGCAGGTGAGCAGCAAGGGAAGGTGCCTGCCAGCAGCAAGTATGCAGAAGCCCATCACTATTTTAAATATTTTCTGAAAATGAGAGGAAGTGAGCGCAGCTACTAAAATGGCAACTTTAGGGATGTGGGACGAAGGAAGACACTCAAATAGCAAGAGGTCTACCTGCTATATGCTCCACAGTCCTCCTAGGTACTACCTTTGGGACTGTGGAGCCAAAGTGGATGTACTTACTGCCCGTCTCATCACACTCACAGTACGTTTTTACCATTAAATAAAAAGTGTGGTTGGGTGCATATTTGGCACTTCCTAGCATGCCACAGCTTGCGGCCGTGTGTCCTTCACAGCTGCCACCTGTCTGGCAGTTGTCTGAGCCCTGAGCTACATGTGCGAGACTCAGATCTATGCCCCTAATGGGGCTAACATGACCAGTATTCCACCTTCAGGCTGGTCGGTCTTCCTGTAATTCTTCTGGTTTGCAGCGGAGAAACTAAAAATAGTCCTTTTAAGGATTAAGAAGACAAATGTGTGATCTTCCTAAACTCTGCCTGGAAATTATCAGTTGAGGAAGGGAACAGTCAATGAGCTAAAGACTCATCTAAATATTAAGCGAAGTTGACAGATCAAAACACTTTCACAGATTCCTACAGAATGACTATTTACAAGCACTAGAAGATTCTGTAGCCATCTTTGGCTTTCTGCTATCTCTATTGTAATTATGTTGAACAAATGCCATGCATCTGCTAAATTTTTCCAAAGCCTGACTGCTGTCACAGTTCTGTTTTATGGATTGTGCTTGCAGCATTAAAAAATATGCTTATTGTGTCTAGTACATAAAAAAACACATAGTGCTATCCCTTGATCACCCTTACAGTTAAGCAGTTCCATTTGGGTGAGGGAGGACACATGAAAAGCTTTTGCCTGATCAGACTTTTTATCAATAGCCTTGGGCTCATTCATGCATTATAACTAGAGTCTACTCTGCAGTAAGCAAGTGGTAATTCAAAGAAATAAATAATAATAAGCACCAGGTGTAATGTTTCATTCTACATTAACTACAAGAACCTCTCTTGGCAATCCTGTTTCTCAGGGTCCACAGTATTCCAAACTTAAGTGACATTTTGTCCTAGCTCTAGAGAAACTTACATATTGGTTTTGTGTCTGTATCTGTCTCTCCTTTGCTGGATCATGTATTTGTATGATCTTCTAGCATACAAACTGTAACTGGAAAAATGCAAAAAACCATGACTAGACTTACCACCAGTGAGGACACCACCCTTATGAAGAAGAGCCAAAGAGGTTGGTACTTTCAGTTTAGAATAAGACAGCTAAAAGGAAGAAAACAATCATCAATAGTGATGGGAAGTGGATAGACTGAATGGGCTTTCTCTTAAGACTACACATTTTAGCTCTCTCAATGAAATTAGTTGGCAAGGAGCTCCAGGTTGATAAAAGCTCTTTGTACATTGCTTAATTAACTCATGCAATGTATTACCACAGGATGGTTCTAGCTTTGATAGCTTACAAAAAACAACCCCCACACAAGTTCATGCTAAATGATCAACCATTAATATTGAGAGAGAAATGGAACCCTTCTATTTCAACAAAGTATAAGGCTAAATACCAGATCCTAAAGACAAGCTAACCATCACCACCACGATCTAAGGCACAAACAGTAGGGGGTTGGTTAGGCAGCAACACCTCCAATTGTGGAGTAAGTGCAAGCATTTGCAGAGAACCTTTAAAATCAACATCCCCACACATCAGGACTTCATATGGTTGACATTGCTGGAACTGTGTTCTATATGCATGACTTCTGACAATTGTACAGTGTGCCAGGTTTTAGGTATATGATTCCCCTTCAAAAGGAATAGCTTTGAAAGCATGCATTATATTACTCATCTTTTCCTTCCTAAATACTAGTTCAAATAAAGATTCTGCTTTATGGCACACCATTAGACTGACCGCCTGGTCACAAAAACTGTGGCAGTCACTTAGCTGAACCTCTCACATAAGCCAGGCAATCTCTATCAGCTTGTACCCCTGGCATTTGAGAAGCACATATCCATTTATTGCTTTGCATCTTCTAGACAGGGCTGATCAACTTCTAATTGAAGTGTCTGACCTCTCCTCTGCACTCCTGTTCAGATCTTCTGCTTTATATGCATCAGTCTTCTGTTTGTGAAATGCATTTATTAGATTTCCTTTTACCATGATTTAGAAATGAACAGAGCTTACTGAGAATGGTGCAGTGTCAGTGCTTCTGTACAGTATCTTAACAGGTGCCTGTTATTTCCATGAAGTGAAGAGCTAGAGTGTTTGTCACAGATCACATGTAGGAACATAAAATCTAGGAGGCATTGTTACAAACTCCTGCAAAAATCAGTGCTGGCATTTCAGTTTATCACCAAAGAACCCAACATATTTGCTTTTTCATTGGGATTCATTGTTTTTCAGTTTATGCCCTATAGAGAATGGACCATGAGAAGAAACAGTTGCTATAGCTGAACAGTTGCTATAGCTGGGAAGAGTTTTGAAGAATGACCAACACTTGTCAATAAAACACTGTTTTATTCAACAGGAAATCATGTCCTCCAAATATGTCAGATAAAGGAGTCTGCACTTGTTCACAATAATATAATTCAGCCAAGCTTACATATGAGCTCTCAGTGGCACAAATCCCAGACCCACACAATTTTTAATGAAATTTGGTTTTCAGATTATTGGAGATAGTATACATTTTAAAAAACCATATAGGTAGTTTTTAGACATTCATCCAGCCAGTGCTTTTTTTCCTTAAAAAAAACCTTTAGGGGTACTCTCATTTTCCTGCTCATATTGAAATACTGCCCCTCAATGAGGCCAAACTTAGATTCACAAAATGTTTAGGGGTATGTGTACCCCCAGAAAAAGCACTGCATGCAGCCACGTAAAAGCTGCATTACAGTGGTACCTCAGGTTACATACGCTTCAGGTTACATATGCTTCAGGTTACATACTCCGCTAACCCAGAAATAGTGCTTCAGGTTAAGAACTTTGCTTCAGGTTGAGAACAGAAATCGTGCTCCGGCGGCGCGGCAGCAGCAGGAGGCCCCATTAGCTAAAGTGGTGCTTCAGGTTAAGAACAGTTTCAGGTTAAGCACGGACCTCCGGAATGAATCAAGTATTTAACCCGAGGTACCACTGTAATCTCCAAGCAGGGCTGCTTGGGTAGGTCTTTCTCCCGGAATCTATACCTGCTCCTGGAATGGTGCTCATTCCATGAGAAAGATGCAAGCAAGTATTGCCTCTTCACATGGTTTGGTCATTTCAACATTACCCAGTCACACAGGAGCTTCTTGTGAGTAAGTGGCTCCCATGTGGTTGGGAGGAGGAAGAATATTTCAATGAAAGGTGAAGATGGCTGGATTTCCTGATGAAAGCAATCTGCTGGCTGTCATCTGACATAGGGTGCAGGGCAGCAGAATAAAGGCTAACTTCCAGAATTGCCCATAGAGGTGGAGGGGCAGGCAAAGTATGATGTGTAATGTGGTGGTAGTGGCAGCTTCCCCTCAAAAACAAAACAGCATGGGCTGGCCTTGTGGGTGGTGAAGAGGAAGGTTAAAATGTAAATTTGGCAGCTGATATGTCATTGTTCCAGGTTCTCTAGTTTCTGTGGAGCAGGACAAGTATGAAAGAAGTGAATCACTTAGTCTCAACACAGGGCCACACGGGTGGCCCATTTTAGCCCCTCTGCCTTTACAACACTGGTGAGATCGTGCAGTCTAGTTTCCTCTGGGGTTCATAAAGCTCATGCCCCTGCTCACTTCCCTTTGGGTATGGCAGCACACAACAGCGAGCATGCAAAATATCCAAAGGATTTCTCCCCACCCCCAGCTGGGTTACGCTAATCTGTAAAGCTAGTTGCACAGGCTGGTTAGAGCCTACCCAGCAGAATGAAGTACGCTTTACAGAGACTGGGCACAGTAAAATAGCACTCTAAGTCCCCATAGTTTGGGGCCAGCTGCACAAGCAACAAGAGTCTGCAGAGCAACACCAGGGTAAAAAGCCATAGACTCATCCTCTCAACAAGAGTAGACCAATGAAATGTCCTTTGAATTGCATTTGTTTTGTTATAAAAGCTGTCTTTTCCTTCTTCTTTTAAAACAGTGAATAGCTGTCACATGGCAACAGAAAAATAAAACTGTTTTTTAAATAAAAAAACAAAAACAAAACACTAATGAAAATGTTTTAGCTCCTAAACTCAGAAGACGTCCATGGGAAAATAAAAATTCCCTTAAAATAATAATAAATAATGTTTTTCTCCTATACACTTAAAAAAAATATCTGTACATAATTACACAATGTAACAAAATACCTGTTCTCCAGAGCAAGGTTGTCATCTTTAGGTTAGATCTTCATTGACGGAGAATACAGATCCATGCTTGGATCTGCACATTTCTCATGATGTGAAAATCAAACTCCCAGAGTCCTTCGGTCTACAGCAAAGCTGATAAACATAACATGCAAAGAAAAGCGGAGCTACCACTGATAAGGAAGGCAGTAACATCTGCATGCAGGAAACTGCTGACATAAGCATGGCTGACATCCTTTTGAGGGACAGTTGCACAGGGAAAATATCTGAAGTTCCAATAAAGCATTAGAAAAGAAAAGAAAAAAGCCCTGCAAAGGTGCTAGGGGTCTCAAACCAGGACCTCCAGCAGGCTCCAACATCTTGCCACCAAGGCAGCATTTCCACTGAAGGAGTTGTGGGTACCACATAAACAGCATTACAGGTCCCACCAGCTGAAACAGCACTCAGGCAGCTGTCCCAGCCTAGGGAGCCAATGAATCTTTGCCTAGCTCAATAGAGCCTTAGTCCTGGGACTTCCTCATCATTCTGAACAACCCGTCTCTTACCAAGATGGCCATTCCAGAAGGCATATTTACTTGTCCCACCCTTCTCACGTAAGCAGCAGCTGTTGGCACTGCAACTGCCTCTAGTGTCTTCTTCCCTGTCTTACATCATGTACCTGGATTCCCACCTGGGTGCCTGCCTACTCCCTAACTGAGGGCTCTGCTCCTGTTACTGCCTGGGGTCATCAGCAAATACTGACAAAACCTAAGACACACAAGTAGCTACTGGTCCATCACACACAGTCCCTGAGCCACAGAGCCAGCTTTTGGCAAAATGGGGCAAGTAAATGAGTCAATCAGTTTTCCAAACACATTCTTCAGCTATAAAGGGTGGTCGAATGTACACGCACGTCAAGATGGCACTTAGTGAACTATTACAGGTGAGTTATTCCTTTCTTAACGGTTCTGCCTCCTGGACCATTCTTCCTTCGTAGCAGCACTGCCCAAAGTTTGTCCAGATGAAGATCTCATTGACAACGTGTGAGGGGGCAGATGGAGACATCTTAGTGATAGAATCTGCGACTGTTCATCGTTTAATCTTCACATTGTGCACAGTAGATCAGTTTGGTGGGAGCTGCAGCACTTCATACCGCAATCAGTTCCATATCCCTAGGCCACAACGTAGTTCTTTTTGGGCTATTCGTGCTCCTCAACTTATTTTGGCCAGGAGACATACTAGGGTGGGGGAACATGCAGAGCGTGACTGCCACTTTTCTTCTTGCACAGCTGGGGGAGTACATTTCTTGAGTAAATGCTCACAATTAAAAACAGCTGAGAAAAATAGTATCAGTTCCTTGTTTCTTTTTGGTTAAGCAAAAGTGTGGTTTGATATTAGCACTTCAAGTCAAATTCTGGGAGAAGATTCATATTGTTGCCACATAGCAATACAAAAGAGAGACAGAGACAGAGAGATGTGTACGGACACATCTGTTGAAGCAAATGCAAGAACCATCAAGCATGTTGCTTACTGTTTGCACATCACATGCAAAGCACTATGACTTTTCCAGGCATCACTCCGCAGCAACAAAAAAAGGACCTCCTTCCTCCTCTCTGCAGACTGCCTAATCCTTCCGGTTGGTAAGCACATCCCTGCTGTTGCTGCTGATGTCAAATCAGTACAGGAGAGCACTATGGCAATGCAGACAACATTGATCTGGCAATAGGTCCCTGGTGCACCATCATCTTGCAACTGTCCTGCATGGCAGATCACATTCTGGGACCTTAGTCAGAAGCAGGACTCTTGGGATTCTGGGTCATTATGGATCGGAAGCTTGTCATGTTCCTGGGGTTGCCCATTGTACAAGACTGTATACCTACAGAAAAGGAGGAAGGGAGGGAAAGACCACATTAGAACAAGTGCAAGGAATGCCAGGGGCGGGGAGAGCCTTTCTGAAATGCCTAAGCAGAGTGTCTCTTAACAAGTTATATTTTTGGGAGGGGGGAGAGCCATGACTGGTTAAAGCGACATAAGAGTGTTTTAAATGTATCATGTGGTTGTGACATAAGAACATGTACACTAAACTACTTGGCTATGGAGAATGACTTTAATTTGAAATGTAGTGACTAAAAGGAAAACCAAGTATTTCTAGTTATCCTGCATCATTTGGATACACAATTATCAGACGCAGTTAGCTGTACAGATTAGCAAAAATCTTTATCCTATTTAGTACAAACACAAACTTCCACTCTCTCCTATATAGATAACTTGTGGACACATCACCTCAAAGGCCATTTGTTGTGGGAAGAGGCTCCAAACTGAGCCCAGAGTTCTACAACTGCACCAACACATCATAACATGCTGATTTTCTATTGGGAAGGAGGTAGCAATCAGGCTTAATCTAGACACCTCTTTCTGCTATCAGTACACAAACCAAGATGGAAGTAGTGCAGTGTTGAACCTCTATTTTTGGGTGGTTGGAGAGAAAAGCACCCAAACAGGACAGGTAATCACCAGCCACACAGATACATCACTTATCAGTTAAACAAGAGAGGGAGGGAATGGCTTAAAGGCATATGGGTACTTACTGCTAACCTGTAGGTAAAAACTTAACTAAGGATACTCCAGGTTTTAACGAGATAGTCTCCTACCCCACTTCCGAATTTGAACTGGGGCCCTGGGGAAACTTATGGGACAGAAGGTGCAAGGTATAATTTAAAAAAGAAATCTAGAAAAAAGTTGGTGTCAAATATTATGGCTCGATAATCTTCTTGGCTCACATTTTCTTAAGGTACAAATATACAACTGTAGAAATCAGTTCCACCTGGCTGCTGCAGTTTTAAATAACATCCACTGTTTTTCACACTTCCCATCTCGCTAAACCCTCTTTCCCCTGGTTATATGAAAAAGAGAAAGTAAATAATCCCCAATTCTAATGATTCAGGCTTACAGTTAGCAATTGCTTAGGAGCCCAGACTAGGCTATTTTAGTAGATGTGTTGCCTTGAAATAAGCCTTCCACCATCTGTTCAGCTCTATAATTACAAATGCAAACAACATAATTCACAATTGCATCATAAGAACACAAAGCAGAGAGATTAGGATGACTATGTTTGTTATTGCATGCTGTGAAGCATCTGTTTCTCTATCATTTTAGGGCACAGGTGGGAAGCAAGCCCTGAGAATAGCCTCTGTTTTTTATGACCAGTCAGTAGATCACACTGGAAGGTTTATATGTAGAAGTAGTTGCTGGAAGCAGCTGATTTGACACAATCATATGCACATCAGTTAGTGAACACAAGGCACTTTAAGACTTGTACAGTACATCCAGGAACAGGGCTCATCTGCTCCTTCAGAGGGAGTCTAACCCCATCCAAGGGAATCACCCACTAACAGCACCTCAGTCTTATCGGGATAAAGATTCAGTTCATTACCGATGCCAAATATTGGCCTAGCACAGGCATAGGGAAACTCAGTCCTCCAGATGTTTTGGGACTACAACTCCCATCATCCCTAGCTAACAGAACCAGTGGTCAGGGATGATGGGAATTGTAGTCTCAAAACATCCAGAGGGCTAAGTTTGCCTATGCCTGGCCTAGCATATCCAGTGCCACACCTGCAGGTGTAAAGGAGAAACAGAGCCACGTATCATCAACATACTGCTGACAATTATTTTTATGCCGATGCTGATGGTGCTTTTCTTACTAAATAACTTGAAGTGACTCACATTAAAACAAAGTTAAAAACAATAGAAGCCGAAAAACACAGCAATACAATTAGAAGGGTAAAAAAATGCACAACAAAGCCCTGTAGTGGCTTCATGTAGATGTTGAACAGCACTGAGCCCTGTGGCAACCCCACATTGAAATCAGCATAGAGCCGAACAACCCCAAGTACCCTCTGGAGATAGCCATCCAAGCAGGAAGAATCACAAAAGGGAACTACCCATATGCTTTGTGTGCAGAAGATCTCAGGTTCAATCATGCTTTAATCTTTTAAAAACTGAATTTCAGAATGTTTTAACCTAATCTCAACCCTCCACTGCCAAGTTATCTGAGAGCTCTCTTTTTAGCTATAGTCCCAAGTTCTATGATCTACAAGGTTTTGGAGAAGAGAAAGACACATTTATTATGAAAAGAAAATGTACGCTTTGACTTCCTCTGCTCTGTTATGGGAAAGCAAACCTTTATTAAATATATTTCCTCATCTTCTTCCGCTGCTGAAAGTTTACCAAACCTTTTAGTAAACCTTTGGCAGAAAAAAAGGAAGCAGAAGAACAGACATAATTAATATTAAGTCTTACTTTGTTGTGACAGAGTAGAGGAAATAAAAATGTACTGCTTTTAATAAATCTCTCTCTCTCTCTCCCCCTCCTTCTGAACCAGAGCAGCCTGAGACTAGTGTTTTTTGCACAGTGTACTGTGGAATGCGTGGACCTGCTGAAGTATGTGACTCATAGGAGTCTAAGAACACCTTTCAAAAATTGTCAGAAATAATTTAGCCACATGGGCTTTAAAAACTGGACAAAAGAGAAGCGTGAAGAATCATTTTGCAACACCTTCCCCTCACAGTTTCTTCTCTAGCCCAGTCTTAGGCATAGGGCCTCTCCACCCCAAAAATTAAAAACCTGTGTGCATGCACAGGGAAGCAAATCCCTGTATGCATGACCACAGTTGACCTCAGACTTCAGATTGAAACCCAGGATTCAGACATAATGGTGCATTATTGATAATAGGATGTTGAGGGAGAAGACTAGACGGGAGGAGTACTCAGATCCATGGGACATAGAGTCAGGTAATTTTTTTAAAACCAAGTACAATCAATTTTTTAGATTTAAAAATAAAGCCAGGAGCCAATAATTACAGGGAAAGTTAGCTAAATTCAGCTTTTTTTTAAAGTCTTGCTCACAATTCTAAGACGTAGTACCAAGACAGAATTTTAGGAAGCAGTAACTTTAGCATCACATACAGGACACAGTCAAAACCGTGATGGTTCAAAGCGCTATTTTGCGTGGTCTTTTATTCATCTACTCTTTTTCCATTACCTAATGCAGTCATTAAATCTGCTTTTCCGAGGGTCAGAGATTACTTAGTAGTTTATCTTGCCTTACTTTATCCCAGAAACGGAAATAGCTATGGAATTACGGCTGTTACTCTACAGTCTTGAGACATTTCAGCAATCGACAATAGAAATAGTTCTTTCCGGAGTTGCTTTATTTTAAAAATGAGACAATCTTCCCATAGCTCTAAATTGCTGCAGCATAACAAAACCCCATAAGCATTAGAATACACTTCTGTCAATTCCACACACTTTGTGTCATCACAGATAGTTTGATGCAGTATTAGTTATAGCATGAAGCTGATTTCAAATACAGAAGTTTTTATGAGAATTTCTCAGAGCTCACAACCTCCTGTTGAGCATGAATCATCACAGAAAGCTCTCTCTGGGAAATAGCAACACGATCAAGCTCTGACGACTACCACTTCTGGTTTCTGTTATTTCTTGTGCTCACTTAACTCCCATCAAAGCAATAAGATGGAGGACATTCTGTGAGTCTGCAGTCCCTTAATGGTGCACAGCCCGCCCACCTCTCTACAGAGTTCAGTGGGGGGGGGGGGAGTTTCCACTGATCACCAGTAATTACTAGTTTGTGGTTCTGGTGCTGAGTCACCCAACAGCACATTTCCCCTTGTGCTCAAGCCAACTCCCGGCTGTTATATAGCAGCAGGCTGTGAACAGGAACTAGTCCAAAAGTAGTCAACATAGTGCCCTCCAGATGTTGTTCAGCTATAACTCCCATTCTCTCTGATCATGGGCCAAGCTGGGGTGGAGCAGATGGGAAATGGAGCCCAACAACAACTGGAAGGGCACTACGCCGGCTACCCCTGATCTAATTGTTTAGAACCTCTTGATGATGTGTTCAATTGATACCAGTGTCTTTCCCAGAAAGGGCTGGCCCTGCCATGAGGTAATGTGAGGCAACCATCTCAGGTGGCAGGATCCATGGGGGCAGCAGATGTGGGCTCCCAGGAATGCATCGCCTGCTTCTGTTGCTGCCACAACAGCTGTAGCACACTCCTTGGCGGCTGAACCTGCCACTTCCTCGTTGCCCCCCACCTCTGGCGGCTCTACAGTGGCCTCTTGGTGCTGGTTTCTTCCCACCCTTCTTCCTGATGTAGGTTTTCACCCACCCCTTCTTCCCTGGCAGAGGGGGATGCCATTTTGTGATTTGCCTCAGGTGTCAAAATGTATTGGGCCAGTCCTGTCCCCAGAGATTAGATTCAGAGTCATTCACAAGCACCCAACTGGCACTGTCCTAGTTATGTTCCTGTGAGGAACAGCTGTGTTTTTCAAGAATACATTCAGAACTCTTTTTACTCCAACAGACAAACAGGTTGGATCTCACCTCTTTGGGTGTGGGAGGATGAGGCCATAAGTACAAAGTGACTGACTTACTCAGAAAAAGAAATGTTCAAAACTCATATGCTTATGTGAACCAAATAATCAAGCCCATCCTAACATTTGCAGTCTTAGGCTGGAACTAGGCATTTCAAATGACATAAGGTGTCTGCTGAAAAGGGCACAGTGAAAGCGTCCAGATGCTTCAGGAGGCTATGAAGAGAGGGCAGATAGCCAGCTCTTTCAGAATGTGTTAAAAACCAGCTCTTTGCATATTTGCTGACAAGCGGGAAGAAAAGAAAAACTGCTTTCGTAGTAGCTTACCCACTCAAAAGTGCCTTACCCACTCAAAAAGTGGGTGGGTGGGAAAGAACACACATTTATATTCCTGGGGAAAATAGCCATTTTGTTTGTTTTGCTTGCTGAGTGAAAGTATACCATCACCTGATGGGATTTAAAAGTGCCACAGTCTTTGTTCCTCAGGAAAATATCCTCAAGAGCAAATCTGTCTCAGTAGCTCACATTTCATTTGTAGGTTTTTATCAATGTTATTTGTAGGTTTTTATCAATGCATTAGATTTGAACTTGCTCATTGTGGTCAATCTAACTTTTCCATCTTGGCCAACAATACTCAGCCTCCTGATCTTCCATAAATTTACAGTCTTTGTTGCTTATTTCCCAATTTTATATATTATTATTTTATTTCCTAATTTATTCTAAGAAATGGAACGTTAAAGATAACACTGGCAGTAATTTTTTGAACACGTGTGTCTAGTAGGACTTGACAAACCCTCCTCCACACACCAGTTTCCTCAAAATAAGGACAATGAGAGATATTCTGTTTCTTTCTTGGGGGGTAGGTGAGGAATTTATCTGAAATTTTCTGGGCCTAGTTGCCCCTGAACATATTGTGGTCTGCTAGGAAGTGTGGCCATCAGAAAGAGAGCCCTGTGCACATAGTAGAACCTTTTTAAATTAAAGCAAAAAAAAGAGTGGTGGAGGTGAAGGAAAACCCTTTGCCACATTATAAGGCTAAGTAAGATAGCTGACAGCTCCCTCTCAGACATTTCAGATACATCCTCCTACCCCGCCACACTCCTCACCACCTGAATAATCTTCTAGGATCCAAAGAATGGACCAAAAACATAGTCTAGTAAGATGAACAGGAGAATTGAGTTAGGTCAGAGAAATCCTTGGAGACAGGGGGAAATAGAGGAGAGAAGAGAAAGAGAAAATTATGGCCAACTCTCCTTTTAGGCTAGTACTGTAATGGGTTTCTCGTCCTTGGGAGGCAACTGCCCTGAATGGAATATGAATCCCACTTGTCTAGTTTGGATGCTGCTCATGTCTAAGCAAAAAAACCCACAAACCCCAGCACTTGTGTCTGAGGGACATGGCTTTGAAAGCTCATTTAAGTTGCTTAGTAGAGGTCAGGAACTTGCTGCTCTCACTGCATGCATCACAGTAATCATTATTTGAGCCGGGCAGTTTAAGCATGAAGGGAAAAGAGATTTCTCTGCACCCCCACCTGCTCTCTCACCTAGAGATGAAGCAGGGGGCTTCCACTCTGTCTTTTCCACTTGCTTAAAACTACATTTTTTGTGGAGTGGTTCTGGCACTCCAATACTGCCTTCTGCATCTTCAAGCAGGCTACTGAGCTGCAGCGTATGCTGTTTGTGCACAGCTCCTGTTCTTTCTAGTGCAGTGTGGAAAACTGTTCCCCTGATCCTCCCCCTCTGCAATCCTTTTAATGGCACCTGCCAAGATACAATGTCTATGGCGGCTATATGACTCCAATGCCTCTTCCCTGACTCTTTTTTAAAAGTTGGACACTCTGGTCTGCCAAAAGATGGAAGAGCCACAGAGAAAACACAGAGGGTCCACAACTGGGTGCACATTGTGGATGTCCTGCAACATGTGTCCTGCAACAGCATGGCTGTTGTGGAGTGAAAGCCTTGCATGGAAAGCACTTCATCCAAGGCTATGAAATTATGATTTTTTAAGGATTCTGTTTCCAACAGTTTGTCTATAAAGAGAATCCATTGTAGTAAGTTTTGTTATTGTTACTTTTTTTAACTGTGCAGAAAGTTCAGGAGTACTGAAGCAACCTCGGTTCAAAACTTTGTTCCCTGATCATTTTAAATACAGCCCTAGGTCCTAACCCTAGACAGCTTTCCTGCCCGTATCGTTTTGTATCTGCATGAGGTTTTAATGCCAAACCAACACCTACCCCTTCTCTCAGAAGCTGCGTTGTGTTTTGTTGCTGACAACTTTGTTCATCACATACTGATTGTTCACAGTCATTCTGTAATATCACACCGCCAACCATTGTCACAGGCCTCGCTGCCAGAAGTGAAATAAAATACAGATTCATAACAAGCCTAATTAGGAGAGTAATAACAGGTTTTGTACAGCCTTCTACTGCCTTAGAAATTACACCCTTTCCCAGGAGGAGGAATTTACCGCTACCCACATATGTAATGTGGAATAATCTCACAATATGTTTAGTTAGGGACGCGGGTGGCGCTGTGGGTAAAAGCCTCAGCGCCTAGGGCTTGCCGATCGAAAGGTCGGCGGTTCGAATCCCCGTGGCGGGGTGTGCTCCCGCTGCTCGGTCCCAGCGCCTGCCAACCTAGCAGTTCGAAAGCACCCCCGGGTGCAAGTAGATAAATAGGGACCGCTTACTGGCGGGAAGGTAAACGGCGTTTCCGTGTGCTGCGCTGGCTCGCCAGATGCAGCTTTGTCACGCTGGCCACGTGACCCGGAAGTGTCTCTGGACAGCGCTGGCCCCCGGCCTCTTGAGTGAGATGGGCGCACAACCCCAGAGTCTGTCAAGACTGGCCCGTACGGGCAGGGGTACCTTTACCTTACCTTTATGTTTAGTTAAGCTAAAGCAAGCTGGTTTAATTCTGTAAATACTACATGTTATCAAAGAATGCAACCAGGGTAAATAAACAACCTCAACAATAAGAAGTATTATAAAACTGTCATAACTAAGCTTTTCATTTCCTGAAAATTAAAACTTGTTTTGTAAAGTGTTTCCTGGATCTTTCTGCTACTGGTAATCACAAAGAACAAGGGTTTTTGCTATACCAGATCACTGCCTTAAAAACTGGGCAATTATATAAGCAAGCAAGGCTCGATGGCAATATCCTGTGTCTGACCATGGAGGCTAGGAGCAGCTGAAAACCTAACCAAAAGCAGGCAGCATGTCAACATTTTCTTATAGGTCTAACTTGCAACATCTCTGACATGGTTCATGCCAATATTGATGTATGTTGCTTGGGTGAGAGTAGCTGAGTTAGCGTAGGGTTGCGAGCAAGTGTTATGGCAAATTATTATTCTTTTCCATGCACCTATTGAAATATTTGGTGGGCTGTTGTTATTTTCAACACACAGTTTCCTGGTAGACATCCAAATCAGCACATAGCCAGAAATTACAGGTGTCTGACCCTTAAGTGCCCTCAGAGTCCAACAAGCAGATGGTAATAACATAGCAAACCTAGATCTAAGCTACAGTGTTCCTCAAGCTCACGGGTTCATCGAGTTGTTCAATACTACAGTTGTCAAAACAAACAGAAGCTGAAGGTGAGCCGAACCCTTTAATTAAGAAATGCTACTTCAACAACCTCCTGTAATTGAAGCAGATGAGACTGTGTTTATTACACCAATACAAATTATGATTATTAGCCCAGTGGTGCAAATAAAAATTCAGAGACCCATTCCAAGACAGCCAGCGGTCTATTATTATTATTATTATTATTATTATTATTATTATTATTATTTACTCAGCTTTTGTGCAATGGCTTTGAGCAACTTAGACTTTAACCTAAGGGCTATATTGTTAATACATATAAGCATTTTAAACTAAAATAAGTCTCCCCTCCAATGAACACAATAAGGAGCAGCCAGATACCCAGCTAATCTTTTTAAAACCCAGTTGCCATGGTTGCATTCACAATCAAGATGCTCACACATTCCAAAAGTGCCTGTCTTTGAGACTGATATAATGCTAGGTGAATTTTTAAAAAAGTACCAGAGGATAGGTTTGTATAGCACCTTTCACGCAGAAGATGTATTACACATTTATTCCAAGCTATGCTTGGATAACTACCAAATGAATCATATACTTTGCAAATCTGGTAGCATCTGAAGGGTTTCCTGAGAATAAGGAATCCCAATACAGACTTGGACCTGATATAAGATGGGACTTCCATTATGGACCATTCTGCAATTTGGAAAACTGCTACACAATAGCTTAGACAATTTCTTTAAGTCACGCAACTCAGTTTATGGTCAAGTAATGTTGTAACTTTTAGTAACTTTAAGCTTTCTATAAGATAGGAGGGATAGGATCTAGCAAATGAGCAGAGGGAGGAGTTTTTTTTTAGGGGATGAGGCACCTTGATCCACGCTGCCACTTGCTTTATTTCACATAGTGATGGCATTTTGAGCATGGCTCTGAAGATAATACCTAATAATAATTATTATTATTTCTACCCAACCGATCTGTCTGGGTTTCCTCAGCCACTCTGGGTGGCTTCCAGCAAAATATTAAAACACAATAATTTGTCAAATATGAAAAGCTTCCCTAAACAGGGCTGCCTTCAGATGTCTTCTAAAAGTCATATAGTTGTTTATTTCTTTGACATCTGGTGGGAGGGCATTCAACAGGGCGGGCACTACTGTGGTTTTAACCATCAGTATATTTCAAATGGGAGACAGCTATTATTCAGGCACTCTAGTCCCAAGCAACATTCTGAATTGTGCCCCAAAACAAACTGGCATCCAGCATGGGTTCTTGAAGATCTGGCAAACTATGGTCTGTGATGCTTCAGCCAGTTGCATTTTGCACCAGTTGTAGTTTCTGGATAATTTTCAAAGTTTGTTCCACACCAAATACATTGCAGTAGTCTAGTGAGAGGTTCCCAGGGCATGGATTCCTGTAGCCTTGATTTTCTTCTTTTTTCTTTTTAGTAATAAGAACTTCACTTGGGAAGATAAGAACAGCCGGGTCTGATGAAATTGTAAGTCACGGCTAATGTAGCCCCCATAATAGCCCCCATAAACTCTAATGTGTAATTTTAGGAGTTGATAACACAGACTTCCATTTAAAAACCAGGAAATTTAAAATGAACCATACAACCATTTCAAGTTTTCAAAGATGTATATGTAAAAAAGCATACCCCAAACTACAAGAATAACATTGTGTCAAAATAGCTGCTAGTTTTAATTTTTGAGAGAAGCTCTCAGGTAATAAACAGGAAACTACCGTACATTTCCTGAAATCACAGAGGAACAAATCCAATGTAGTGCTAAGGTGATTGTTCTGTGAGTGCAAGGATTTCTGCATGCATGGCTGAATGATCTCTCCTCCCTCCACAAGGTGTTCTGGAGGTTCTCCTGATCCCCCAAGCCAATCTGAGGGGGGCAGGCATGCATGGGGGTGAGGATGGGGGGGAAGCCCCACTGCGCTACTGGAATTCCTTACATGCACATCTGCTAGTGGAACTAGTTAGCTGAATCCAGCCTCAACAGTTTCCTTTAATAATAATAAAAACACCTTGCACTCATAAGTTTACCATTTCAGAGATTCCTTTCTACTTTCTGCCTCTTCAAGGATCATAGACAAGTTTTCAAATCTTCTCCACTGCCCCAAATCTAAGAACTTTGAAGATGAAATACAGAATCTTAGATTCAATTGGTTTCATTTTTACAGCACGGTAAGCTATTGTGGGACAAACACATTCCAACTGCTTTTAGGTGCATTCGCACAGGGAAAGGCTTGGAACGTTTCAGAAAGTGCCTGTAGAAGACATGTCACTTAATTTGCTGTGGGGCTCTTTTGTTTGAGAGATTGGAATTCTAAGAAATTTAAAGGAACACGTTCATTGTGCTTGTTGAGAAAACTAGATAGAGCCATCCACCTATAGAAGCAAAGACTTTTCTCTTAATTTTTGAAGGGCAGCAACGAGTCCTCTTTTACTGGGCCATGTTTATATTAGTCCTGTCTTTTACTTGTATAGCTTTGTTTTTGGGTTTCTTACTTGGTTGTTTTTAATTGCTTTTGATGTAAGTTGCTTTGGGAGAGACAAGTGACTAACAAATATAATATAATGGAATGGAATAAATAAATAAATATGCAGAGAAAGATCATGTAGGAGGTACAATTTGTACCACTTGAAGTGTGATTATAACATACATTTCTTCTGAACAGCAAAACATATTTTCAGGTTGGGGATGTGGAGAATGGGATGCTCAGTCTAAATCTTATGTCGTGTTTATAACCTTTTGAAAATAAGAAATAAATGGGAACATGGCCTATGCTGAAATGAAGCCTTTTTGGACATGCCAGTTTCTTCGTGTGATGATTTTTCCATCCTCCCAGATAATGAATAATTCCATCCCTGACACCCCCTTGTTGCTTCACTGCATTGTACATTCATCTAAATACTTCACTAAAACTAATCTTTGCTGATCTTTTCAAAGTCTCAACATAAGATTTATTGGAATATGTCAGGAGTCAGCATGTGCTGGAATAAATGTGACCTTTAAACTAATATTTGGGTTTCTTCCCATCATGGCAGCAATCCTAGTTTTGATATTTTTCACCTTTTCCTTTAGTTATAAAGCATTTTCCACCAGACATGAGAATCAAACTCAGATTGCAAGTCCCTCAATTGGCAGTTGAAAAGCTCAGTTTGGAAATGGAAGGAATAAAGAATCTCCTAAATGAGAACTGTGTTAGGGATCCATGTGTGACATAGAGATCTCACCATTTTGTTGCACAATAGGAAGAAAAAGCCATTAACAAAGCACTGTGAAATACTGCAGCTATTACTTGAATTTGATTTTCATGGGCAAAGAAAAGTCTAAAGGAAAGGACAGGTGATGCACACTTATTTATTTATACATGTAGCTCTGCTTCCCCACATTTAGGGGCCCTCAGAACAGCAGAGTTCATTTTGTTCTCAGGCACTACTAGCATCACACAGTTGGGTGTTACACTCTTGTGACATTTGACAACTGCCCCACAGTGGACCTGTTTATTTCTTAATGCTGCCTACCTAATAAACCAGGCATAGGCAAACTCCGGCCCTCCAGATGTTTGGGACTACAATTCCCATCATCTCTAGCTAACAGGACCAGTGGTCAGGGATGATGGGAACTGTAGTCCCAAACATCTGGAGGGCCGGAGTTTGCATATGCCTGTAATAAACTATTGTTTCAAATGCAAAATCATCTTTTGTTTATAGCTAAGAAAAAAGAACCAATGAATTATTATTGTGATCAGCCATCTTGAGAAACAGTAAATCATTTGGGTCTTCTGTTCCTATCAGGGGAGCTATTAGCCGATTCATTTGATCTTTGATGTGATTAAATTCCAACATTCAAAGATTTACATGAGCAATTTAAACTTTATTATCTCTGTGGCTGCCTTACTGTTCCATCTTCAAATGGTTTAGAATTGCACATTAATCCCTTGTTCTGTAGATATCTCTGGAGGGTCCTTTCCATGCAATAGCATTTAGCTTTGTGAGATAATAACTGTATGTAATCATAAAATCTTCATAGCCATCAATAGAACAGTCTGCCATAATGTTAAACAAGAGTTTCCAATGGCTTGAGCCAATTTAATCATATACTGGTACTCCTGAATATTTTTTACTATCAAGGGGCAGTTCAAACACCAAAATCAAAGGCTTTTGTTATGTTTGATCATTTATTTAAGCGATCAGATGTGCGTACTCAAAGTATCAACCCAGCCAGACAAAAAAAGAAGAGAGAAACTTCTCAAAATTTAAAAGTATTTAAAAACATTATGCAAGACCTTACCTTGATTAATTGCTGCAGTTTTAAGCAAATTCTCTTTAATTCCAATAAGAAACCATGAAGTAGTAACCTGTGGATCAGCTGGAAATATAGCAGAAGCTACTGTGTAACTGGGACTCTTAAAGTCAGTCTGACCACTATCTGTATTAATGCAATATTTTTCATCCTCCTTTTATATTAGGCTATAAGCTCCTCGATGGCATGCCCTCCTCTATTTGTTTTTTTACTGTTGTGCTTATGAATAATCATAATATTTATATAAAGAAAAAAATGATCAGTAAGTCAGCTGCCTCAGTTTAACTTATTTTCTTTTAAAACAGAGTTGGACGACATGCTAAACCAAACAATGGCTTAGTCTAGCTCAGCAGCAAAACAGCAGGGGAGGAGCAAAGTGCCTGTGATCTTTTCAGGAGACAGAATGTTTGTTCATAAGGACTAAGTTCTTAGCACTATATGCCAGCAAGCAGTACATCTCTTAGCCTAAACTACCAAACAGGGTCATCACTAAGACAGAACAGGATCAATACAGGTAGCCCATTTTAAGTTCTTTGGAGGGAAAGTGGGACAAAAACATGACTGGAAAAGAAAGAAGAGCAGGAATCCCAGTGGTCAGGAGCAGTGTTTCAATTACCTTGCCTAGATATTCACTCTCAGTACAATCATTGCACATATATTAATCCACATTAGGTATCTAACTTCACTTAAACTTTATATGGATACTAATTACCAAGAGCAATCACTGCCTAAGTATACAGAGGTGACATACAGTCATACCTTGGATCCCAAACGCCTTGGTACTCAGACGTTTTGGCTTCCAAACGCCACAAACCCAGAAGTGAGGGTTCCTGTTTGTGTATGTTCTTTGGAACCCAAATGTTTGATGGAGCTTCTGCGGCTTCTGATTGCCTGCAGGAGCTTCCTGCAGCCAATCAGAAGCCGTGCTTTGGCTTCTGAATGTTTTGGAAGTCGAATGGATTTCCAGAACGGATTCTGTTCAACTTCCAAGGTACGACTGCATATGTATCTTGAGGCCAGGGAGGTGGGAAGAGCCAAGTGCAAAACAGTGGCTCAGAGAGCACAGTCGCTCTTCTACAAATCATACAGCAACCTGCCAGCAGGACCCAATTTACCTTTTACTCACCTGTACTCCAGAATACATTGAAATACTGGGAAGAACTGAATGTTGTGATGTTGCAAACATTCCACCGGCAAAAGCATTTCTGCTTGCTTGCTGGTACAATCTCCCCTCTGCTCTTCTCATGTGCAGTTCTGGGGGTTCTCCTGACACTTCAGAGTGGATTTTGGGGAGGCGGAAAGCCCCAGTGCAAGTCCTTACATGGGCTTCTGCTAGTGGGACAAGTTAGTTGAATCTGGCCCATTTTGTTCTTGTGTATAGGACATCCCTTGGGGATGTAGAATATCTCCAAGGTCAATATCAGCATGACCTTGTCTAAATGCCATCTTCTCATAGCAGAAGGGCAAGCTACATCCAATACTTCCTGCCTTTGAAAGGAAACTGTGCCTGTGCATTAAATGTGAAAAGAGCAGAAAGATAGAATGAACCAAAGTCTTGCTAAATTCCCATGATGCTCTTTACATGAAACCTATAGTAAACATCAGTACAATACAATTTCTTCAAAAGCAGGCAGGGTATTTGCCTGGCAAAACAGCATGCTCAGAGGGGCTTGCATGGTGAAGCCTGATATGTTGTGCACTGTGCACACTGCATTTAACAGGTGTGCTCTCTGACAGTGTGACAGCATCTCTGACGGTGTGACATTGCTGCACACCAGGCTGCCTTCAGTTCACTGCATCTTTTTTTCTATGAGGTAAAAGTTTTCCAAGGTTCAGTAGTCAATGCTTTTAGAATAAATACCCCTTAGGTACTTCACACAACATTTACTGTCACCAAAGCTTTCTCGGTGTAGTTGATGATTAAACACAGCAGCAAAGAGCTGGCATGTACATGAGAACAATTTCCTAGACAAAATTAGCTTCCATGGAGGCAAAAGTGCATCAGACAGCAACTAACGAGTACTTTCACTGAACTGCAGAAGACCCTCTAGAGAGATAAAATATATATATGACAAAGCTATGTCTCTGAAGCCTCTAGAATTCTAATGCAGAAATGAAGTGGGGTTTTCTCTCTCTTTCTCTCTCTCTCCTTTGATGTCTGCTCTGGGATACTTGAGTCATGTTGTATTTTTCTCTAGAACTGCATGTAAGATAACAATTAGGGAGACCAACAAACAATTAGGCAGACCTGACGAGTGGCAGACCTTGGGATCTCAAATTTCAGTAGCGCCCTGGGTGACTCTGAAAGTTCCTCCAATCAGCGAACTTCCTTTGAGCCCAGATATAATATGGTCTGCCACAACATAACATGCCAATGACTTCACAAGTGATATAAAGCTTCATTAACTATATGCTAGCTCCTTACAATACTACCATAAACTGACTATTGTCATCAGATCAAGGCCTGCGCCATACTCCCTCTTTGTGATGAGCAAAATAATTCTCAAACATTTGGGAATGGCTCCCGAGTGAGCTCAGAACCAAGTACCACAAAGGAATGTGAAAGAGGTTGCAAAATTCATTTTGCATGGCCTTTAGCAGTTAAAAGGAAAATTATGGCCATGAGATGTATTTTTCAGTGGTTGCTGTACTACAGCTCCCATCATCCTCGAACATGCTGGTTGGGGCTGATGGGACTTGTGGTCCAAAACATCTGGAAGGCACCAAGTTCAGGAAACCTGGTTTAAACCATGTTGAGTATGCACATGTCTCACATCAGGGCTGCGAAACCTGTGGCTCTGCAGGTGTAGGACTCCTACTGCCATCAGTTCCAACCAGCATTGCCAATGGTAATCACCAAGAAGGCTACACTTTCCCCTGCCTTATATAAATATACCTTATGCTTCCCTCACTCCATATTTTATTCTGTTTTTAACCAGCTTGGTATTGAAGTACAACTGTGAATTCCTCTTAATTTCAGACCAGCCCCTCCCCCGCCCAATCCATCATTTCATTGGCAACTTTCATGCTGAGAAAGTTAACAGCCTCTAATTTGGATATTTTCATGAAAATTTATTCAGAGAACTTGAGGGAAAGAATGTGTGTGTTACTGAACAGACTGTTCCAGATATGCAGCTTTATGAATCAGTTTGTCACAGCTGTATCTTTGAGCCAATGAGAGCCATCTGCACTGCTCACTTCCATCCTCTGTTGTAAATCACTTCGCCTAATTAGTTCCAATTAAGTGCTTCAGGCAATCTCTTGATCTCAGTCATTTTCTTCATTTAATTGTAGTAACACATTGTGCTATCCTTAGGATCAGCACTTTTCACAGTATTTTAATCCAGTAGCTAAAGGGGTTAATTGGCCTGCAGGGTATACAGAAGGACATGATAGGAACCTCTGCCCTCCTGTCAGTCTCAAGTAATTAATAATAATTAATTGTTCTTCATACAAAAAATATTTCTACAGATACGGATGCATTAAGATGTGGGGAATATGGCTTTAATTTTCTCACTATAACACTGGCACTTCTGCCTCATTTTCCAGTGTTCCCTTCACATTGCAGTGCTTGTGTTATGGAATTGTGGATTTTTGACAGGTATACTGACATGCCACACTAAATTTCATTCACATCAGTGGGAATGCTGTGACACAACAATCAACACTGGACAACATCATCGCTCTCCTATCCTTTCCATACATAGAATCATAGAACTGTAGAGTTGGAAGAGACCCTCAGGTTAGATTATCTAGTCCCACCCCTTGCAATGTAGGAATATGCAGTTGTCTCATATGGGGATAAAACCTGAAACTTTGGCGTTATCAGCACCACACTATAGCCAACTTAGCTATCCAGGCTGCTTCTGTTTCCCCTTTGATTCCTGTATGAAAACAACAGAAAACCCCACTTGGTTTTCTGAGTTAAGGTGGCAGCATTTTTTTTTCTGGAATCAAATAACATGGAAATGAACACTTAAAATGCACCACATTGCATTGGTTTTCTTAAAGTGGCTTTTGCATTATGTGAAACTGTAAATATAATGTTGAAATCACAGTTAGAAATCAGTTGAAATCACCAGAGAAATGGAATGAAGTGCTGCGTGAACACAGCCAATGACATGCAGGTCTGGGGAGGTATTCTCTAATGATTCCCATCAGCGCAAGAAATTCTGTTTGTACAAGACTTCCCTCCCATGCCCTCCATACCATCCACTCTCAAACCTGCTCCAGATGGTTGAGGGGAAATCTAGGGCAGATTTAGGGGTCCACAAGGAAGGGGGTAGGGAGTATATTCCATTGCGCAAGCAGAAATCCTTGCGCTGATGGAACTTTCGTCTCAGTGGATTTGACCCACTAACATAAGACATACATACAAATTGCACCCATGTTGTAAGGACTTCATCCTCACACATTCATGAAATCATCACCATTGAATGCTACAAGAACGACCAATTCATTACCCTTCTTATTCTGTAAAAATGAGCATGTTCACTGATTTTATTGAAGCTAATGACTTGAGAGTAAAACAGAAACAAAACCCAATGCACATAAGCCAGATTTACCCAAACAGGCTATTCTCAAAGAGCACAAATTTGAGATGTGTGTATACAGAACAAGCATGGCGAATCAATCTAATAATAAATAATCCCTCATTGCAGGGGTAAGATAAAACACACATTCTGTGCAAGAGCTTCCATCTGTGTCAGAGGAAACACATTCTAGATCAATTTGTACTGGTGAAAATATTGTATAACTTCATTGACATTAGACCACCTCACTGCTATCTCTGACAGTTTGGCGAATGTTAAGTGCACACTACCAACAAAACAAAACCTTCGTCTGGAATTCATTTATGGACTACCGCAGCATTAGATGATAATCGCTACATTTTAGGTACAACATCCTCACCAATGTATCCATCTTAATAGTTAAAATTAGTCTAGGTGAAGCCTTTTCTTGTAGAGAACTCACAGTAAAACAGGCTTGATCATAATTAGGCCTGGCAGGAGCAGACTGTCAATTACAGAACAAATGCGAGAAGAGCAAAGTGACATATATCTGCCTTCAGCTGTTACAGATGCTGCAGGATGACATTAAACCGGAAACTGCACCACTTGATTAATGCCTTGAGGCAATGCTCAGGTAATTATTGAAGTAAACAGGGTCAGCACTACAATGGCTGCTTTGGCACAGATTGCTGTACCCTTGTATTTTTGAGAGGGCTAAAGATTTTTGATCACACACTAAAAGAATGGAAAAAGTAAGAAAACAAGTAGTAGGAAAAGGCCAAACAGACTGGCCAAACATGAAAACAGAATTCGCTCTCAACTGAAAAGGGCGAGTCAAAATTGCCATAAAGAACTAAAGGAGGTTTGAAATCACCTACTGCATTTTATCCCCTGGAGATGTAAAACTCTTATACAGTGGTACCTCGGGTTACAGATGCTTCAGGTTACATACGCTTCAGGTTACAGACTCCGCTAACCCAGAAATAGTACCTTGGGTTAAGAACTTTGCTTCAGGATGAGAACAGAAATCGCGCAGCTGCAGCGAGAGGCCCCATTAGCTAAAGTGGTGCTTCAGGTTAAGAGCGGACCTCCGGAACGAATTAAGTACGTAACCAGAGGTACCACTGTATACAAAGAAATAAAGAAAATGTCTGTTTTATATGTATGTGACTTAAACATCTTTTTATTTCATTTGATCAGGAAATGTAATGCGTATACAAGTGAATAAAAAGGGCAACATGGTAGATGAACAGAGAACTCAAAAATGAATTATGCCTGACGCTGAATAAGAGAGAGTGACCTGGAGAGAAGCAGAAAAAAGTTTGCTCTGCATACTCTCGGATGTACAATATGATAGGTCAAACAGCCAACCATGCCAGTCACAATCAACAGCACAGAATGCAAGGAGTCACAGGTTGGAGCAAAGGAAGAAAACTTATTCCAGCTCAATTTGCCTGTTACAAACAATGGATCTTAAGAGTCAAAAGCACAGGTCTTTTGCATCTACCATTAAAACCAGCTTGTCATAAAACTGGAGATGCCAGGAATTGAACCTGGAACCATCTTCATGTAAAACAGGCACATTAGCACTAAGCAACAGGTCCTCCACACCAAGTTAGAGGAGTCTTAGGGGAAAGTGGTCTTTGTTTCACCATGTTCTCTGTATCATTCCCTTTTTCATTACTACAGTCTTTCATCATGTTATTTTTCTGCATTTACAGCACAAATTATGGGTACTATTCTGTCCACCAGTGCATCCAGATATTGAAGGAAATATTTAAAGTCATACCGAAAAGCAGATTTGCTCTGTAGCTTTATTGGAAAGAGATCCATTAAACACCTGCACATGTGCATGCTAAATATACATCACTGTAGAAATACACCATTCATTCATTCAAGCTTTACAACCTGCTGGTTATTTGTTTTGATTTTAGTCATTTTGTCATTGAGCTGCTGCTCAATGTCTTGTCTGCATGATCAATTTGTTGACATATACTTGGATTTATTGCAGGTGAGAACATTCTTGGAGCATATCCTCTAAAGCTTAACATAGCATTCAAGCTCACTTTAGAATTCCATATACAGTAATTTACAAAGGCAGTTCAGTTGACCCAAAGCCCTTACACATCTAAATGCTGCTTTTCTGGTACATATGGCAGTACCATTCAAAGAGCTATGACAATTATACTGTTTATAGCTCTGAAAATGGCGCTGCCATCTGCACCATGATTCACCAGGAAGGCAGAGTTCAACAGGTGGACAGTCGTTTGGTCTGCCGATCTAGCATGCTAAGTTTGTAGCTATCACCCCGGGAACTGGACTGAAAACAAAAGAAGCACAACATGGATTGGACAGAAAACCTTCTAGCTTCCAACTCTGTGAGAAAGTTCATTTTCCAAATTTGTATTATTAGCAGCTGGAGAAAATTCTATTCTGTTGGTCACATGGGATATCCCAGTAGTCAATAATTTCTCATACACCACCTTTTGCCACCATTTAGCCAGTAAGAAGCTTCTCAGAGGTAGAACAAGTTCTTCTTCTCTTTTCTGATGCATCACAACAGAAGAGGAAAAGAATATTTGCTTGTATGATGTCCTGTTTGCAGGTATATCTTCTTTGCTGCAGTGCAGTGTAAAACACTCAATTTTCATGACAATGTTTGGCCAGCATACACATTGGACAATGATTCACAAAAGCATTCCTGTGCTTCTCCACTTCAGTATCTCCTCAAGATGCCCCTCTTTGCTCT
This sequence comes from Podarcis raffonei, assembly GCF_027172205.1. Taxonomy (NCBI): domain Eukaryota; kingdom Metazoa; phylum Chordata; class Lepidosauria; order Squamata; family Lacertidae; genus Podarcis; species Podarcis raffonei. Next base: position 50,734,659 of record NC_070603.1, read on the forward strand.
GGCTTTTGACACCTGAGATATATATTTTTAGCACCCATTTTGTCTTTGAGATTGTAAATTTTTTAACATTGTGTTTTAATTGTTGTACCCCACCCTGGCACTTTAGGGTGAAGGATGGTAGTAAAACAAACAAAGAAATAATCATTTGCTTTCATTCTTTGTGTTACATTGTATGCTGTGCCATGTGGCTGCTTGTTAACAGGCAGGGAGGCATTGTTGGGCCTTGAATCCACAAGCATTCCCATGTAGAACCAATGTCACTGCTGGTAACAGCATCCTAGTTATTTTTTGTACTGGTGTACCGCCAAATGTCCCAGAACAAGGGCTTCTTTCCTTGGCTATGTCAATTCCAGATGAAATGCATCCGTATATAAGAAGAGGCTAGCAACAAGAAAACTTTCTTTCCTAAAATAGTCACAGTGGTTGAGTTGGGCTAGCTATGTGTGCTTCAAGCTGAAAAAATGCCATTTAAATCCTGAAGTAAGCAAAGTTGGATTCTGCATAGAATATATATGCTGCTAAAGTGGTACATACTTTGCATGCATTTTATTTAGAACAATTTATTTGTTCCATGAAGAAGAACAGAGAGCAATGCATGGCACACCAAAGCCTGGCTCTTAGGAATGGAAATTCTATTAAGTCTCCCTCCCTGATTCTTCTGAGATTTAAATCAGACACTTTCAGCAGTCCAGCCATATTACGCAGTAAGTTACCTCTTATGCCCCCCCTTTTTAAAAAAGCTGTGGCCTCAGGATGCTGAGTTCTGTGCTCACTTACCTAATTTTGCACTTTTCAATGCTAAAGCAGAATGATTCATGGAATATACACAGCCTTGGCCTTAATGGACACACCAGAAAATGCACGAAAGAGGAGAGAACAGAAAAATGCTCTTCTTTTGACACATTATAGATGCCCACAACCATTACTGAAATAAATGTGCAGAATTTCAGCTTGTTTCAGGCCATTCATCAGTGACACAATTTCCCCCCTTGGATCTGGGCTTGATTTGAGCCAAGGGAGATAATTAAAAATAAGTAAATGCCTCCAAATACCACTGAGGAGCCAATGTGAGGCTGTCCTAATGGCACATAACTGGGATGAGGGAAAAGGTGGGACATAAATGCAATAAATAAATAAAAACCCATGGTCCAGCTGCTCAGGGTGGGGAGTGGAGAGGGGAGCCAGCTCCAAGTGAGACAGACTCAGAGTTCAATGGATCTCAGACCAGCTCAGCACCGCCCCCTCCTCTCCCTCTGCTAGTGAAGAGCCCGGCAGCATGTCTCCTGCCTGCCCCTTTTGGGGGCGGAAGATGGTGATCAGTACCAGAGTGATGCTTGCAGAGGAAGGGACACCACTCAATCCAGCACCTTGACCCCTCCACCACCCAATGTGTGGCATAAGGGGATCTTGGATTGCTCTGTAAATAGCGGAATAGTGAATTCATTTGCTACAGGAAATTCTGGGGTAGAGCCACATGATCCTCATCTTGAAAGCCCTCCCAATAACCTAGGAAAGTTACTGAGATAACATTAAAAATTGTTTCCTGTGCACACCCTGCCACCTGTTTGCACTAAAGTACATGCTGCAATATTATTTTCGTATGGCCTTATAAAATGAACCTCAAGTCCCCTCATATTTCATTTTCCCTTCAGACCAGTTTGATGGAGATTTGCCTTTTGAACAAATTATTATTATTATTATTATTATTATTATTATTATTATTATTATTATTAAATATCCAAGAAGATCAAACTAAATGATGTGTTTTGTTTATAAATAAATAACATTAGTTCCTTGCAGACTTTGATTTATCTTATCTGCAGTGAGTGGGCTTGATGAACTTTAATGAATTGCTCAGCAGAATCACAGTCAAACTAGCCCTCATAGTCATTTTTGCAACCTGTACCTGCAAAATAACCTAACATTTTGCAGACCACAACTTCCCGCTTTCCAGCCTGTCAGAGTTAATCATTTCATCACAATTGGTACCTCAGTACAGTTAATTCCCTTCTAAGATGAATCACTCATTTCTAATATTGCCTTAGCAACATGAACGTATTTTTACGTTGGAGTCTAATCAAAGCTGCGACTGAAGACTTGACAAATATGGTCTGTCCTTGTCATTGGCAAATTGCAGACTATGTTCTTGGTTGAACTCTTAGCATCCCACTAAGATGTTTCAACAGGAAAATAACAAGTAGATGAGCACAACACGTCTGGCAGGGTTATGGCAGCTACAAGGTCACAGAGTTTCAACTGAAAGAAAGAATGCCTTCTGAAATTGGAGATAGTTTTAGTTGTTATAAACGGAACATCTTTTGACTGCTGTTCACCATCTGTAAATGCTATGTCAATGCAAAGTCCTGGGCTTAAATTCCTTGTTGTTGGCATACCTAAAATGGAATTTCACACACCTTATCTTACAGCTTTGTAGCATAATAAGTCATTGGTGGCTACCTGCTAAAGAAATATTCACTCGTATCATAGGCAGCCTTCCCCCCCAACAGCCCTAGCCAGGATGGCCAGTGGTCAAATATCACGTTGGGTACCTCTAGGATTTTGTTGCTTTTAACTGGCGTTCAAATCATGAGTTCAAGCCATCATCAGATAGCTTCAAAAACCATTGTTTTTGGTTTCAGGAAGAAACCATAAAGAAGACACTTGCTCACTGCCCACTTAGCTCTGCATGGATCGTTCACACAAAAAGTGCATGAATTTTGCATTTTTCCGTAATTTATTTTAACATGCACTGCTCAATGGGTGTCAGGTAGCATAAATTTTTGTAGCTTATATTTAAAGCCTCTGAAAACACTAACATTTAAACTACAAAATGAGACATGCAGATACAGTATAGTGGCAGCTTGGGATGAAAAGAAATAATAGTGCATTTCCCTGCTTGCTTAGAGATATCTTTCCCTCTTGAGTCATTTTGGACAGTTTACTCCAGCCTGAGAAAATGTTGCTTTAAAAACACCCAAGGTATTATGTGGACAAAGCTGACCCCATAATAGGAAATCTTGTATTGAGAATGTCTGTTAAGTGCTTTCCATCTTCCTCCTTAATGAGTTCGTCTTTTTTCAGTAAACTTTTTATTTAAGTGCTCTTTGTCACACAGCATGGGCTGTTAAGATTTTCTTAAACTTCAGGATCAAATAAAAATAGCTTTCTTCTACAAGGAGCTGGGTTGATGTTTGCCAATGAACATTTTTGCCCATGTACATGACCCTTAGTCATTTTACCAGACTTAGATTCTGTGCTCACTTGCATTATCTTGAGCTCAGAATTCCTGGACCTTCTTGTAGCCTTTTGTTATGTTTCAGTCCTTGTTTGTAAAGTCAAGACTAAGAAAGTGGGTGGGAACTCATCAGGAGGTAAGTGCAAATGGGTTCAGGGAACTCCTTGAAGCCTTGTCTAGGAGAAATATGCAAAACTGAGGACAATATCAGAGTGGTCCCATGATTTACTTCCTTCTAAAATATTTTTTTCAGTACCCTTCTTGAAATACTGAGGTTTAGGATTCTTAACAAAAAAGGGGGTGTTCATAATATAAGCAGGCAAGCATTTGGGGGGGGGCATGTATTCCATACTCTGCATTTTAGAATACAGTACTGTATTTTTTTCTAAATATAAGGCAGGTACTACTTCTGGCAGCAACATTTAAATAATATTTTGTGAGTCTTAACTACCAGATCCATTCCCTAAGACATGGGTTGACAAGCAAGATATTAAGAGAAGGATGACATTCTGTGGTGTCCTAACCATTTGTTCTGCTTTGTGATAAAATTCTTTTAAAATCTTCTTTTGCACATCTATAGATCACCATGCACAACAATATTTGATCCCTATCACTGTACTTGGCAACAATAATAGCCAGCTCAGAACACTCAGTATAAAATGTGCCACCTGTCCTTTGGGCTACAAGAAAATGGCACACTTCATAATCAACTGCAAATTCCTTGCACTGAGCCTCCCTTTCTATTAACTTTCTTAACACCCCCACTGTTTAGGGACCAGCATTCTGAAGAAAAGTGCCAGGTGAGGCAGCCACCACCACCTTTATTTCCCCATTCTAGCATTTCTCCAGAATGCCTCAGGACCCAGGCCCATGCCTGCCAATGAAGCCCCATCTCCCAATCCCTTGCCCCCCTAATAAAATTGCTGTGGACCAACAGGGGAGCTTGGAGTGGTCACTGTAGTGCCCCTCGTTTGGGGCTTCTCAGTCCTGTAACTACTGAACAAGCCATTGAACAAGGGGAAGTTCTAGGACGTCCATTAAAATGAATAAATACACACACACACACACACACACACACACACACACACACACAGACAGACACACATGAACACAGAAACATGTAATAAAATAAAAGACTTACAGAATATGTTCAGGGTTAGACAGGAACTGGTCTATTGCAGAACAGCAGGAGGAACTTGGAGATAGTGGAACAGCCACTTTTAGTGCAGGAGGGAGGGAAGGACAGAACAGACACAGTGGGACAAGGGAAGAAAGGAAAGAAAAACACAAATTATCACCGTTACCCATCAATTAAATTCCTAATTAAACATGCCTAAGCAATGTGAAAGATGTGAGTACTGCCAGCACCGTGCCAATGCATCTACCTTAGAACAAAAACATTAATAATGTTATTTAATACAATGTGCCATCTGGTTCATTACTGTTAACACCTTACGTCATTCAAATAATGCTTGTATATTTTGTCTTTTGTAGGAGCTCATGTCTGACTATCATCACCAACCTCCATATCTGATCCCTAATTTGGATTTGCTTTTGGGTGATATGGTAAGGTTATTTAAGAGATATAATAATGCTCCAGTGTAATTGTTCACATTACCTAAGTACAACAATGAATGAAATCCATACCATGCAGTTGCTTCTGGATACCTGGAACCCACCTTTAAGATAATTGATGGATATTTTTCAAATAGGATTCATGGTGTTTAGTCGATCTAGCTCAGTATGGTCTACACCAGTAGTGTAGTTCTCCAGATGCTGGCCTCTAACTGCCTGCATCCCTGACCGTGCTGCCTGGGGCTGATGGAAACTGAAATCCAAGAAGATTTTGAAGGCCACACATTCATCCCCCAAAATCTATACAAATTGCCGTACCCCCTTCAGGGTTTCAGAAGAAAGTCTTTTCCATCCTTACTTCGAGATTCCAGCGATTGAACCTGGGACCTTTTGCATACAAACATGTGCTCCACCACTGAGCTACAGCCTCAATTCTTTTGTGTGCAGGGAAAGTGTTCACATGTACAGAGACTTTCATGGGGGGTGAACCAAAGCTGTTTGCTTCCTCCCCCCCTTATTTTAGTGATTGCACATGCATTCCATGCTAGCTCATTACAAAGAATAGGAGAGGGACACGGTGTGTGCCCTTCATATCCCCACCCAGTCCTTTCCTTTCACTTGATCAAGTTACGCTAGCTCTAAGTAAATAATACGAAATCAAAAATCACTTCCAATTTAAGACATGATAAGGACTCAGTCAAAAACACACTGGTAAAGCCAAAAGGAAATTCTTTTGAATTCTCATCACGTCTGGCATTTCTGCTGTTAATGGTGTTTCATTTTTTAAGCTGTTTTAATATTATTTTTGGTTTTAAATTTTATGAGGTCAGCATGCAGAGGTGAGGAAAACTGACAGACTGAGCTGCTTCAGCAAACCCCAGTGTCAAACAAATAAGCTCTAAATATAAGTACTAATCTGTGATATTTTTGATAATGTTTTCAGATTAAGGAAAGCCAGCGGGTGATTTCTGAAGCAACAGAGCAGAGATACACATTATTCTGTGGTGTGCAAACTGCAGCAGACAAGAAAAGCGTTGAACTCATTTTGACAACAGACACCACATAATGGCAAGTTACAATAAACTGCCTAATATGCAGCACAGAGAAGAGAAATGCCCCCATAAATGGCATTCTATCTCCCACAATTATGGAGTCTGATGGCATAGAGATTAGACTCCGTCCCTCATTTGAAGTTAGAGGCAACTGTATTAATGTAGGAGGATAAAAGAGAAACAGAGGATGAGGTCAGAAACTTACTCATCTTGTACAGAGTCCTGTCTGCAACAGAAGACCATAAAAGATATTTAAGGCAAGGGAGATATGTGAGGAGCTACAAAGCAGATATGGGTATATTGCTCACACAATGTGTGGGCTGCTTTCTTGTTTAAAAAATACAAGATAAATCCCATAATTGCTTCTGTAGAAGTTGAGCCTTTTAAATGAGGGAAAGATGTAGCAAGAACTACCAGGATGTCCCCTTTTCACTTCTGTTTTCTCTCTTAATTCCTTCTCTGGGTGACACTCCCCTATATAAGAAGTCACTTAAATGTAGTGGTATTTAGTTATAATAAAGTGTTGCATAGGACAGAGGTTTCACAACACTGCAAAAAATGCACCTCTGTTTTCATGTACTTGGAGGAGTGTTTTAGACAACTCACATTTTGTCTAATGGCAGATCCAAACTGACCTATTGGAATAAAGATGGACAGATTTTACACCTGCACGGTTCACTCTACAGAAACTAACTGCTTTAACTATGCCAACCCAAGACTATGAAGCTGCCTAAAATTATCAACAGAGGTATGCAATTCAATAAGTTGCCTGTTTCACCCAAGACACATACATAGAAGAAGAAATATAATTTCCCCCAGAAATGTTCTGCAGTCAAATATCTGGGCATATGGATAATGCAAAATATGAATAACTTATCAAAATATAACCACAGGAAATGATTACATAAAGTTAGAAATGAATTTATATCCTTGGGCACAACTAAATATATCGTGGTTGCAGAAGATGGTCATTTAAAAATGATATTAGCAAAAGAGGGTAGAAAGTTTTACAATCACTTTGCTGGAAAATTGAGCCTTTTCATCACATAGTGGTGCAATAAAGTGCAAGGCACACCCCATAGATTGGGAAAATTATAAAATCAATGTTCACAATTTAATGAAGTAACTAGTATTAGTGGGGGTTGCTATTTGGGAGTGGGTTGGTATTTTTTTTTTGTTATTTTATGTTGCTGTTATATTTATTTAAAAACAGACCACAAATACATATATTAAAAATAGCACATCATCAAGAATCTGCCCAAATTTCTTTTCAGAAAACTCTCAGGGAAGGAACCAAAAGACACTTGGTAGCACTCTGTTTGTAAGCAGCTTTCGTAACAGCTTGAGAGATGAGAATGAAAATGGATGAGCCCTTTATGTGAAATTACGCAACTGTCTCATTGTAAAAGCAGCTGCTGAAAGCAATTGCTGAAAGCATTTGCCAGCTTTTTGATGGGGGGGGCATGTACATTGTCAAGAGCTCTGCTACGTCAGAAAAGGCTCAGAAGTAGAAAAGGTCGTAGACTGAATACATGCATAGTCCACCAGATATTTAAAAATAGACTTTGAATGAAGCAAAACAGTTTTTGTTCCGTAGGACGGGAAAAGCAAGTTCCTGAAAAAGAGTTTCTTCAGGTAACCTAGTCCTACGAGATGCTGCATTGTGACAGTGCTTCATAGTATTGAATAGTAAGTTTCTTTCTGGGGGGGAGGGGGAAACCTTTAAATATTCAGAGAGACAAAGGTCATTAAGGAAGAAAGCAGAGAATCAGTGTGAATCTTCTTGAACTGACTTTCCAGACATCACCAATCCATTCAGCTCCCAATTTGTTTAACAGGATGAACTACCACATTAAATCAGAAGACGAACCACCAAGATGCTCCCCCCAACAACATGCACTGGGCAGTGACAGAATTTGTTCTACACGCCAGCCACAGCTCTGCAACTAGGACGCCATTTCTGACCTTTGGGATCCTGAAAAGGAAACATTTAACACCACTTCGCTCCAATTTTTTCTGCAGCTGTGGAATAACTAATGAGTCACTTTGTGTTCCCTCATCAGAAAATTATCTCGTAGCAAAGCCTTACTGAACACAGAGTCTTTGTTGCTTTCTGATTACTGTTCCTTATTGATGTTAACAATTCCAGCGAGAAAACAAAAGTTCTCAAAGTGTTGTTCTTTCTGACACCCAGCCTGCACTAAATCATACAGCAACACTAAAACTATCTCTCTCATTCTATTCTTTCTCCCTCCCTCCCTGCCCACAGTTTCTATTCTGCGATGGAGACTTCAAGGCTTGCACCAAGAATGTCAAGAGCTACCATGGACTGCTCCTGTCTGGGATTGGTAGGCAAAATGAATACACTATACTAATCAGACTGGATATAAATAGTAAATAAGGAAACTCTTCACTTGATCAACCTTTGGCTTGCTGCACTTCTCAAGGCAAACTGCTGACCTGAAAGAATCTGGGCTGGAGAATATACCTTCCCGTTCTGGATTGAGTAATTGCTTCCCATTGCCCAAGCTTGGCTTTTATATCCTGAGGTTGCTGGATACAGATTGCTATTGTGTGTTCCTCAATAAATAACTAAACTGCATTCACAATATAGCTAGTTGCCTGGGGCACTAGGACTAATAAAAACTGTATGTCTCTTTTGTCTTCTGCTGCCATCTATTTTTTGTTGTTGTCACCTGTCTCAAGAGACAATGGTGTGCACCTCCAGGGCTGAAGTCAAGCTGCTGGAGAATCACAGCACTTGCTGTGGCTGTGGAGACCGGAAACTCATCACTGATGCCTCCCACGTCATTTTTGCTGTGCTAGCAGCACCAAAGTGACCTCCCTGGGGTGCACGCCTGGGCAGTGCATATGGAGGGCCTTGGCTGTCTAGATAACAAGACCTGCCCCCCGCCGTCTCGGCCTCACTTGCTACTGTGGTCCAAAGGAAAGCAGACACAGAGAATCAGTTTCAGGAGCAAATGACATTTGGCACCAGCTTAGCTGCAGGACTTGCTGGAAGATGCAGCACAAGATGCAGTCCAACCGTCTTCTGGACTCCACTCTGGATTTGTGTAGGGTTTATGCCTTAACCATCTACTACAAGCCGAGATACTCATACAATTGAATGATGACATTTTAAAAAATAACATCACCAGTGACTGCTACTATGAAATGGCCAGGTTAGTACTATGCAAATCTTCCTCTGCATAGAAATCCACGCCATTATTCCATGGCCTTTTGGATATCACTTTTTGTGGGGAGGAGGGTCTTATCAGGGGGGTTCAGGCCAAAGAGGAGACAGTTTCTTGATCAGTTGACAGGTAGAAATCAGACAGGCTGCTGGTGCAGAGGAGGCTTGGTGGCCTCCATTCGTGACAGAATGGCCAGATTTAAGAAAGGCAGCAGATTTGGGAGCTGTGGATCAGTCAGCAACCCTGGGTTGGCCCTCTAATGTTGTATGACTTCCTAGACCAGGAGTGTTAAGGGCTGTGGCATGCATATCTCAGTTGGAATTACCTTTAGCTCCTCCTCTGATCATCAGGCCCTGGGTTGCGCCCAGAACTCCAGTCCAACTCACAAGGTTCTCAAGTTTAATCATGGTGGCACCTGATAATGCTGGGAAGAGCAGCTTGACCTGTCTTCCTCATTCAAGAGCGACTGCCATAGAAAATCCAAGGGTATTTGAAAAGTCAAACATTACCTATCATGCTATGATAATGGTTCAATATTTGCAAGCCCAACAGATTTTCCAGGTGGCATGACATCTGATGTAACTACTACACAAATAATACCTTCCTTTATCTAATTAAGCGGCTTGAACATAAGGTTGGTTGGTGCGTCTCTTCATTACAGAGGAGAACAGTAGGAACAGAGGGAAAGCCTGAACAGGTTTCTAACATTCAACATGAACAAATATTGATCTTGCATGTTATACAGAAAGGTTATCCCTTTGATGTCCGAAGCCAACCAAATTGGACAAGCAGTAGAAAGAAGCTCTGAGCACCTAAGATCAAGGTCCCCACTTTGAAACACTGTATGAAGCTCTTCACCTAACAGTGATCAATCTGTCTTTCATTCTCATTCTCCAGATTCTCATGGTACTAAACTAACATTGTACAAATTTTGTGCTAAGACCTCTGAGATACGAAGACGTGAATGCCATGAATAATGGAAAACAAATATAACTGTTACTCAAATGAAAGGCCATGTGGGGGGAAGCAAGGATGGATTTTATACCAAGCAGTGGCTATGCTGGTGGCTAAAAAGCATTCAGATGCAATCAGATTAGAAATCCTGAAAACACAGATAAAGTTTTAATTTATCAGCAAAGACTTCTTGCTAATTAAAAAATTCGATTCAATGTAGCAGACACTGAATAAGGGTTATTACCATTATTGCCAGTACAGGAGAATGCAAATGTGATACCTGATAAGGAGGCAATGTTGCTGCTGACAGAAGTGCTTCATGCTTCATCTCATACCATCATAGCTATTCTTATACTTCAGTGATTGGAAGAACATTCTGTTACGCTCTTAAAGAAAATTCATGAACACTAAGACTATAAAAAGCTATCAGTCATGATAGCTACATAATACATCCAGAATCAGAGCCAGGTACACCAGTGAGAGAGGGCTTTTGCTCCTATGACCTGCTTGTGGGATTTCCAGAGTTATCCAGTTGGCCACAGTGAGATGATGATGGACTAGATAGGCCTTTGGCCTGAGGCAGCAGGGCTTTCTTAGGAAAGGAAAAAGAAGATGACAGAAGAATCACAACCCACCCTGAAGGATTTTGTGAACTGGAAAAGCAAAATAGAGATGACTAGTAACTGTCAAATATGGATGCAGGCAAGCCACTGGGAGCAAGCATAGCTGCCTGCATCTCATCTGTGAGAGAAGCATTAATGGAACACCTGGGAAATTGTTGCCAATGGGCTTCAGCGACCCATAAGGACATTATATTCCTATTATATGCCAATGCTCCCAAACTGCACAATGCAAAAATTAATTCATTATGCAAGCTGGTTGGGCAAAGCATATTGAAATAGGAAACAGTCATGCATATGAAACAGCACAGATATTTAATTTGCTGAAACAATATTTAATTTAAGTTACTTAGCATGCATACTCAAGTCAGAAATACAATGTCACAGGACTGACAATTACACTGAAACCAAATTGTGGACATCCGGTGCAACCTTAAGCAGCAAGGTCATTGTTTTTCATTATCCTTCAAAACAATGACTCTGTTTTGGAAGACCTAAAGAGATATGCTATGGCTGTGATACATTGCGAGAGAAGGAAGACATAGATCCACCTTTACTCCTCACACTAGCCCTTGGTGTGGCATACCCAGAGTCCTGTTACTGTAGGTAGGGTGGCAACTGGGAAGCAGTGGCCTGCAAGCACTCCAGTTGGAGAACAGCCTTTACCAAAGGTGTCATGGGCTTTGAAGACACTCAAACTCAGGACGCAAGGGGGAAATGTGCTAAGAGGAAGGCACACTTGGCAAATCCACACCATGATCAACTCCCACCCAGAAACCAATGTCCCCACTGTGGAAGGACGTGTGGGTCCAGAATTGGCCTCCACAGTCACTTTCAGACTCATTGTTAAAACCGTGTCTATGGAAGACAATCTTACTCGGCTACGAGTGATCGCCAAAGAAGGAGAAAGTAGGGTGGCACAGGGGAAATATGACCAGGATCTCTCTATGCATGGTGGTAGTGGATTTCAAAGGTACAGGGCAGAGCTTGCAGCTGTGCCTTGGCAATCCAATTTATACTTGCTATTTTCCCAACTAAAACAACAGTGGCATCTGTCAAAATTGTAGAGGCAGGTTATTAATTGAGTTGCACACTTTTTTTCTTCTCTCAGTTTTTAAAAACAATATATTACTAATAAGCAACCCATGACAAATATGAAAACAAAATATTAAGCACTAAACATTAAATTGTCAAGCTATGGTGGGGTGAGGGTCTTGAATTGTTGGCATCTGAATTTCAGCACTTCAGCCTCCAGCTGGAGAACCACAAGAACAGCCTTACTCTAAAGATATGTATCTTTTCTGTTTCCAAGCAAACTCTGCCTCCAGTTTGGTCAGCTCTATATAAAAGAGCCCACAATACACCTGGAAGAAATTGTCATGCCAAAGGCAGTTCCTAAAATGCAGATTGGTTCACAGTCTCTGATACTCAGTTGACTCTTAAGTTCAGCTCATACCTGCACTACTGCTTGCTAAATCTACCAAGGGAAGATCCACAGCACACATTTAAAGTTACATGACTTCTCCCAAAGAATCATGGCAGCTGTAGTTTCCTCATAACAGAGCTATAATACCCAGCACTCTTAGCAAACTAAGTTCCAGGATTCTTTGCGTGTGTGAATAATTATGTTACGTATCTGTGCTAAGCCTTGGCTTCTGGTTTGTTGTGGTTTGCCCCACAGACCATTCCAGCATTCTCTTTCTTAGGCTTCTAGGCTATACCTGGCTCAGACACCGACAGCTCTTTCATGCTGCTTATATCCCAGCATGGCAATAACAATTTAAAATAAAGTTGAATGCATCAGCATGCCAGTGGCTTCCAGGCTCAAGGTGTCCTGGATGTAAATATATTCATCTCCAGAGTCAACACCACACACAAGGATGGTTTTATCTCAAATCTTATAACAAAAGGTTTCAGCATTCAATGTTATCTCTCTCTTCCAGTGTAGACTCCTATTAGAATACATTTTACTTACTGTTGGTATTTTGAAGCTCTAACTCCCATTTGCTACCCATCCTTCTACATTCTCCCATTGTAGAAGATAAACATCTTGATTTTATTCAGTACAACTATAAGAGGTTCTCTCTTTTGCAGGATTTATAACTCTTGCTACTGAAACTTTCAAAGCTGGGTAACTGCAGCCCTATTCAGAACACTGTGCAACACTGAACGTTAGTGCCCTGCAGCCATAGGTTGGGATGCTCACAGGAGCCTGATTATCCACACTGTCAGAGCATCCAAATGCATAGGAACTGTCAGATACAGATGGGTCTATTTTGTAAATGGTACACATTGAGGATATTACTCCAGGCACTAAAAGGAATGTAGACTGCTAAATGCAACAGAAAGAAGCTTTGTTAAGAAGTGTGGATTCATTCATCATGCCAGAGCATATTATGATTGCAGCTACAACACGTACTAATACAGTGGTACTTCGGGTTACATACACTTCAGGTTACATACGCCTCAGGTTACAGACTCCTCTAACCTAGAAATAGTACCTCGGGTTAAGAACTTTGCTTCAGGATGAGAACAGAAATCGTGCAGCGGCGGCGCAGCAGCAGCGGGAGGCCCCATTAGCTAAAGTGTTGCTTCAGGTTAAGAACAGTTTCAGGTTAAGAATGGACCTCCAGAACGAATTAAGTACTTAACCCGAGGTACCACTGTACACAGCTAGAATACATCTGGTTGGCCACTGTGAGAACAGGATGCTGGACCACTGGCCTATGTGGAAATCTTAAGATATTGTCAGGTCCTACTTCCTCCTGGTCACTTGTTCTTCCTGCAATATTCACATGAAGCAGGGTCGGCATCAGCACCTGCCACAAGGCTCCCCAGCACTTATTCCTGTCCTGTCAGTTAAGAGCTACCATGTCAAAATCCCTGCAATATCTCAGAGCGGCCAACACAGTGCTGCTCCAGTGCATTTCAAAACATTTGATTTTCCCCCAAATTCATTTGCAATTGGATGGGCCCATAAAGGGCATCGTCAAACCTGGAATCAGCCCTGTACACAAGAGCAATTTCATGATTGCGCCTCTAAGGAAATCATTCCAAAACATTCCCCACATACTCAAAAGTTACATGGAAAAAGCTAACAGAGAGATTGGTGAGTATATCACACCTACTCAGCAAATGCAATTATCACAGTAGCTTCATATAAGAAGATTTAGTAAGGATCATTAATATGTTAATAGACATTCCAAATACTGGAAGCATCAAAGGTGTTAAGATTAAAACATATCTCAAGGTGATAAACCCTACTCATAATACTTCATTGTTAAACCATTTCTAAAAACAACTTTAACACAATTATCACAAGGACAGCAAGATGCCATAGCCATGGATAATGGGGCAGGGGATACCACAATTTAATTCGCTAAACTTCCAGACAGAGCCAAAGTAATTGTACTCTTGTGATTATTTTTTGCCTCAGTAATTGCAACAGTCTTTTATACTCAACAAATAATTAAAGAGAAACTGGATGTATTTTAGACATTGAAGGTATTCAGCTTTAGTGCAATTAAACAACTCAGTCAATTTTTTCCTGCTTTGATTCTGCACCTAGACACTGATTCCTGCAGACGCTACTGGCCTTTGCCCTGTAATGGCAGGACTTAAAACAGCAGCACATACCATTTGGGTTAATGATCTGTCATCAATGTGATGCGGCTTGATGGTGCTTATATAATGAGAATTCAGGCTTCATGTCTCCTATCGATCCAGCAGCCACAATAGCATGCTTGACTGTTGTATCTGTAACATTCATGCTGGATTAGATATCCAAGATGCCTGATCTTTAAATGTAAAGCAGAAGGGTTTGGAAGACTAACACAATGCTTGACAGTGAGGGCATTTCTGAAAATACTAAGAAAGAGGGCCAGATATTAAAAACAACAGCAAACATGAAAGGGAAAGAGACAGAGATCATTGCTAAGGCAGTCAGACAGGTTCTCCACTAGCCTTTTATGTCCTGCTGTGTGCTTTCTCATCTGCCTCTATTTACATTTTCCCCCTCCTAGTGGTTGGGGGGGGGGAACCACTCAGGGTTCACTTCCCTGACAAGGACACCTGCTGCTTGAGAAACCTCAGGATGGTGGGTAGGAGCAATGATGATAAAATTACCTCTACAGCAGGCAGTTCACATATATTTCAGCAAGAGAGGGGTGACATATTAGATGTTTATACCTTTAGAGCTGCCTGGACTTTAAGCTTTACAGCTTTTGAAAATGCACAAACACTCTTTGTAGGAGTGTTGACAATGCTCTTAAGGCGTCTCTGTATTCTAACTGTTAATCTGTCAAAGGCAAAGCAATAGTGAACTATTGTAAATGGACTGCCGCACCGAAACAAATAAATGGTCAGTTCAAGCTCATTGAGTAATGTTTTTCTGTTAATGTTCCATTCCAAAGATATTCTGAACTAGGTCTTAAATACCAGAAATGGTATAGCTGTTTCTCAACTTCAGACAGCAGTTGGTTGCTCACACCACTGAACATTCTTCCAGACCAGCACATAGCTGACTACCTTGCAAGGACAGGAGTTCTAGCCTGATATTTCCAGCACACTTTATACATGCATGGGTGTTTATTTTTAATGGAAGAAAATCCAATCATGTGAGCCCTAACCAGGAGTGGCCACAAACCCAAACCATGTTTCCTTCACCATAAACTACAGGTTGCCATCTCTCCCCCTCATGTACCAATGTACATATCTTACAAATAAGGACATTTTATGCATCCAGGCATGGTTCCACAAAAGCTTAGTGTATCACAGTATTTTGAGTTTCTATTTTTTTAAAAAAAATCATCAATCAACTTTGCAATTTTTTTAAAAAAGTCCTTTAAAATTTCACCAGGATTTAGTACATATTTCCTCCAATATATACATTTTTGCAGTTTTCACAATACTATGCATTTCTGTATGTTATTTTCACTAACATATGCATTTACATACATACTTTCCCCTAATATACACATGTTTTGGTTGGGGAATTGCATCATAAAATTTGGAATGTGAATTTCAAAAGGATAACTTCATTTTGGCTCAGAAATGGAGGATTTCTCCTGGCCCTAGGTATCGTCTATGACTGGTTGGAGTTGCAGACAGCTGTGAAGCCAAGGCACAAAATACAGTAAGATGCCCAGTATCCTGGAGATGCCAACCAATACTGGCAAAACACCTTGTCAAAACAAAAGCAAAAGTGCAAGACAGCTCATTAAAGAAATTCCAGCTTTCTTTTCATTTCTTATGATGTCTTGTTTAATTATCTCTGAAGTTCAGTTCTGGGATTTTAAAATGCATTTTCAAAGTAGAAGTTAATGAAGGTTAAATTCTAAGTAAGTGGGCCTTTATACCGATTCATTTTGAAATTAAGATGGATAATTAAGAAAGCAGGTAGCTTGTGGTGCTGCGAAAAGTGAATTCTTCCTTCCCTTTATCATAACAGCATTTGCTGAGAGATATCTGTACAATATGTTTCCATTAATCTTTAGATACTACCCATACCACTTTTAGCCTCTTTCATCACCTGCCTCCACCTCAGCCTCTCTTTTGAAGTTCTTGCTTTTTCAGCAAAAGGGCCATGAAATTACTTTCAGTTCCCACAGTGGAAAGTCAACATGGAAGCTGGATTTTGGTTGAAGCAAAGGCATTTCTTCTGCCTTGAATGGGACAATCAGCACTCAGCATGCAAGTTTGTCTGCCCATGGCAGCATTTGCCCTGATGAAAATAGTTTGTTGCATGCTGCTAACCAAATGTTGGGTTCAGATTGCCATGCATCTCTCCCCAGGGGAAAGATTATTCCTTCATGTGTATTCCTTGTGTTCAGTGTGCTGCCATTGCCCAATATTTTATGTCGGTATTGACTACAAGAAAAATTAAAACACATATTTGTGAACATGAGCGTCACATAAGAACAAATAAATCACAGGCTGTAATAGTAAAATTCCTTTCTTGCATGTAAGCATGACAAGGAATCCCCACAATTTTGCTGTGTAGAATGAGTACAAACCTCAGGGGAAGAATTGTATAAACAGCTAAAAATTAGAGAAGTATTTTGGAAACATAAGTTAGGTACTTTGTTACCAAATAGTTGCAATGAAAATATGGACTGGAAAAGGACAACACATACTGTTTCATGTATTGATTTACTTAATACATATTCTAGCTATTGCTTGTGAGTGAGTTTTTGGCTGTGTAAAAAATATTAGGATGGCATGCATTGTATGTATATGTTTGCTGTGTACTGGAGTTTTAGCTTAAATCCACACACAACATATCTGTGGCACAAAGATTAATGTTTTTATGCCTAGCTCCTTCTCCTGTTAAGGTACAAATCAGGGTCAAACTGTGAGCATTCCCCCCTGCCAGCAATTAATTCCAGTTATCTGTAGCTGAACAAAAGAGGGTTTCTTCCAATGCCAGTTTTACCTTTTTTTTCTTATTCTGCAGTAAATTTAAGACACTGACTTCACTAAAGACCAGGACCCACTTCTGTCAACAGTGAAAGAACATGTTTTCCTCAGTCCTGGGCGGAGAACTCAGAAATATGAAAATACCAAAGGCTTTCCTCCAATCTCTAGTACTATCTATAAACCAAATGACTATTATATGTAAGGCAGAGTCATTGCGGACCCACTTGCAGTGACCCCTCCCCCAGGCAACAAGGCCTAACCCATGAAGGAGAACAAACTGGACATGACTTGCCGCTCCAGGGGGACAGGCCCGCCTTGGACTTTATTGAGTGGGAATGGACCTCCTGATTATCAAGAGTGATGTGTGTAAGTTCCTCATTAATGGCCCCTGGGCAGGTTATTTGGAGTCAACATCCACCATACCCCTGGCAGTACACCTGAGACCCCCACCATCTCCACCATAGCCTACTACCCAAGGACCCTAGCCGGTTCCACATCTGGCTGAGTTGGCTTAACAACCAACATCATATGTATTTTACACATTTTAATGAACTGAATATAACATGGGGGCGTGCAGAGTGTGTATACGTGCTTAGCTTTTTTATTAGTTGCTATATGGGGAGAGGGGAGTGGCCTAATGCCAGGGCTGGATGGGGAGGGCCAGTTGGCTGCTCGATGCTCCCTCACTCACCCACCTACTGTGGCTTTGCCGGCCAGGTGAAGAGGCCTCCTGTGCCCAGCTTTGGGAAGAAGGCAGCAGGGCTCCAAGATCCTGTCAGCAGTGCTCCTCCCTCCCTAAGCTGGGCAAATACTTCCCGAGCTTGGGGGGAAAGGTGTGATGCTCTAACAGGGTCCAAGAGCCCCCCTTCCTCGCAAAAAGGTGGTGGTACCGTTGGGTACTTCCAGGAAAAAACACACTGACTTTACCACTTAAAGGATGTGATTTAAAGCCCACGATTTTCATAATGTGGTACTGTTTGGGTGATGATACTAATTAAGAATTAAAAATATGAGTTATGTATGTGCTTTGATATGTAAACAAACAAACCTTTATTAACTGGCCCACCAAATGGTCTACAAAAAAAGAAGTTTGAGAGCTACCAGCCTCGAGTTTGTTTTTTTTACTTAGGTGGAGAGCAAAATCCAACAGGACTAATATAGCTACAGGCTACTCAGGATTCTTTTAAGAACGACATTCTGTTAAATGTAATGAAATCTTCTCCATCAAAGTATCAATTTAAAAGCTCTTCAGAGAGAGGGAGAGTAATAAAAAGCATACACAAAAAAGCAACGCATAATGATATTTGCGGGCAAGGATATGAAGAAGAGTTGAGAAAAAAGGTTCTACAATAAATGTAGGAAATGAATGCAAATGCCACTGCTTTGACAAATATATGAATGTTACATCTAAGCAAAATACATAAATTTAATTAAGAACTTGAAACTTCTAATGTTTTCAATCCTCTAAAGAAACTCTTCTATGTCCAAACTGAGGAAATTAGGCAAGCTGTTTTCTATTATACAAAGATGTTCACCATTAGGATATACGAAAGGAAACATACCCATGACCTTTGATTCCTCGCAAAGATGGAAGCCAGTAGCATCATTTTCCTGTCACTCCTAAACTGTATGCATTATAGTTTGATGAAAACTGAAGCTTGTAACTTAAGGCATTGGAAGCTATAGATAACTCCTTTCTCTATGCTGGGATGCATGTATGTAGACCACCACACCCACTCTGGCAACACTAATAAGTCACTACAGCCCTGTGGAAAGCAGGATTCAAATGTTATGCTTTTTGTTTTTGTTTTTTACATATTTAAAATATTTATATCCAGCTTTTCTATTATGAACTATCAAAAGTGCATTAATAAATCCATAGACATCTGCAACTGGAACAATCCCAAAGTAGTTAAGAACAAATAGATCACAAAAAGTAGCAGCTAAATTACAGATCGCTCCAGTCATAAGTGAAAACAAAATGAAAATTTATTAATATCAAGCCTGAATGTTGGTTCCTTGCAAAGCCAACTGGGGAGGAAATTCTAGAAATGTGGAACCATCACTGAAAAAGTATTATCTGTGGTCTTCAACCACCACGGAGAATAGCATCTAAAGGAGAGCTTCCAAACGCACATTTTAGAGGCCAAGGCAAGTTCATATGGGAGGTGGTGGTGGTGATTTGCTTAGTATATCACTGCACAGAATCTGTGTACCTGTGTACATGGTGTGATGTTTCAACTAGCCTTCACTTTTATTTCTGAGATACCACAACATTGTGCACTAAATAGCTCTGCATGAGAGGAAGAACTTCCCTCATTAAAAATGCTTCATTAAAAATGTTGGCATTGGCTTTTTGGCATAAACAGTGTAGCATTGTTACAGAAACTGTTTTCGGCTGTTTTATCTGCTATATAATTAATTGCTTACTCCCAGATTTGTTTGTGAAGGAGAACAACAGAAAGGCTTACACAACAAGTGCAGGTCCCAAGTCCATTATACCCAGTCTCTTTACTCAGAAAGGAAGTAGCTGTATGTCCCATGGTTATCCACTGGGCTCTGTCCAGGTTTGATGATGATGATGATGATGATAATATTAATAATAATAATAATAATAATAATAATAATAATAATAATAATAATTATTTATTATTTGTACCCTGCCCATCCAGCTGGGTTTCCCCAGCCACTCTGGGCGGCTTCCACAAAGACCAAAAATACACTAAGATGTCACACATTAAAAACTTCCCTGAACAAGCAGGTTTAGTTTGTTCACCTCGACAATCCACCCATCAGCTGCCCTTTCTAGCTATGTAAACCAAGAACACACTTCCACTATCACTGGCATTCTGGGAGACACATAAGTTAAGCAAGATGCAGGCTGCGAACAACAGAGTAACATCATTTGAGAAATATATCTACCTTCCTTAATAGCTACAAACACATTGAAAGTTTGTGATAAATGACTAGTGTGGCAGCTTTGAGGGTCAGCAAATTGGAAATCCAAGGAAATGGAAAATGAAAGAGCCGCCTTTGAAATACTGTCCAGTACTAGAAAAGACAATTTAGGGTGAGTGCAAGGTATCCTTAGCTGAACTGATAAGCTCCCTTCTTCCTGTACAGTGCTAAATTATTTTTTGATGGTTAGGAAAAAATTTCCTGAAAATATAATGAATGATTTTATTCTGTCTCTGGAGACTTTCTTCTCCAGGGCTCAGCTTAACGTGGGGGGTGGGGGGAGAAATGTAAAAACTGGAGAGAAGATTAAAGGAAAGCCATATGAAGAGAACAAGGTATTTCTGGTGAACTGTAGTCCTTGAAAGAAGCTAGTCAATTACATCAGAGAGCAACAGGAGGACATATTTTATAGCTGATTGCCCCATGTCATCAAATGACATCAGTAATAGATGTATAAAATCACAACAAAAAAATTATAAGGATATCAATATACATCTCAGGCTCACGTTTTTACTTTGTCTGATTTGATGGTGAAAACTGTATTGGTGAGAATTTACAAAGTGAAAACAAGAAATGCTTGTCTATTGCACACTGTTTTTTCTCTTAAAAAGATAAAGGTAAAGGTACCCCTGCCTGTACGGGCCAGTTGTGTCTGACTCTAGGGTTGCGCGCACATCTCGCTTAAGAGGCCGGGAGCCAGCGCTGTCCGAAGACACTTCCGGGTCACGCGGCCAGCGTGACGAAGCTGCAGCTGGCGAGCCACCACCAGCGCAGCACACGGAAACACCGTTTACTTTACCTTCCCGCTATAAAGCGGTACCTATTTATCTACTTGCACTTAGGGGTGCTTTCGAACTGCTAGGTGGGCAGGAGCTGGGACCGAACGATGGGAGCTCACCCCGCCGCAGGGATTTGAACTGCCGACCTTACGATCGGCAAGTCCTAGGCACTGAGGTTTTACCCACAGCGCCACCCGCGTCCCACGTTTTTTCTCTTAATTACCCCAATATTTTTGTGCAGGTAAACCCTGCTTTGTCGTGAATGTTTAAACCTTGGCATTGCCTTCAAAGAAGGAAATATGGAGGAAAACAGGATTTTAGCAGAATTACCCAAAGTGAGAGACAGGCAGCAGGAAAGAATATTGGTCTGAAATCTGTTTCATTATAGGATGCTATCATAAAATGTATTTTGAAGGCCAAGCTACTTTCTGCCATTTACGTAGGAGGCAAAGCTAATACAAAGGAACCTAAAATCATAGCAGTCAAGAAAATTATGGCTCTGACTCACATAGAGCTTTTTAAAGGTCACTTTAAAAACAGTGGGGCACCAGATTGACACCAAGTGGTCTTGTTTTGTCACACACCCCTCACAGCAACGCTTGTCTATTCCCCTAGTTTGTTTTGTGATGCTGCTTTACGTTGCTACATTTAATGCTTTGCTTCAGGCTGAGTCTTGCACTGAGTGGGTTAAGGTACCCTGCAATAAAACTTAGCAAGGGCTTTCTTAGCTCTGATCACATTAAATCAGCCAGCAGGAGAGAGAAAAGAAAGCACATCTTCATATAAACACAAGAATTCCGTGTCATAGTAAATGGCTATGGTTACTAGGTACTTTCTATTGCTTCTCTGGGTTAGCATGTTTGCTATCAGTCAATCCCTGAGTCCAATCCCTGTAGCATCTTTTTCCTCTGTGGAGACCCTGAACTTAGCATCACCTGCCAGGGGCCATAAGAGACTGACACTCTTGCCCTCAACACACACAAACCCAGCATATTCCTGATAATATTCTAACGTAGTGCAGATTTGAAAGTTGTTTTGTGTGCCAATTGCATGTGGAATAAAGTAACTAGCATTGAAACATTGAAAAGGTGGCTTTTAAGAGAGATACAATAGGTAGGTCTTAACAAATGTAAGACGTTGGCTTGATTAAACCTCAAGGTTCAGAAGCAATAAGCCTCTCAGCACTGGAGAAATTTGCCAACATTCACAAATAATCAGGCACTATTGGACTGTGAGGAACCTGTGGCCCTCCATGTATTGTTGGACTACAACTCCCATCAGTCCCACTCAACAAGGACTAATGGTCAAGTACAATGAGAGCTGTATTCCAGTAACACCTGAAGTTTTCTAGGTTCCCCATACCTGGCGTAATTGAACCTTCAGACAAGGTGTTCCATGCATTATTAATCCATTTTCACACTACAGAATAGGTCCAGCTACATATGGAATTCCATTGTCCTTCCAGTTTGTAGGAAAAATTCACTGGCATTATGTGCTCTACTCACAAGGAAGGAGCAGCAAACATCTCCCTGTCTCATCGGATTGTAGGAATCTTGCTTTTGATAATTTTGCACAGCTAGAAGAAGTAACTCTTGACAACTGGCAGTTTCTCTTTTGTGGGTTTAGGGGTGAGTGGATGCTTGCAATTCTCCAGACTGGAATTGAATCTAAGCAGAAGAATTCAGGAGCTTGCATTCCTCCCTTTGAATCAAGATTTTATGACTTCTGAGACTGAAGCTAAAGACGTTTGCCAGCACCTGTAGAGTCATTTGCCGTGCAAGTATACATATACTAGATAGCATTATAATTCTTATATTTAACTATTTCAGCTTGGTTTCTTGTTGTTGTTCATAGAGAAAGAAATCCTGCAAAATTTAGTAAAAGTCTGTATCAAAAGCTTTCTTGTTGTTCAGATAAAAGAAATGGTGTGTTTAAATTGATGCATCTTGACTTGAGTGCGATGAAAACTCATGTTTCATTACACTCATTGCTTCACAAACCTGCTGCTTAGAGCTGGAAGGAACTGAAACCTAAACCTATCATTAGTAATTGTAAAATACAGGAATCAATCTAAACTAAGATGAGTACTTAAATTCTGTACAGTATGGAATGCATTCAATCATGCCCTTCAGCATAGTGCTGCTTATGATTTAAGTGTCCAAATATTTATATATAATAAATTCATAATGGCTGCACTGATTTCCCAGTTTGCACAGATGTATCATTCTTCTCACTGCAAATCCTCTTCTGTAGCTGTGGATGAAATTTGTTTTGAAAACAGCAGATATCAAAGAATAAATTACTGCTTACTGAAATAAATCTATATTTCACGGTCGGAGGCATTAATGCTTCCGAATACCAGTTGCTGGAAACTGCAGCAGGGGAGAGTGCTCCTGTGCTTGGATCCCGCTTGCAGGTCCCCCCCACAGGTGTCTGATTGGCCACTGTGAGAACAAGACATTGGCCTGGACAGGTCATTGGCCCCATCCAACAAACTCATCTAATATAGCTGATTGGTGGCCGAGTTTTTTCGTCAGACACAAAAAGGCATAGGCAGTCACTGACTACATTTGACCCCCAGATAAAAAGACTTGGTTTTGCTTCTTTGGAAAGCCTTTCATGAGCCCCGAGAGCATGAAAGTGTCTCCAAACAATACCCTGTTGTTTTTTTGACACAGAGATCAGCATAGCTGGAGAGACCTTTCCATTTTTGCCAATTCCTTAAGGGTGTCTCTCTCCCACTTGTGACTCATCAGCACGACTTCCAGGTGGCCACAAGCACTGGAAGTCATAACACATGCAATTTTAAACTTAAACACACAGTTTGGACACATTATGATGAGCCCTCGAGGAAAGGGGGATCCATGCTTTTACTCCAAGACTTGCTTCTTGTCTTATTCCAATGACACCTTTTTTTAAAAAAAATTAATGTATTCTGCAATTTAGCTCCCCGCCCCCACTTGCCCCAGCTCTAACCCCGCCCCCACAGTTTTAGGTAAGCAGAGTGGACCACAGATCACCATTAGACCAGTCTCTATTATCAAACCCCAAGTAAAATTTACAACCACATAGGGACCTAGCAAACACCTTCTTCATCAGTTCAGGAAGCTGAGAAAACCAAAACATAATTGCTCTCTGATGAAGCAGTGTGCACAGCAGGCATTCCTGAGCAGCTATGTTCGATCGTTAAAGAATCTCCAGCTGGGAGGAGGATGGATGGAAGCCTGCATGATGAAGCAAGCTTTTCCGCTGTTCAGTGGAGTTTAATCTTAGTGCCTCAGCATTTCCCAATTTTATATAAACAGGTTGAAGAAACACAATCTCCTCTGTTCCCTTGAAAGTTTTATGCCTCAGCCATCATAGCAACTAATGCTAAGTAAAAAATTTAAGGTCATGAGCTCAAATACAGTGGTACCTCGGGTTACATATGCTTCAGGTTACATACGCTTCAGGTTACAGACTCCGCTAACCCAGAAATAGTACCTCGGGTTAAGAACTTTGCTTCAGGATGAGAACAGAAATCGTGCTCCAGCGGCGCGGCAGCAGCAGGAGGCCCCAGTAGCTAAAGTGGTGCTTCAGGTTAAGAACAGTTTCAGGTTAAGAACAGACCTCCAGAATGAATTAAGCTCTTAACCCGAGGCACCACTATATTTGTAGGAAGGTTGACAATCTGTAGGTAACCCTGCAAACCAGGAATAATCCTTTTGCTATCTCAGCAACAATAAGAAATCCTCATGCCCGTGATCACTGAGATCAGGTGTCCCAATGCATTCCCCCCATGGAAGCTGCCCCAGCCATTCCGTTGGCTAGGGCCCACTCCCAGGGCAGCCCTGTCCCTCTCCCCTTAAAAACAAATTAACTTATACAAATTAACTAATTTAGAAAAGACTAGACTCAGTGTTCTGAGTCATTGAACCGAGTCATTTTTATTTTTTTACTTTTTACTTGAACTGATTTTCTGTTTGGATGTTTCTGGATCCTATATCCTGGACATAAGACTGATGCCTACTAACATATATTTTATACATGGTAAAAACTCTTTGGTTCTTCTGAGCATCTGATTGATATGTTCTTTACTGTTTCTTTTGGGAAACTGTACTGGATTTTTAGGTGATGTGCTGCTTCTTATGGTCACTGAGCCATGTTTAACAATGGATGTAGAAAAGGTGGGCTATACATGTGACGGTAGCCAATGGGTCTCAAACTCTCAGTGAGTTAGGGACTTTCCTTGCATGCAAAGACAGGCTCTGGTGGATTAAGTGGATGAGAGCAATAATGGGTCCAACAGTTGAAGGTGGTTTCTGCATGGCTGTAGAGGGAAGTGAGCGGCAGGTGGGGCTCATCAACCTGGGAAGGTAGCCCATCTAGAAGAAGGAAAACTCTGACCCTAAACCTCCACTGCCTTGCAGAATATATTTGAGAGAATCAAAGGCTAAGGAGTAAATCCTACAGAAATCCAGAATAGAATTTGTAAGATGGTTGGATGGCATCTTGTATGCCTCCTTCCAGCAACTCCTGCTGCCAAATGTATTGTTCTGCTTTCCTTTGGACCACATCAGCAAGAACAAGAGGGGGATCTTGTCATCTGGGCAGTACAGGACCTGCATTTACATTGCCCAGGCTTGTGCCCTGGAGAGTCCACTTCAGTGTTGCTAACACAGCAAAAACAACGTGGGAGGCAGCAGTTATTACCAGTCCCTGCAACCACAGCAGGTGAGGTGATTCTCCAGCAGTTTGACTTCACCACTGATGGTGCACTCCATTGTCTCTTGAGATAGACAGATACCAACAACATATAAATAATAACTAGTAAAACTTTCAGTATTGTTCAATACCTGTTCAACTTGATGTGAGCTTTAAACAAAAGGCCTGTTAATAATAGACCACGTCTTACTCATTGCCTCCACAAAAACATTGTTATGCATCCTATAGTAACACTTCAGCCAGAAAAATTACTGACTTGGTGCTTACAAAGTAAATGACTCAAATTGATATCTGTAAAATAATTCCTTAGGATCAAAACATTTTGATTGATTTCTTTGGAATCCCAGTGTGACATACATGTTAGCCCATGCTGAGACTAGACAGTGGCACTGCACCATGTCTCTGATAGGTGCCAAAGGAATTTGCAAGGAATTTAATCTTGGCAGGACAATCAACTTTAGTATTAACAAAATGCACATTTGTCAAGTACATCCAGGTGAACCATGCTACTAGATGAGATAACTCTGGTATCTGTGGAGACATTCCTTTCCCTTGACACCTTCTCTTTTCACAATACTCCTCTGCACTCATATGTTCTCCCTTTCCTCTTGTGCTCCACCATGAAGCTCCATTTATAGATCCCCTTCGCAGGATACCTCTTTCATACCTGTTGCCATACTGAGAGCAGCAAGGAAGATTTGAGTGAGGGGAGGCCAATGGCTAACCCACTGAAATGTGCACATGCCAGCTCTTCTAAATCAGGCCATAGCCCTGGCTACTTCAGTACAAAAAAATCCATCCCTGTTCCCCGTATAGTGGATGAAAACAGAATTATCCTTGCTTTTTTCTCAACCCAGTTTTGAACAACCACTCACCTTAGCACATGTGTAGATCCGTTTATAGTAGTAGTGGAACAAGGGACTGTTTGCCCTAAGATGGAAGGCCTTCGGTATCGTTCATCACCACAACACAGGATGATGAGGAAGGCACGTCTGAAAGACTTGTTCAAGAATGCATAAAGGAAGGGATTCAATCCTGAATTGATGTATCCCAGCCACAAAAAAGCAGTCCATATCTTTGCAGGAACTGCGTAATCTATGAAAGGGTCTATTACATTTGTGATGAAGAATGGTGCCCAGCATAAGCAGAAACACCCCATGATTATACAGAGGGTCTTGGCTGCTTTAGTTTCAGTCTTCATACGGTGAGTGCTGTGCTGGTCAGGGTGGTGTGGCCTCCCATCTGTTGGGGCCCCTGCACGCTGAAGAATCTGTATCTGATGAGCATGCTCCCTGGCTGTAATGTATATCCGGTAGTAGGCTAGCACCATTAGCAGAAACGGAATGTAGAAGGCAACCACAGAGCAGGTGATAGCATAGGGCTTGTTGACCATAAATATGCAGTAAGTTGAGTTGGACATACTGTTGAATTGCTTTTTCTCTACCTGAGGGAGATGAACAAAAAAAGCAAAGAAAGACAAGGATATATTATAGCTTCTCTGATCATTAATTGTCTTCTCTTTGCTTCATTTGCCCATGTGTGGAATGAAAAACAACACTGCTGAGAATCTGGAACTTTCCCCACCAACCCTTGTACCATTTCTCATTTCCCAGTTATTCCATGTCTTTTGCGTAACCGGCAGAACCCACATTTCGGAACTCCCTGCCTATTGCCACCAGGCAGACACCCTAACTGTACTCATTTCAGTACCTGCTAAAAACATTTTTGTTTAGGCAAGCCTATCCAGACATGTAAAATGTAGGCGTGTGTTTTAATAATTGATTTTAAATATTTTTGAATGTTTAAAGTACTTGTTTTAAACTTTTTTTTACTGATCATTTTATTTCTTTATTCTGTTTGTAAACCACTTCTATCAATCAAATGGTAAATAAATATTGGGAAATAAAATTAATAAATATAGTTATGAATTGACCTATTGAATATTTTTTTCTCCATTTCTATTATCTTCCTTGAATGTTTTATGTTTATCATACAGTGAAGAAAATGTTTATTCTCTGACATTTAAATATCAGGATGAGTCGCAATTCAAAATGTAATGGAACCTTTTTTGGGACGGACGATTACACAATGCCCAAATCTTCTTGTTATTGCTGAATCAATGCCCATACTGCAGATACTATATTGCACATGTGTGTATAGATGCATAGTAGAGGAACGAAGGAATGTTAATTACTGATAGGCTGCTAAAGAAAATAATTCCATCAGTGGAATCTTACAGAAATGTGGCACCAAGCCTATTGCAGTGGTTGTGACTGCTTGACTGCATAGAACATTCCTCTGCCTGCCCATCATTCCCTGCTAGTACTGATTGTGAAAGGCAGGGTGATGAAAAACCCCATCTCTTTCTTGACAGTTGTAGTAGTTCATGGTTGTAAATTAAATGGAGCATGAACTGAAAGCAGTTTTCAGAAAGTATCAGGTCTGAGTCTCATGGAAAGAGTTGCCAACTGTCCCTCATGCTAGGCTGACAGCAAGCTTACTAGATGGTAAGGAGGATCAATTTAAAGAACTGTTATTATGAAGGGTGGCATGTTGTCAATGCACAGAAGTAAAAACAACATTCACTGGAAGGAAATCAATGGAAGGGAGGGGAAAATAGATAGAAGTAGAAAAGGTTCTTTCACAACATGTTAGCCAATGAGTTCTGAAGGTATCATGGATGTCACTGTGATCTGTCAGTCACTCAGTATCCCTGTCAGACCACAGCAGATATTCAGAGTGAGCGTGTAATCATTAATGTCTCCTTCAAGGACTTTCATGGAATTGTAGAGTTGGGAGGGACCCCAGGGATCATCTAGTCAGGGTCCCTTCCACTGTTTGGCCTAAATCATAGCATGCAAAATGCTGCTCTCACTACACATTTAAATAGTTGCTTTACCTTCTTCCTAATGGTTCAGAATGTCCAACTTTATGTCCCACAGCCCAATAAAAAGCTTCTAAATCCAGACATTATGTACTTTGGCAACATGACCAATTCTCCCAGTTGCCTTTGTGGACCTGACCCACTGGGCTGAGATAATCCAAGGTTATGAGAGGATTCCAGATTATGCTTCCAGATAAGGGAGATATATCTGTTAGGGTAGACTTAAATCTATCTTTTGAAAATCAGGGTAATACTAAACAAAATGTGGGTGTAAATAAAGATCTGGGTGGCTGCTTTTCTTACTAAAATGCCACTTTGAAAAGCAGAAATTTGGAAGATAAAAGGGAGGGGAAAGCGCTGACTAGCTTTTCTACTGCTTTTCTGAAGTAACTGTCCTGCAGATATGCTTCTTCCTCATGAATTCGAGACAGGTGTTTACCTTTGCAAGCACACACCTGGAATTCCACATAGCACCATATGTATGTAGAAGTGATTCAGAGGGAGCCACTATAGCAGCCTTTCTCAACCTGTGGGTCCCCAGATATTGTTGAACTACAACTCCCATCACCCCTAGCTAGCAAGGCCAGAGCTCAGGGATGATGGGAGTTGTAGTACAACAACATCTGGGGACTCACAGGTTGAGAACCACTGCACTATAGAAAAGTGATGATCAGAAGAAGGGTTACGCATTCCCTCCCTACAGCACTTAGCTGCTTCCAATTGCTTGCTCTCAAAACTACTTCTAACTAACAAACAAAAGTGGTCCATCAGGGTTTTGCTATGCTAGATTCATGCAATATTTATTTCAGCCCTAAAAAGTTGTGAATGAACTACAGATCATCAATCACTTTGTAATGACTCGGTGCAAGGGTCTAGATGAACTGCAACTTTACAGGAACTTCCATTTCTAGGATTCCATGAGCAAGACTCATGGCAAGACTCTTTAAATTCACAGTAATGATATTTCATAGAATCACAGGATATTTTTGGAGGCTATCTAGAACCAACTCTGTCAACTTTAGCAACGAGTGGAACAAGTGAATCGAGTGAATGATAAAATATTCAGATCACAAATGGAAAAGAATAGTGATGAGTTCTAGAGTGTGCACAAAGGTCAGAGTCATTTCAGTAAAATAAAGTGGCAGGTGGGGTTCAGATTTCCAAGGGAAGGTGATAAATTCCTAGGCACAGCAGCCAACACTATGACAGAAGTGAAATTGCCTTTCTGACCCTAAGTTTGGTAATATAAATGGTCTGGAAGCAATTTTGAACTTCTCTTTCAATCTTCTTGGGTGAAACTGCACACTATTTAAAGAGATGAGGGATTTTGGTCAATACAAGACCTGCTCATACAAAATTTAACTTCACACCAGACAACTAGGGTCTACTCACCAAATCCATGATGCCAATGCTATTCCATCCTTGCATTATAGGGAGAAAAGAAATAAACATTGGGATTACCCAGCAGCCACCCAGCATTACAGCAATGCGCAGTGGTGTCATCTTATTCCTATAAACCAGCGGCTGGCAGCAGATAGCATAGTACCTGAAAGATGAAAGAAAAAAGAATTAATGGAAACAAGGAACCAAACATTCTTCAACCAGTCCCATCTTTTCAAATCTGTGAAATTTAAGCACTGGCTTCCAGCAATTTGCTGAGAAGCATAGGGGAGCAAGTCTAATGCTTCTCTCATCTGTGCAGAAATATGTGAAATTGTACAATCCTGGCTATTCGTATTATTATTAATACAGTATCATCAGTGTACACTGCACTGTGCAATAAAACTGATGTAAAAGCTAAAGCTCACATATAGCCAACCTGTGTATAGAAGATTGCTTAGCATTAAAACTGTTAATATTTGGTAAACTGAAAAACAGCTGTCGTTATCTGAAGAACAGGAAAGCAAGATTCTGAGGAAGATTCTAATGACCCTTGCATCTGACACAGATTTCCCCTCCTGCTGATATTTATGCTAATGAGCTGAAAGGTCTGCACAGGTGGTCACGTACTAGTAGACTATATCCAACAATAAGCACAGCTTCTTAGCATTTATGGATCGATAGGAAAAGCAGATAAAGCTGAGTAGCCTTTTTAGTAGGGAGCCAGCAAAAACCTTAATGTATCAAACTAACTTTTAAGTGGGAAGAAAGTAACGCTTCTCTTTTTTACCTTTTTACCAATTTTTACAATAATCTCTATGCTATTTCATTTAAAATACAAGGAATACTATGCCATCTTGAAATATCTTAAAATAGCTTTTTCTAATATATATAAATTATAGATTATTTTAACTTGTTCAAACGCACATACATATTCTAACAGAATGTTGAACATTTTTATGGAACATTTATTTTTGCTTATTGCCAAAACAGTTTCTCAATCATTCTTCCAATCCTCATTGGTGAATTTCCCCTTTATAAGAATAGTTAATTTTGTCCAATAGTTAATTTTTCCCCACGTCTGAAGAGACCCCTACTGGAGAGTGCTGGATAAAGCTGGCTGCTGTGCTAGCAGGAAATGGGCATTTTGCAGAGAATATTTATGCAGAATATAGTGTGTTTTCTCTCTGCATCAAGAGAGGAAAGGAACATGATTAGATATAGAAAGAGAAATGAAAGGACTGCAAATTCGCCTGGCAATTAACGCATTGAATCAGAAGTAGCAAAATGATATGGGAATATTTCCAGATGATATTCAGTTAACCACAATGAAGGAGACAGTTCAGCCAGGCAGTTCTGCTGCACAGGTTTATCAATTTCTATCATTTGCAGCTGACAGTATCACTTTTGGTTAAACAAACTATTAAGCAATAGTTAATTCTATGAAAGGGACATCTTGAGATTTGAACGTTCTTGCTGCTTAAATTTCAATATTTGTATGTCTCCATTCATTCACAATTCTGTCCTTATTCACAAACCTACAACATGCACACTCGCACACATCAAGAACAGACTTCCAGCCACAGAATCTGGTCTCCTCCTCACCCCTGCCTTGCAACACGCCCTGCCATGCACACTAGGAATGTCAGAAGATTTCATTGCAGACTACCATAAATGCCACCCCCCCCACACACACACACACAGAGAGAGAGAGAGAGAGAGAGAGGCCCCAATCTGTTCCACTGAACCAGTCCATAGAATGGTCCACAGATCTGTGAACTAAACCTTTCTGACAGCTGGTTAGACCATGGTACTTATGAGATGATCTGAAGGCTTACTCTATTTTTCTTCTTCTAATTTTAACACTGCAAATCTGCTTGGGGCAGCATCTATGTGTGTCATTTGCTGCATAACTGTGCATACTTTAAGACATCCACATTCAGAACCAGGATGGAAAGGACTGCAATAGGATTTCTCCATCCCTATCATACACTCTTTAAATCTGCTCCAGAGGGTTAGGGGATAAGAGGAAAGTGTCGATGCACAAGCAGAAGTCAACTCTTGCAGCACTGAATATAGCCCCAGGCTGCACTAGGTTTACACAAGCTAATTGGAGCACCAAGGAGCTCCCTATATTTCTATCTGGAATGGTTTAATAAATTTCCTGCAAATACCTGGGGAAAGTTAAAATTTAATGTCCACATTAAAAAATCATGTTCAGACAAGTTATTGAACCATACTGCTGCTATTACTAATTGCTCTCTAGTGATTTTTTAAAAAGAAAGTTGATAAACTGTTGTTTTAAGGATTACACCATTTTATGAATTTTATATATACTTATTTGATTTTGTAAAACTGCCTTATGCCATATGGAAAGGGAGGTATATAAATAATATAAAGTGAAAGATTCCAAGAAATATATTTTACCCTGAAGGATCAAACATGCTTCTATATTCTCACATGCTGCCCACTTACAAGAAGCAAGAAATTCCAATGGCAGCACATTCCAGATTTTAGCTTCCTCTGTAGGGGAGTGCACTGAATATTTATGGCACTTTAAAACACTTGCTTTATTTACAAATATACAAGTAGAGGCAAGTAGGATGCACTCCTACCAGGTAGCAAGTTTACTACATCCCTATCAGAAACCAGAGATAGATGGTACCTTCAGGTCTGTCTCAGCCTTAAACCTGCATGCATGAACACATAAGCATCCACACCCTCACCTGCCCTGCCTTTAGCCTGGGAGCTTCCACAAACCCCAACAGCTATCTCCTATTAAACACACAGCATGGCCAATGGTCAGGGATAATGGGAGCTGTAGTCTAAAAATATCTGGAGGGCACCACAATGGTGCCATAAACCCATGTTTCCCATCTCCCCATATACTAGCAAAAAAGGGGATTGGACAAATTCTTGGAGGAAAAGGCTATTGACAGTTACAAGTCATGCTGGATAGCTACATGCCATCTTCAGGATCAGAGAAAGCATCTCTCTGAATACCAGTTACTGGGGAACAACAATGGAAAAGAGTTCTACTACCCTCAAACTCTGTTTGTTGGCTCCCTGGAGGCATCCAGGAGGAAGCAGGTTGCTCAATTATGTTCTTAACAATGTCCCAAATAAAAGCAACTACTAATACTCCTAATTAACTAAAGACAGTGCCCCACACCCATTCTTCTAACAAGATCTATTTCAGATGAAACTGCTCAACAGAGCTAAATTAGTCCAACGAGGAATACAAATAAATGTACTGCCAAGTGAAAACAAACAAACTAAGAGTTCCACGAAGACTCTGGAGAAGGTGGCGGCAATAGTAGCAAATAGAAAAGGGAAAGAACACACATTTCAAATACTTAAAAAAAGAAAGAAAGATGCATAACGTGCCTTGCATGGCTCAGATTATGCCTCAGCCATCTGTTCTGTTGTTTATTCTTGTGTGGTTTTATTTTCCAGTTCACAAGCTCAGCAATCAACGCATTAGGTCTACTTTCTATAAATCCAAGATATTTTGCATTGTAGTCTTGAGCACTACAGAGGAAGGCTTCTAAAGCATCATATTGCATTTATTATCTGCATGAACAGGTTACATTTAGCCACTTTGGTCTCAATCCCACTTCTTTCCTCAAAAGCTCTCGCTTCCTTTTCTTCAACAGTTCTCCTTCATTACCTCTGAACAGGCATGTTTTAAGGGGAATTGAGTTTATTTGCAGCTGCGTAGAGAACTGAGCATTAACAGGACGCTTCGTCACATTTTATCTGTTTTAATTCTGAAAAGCCTTCTTGGTTCTTTTTCATTTGCACAGAGCTTTAGCAGGATTGTCCAGAATCGAAGGAGGAGCAGCAAGCAGGGACTGATTAACACAGTTGCAAAGCCAATCCTTAAAAAAGAATGATTCTTGTGGTGTTGCAAAGGCTATACTGTACAGTGTTAAGAAATCTCAGTTTTGCAATTACATTCATTGGTAGTTTGAAAGTTGCCTACTACTAAGAAATACATGCACTGTCTTTCTAAGTTCACTATCTCAAACATTAGAGTCACTTCTGAATATTTTGGGCCTGATCATTCCCTATTCAAGACATAAGACTCATGTGCAAATAGCTCTTCAGATGACTCATCAGACCCTCCTCTTTGTGTGGACACATTGCATCGGGGCAATCCAGGCAACAGGGAGTCTCTGTGTGCTTCCCATATTTCTATTTATGCACTCATAGAAGTTGGTGGGGGATTCTCTCAAAGACAGAGCAGTTTTCTCTCTGCTGTTTTCACAGCATCAATAAGCACACGAGCAGTGGCATCAAGGCAGTCTGTAGACTTGGAGGTATTCAAGTACCTCCCATTTTCCAAACTCTGCATCTTGAGTAATCCCCACTGTGTGTTGAAGGGAAGTCTGCTCTAAATGGGAATATGTAAAACACATACAGACTCTATAACTATTGCCTGGAATGCCCTGATGCAATGTTTCCATATATCTAACAACAATACCAATAACACACCAAAAGATAGAACCTAAGAATGTCAGAGTTTATTGTTGCAAAAATAGGGATAAATATGAAAGTAGAAAATGAAAAGTTTGATTATGTACAAAATTGACAGGCAATCTTAGGGTTAATTCAAGAGACAGTAGAGATAAAAGGATCCCAGTACCTAATGTGACAAGGGGAAGGCAAAAGATGCAAGTGGACATCTGTGGAACTGAGTTAAATGAATACGTAATAACATCTCCCTTCTCAACTAGGTGAAACCTAGCTCGGATTGCAGTTCTAAGTACTCTAGATCATTATACCCCAGCTCTGCATCTGAGATATAAAAGGCAATAGCACCCTACAAAACTAATGAAGGTATTTCCTCACCTGATAAATTAGGGTCATGCCCACACCATATACTTAAAGCACACATATGCCACCTTAACAGTCATGGAGAACTCTGGGAACAGCAATAGCTTAAGAGTGCTGGAAATTGTAGTTCTGTGAGGTCAGCACCCTCAACAAACTACAGTTTCCAGGATTCTTGGGAGGAAGTCATCACTATTAAAGTGGTATAAAAGTGCTTTAACTGCATGGTGTGTGTATGACCTAGAAAAGACAGTACTGAGTTTATGCAGAATGCTTTTGAACCCCACAACCAAAGTAGTTGGTTCACAATCCTCACAAACCTCTCAATCAGCCATATGAACATAAGAACATCTCTGCTGGATCAGACCAAAGGCCTATCTAGTCCAGTATCTTGTTATCCCCCAGGGACTAACCAGAGGCCTAAGGATCTCCAACTCTTCTTGTAAATGTGATGCATAAGCATTCATAGATGGCAGTAATAATGTTCCTATGTTACGTTTTTGTAAGAAAAATAAGCTGTCACATTGCAGTTCATGTGGCAACCAACAGGTGGCCACGCAAACTGTAACATGACAGCAGCAGGTGCAGTAAGTGAGGAAAGCAGGCAGACCAGGCTAGTGGCACAAGAGCAAGCAAGCAAATGGGCAGGCAGGTGGCCCAGGCAGGACTTCCCATGTTGCCATTGCCTCCATCTCCCGCCTGTTTGTTTGCACACACAACAGGGTAATGGAAGCCTGGGGTATGAATGAGTGGGTGACCCAGTTAGGCAAGTGAGCGGTCTGCCCTGCCACACTTAGGACAGTGTTTCCAAAGTTCATTAATTTGAGCTCCTCCTTCTACACTTACTTCACCATCTCCCTCAGTCTACCCAACCTGGCAATCATAACCCCTTTTCAGACATGACTGCTGTTATGTACTGAAGTTCTCACCCTGGGCCAGCAGGGGGATACTGTAGATAGTTCAGGTCCACATATGCAAATAAGGGATCGAAAGTGACGTTCAGTGATTGGATAGTTACAGAAAATGGTTACTGTTGCGTTCTAGTGGAGCTCTATATAAGCAGGCTGGCTGAACCCTTCAGTTCAGTTCTGTTCTGGCCTGTGAATAAACAAGAGCTGTTTGAAGAATTGCTGTGTCGTCTGATATGTTCACCCACAACTTAACAACTGTGGCTTCATCGGGCATGCAGGGGTGGTGAGAGTAGCACAACACAAGGGAAGTTTTTCCCCCTGCACAACCAAGTATGATTCACCCAGGCATCTAAGACACAGATATCACTGGCACTGCACTAGACCTGACAGCAAAGTTCTGCATGAGCAGAAGCTGCGACCAGGTGTCACATGGAACCTGTTGTCTCCTGGGGATCCTCTCGACAGAGGCGCTTCTACACTTTACCCTTTCTGCCATGCTAACACTTGTTCCCTTGCAGGCTTCTGCCATCAAGAGTTCTCATCTGAGATCCTGTCTTTTCGAATTATTTTACAGGAACGCATACCTTTCTGCAGAACTCACAATGTCTAAATGTTAGCATTCTCTTTGGGAAAAGGAGGGGGAGGGTTCTGTTTGTGTCTTTAGATATAGGCAGGAGGTGTTGATTTATGATAATATATTTTATCTGTGCTCATTGCTGCCTTTGCAAAAACCCTCCAGGCTGCAGCTAGTGGAGGAATGAGGCAGGCTGCTCAGGTGAGGCAGCAGCTGAAATATGAATTAGCCTTATAAGAAGGACAAGAAGCAAAAAACAGTGTCTTGTTTAGAATAGACCAGGAAACCTACAAAGCCAACACCACATTTTTTTCACACTGCTGACCTTCTATGCATCATCTACTCCACCCCGGAATGTGCCATAGCCAAAAAACCTTTTCCATCTCTACTATATCCTTTTTGAGGTATGGCAACACACATGGTATTTCAGGATGCAGGGATGCATACAAAAAGTAAACTGTTGTATTTTAATTTTAACGCAAGCAAAAGGTCTTGGTTTTTATTAGTTTCCTTTTTGCAGAATGGTGGCTTATTTCAACAGTTGAACCAATCTACACAGAGAGCAGCAAGCATTACGTCTCATCTTGATAAGGTCCTCACTGCTGCAAAACTTATGCAGGACTGGACATTAAATTGAACAGGCTCTTTCAGTCCACACTGCACCATATGATGACTTTTTAATTTATTTTTTAAAGGAGATGCTTGATTATGACTCTTCCTAATCAAAGCTAGGGAGACTGGCAGAAATTCTAGGACCTAGAAGTTCAGAATCTGCCACAAATATCTGCATCTGACTAAGTAGTGTGAACAGAACACAGATGTTAGGGCAATATTGTCTAAAGCTTTCAGAATTCACTGTTTTAAAAAAATAATGCAAAATACCAATGATCCAGTCACAAGCACAAATAATCCAGCCATAGTCAGAGTTAGCATTAAATAAATATAACAGAATTATTGCAAGCAACACTAATTAGTGCTCTAAGCTCTTTGATGGCAAAAGAAAATCCCAAGGTGTTCCAACAATTATTTCTTCCATCATCTCTCACAAAGTCTGGGAAACTCTGCTCTTCTGACATTTCAATGCTAAGAACTTTCAAACATGTAGGGAGATGCCACCTTACTGCTTGGGACCTCCCTAACCCAGCATGTAAATTAAAAGGGCTAGGACAAGTAAACAGGAGCAGAAAGTAAAAGGACAAACTTTTGGCAGAGACACTTTCCTTTAATTCCTACCCCATTTACTGGCCTAGTATGTATCTTAGGTCCTCACCATCCATTAAGTCTCTTCCATCAGCAGAAAATGATGGGAGATTCTGCCAGTAATAGAAGCCATCAGGTCAGCTCCTGTCAGTGGATGTGTGAGAGCCCAGATGGCCAGCACTAATGAAATGAAGCTCTCTATAATTTAAGAGGTAAGCCATTAATCAGTTAAT
Source organism: Podarcis raffonei (assembly GCF_027172205.1). Lineage (NCBI taxonomy): Eukaryota > Metazoa > Chordata > Lepidosauria > Squamata > Lacertidae > Podarcis > Podarcis raffonei. Next base: position 50,772,165 of record NC_070603.1, read on the forward strand.
CACACAGTCTAATGGAGTAATGGCTTCTGCCCTGATTATCAAGAATCCAATATTCCCTATATGGGGGACAAATGGACTCAGAATGTTTAATATGCCTATGTTTACAGTGCTAAACAGAAGTTACCATCTAGATTGTTCAGAGTATGGGGCATTTATTGAATTACCAAAGGATCCTATCAGATTAAAACAGTTACAAAACATTCAAAGGGGGGAAAAAATATTTCACAGGTACCTAGGAAGAACAGTCATGTTACATGACTTGTACTGACAGCTGCTTTTGTATTACTGCCTGCAATGCTCCATTGGCAATGTTACCTTTGATCTGTTGTAGTTATTTTCAGGTTTTATCCATGTAACTATTCTGTCTTTGCTGCGTGACATTCCACAGAGCATATACTTTGTGGATTCTAGCACCATCCATAGAGTTTTGAGTGATTCTATCAAGGACCTCAGGCATCGTGTCTCATTTGTTCCACCTTGTACAGAAATGAAGGGTGTGTGTGTGTGTATCTTTACTGAAAAAAATTACAGAGGGATTCCTCTGCCCCTTGCTGCTAGATCTAAGGACAACAGAATAAATGTATATGTGACTATAGGAAACAACATACTAATTCCAGCATTGCTTTAGCAACAGAGCCACAAAAGAAACTTGGTGCAGCCTCTTATTATCTTATGCTGTGAATTTTAGATCTATTTTACGATTTATTTTATAACTTTTTTTATTATACTGCACTTTTTTATTTGTACTTCTTTTTATTCTATTGATTTGACTTCAATAAAAAATATTTTTAAAAGAACAGTTTCATTACTAAAGAGTTAATGTTAGGAACAAAGATAACTTCACTGGGAGATAGGAAGCACTTTGGAAGGTGGTGAGCTGAGCAAATAGTTTTACTCCAAGCCATTAAATATGATTGAAGTCTATATTAAAAAACAAAAAAACCAGACTGGTACAAGAAACATGAAGACCAAAACAGAAAGACATCCCCCATAATGCACACTTTTATTTGAAGAATGAATAAGCAGAAATGATCACACATTCCAGGGTACAAGTAGCAAGGACATCACCAGAGTTGTCTTGGTACCCTTAACAAATAAGAACCATGAATTTCAATTACATAGCTCAGTGGCTAAGATGAGCTCGATTACCAGTTTAAATTGCTTATCATCTGTAACTGACGTTACAGATAATTATAAAAGAAAACTTTTACAATCCAGCCACGTCAGATCACAAGCAACATTTCTTAAAGTGGGTGGAGGTGGGAGGAAGTAAATTTAAGAACATAGGAAGACCCTGCTGGATCAGGCCAATGGCCCATCTAGTCCAGCATCCTGTTCTCAAAGTGACCAACCAGTTGCTTGTGGCAAACCTGCAAGCAAGAGTCCTCATCCCTCCTGCAGTTTCCTGCAACTGGTTTTCAGAAGCTGTGGAGGCAGAGCATAGCCATCATGGCTAATGGCCATTGACAGTCCTCTCCGCCGTGAATTGATCTAGTTCTCTTTTTAAAGCCATCTAAGTTGGTGGTCATCATTGCTTCCTGTGGGAGTGAGTTTCCATATTTTAACTATGCGCTATGTGATGAATAATAATTTAGTTTTACTATTAAAGAATCCCGGCTTGTCATGATGTTCAAAGTATCAATTCTGGTTTAAAGTAAACGATGGTTATTCTAATCAGCCAGCTTTGTATCACCATATTTCAAGTTAACTTGTTAAGAAATTAAAGAATCACTGCTTCAAATGCAATGACAATTCAGGATTCTTCAAATGTGAAAGTAAACTCTGGTCAAATCCTTTCAGCTGCATAAGAAGAAAGGGGAAGCGGGGAGCATTAAAGGCTGGTGCTTTGCTCAGATTGGTCCTCTTAGTCATCGTCTTCTTTGGCGATCACTTGTAGCCAAGTAAGATTGTCTTCCATAAACATGGTTTTAACAATGAGTCTGAAAGTGACTGTGGAGGTCAATTCTGGACCCACACGTCCTTCCACAGTGGGGACATTGGTTTCCGGGTGGGAGTTGATCATAGTGTGGATTTGCCAAGTGTGCCTTCCTCCTAGCACGCTTCTCCCTTGCGTCCTGAGTTCAAGTGTCTTCAAAGCCCATGACACCTTTGGTAAAGGCTGTTCTCAAACTGGAGCGCTCGCAGGCCAGTGTTTCCCAGTTGTCCGTGTTTATACTACATTTTTTTAGATTTGCCTTGAGACAGTCTTTAAACCTCTTTTGTTGACCACCAGCATTACGCTTTCCATTTTTAAGTTTGGAATAGAGTAGCTGCTTTGGAAGACGATCATCAGGCATCCGCACAACATGACCAGTCCAATGAAGTTGATGTTGAAGAATCATTGCTTCGACACTTGTGATCTTTGCTTCTGCCAGTACACTGATATTAGTGTGATGGAATCTTTTGAGGAGTTGGAGATGGCGTTTATAAGTGGACCATGTTTCACAAGCATGTAAGGTTGATAGTATAATAGCTTTGTAAACAAGCATTTTGGTTTCCCTGAGAATGTCCTGGTCCTCAAACACTCTGCACTTCAATCGGAAGAAAGCCACACTCGCAGAGCTCAGGCAACACTGGATTTTGGCATCAATGTTGGCCCTTGTGGAAAGATAACTGCCTAGGTAGTCCTCTTAGTATGTATTGATAAACCACAATTTAGTGCTAACATAGTCACTCTTTGGTGAAGGAAATATACACATCCATTCTTACATAATATATTCAAGAGGGGAATCCCCAGTCTGCAGGCCAGATATGGCCCACAGCCAGATTCCATCTGCTTTTCTGGGTTTCCTCCCATCCACCAGCTGTTCAGCAGAGAGTAGCCAAAGAGGAAATGATGCCTTCCTCTGCAAGAAAATCAAAGTGGGGTGGGGTGTGTTTCAGCAGAGACATAAACCTGTAACTTAGTGGCTGATCTGTGATCGTAATAATAAAGATGGATTGACTGACATAAACATGTGTTCCTTGCAAATAATGCAAAGAGTATCTATACATTTTGAAACTTTGTGCATACAATTTTTGGGATCCAAGTGCATTTTTGAAGTTAAAGGCATTGAATAGGTGTGTCCTGCTCATACACTGATCTAAAATCCAACCTTTAACATCTTTCCACTGGAGATGTCCAGTAATTAGCCAAAGAAAGATCCCCCAGCTTTGTTCTAGATACTTGAAAATAGATATTTGAGATAAGCCCTGGCACACATGAATCCTTGTATATAGGATATATTTACATGCCTTTAATTCAATGGTTTTCCTGAAGGAACACATGGAATTTAACCGGATAAACTTGAAAACAGCAGCATTTTATTTTATGTACCTTTTTTATCCTACCTGTCTAATGAGATACAGCAGAGGTGGAAAATTGATGCTGTTGTGAGGAGGACATCAAGAGAAGTGCGGACTAAACAGAACGTTCTTCCATAAATCCAGTTATCTTGAACCAGCTCAATGGCTCCAAATGGCATCACCAGAACTGACACCAGCAAGTCAGCAAAGGCAAGTGAGACTATGAAATAATTGGTCTTGATTTTCCTGCAAGGAACACAAATGTATTGATTCAGAAAGACATCACCAAGATGACAATTTGTAGGACAGTGTTGCCTTCTGCATTTTAAAACATCCATCCCTTGTTATTTTATCACTCTGTAAATCAAGTGCCCATGTTGAGTATGTAAATTCCTCATGGGGCACACCCTTCTGTTCAGACAGAAGATAGTCCAGGAGATAGTCAAATGTGTGCACCAGCCTCTTTATCCACATATAGATCTCAAATTCACAAAGTACCAGTAGTAGCCTTTCATTAGCAATTAAAATTCCCACCTGCATTTGTTGGTTCGCTATCACTCATGGTGAGCAACTCTCTTTCAAAGCCATTAACATGCATACATATTGGACACGTGATGCTTCAGTGGTGAGGGACCTTAGCAGGGATGCTGCCAGAAGTTGATTTGATGCTTTCTTTCGAGCTGTTTCCACTGAAGAGACAAGCAGCTGCTCAGTTAGAAAAGTGCCTTGTCTTTTTGACGCAGTAGGAACTACTGCATAGAAAAACAACAAACAAAGCTCTTGCTGGGAATGTAGTTCCCCCATGCATGCACAACACATCTTTCATTTAGGTTTAAGGATGTGGACTTAAAAATTCTGCAGCTCCTTCCAATCCAATCCAAATCTTTATTACAGTCATAGGCCAGCATAAGATAAAAGCCACTACTTTAAAGAAGCCCTTACTTCATTATAGCTTCTGCAGTAATATATGTATATATTTAAAAAACTTACAGTATACTGACCATAATACATGTTAACATCAAGATATAAATCAACACTGTATGCAAAATGATGCTCACACGCAGAGGCAGAAAACAAAGGTCACATAAGCTTGTATGACCAATTATGCTCATATCATACTGATTCATTAATGTCATAAAAGGCCTTTAAATAACAGGTTGTGCCTCCTCAACAATTTACACAGTCAGATTGCCATTAATATCTACAACTTCCTGATATATGGCCAAATAAGCCTAAAATAAAAAATGTGACATATCTGGCAAACTATACATTTAGAGATGTGGAAATTGATTGTGAAATGTGAGTGGATACACTGCTTAAATGTAGCATTTAATTTTTTTCCAATTAATCATACTTTTCTTTGTCAAATAAACCCAAAGCACTGTCCTTTCAGGGCAGAAGTCCTGAATCCATTCCATGTCTAATATTCATTCCTGGCATAATTGCACAGTCTGTTACCCATGTCTGTTCTCCATCATCTGCTCTGCTCACTGGAGCTGGGAAATCCACAATGTCATTACAATCAGGACATGATGTAGTTTTTTAGTGCACATCAAGGAGAAAGAAAACCTGGCAAGAAATTGCTATTTTTGGCAGTGTTTCCTTGTCTCTTGTTACATGTAGCTTCTGCCCTCAAAGTGCAGTGTTAGTCACTTTGAAATTATTTGGTGATTTATGTGTTTTGATGATGCAAATTCTAGAAATGCAGGCACTAGATAATAAAATGATTAATCAGCTGCAATATAAATTCTAACTTTGACACTACAGGCAATCAAAGTTTGACATTACACTAATAAGCTTGTCTGGGGGAAAAGCAGTGAGAATGTTCTTTTACCACATTGTTTATGTTCACAGCTATTTTCACATTTGTCTCTTTGCCCTGGAGATTCAAATATTCCACCCTTGAAAAGCTCATTCTGCCAAAGAGATTGATAGTAACATATGGATGGACTCACCTGAGTTGCCTGTCTCTGCATACAGCCACCATCACCAGAAGATTTCCCAGGATAGCCATAAGAATAACAGCAGAAATAAAGGTGAGCAGTGCAATCTTCTCTGCCACGCCAAATCCCTCAGTTGAGCTATAAAGAAAAAAATATGGGGTACTTCTTGAAAATAGAAGACTGGCTGCTTGAGACTAACTTGGTTATTTTGAATCCATATGTCAAATTCCATTTTCCAGCCCACAGCAGCCTTAACTCATTTATTGACCCTTCCCTTCAACAATGGGAATACTGTAGATTACAATTCAACAGCTCAGGACCAATCTATGTATGTGACAGGGTGTACACTGGCCACCATATTAGACTTGCAGCTGTAACTTTGGGAAGCAGCCTGATCTGTTCCAGAGCCACCCTGTGTCTTTCCAATTTGACCCACTATTTAGTGTTAAATTATATCTGTGGAAAAACAAAGCTCTGTTTTCTTCCCATTCACTATAATGGGGAATCTAAAAACTGATCAATCTCATCTAATACCCCCTTTTTGCAGAAGTGGGTGAAATTTGCAGGCATAGCAGCTCCTCCACAGTGGATTAAGTCTGCCAAATTGTAGGCAAATACATCCAGGAATTTCCATGGAAGGTTAAATTTGATTTGATTTTTTTTAAGGCTCCAATTTTCTGCCAGACTCAGTGGCAACAGCCAAATTTCCGAATGGCAACTGCCATGTCCTGCAAGGACAGAGTTTACCATTTTAGGGTGGGTGCAATAGAAGTACTATGGACTGTGGGTGGAAAACATTGGGGAGCATTGATATACAGTGGTACCTCAGTTTAAGAACAGCCCTGTTTACGAACTATTCAGTTTATGAACTCTGCAATACCGGAAGTAGTGTTTGCAAACTTTACCTCAGTCTAAGAACAGAATCCGAATGGTAAAAGGGCACCGGCGGCAGGAGACCTCATTAGGGAAAGCACGCCTTGATTTAAGAACGGTTTCGGTTTAAAAACGGACTTCCGGAATTGATTAAGTTCGTAAAAAGAGGTACCACTGTACTTAGATATTAAACCATATAGCATATAAAATGGATCTATCAAATTCTGAATCTTTCTCAATCCAGCTTGCTTTTAATTGATAATACAATTTTTGTTGTCCCAAAGCTACAACTTTTGGGAAAGGAACTAGACATATAAGTTGGAAGCTACATTCAGAAGACTCATATGCCACCACAATTTATTTCTGTAGTGTACACACACAGCAACCACTTTGGCTTGGCAAAGGAAAAAAGTTGAAGCCTGGAGATTAGATAGACAGTTACAATATGGATTGTGGGGGTCATGTTCAAGGCCCAAGAAATGAAAATAGTCATTTCCCCTTTATTTATGCTCCTGGCTTTTTCTCCTCTCTTCAGCAGCATCAGAAACCAATATACATACTGAGCCAATGTACTGCTGCAGGCAGAATGCTGGACTTGGAGCCGTGGTTCAAGTCTCTGACACACAAAGTTCACTTAAATGGCCATGGGCAGCCTCACACTTTTGTTACAGGGATAAAATGAGCTAAACGCAGAGGAGTCAACCTGAGCTCTCTAGAGAAAGGCAGAAAGTCAGGGATTCAAACATGATAAATAATTTGAGACTAAGTTGGAGACAACATAGCTAAGATGGCAGCAGTTGCAGTGCAAAAATGGTTTCAAAAAATAAGATTTAATGGGTAGAATTTGCTCAGAGTTTGCTTGTCATACCTGAAAGCCAGGAAGGAACTTCATCTCATAGAGTTTGACTTTCTCTGTGATGTTGTATACTTAAGAGCCCTACCATTCCTGACTAACTACAGTCTTCAAGCTCCCCCCACCCTCTGCTAATATGCATCCGTTGCTAACATGAATGCAGAAAAGAAAGCAGAAGAGAGGAATTTAGAATCCATGTGGGTAGCCTGGCCAATACACATTTCACATTTATATCACAATCCATCTGAAGCAAGCACCACTTTAAGTCTTACGTGGAACAGTACTCTTAAATTGGATTGTCTGGACAACGTGCCCTGCAGGCACGTTCTTTGCAGTTCAGCTGCTTTCTGCTTTGTGGCACATTGGAGCCTGAGATACTACAAAACATTCTGTCCAGAGAGTTAGTGAGCAGAAATTCTTGAGGCAAGGGGCTGGAGTTGATAGCCTTCTGGTCTCTCACAGTCAAGGAGAAACTTAATTCAAACTGTGCTCGCTACTTCTAGGCGATCTAATATTGCTTGCTTGGGTAAGCAGGAGAGAAAGAGAGCAAGAGACGGTGCATGCTGCAGGAATAAAGTCACCTTGACAAGGAAGAAGAGGGAGAAATTCAACACAGAATGCCACCTGATCCTGTGAAAGGAGATGGAAACCCTATTCAAGGTCTGCTACCTTGCACCAGAATTATATCAAATACCAGATCTCCTTCACTAGGAGGAAACTGGGAGATATTAATCCATAAAGGCAGGGTAGGTGTTGCTAAATTATTGATCAACGCTGAATTTAATAGGAAAGGTTTGGAACAGTTAGAAAATGATGACTTTTGCTTTATACATTGAAGAAAATGCATATGTGCATCTGCACTCAAGGATTTATTGTGGATGAAGGGCCAGCTATAAATATGACTGATAAATGATATATCTGAATTAGATTTCATAAGGCTAATAAAAAATAATCCTTGAGATGTCTTTAATGACTCTTGCTTCTCCGCTTCCTCCTTCTTCTCAAAATGTTCATAGATGCCAAATTGCTCAGTGAGCCGTTCATAAGCAGATTATGAGCAGGCTTTCACAACAGCAGCGCTAGCTAACATTCTGAGAATCAATGGGTTGTATCCAACGAAATCATCCCATCAGTGCAAGGAGTTCTCCCACTCTTTGCATGCCCACCCCAATCTGTACTAGGAGTTGCCCCAACCCTCAGGAGCAGATTTGGAGGGCATGGGGAGAGGAGATGGAGAGAAACTCCTGAAGTCCTTGAACTTACAGATAACTTCATTGGATATAACCTATTATATTTGCTCACAATGCTCCATTAATGTAAAGTCCATTTCATTTAAAGTGGACTGAAGAAAAAATAACTTTACAACATACTCCAATATTTCTATCACTTCATCTATAGGACATAATTACGTAACAGATTATTTATTTTGGGGGGTCTCTTCAACAGGCAGCCTGACTCATACTGGCAAGCAACCTATGCAACACTGCAGTGTAACAGGATAATTTTCCAGACAGAAAGGCAGTTAAGGTCCATGCTTAGATTAATATCCTGGGAGTTTAAATGCAGAACAAAAGCCTACCACACTGCAAAAGGCTAGTGTAGTGTGCCTGACAATACAGACTTTGGACCCCAGAGAGCCAAATTCAATAACCATCCCTGTTAGGACCTCATGGGAACTGAAAATGTGTGTGTTTTCAATCTATATTGGAGTATTCGAATTATTCTGATCTGCACACAAGGATTTATTTTATACAAGAATGATGGAAAATGCACAACTTTTCCAGTTCACAGAATATAAAGGTGAATTTACAGTGAACAACCAAGTACGTAATTGTAGCTACTAACCCCTCAAAGTAGTAATTCAGAAGTGTACTTTTATTAATTCTCTAATAATTGGATAACAGTTTAGTTAATTTGGTAACTATTTTCACTAATACACAATACGTCTTGTATCTATGCTGCCTAAAATACATTTGCATTTAATGGCTGATATCTATCAGCAGAGGGATTGGCCAAAACAAAGATGGACCCTGCAGTCAGTCAGTCACACACACACACACACAGAGAGAGAGAGAGAGAGAGAGAGAGAGAGAGAGAGATGAATGCACCCCCACACTTTTCTTCTGCCAATCAGAGGGAGCACAGACATCTATTTCACACACAGAGCAGCTCAGCGCTCAGCACTGAGTGGGATTCCTCTCCACCCAGTGCTATGATGGAGAGGAGTGTACCCCCAAGATGCCTACTATTCTCTCCCTCCTCTTGCACACTGCCACTGCAAGCAGGCCAGGGTGCTCCTAAAACAGGAAGGATTCACTGAGTGTTCTGACCTGCTTGCAATGGTAACATGCAAAAGGCAGAAGATGTGCCATCACAGATTTTTGCCACCACTGCTATCAAATTGTATAAGAAGGCTGGCAGACCAGGCTTACTTCTGCTCAAAGGTAGCAGGATCATGTTCCCTGGCATAAGTGTTCAGCAGGGCCTAAGTGAAACAGTCCACAAAGAATGGGCAAATCAGGGAATTTTTCTATCAGGATCTCATTGAGTCTTTAACACAATGGCTGGTTTTAGGGTAGCATGACCGGTTTGGCTGCATTAGGCACTGCGCTGCAGGGGGCACCACAACAATTCTGTAGAACTGAGCAAGAGAGGCAGGGGGTAGGTGCCGAATTTTAACGTTGCACAGGGCACTGCAGAAATTTGAGAGCCCCAAAAGCCACTGCTTTAACAGGTAACAGAAGACGAACAGTTGCCACTTTATACATCCCTATATCTACATGATGGGTTAGCAGATGAATTTTCTGCCCATTAAATAATTCTTATAGTACAAGGCTCTTGCTAAAGAAAAGTTAACAAGGTTAAGTCATTGTCAAATAAAATACATTATGATTTAAAAATAAATAAATCCTTGGTACAGATTTTATAATGTGGAACTCCCAATAAAAGCTGCCAACACATTCCCCCCCTTGATTATATTAACCAAGATTCCACTATTGTTGGACCAAGCCCCCATGTTACACTTTTATTATATTTGTTCAGGCACTAAAGAAAAAATTGTACTGAAATATTTTTTTCTTATACCCACTCCTTCTCCCTTTACTAGGCCAGCCACCCATACCAAGGCTTGTTTGTCTACGCCCCCTCTCATGTTCTAGCCAACTCATCTAGAGCCAAGCCAAAAAATTCAGAATTTAAGAATGTTCCCCCATCACCACAAGAGCAATTTAGCCAAATATTGTCTGAATATTCTTCACCACAGCTATAATGCCGCTCCTGTCCTCCTAAGAACCTGTTGGATAATTTCACATACATGCCAAATGGTACCTTTGGAAAATGCTTCCCCATATAACCACCTACAAATAGGATGGAAAGTGTCCAAAGGCCGTTTTCATTCCGCTCCAGCCTCAGAGCTGAGGTTCTCCCTCTTTGTAACTCCACCAGCCTTCGCCACCACCACAAAATCTCTTTGTGCATTTCAACATCCATTATTATTGCAAAGAAAACAGCACAAACATTTTCTCTATTAGAGGCTCCAGCTTCAAACATCCTGGTAAGCCAGTGTCAAAACTTCAGCAATGAAAATAATGAGGAAGGGTTCCCTTCTGGAAAAAAAAAGTGTACTTAATTAGGCAGATCTGTCTACTGACCATGGTACAACTTCAGCGAGAGGTAATTACAGCTTCAGCAAGTAATACACTAGTGGCTGATCAGGCTGCAACCTTGTAGCAAGTTGTCTGTTTTAGTCAGAGCTGCTGACAAGCATTAGTGGTTCCAAGTCCAACTTTTTGACACTCGCCGAAAAGCTTAGCTTCGGGTCACTGCCTCTTGGTCAGCTAATGAAACGAGTGGGTCTGTTTTTGGCAAATACATTAACTTGACTTGGGCATAATTCAGTGGCTACAATTACCTCAACCATTTTTTCCTCCAGTGTTATCTTAGAAACATGACCAGAACAGCTAGTCATTCCAGTCCTGTTTATAACTAAACTAGACACATTTTACAATACAGTCAAACCTCGGTTGTCGAACGTAATCCGTTCCGGAAGCCCGTTCGGCTTCTGAAACGTTCGACAACCGAGGCGCGGTTTCCGATTGGTTGAAGGAGCTTCCTGCACTCAAGCAGTAGCCGCATCAGACATTCAAATTCTGAAAAACATTAGAAAACCGGAACATTACTGAAAAACGTTAGAAAACCGGAACATTACTTCCGGGTTTTTGGCGTTCGGGAGCCGAAACGTTCCAAAACGGAGCCAAGGTTTGACTGTAACTACAAACTCAGAATCACTCCTTCAAAGCTTCAACCTGTTACTAGATTTCTTATGTCTCTGCACAAACCACACCAAATGAAAAAAGCTGTGATCCACACTTTTACTTTACCTTTTTTTTACTTAGGCAAAGAAGGCATTCATTTTTTCATATTAATTCAGAAAATAATTGCAAAGTATACGGGAAGTATATCTATTCAATTTCTTAGAAACTGGAAGGAAGCTTGGGGAGAGGTTTTCAGCACTTGGGAAGAGGAACATAATGGAAAGGTTCATAAATCATTCCTGGCTTCATAATACATGGTTTATGAAGCTGGCAATGAGAATCAGGCAGGGCCAGGTACTCCTCACTCTTCATTCCTCTCCCATTACACACCAACTTCAGTGTGAAGATCCTGTTTTGTATTATATGTCAGCTAACAAACTAGGAAAATAAACCAGAATTATGTTCTATCACCATCCTTATGCCTCTCAACTATGGTGCAGGATTAACTACAATAATATGGTGGCAGCAGGACCAGAGGAGCACCACCTCTCTGAGACCTCTGGGTATAGGGCAGTATATAAATTCTAAAAAATAAAAAATAATAAAATAAAATAAAAATGTGGTCATGATCCTCTTGGCACATACATGGATGCTCCCCAAAAGTCATGGTTTAGCTTAGCGTTTCATCTTAACAGGGTCCCCTCCACAGTCTCAAATATCTAAACACTGGCAAAAAAAATACTGGTTTTAACTAGCAGGGCAATCCTTGTGATCTTATTGTAAAACAAATACCCAATAATAGTAAAATATTACTCAATGTCTAGCCTGGAGAAAAAGGAAGGTATTGAAACCAATTACACCCTCAGCCCAATTTTCTGGAGTTTCTAGTTTTGATTTTGTAGTGTATATTTCTAGTTATCATAACACTGATGTCATCTGTACTCAGTAGCGGAGGAACTGGTGTCATGATAACTTAATCTGCATTACAACAGCTCACTGAAAAGGAAGAAGAAAACAATGTCGATTTAGATCGCATCTGATGTGAATTACTCAGAGCTAAAGGGCACAAGGTACGGTAATTTTCCTTTTTGGAAATTCAAAGAATTCTTCCACTTATTGTTCGTGATAGCTCTGCAGATGGCTGCTGCACAGCTGGGGAAGGTTAGGTACTTGCCAAACATACAAGTTGAGGGGGGTGGAAGTGTGATGGTGCCAGTTTTGCTAAAATGATAAAAAGGAGGGGGCGGTCCTTTTAAAAACTGGTCTTGTGACTACAGGTTTGTTCTCCGTAAGAGATTTAAAAGCAGCCAGAATCAAAGACTGCAGTGATCTGTTGTTCCAATGTGAGAAAATGGAGCACACTAGCAATATTCATTTGTGAAACAAAATTTCATGCTTTATGTTGATCATCACTGTGAAGCAGCACACCATGGAATACCAGTCACTGGGGAACAACAGCAGGAGGGGCTATTGCCCTCATACTCTGCTTGTGGGCTTCTTGGAGGCATCTGCTTGGATGCTGGGGAAAACAGAATGCTGGACTGGATGAGCCATTGGTCTGACCCAGCAGGACTCTTGTGTTCTTAGAAGGAGCATCAGAGGATAAACTATAGCAGTGAGTTTGCCAGATCGTTAAAACAGGAGAAAGGGAATTGGATTCAATTATGTTTCAATGTGGGTGGTGCTGTGGTCTAAACCACAGAGCCTCTTGGGCTTGCCGATCAGAAGGTCAGCGGTTCGAATCCCCGCAATGGGGTGAGTTCCTGTTGCTCAGTCCCTGCTTCTGCCCACCTAGCAGTTCGAAAGCACGTCAAAGTGCAAGTAGATAAATAGGTACCGCTCCAGTGGGAAGGTAAACAGCGTTTTGTGTGCTGCTCTGGTTCGCCAGAAGCGGCTTAGTCATGCTGGCCACATGACCCGGAAGCTGTACGCTGGCTCCCTCGGCCAGTAAAGTGAGATGAGCGCCGCAACCCCAGAGTCGTCCACGACTGGACCTAACAGTCAGGGGTACCTCTACCTTTACGTTTCAAAGGTAACTTGCTAAAATAAGGTTGATTCAAAATATTTTCCAAAACCCTTAAAGGGAGGCCTGACTTGAACTCTTCAGTAGAGAGCATCAATGCTTTATGAAGATCTGATATTTTGATAATTGGCAAAAACTGCCTCAAACCACCACAGGCTCTCAAACTGCATGGAGTCACAGGCATAGCGTCACATAATTTAATTTCCCTGGCTGAGTTTGATCAGTATACTACCCAATGGCGGACATTTACGTTATCTAGCACATTGTAAAGCGTACAATATCTTTTCCCAGCTGGTATCTATTTTTCTAGACAGGATCAACCACAATGACAAGTTCAGAAAACTCAGTCTAAGTGGAAATCAAGTTAACATAGTTATATCCTCTTGTGCCATCCATTTTAAAGTTTGGAGAAAACAAAAAATGAGTTCTGCATGAAATCCTGACCATCCCCATCCCCATAGCGAGAGAGGAAAAGAGATCAATAAAAGATTTACATTGTTGACAATGGAGAACAAAATTTTAAAGATCTACAAGGCATCAATGATCTATTTAGAAGGATGGCAAGGTATCAAGGAAGTATTTCAAAAGAGAAGGGAAACATCCACAGTAAGAGGAAGAATCACAGGCATAATAGCAACAGCCAAGGAGAGAAGGAAATACTAAAATAAAACAATGATATAAATTGTAGGGTTTGGGGTTGTTGTTTTATTAAGCATAGCATTGTTTATACTCACTTGTGCAAAACAAATTCCACTTACTAAACAAATAAAGGAGAGTACTGCCTGGATTGCAAGGGCCTTTCCCATTCATTTAATATCCACTTCCTGCAATGTCTGAATTACAGGGTAACATTAAGTTATTTCTTCATCCAAAAAAAGTGTTTTATCAGTTAATTGCTTGCTTAGAGCATTGTGAGAAATTCAAGTACTGTTAAGAGATATGACATAGTCATTAATCTTATTTCAATGCCAAGAAGTTGGGTGAAGGTATCTAAACAGGAGTCAGTTTGACCGGTTTTGTGTTTGATTGAAAGCAAGGAAAAATGGTTTCATTATGTGATCTGGATGTCAGCCTGCTGATTCTTGCCTACATAAATATTATCATTTTCAGACTCATTTATAAACACTTATTCAAGGTATTCAATGTTGCATCATGGCAACTCTTCTGTCAGAGCAAACTTTTCAGCTTGCCAGGTAGAATGATCCCCCTTTCCTTCTCATCTAAGTCCATTATTTCAGTGGGTCTACCCTCTTAGTTGGAGATCACATCTAGTTTAGATTCTGAGGCCTGAGATGGTAAACCTTGGTCTGAGCTGTGTCAGACTTCAGGCTAGGGGGCTCACATAGTTGAATGCTCCTCCACACACACATATAAAACCTTCTGTACAGAAAATGAGGTGTCAGGAAGGTGGGCCACAGCTAGGTTTCCTATCCAATAGAATGTGAAAATATTTTCTTTTGTATGGAAAACCATACATTCATATGAGCCCTAGCCTGCAACAGTGCAACTTATACACAGGTTTACCATATCAAACAGAAATAAGACAGAGGGTGTTACTATCTGTCTTTAGCTGCATTCCTTCTGGAGAATAAATCACTGAGGCACCACAAGAACTGTTAGTGCAAAGGATGATTAAAATAAAATTAGAAGGACTGAACTGGCAGATGGTGGTAGAAGAAACTGTCAAGAAAATATTGTGCTTCTGGTTGACCCCAAGGCATTTCATCAAAGGAGAACCGACTATGGTGCTGCTATTAATCTAAACTTGTGAAAAAGGACAAATCATGTGGATATATTGTCATCTAGAAATTAATGCACAGAGAGGGAGCGAAATCACGCATGCACCTTCCATGCCTTGCTCAAGCCTGTTCACAAGGCTTAAATGTTGGGAAGAAGGCTAGTGGGCTCAATCTTGCTCCTCCATGCTTTGTTTCTACACTGCATAAACAACTAACATAGCTAAATTTATACAAATACTGCACAAATTGGGACTCTGGGAGATAAGGGCAGAATCATACCCATTTGCACAGGGCACACGAATATATATACATATATCATCTTTCACTAGGCGATCTGAAGATAGGTTTACAATAAGTAAAGGTAAAGGTACCCCTGCCCGTACGGGCCAGTCTTGACAGACTCTAGGGTTGTGCGCTCATCTTACTCTAGAGGCCGGGAGCCAGCACTGTCCGCAGACACTTCTGGGTCACGTGGCCAGCGTGACGAAGCTGCTCTGGCAAACTGGCACCAGAGCAGCACACGGAACGCCGTTTACCTTCCCGCTATAAAGCGGTACCTATTTATCTACTTGCACTTAAGGGTGCTTTCGAACTGCTAGGTGGGCAGGAGCTGGGACCGAACGACGGGAGCTCACCCCGCCGCGGGGATTCGAACCGCCAACCATGCGATCAGCAAGTCCTTGGCGCTGAGTAGATAACAATGAATAATTGCATTTTTCTTTTGAAATACCAGGCAAATAGTGCTAACATTCATACTTAAACAGGATACATTTGAACAAAGATTCTTATTCAGTTCCACCACTCATAACAAAGGACAAAAAGTGTCATAGTGTAAGTCCCCTATTTCCTGTTTTCTCCCACCTAAAATAAAGTATAGTTGGATGCCTCCAATGCAAATTAGGGGTGTGGGTGGGTGTGGGTGTGTTCTGTGGTTGTTATGACCATGATGGTCACAACAGCAATAATAGCAACAATAAATAAACTACAATGTGAATTAGGTGAACTAACAGAAGTTACGTATATGCATTAATGTCAAGCAAACAGCTGCCTCACTCCTGGAAATCTGCAATCCTAGTTGAGTGATAGCTGTTATGCTTGAAGCAATTAGTATATGTGCATCATTCTACTGACATAAGCATGATGTTCTCATATTGTTCACACATGGCTATTTACATACTGTTACGAGAAAATAGCTGTGTAAAGGTGGAACTGAACACACCAGCTGGGTAAGGGAATTGAGAAGGAAGGAGAGACTGATTGTTAGCAGCACAAACTTTCAAAATATCCTTAGGCAAACCAATTCCAACCAGAAAGGGCTCATCCCTTGAGTAATGCCTAGAATTCAGGGCCTGCCCTCTTTTACTAGCACAGACAGGAAACGATGTCTGCTTTTTGCAAGCAGTTCATAAGTTCATCTGCACTATTTGCTTCCAGTTGCAGCTGGTGAGGCAGACATTGTCACTACTGCAGTAACTGTGAAGACAAGTTTCCCAAGGTGAAGATGGAAGAAGGGAGCAGCTGAGTCATGAATTCATGGGACAGTTAGGGAGCAAAATACAGGCCAGACAGTCATGCATGCATAAACAGTCATGGGAATTACATGGTAATCCCTAATAAACAATTTCTTGGGAAGGTGCAAGGAACACCAGACATCAAAATCCTTACAAAGGACCTAAGCAGAATACATTAAACAAACAAAATGTCATAATGCAGTAGAGCTGCCTCCCCCAACCCGGTGTCCTCCAGATGTTTTGGTCTCTAAATCCCATCTGTCCCAGCTAGCATGGCCAATAGTCAGGGATGATGGGGTTTGTAGTTCAAGACATCTGGAGGGCTCCAGGTTGGGGAAGACTGCAGTACAGGCTGCTACCAGAACGAGATAGTCTTTTATTTTACAATTTGTGGTTCTATCTCCCTTTGATACTGAAATGATATACAGCATCTCTTCATTAATGCATATGGTATACTCTCTCACTCCACCCACCAAGAGAGAGAGAGAGAAAGAAAATCTCACTTTGACCAAGAAAACTTGGTCAACTTTGTCACACTTTGACAACTTGGGGAAAATCCTCCCCAAACTGCTTCAGATCTTGGAACTCTTAGTTTAGCATCTCCTTCCCACTCATTGTCTTACCGAATTGCTTTCTTTACTCCCACAAATATGCATTTGCCATAGCCAACTGTTTTGCACTATTGGCCCATTCCTTATTTTCTATGCATCTCAATAAGATTTAACCATCATGTCCCATAATCACTCTGCTGCTGTTCACAGAGATGTGTCCTACCCCATCTTAACCTCTGAGCTGTGTTCACATGTGGGCATTCATGTGGACGAGGGTCACTGTTTCCATGTATACATATAAGGACTTTCAATTTTGTGCTTCTGAAATCTCCCAGTAACTTTACTCCGCAGTACTGTACTATGCAGTGGTTTATGGGACATATTTGTTGTTGTCTCCTCCCCTCAATTAGTACCTCCCTACCCAATGTAGGTTCCAGAAACCTTAAGGTCTATGGTGGGGACATGCACAGATATTTATTTAGCTGTGCAGACACCTTTATTTTATTTTTTATTTTTACAATATCCCAGATATGCAGCAAAGAGCAATCAAAAAGTGTGTGTGTCACTCCAAGCTAGACAATTTGCAGTCTCATGAAAATGCTGCCGCTTCCTTTCCCACCTCTTGTCCTGCCTCCTACCCCTGCAAGGGCACATTCTATTTTTAATACAGCTCTTTGAGCTCTTTGGGCAAGAGCAGTTCTGCACCGAAGAGCTGTTTTAAAGATACTGTAAATGTGCCTTCAGCAACAACTTGTGAAAAAGGGCAGGCTGCATCCTTTCCTTTGGGCTGATGGAAACAAAATGGAAGTAGGTTATGTGGCAAAAGATGGGATCCGGCAAAATGCCACCCACCACACAGCTCAAAACTCACACAACACCCTTCAGTGTACCATCATTTGGGTAACATGCAGTTTTATAATGGATTTGCTTCCCTTATCAGATTATCTGCAGATTGGGAAAAACTAAATTTAGCTGAGAGAAAGACTGGACTGCCACCTGGGATGAGGAAGATGTCATATGGAAACAGCAAAAGGAGACACACACAAGCAACTTCAAATCCACACTAAACTCCAGCTTGGATGAGCCCCTTGGTCCATGCCAAGTGGAGCGCTTGTCAAAGCTTTCTTGTGAACTGAAGCTGCCTGGCATTTCCTTGCCCACCTTATAAAACCAGGCTGCCTGCCTTTCATTCTTTCCTGTTCTTTCTGAGAAAAAGGACACTGCACAAAGAAGCCTCAATAACAAACCTAGCAAATAAGTAAGATAACTTAATCAAAGCACCAGACCATGCCTTTGAGGAGAACCAACACTGAAGATCCAGAGTCAGGATGGTGATGGAGCCTGCTAGTGTGCCTGCAAGTACCACCTATGGTGCCCATAAGATGTCTCATTAAACATTCTCTCAAAAATCTACAATTCCCAAGAAACTGTTTTCTGTTCCTGCTTGGGCTGCCTCTCCTACATTGAGCATGCCGTATTAAACCTGCCTGCATTTAACTGGATGCCCACTCTCCCATCAGTTCTGAATAGAGGAGAGGTGCAAAATGCTTCTCTATGTGGGAAACCATAGCAATGACTGATTTAGGTGCCACACACCCCATGTGGTGGCTGATGGGGGAAAGACTCACAGCATTTCATGGTCTTGTCTGTTTTTCTGCCCTTTTAGATGTGGAAGCAATTATGCAACATCACTGTGGCAGCCGTTTTGTGGTATACCACACCCCAGAGAAAGTATTTTATGACTGTTGTCTATGACATACTCTCAAATTTCCAGATGTGTCCACTGGCTCCAAAAGATTGGCAACCCCCCCGTGCAGTGGTGAGAGAGTTAGATTGAGTTGGTCAGAACCAGGTCCAAATCCACACTTTGCCATGAAGTTCCCCAGGGAACCTTGGGCCAGTCATTGTCTGTCAGCCTACCCTATGTCACATGATGAGAATGAGGAAGGGTGGTGCAGAACCAAGTATATCACCCTGAGATCCTCAGAGGAAGGGAAAGGCATAAATACCACCTGTGAACAAATACAAATGGTACTAGAATATGGAACTGCTGTATTGAACCTATGTAAGGTAAAGGGAAGTAAAGGGACCCCTGACCATTAGGTCCAGTCGTGACCGACTCTGGGGTTGTGGCGCTCATCTTGCTTTATTGGCCGAGGGAGCCAGCGTACAGCTTCCGGCTCATGTGGTCACCATGACTAAACCACTTCTGGCGAACCAGAGCAGCGCACGGAAACGCCATTTACCTTCCCGCCAGAGCGGTACCTATTTATCTACTTACACTTTGATGTGCTTTCAAACTGCTAGGTTGGCAGGAGCAGGGACCGAGCAATGGGAGCTCACCCTGTTGCGGGGATTCGAACCGCCGACCTTCTGATCGGCAAGTCCTAGGCTCTGTGGTTTAACCCACAGCACCACCTGCGTCCCTCTTGAACCTATGTACAGATGCGTAATTTCAGAGCATTTTAGGCACTTGCCTAAAATGTATGTATGTATGTATGTATGTATGTATGTATGTATACAATTCTGTCAGCAAAGAATGTATTTCAGAAACTCAGTGGTACTAAGTGACAATGACAATGTGTGGTACTAAGTGACAATGACAATGTTATCAGCCTAGTTACTCTGTGTATTGTTGAACTCTCTGCTCAGTTTCTAAGGAAGCACTTTATAGCAATATATTCATCACAGGCAGCATCTTTCCAAACAACTCCACCAACACTTAATTAAAAGAATTGTAAAACCCAACTCCAACTACTGCAAGTTAATAACAAGCTTGTGCACAAACAGTGAGATTTTATCAGATGGAGGCAAAATTTCACTGATCCATTTCTACCAATTCTACCTTTTCGTGTCACAAAAACTCTCATTTTTAATTATATGGGCAATAAACCACTGAACATTCCAATTATAAAAATACATATCTATTGAAAACATTTTTTTTTTCAGATAGGAGCCTAAATTATTGCAGAAAAATTGACAAAAGACTTTGAATGGGGCAGATACTGCATGTTAATTTTAATGTGTGTCTCTATGTACATTTCATGATATGGAGCAGTGAGGAGCCTAAATCATAATATGGATCAATTTATCTTTATCTTGAAAAGAGATTACTACTTTGGAACAATCCATGTTATTTTTCCATTAAACCCTCAGCTTGCTCATCATAATCAACCTCCATGGCTATATAAACACTATACATTTAAAGCACATTTCTCATCCAGAGAATCCTGGGAACTGTGGTGGACCCCTCACAGAGCTACAATTCTCAGCACCTTTAGCAAACTACAATTCCCAGAATTTTTGGAGTCTGTGTGTGTGTGTGTGTGTGTGTGTGTGTGTGTGTGTGTGTGCTTTATATGTATGATGTGTATGCAGTCTATGTTAACTAAAGTGAAAGCCATATTTGGGTAACAACCTATTTCAGAGAGATTAGTAGAGAAACAAGAGGCTTTAGGATGATGATCCTTCAAAGAATAATGGACTAAAATGAGCTGTATTGAAGAAGAGGCCAACTGTAAATATTATGATCCCAACAGAGACCAGTCAAAATCATCACCCCAACACTCTGCTTCATGAGGCAAATGCAACAATCTTTCTCTTACTATGTGCTTTTCCCTGGTACTTAGCAGAGGTGCAGTAAGCCTGCAAATGTCATGGCTGGAGGGAAACATGGAATAAAGTAATAAAGGCCAATTTAAACAAGCCAATTTGGAGTTTTGTAGGCCACAACTTCATTTATTACAGATATATTATGGTCTTGCCTTAGGCATTGGGTGTGTATCCTGAATCAACCAACCCAGTCTGCTGGTTGATTGTTCCTACAGGATTGATTCCAGGCTAAGGACTGTCCCATGACACACATCAAATAGAGGCGGTCCCTTCAGGACACTGCTGGTGAAGGGTTTGGGGACTGTCCACTGTCCACCCCTATTTAGATATTTGGACAGAGGAACCTCCACTGGATCCCTTTAACATGATACCCTAGTTCTTTGAAGCAGGAAATGAAGTAGGGGCTTCGGCCTACCCCTTATGCCTAGACTAAGGATGCAATACAATGTCTTATCCACCAACCAGCTGTGACAATTTCTATAAGGAGGCAAAACCCATAGACAGGACCAATTAATTTGAAGGCAAATTCCCCCCTAGCCCTGAATACAGTGACCAAATATATCCACAGCAAGGTCAAAGAATAGGCCCTACCTGCTTACCTTTGAGTGGGGTGCACAACCACATTATCAAGGGAGTGAAGGTGGGGAAGCCTGAAGCTGCTATAGAATCATAGAATCATAGAGTTGGAAGAGACCACAAGGGCCATCGAGTCCAACCCCCTGCCAAGCAGGAATCACCATCAGAGCACTCCTGACATATGGTTGTCAAGCCTCTGCTTAAAGACCTCCAAAGAAGGAGACTCCACCACACTCCTTGGCAGCAAATTCCACTGTCAAACAGCTCTTACTGTCAGGAAGTTCTTCCTAATGTTTAGGTGGAATCTTCTTTCTTGTAGTTTGGATCCATTGCTCCATGTCCGCTTCTCTGGAGCAGCAGAAAACAACCTTTCTCCCTCCTCTATGTGACATCCTTTTATATATTTGAACATGGCTATCATATCACCCCTTAACCTCCTCTTCTCCAGGCTAAACATGCCCAGCTCCCTTAGCCGTTCCTCATAAGGCATCGTTTCCAGGCCTTTGACCATTTTGGTTGCCCTCCTCTGGACACGTTCCAGTTTGTCACTGTCCTTCTTGAACTGTGGTGCCCAGAACTGGACACAGTACTCCAGGCGAGGTCTGACCAGAGCAGAATAAAGTGGCACTATTACTTCCCTTGATCTAGATGCTATACTCCTATTGATGCAGCCCAGAATTGCATTGGCTGTTTTAGCTGCCGCATCACACTGTTGGCTCATGTCTAGTTTGTGGTCAACCAAGACTCCTAGATCCTTTTCACATGTACTGCTCTCAAGCCAGGTGTCACCCATCTTGTATTTGTGCCTCTCATTTTTTTTGCCCAAGTGCAATACTTTACATTTCTCCCTGTTAAAATTCATCTTGTTTGTTTTGGCACAGTTCTCTAATCTGTCAAGGTCGTTTTGAAGTGTGATCCTGTCCTCTGGGGTGTTAGCCACCCCTCCCAGTTTATAGTTATAGCCCACTGGGAGGGTACCAGGTTGGAAGGAAAATGCCCTACACCAACCCCCAAACCTCTTCTACAGTGACTTCTGAACAGGAACAGATGTCATGTTTCCTAAATAAGATGCAAATTAAGTAAGCCTTAGGGACGAAGCAATTGCAGCCTTTTCGAAATTGTCGCAATAATCCTGGATATCAGGTAGTGACACACGGCTCTGTGTTAGTATATCACCATGGAGAGGCAGACAGAACTGTGTTCAACCTGTACTATATTCTGATGAACAATACAGTTGGACAATACAAAATAGTTGGTTTCTAAACCAACTTCCAAGTGAACAAGTACCCAGTTGTATGCCTCACAAAGATACTCCCGAAATCAGCATGTTGCCATGCTCTTGCCAAGTCTTCCATTAGCAACAGTGGAAGTGAGAACCAGTTTTGTTCCCCATAACTCAAGTCTGGGAATTCATCCAGGAAACATTAAAAGTTGGATACAGCTATCTTTGTTTGTCCCACACCAAAACTGTTAATGAGAAAAGTACACAGAACAGATCTCTTGCTAGCCAAATCAACAAACATATAAGACTGCTTGCTTATTTGTTCAACATCCCCTGTGAAGAATTTGTCTGATTTGGGCATAGCTGATACACTTTCGAAAGCAACAGTGGGGAGTTCTGCTGTGATCTGATTCAATCTGGAATGTGTGGGTTGGCAGAATTTTCACTTTTGTTATGAAGGAGGGAAGAACTAATAACGACACCTCCACACCAGAACTTGTTTAACTGTAGTGTGCCCATTAGCCATTGTTATCACACTAGGAAATAATGATTAATAGATGTTAACTTCTCCCCCCCACCCAAACTGTATGTGGGGGATGCTTGTGAGGAGAATAAAGATATGAAGAAATAATACCACTGATGTGTTTTGCTCTGCAGTTAAGAGACATGGTGTGGATTCATTAGTTCAGAGTTGTTCTGGAATACCTTGCTGCAATATTTTAGAATTTGGCAGTGTGCAGCCAGCAGCCAGGTTTTCAAAGACTGATCTGTAATCTGGAAACTCAGTTCCTTGTGATTTGAATTTCCCAATGCACACCTAAGAACACCATCCTTAAATGCTCTCAATCTTTATAGAAATCACATGCCCAAGGTGTGATTATATTTCACTACAACATACATTGACATTTAAGACAAAAACAGCACAGTTAGGCTGAAAATTTCAGTGATTTGCACATAACTGTCTCCTGCAATAGACCCAGAGGTTTGCCCAAGCCAGCGTGTCACTTCCAACACACAATGCCCAATGGTCAGGGATGGTGCATATTGTAGTCCCAGCAACATCTGGAGGACTACTGATTCCCTGCCCGTGTTAAAAATGTCTGTTATATCTAAAAACATTGCCAATTCCATACACACCGGCCCAGACATACACTCTCCAAAGTGCTATGAGGCATGTATTACTGCTCTTTAATTTTTCTCAAGCTTGGATTTTAATCTGAGGAGAAGAAAAATCTCAGCTCCCATCATCCAATACCCTAAATGCCTTCCCTCCTTTTCCTGCCATTCTGTCATCCCACTTACCAATAGCAACAGTTGTAGCAAGCCATGAAGAGAAGACTTTGCCCACCCTTCTCTTGAGCACCAGACTACAAGGCTTTGTACAGTCCCCTGCACTATAAAGTTTTCACAACATTGCAGGAGCACTTGATAAAAATTCAGAACCCTGGCATACTGCAAGGCCTTGCATGTCAACACACAGTAGAACACTGTGTACCATAAACTAGAGTAGGCATGGCCAAACTTGGCCCTCCAGATGTTTTGGGACTACAACTCCCATCACCCCTAGCTAACAGGACCAGTGGTCAGGGATGATGGGAATTGTAGTCCCAAAACATCCGGAGGGTCAAGTTTGGCCATGCCTGAACTAGAGAGTGTTGGAAGCCACCAACCAGATGGGCAGGGTATAAATAATAAAATTATTATTACTGTTTTCAAGTCACTCAGATCCCTCCTCAAATTGATCCGAAACTTTATTATTGGACATGTCCTTTTCCGTCATACTGATGTGTATAAACAATCTAATCATTAGGATAAAATTCAATTAGAAGTGGGTTAATCATTTGAATTATGCTTGCTACATAAATATACTAAAATGCACTGTGGGGCATTCCAGATTTGTTTCCAGGCTCAGATCTGAATGTCACCTTGGTTAGCACCAATCAACAAGAACATATTTCAGTTTTTGCAAGTGGAAATACTGCCTAGCTTAGGAGACCCAAGCTTGCTGCAACTTAACTGTCTGAGTTGCAAATTAACAATAATGTGAAATAAAATTCTGTTTCCACGGCCCACACCAAACATTAATATTTCCCCCCCTTGCAGATAATAAACTGGGGGAAATTGCCAGGTGAGCATAAGGCGGATGCTAAGTTGAAGCTCCTGTACCAAGCAAGCAACGATATTGTTATTAGCACATCCCACACATTATTTTGAAAAGCATATAATCGCTCCTCTTAATCACTCCTATTTAAAGACTTACATTCTGAAAGGCATGTTGGCTTTTGCTCCAATTCCTGCAACACATGGTATAGGAATATGCAAGCAACAGAGGGCAAAAGCTTAACCTAAATTAACCAGTTGCAACTCACAAGTGGTTTGGCAAACACTGGTCTATGCAACAATGTATATCTACCAAAACATACGCATGGAAACAAATCTCAACCAAAAAAACCCTCAACCACAGGCCCAGGTTTTCAGAAATTATTAAACTGAGTGAGATGTATAGCTTGTAAAATCAAATACAGTACAAATAAGCATAATTACAACTCTTGCTTTTTATTAAAGCATCACTGGAATTTTGAGATAATCTAATTTTTAAAGTTCATCCTTAGGTATTTGCCCCTAGCATTTTGATACTACCTTTATATAGTTCCAGTGGAAACTGCATTTTATTCTGACTGGAAATGATATAGCAATAGGTTTTTCTAAACCTTATCTGGGGGGAAAAGCCATTTAATAACATGTACCCAGTTTTGAGTTAATATCTTGGGCTGAAAATCTAAAATGGACCTACTTATGAATAAACCTCATTGAACATGCATGAGATCTTGCCTGCAAGTCTTAGCATTGTTCCACAGAAGAACCCAGCAACCCAGGTACTCAGGAGTTGGTTGTAGTAAACATTAGAGCACCTCATTGATGAAGTGGAATGCTATAAAGAGTATTTATTGTAATAAAAAACTGTATTACTGGGCTTTTCTTTTTTTACTTGTGTCACAATAGACAAAAGGGCATTTTTTTCTGATATACTACTTCAAGTAGCAAATGTTCTTTTGTTCTGTAGGGATCCTCCAATTCCACATCAGACATAATATTTCCTCTCCCTTTCATACCTCACATTCTTTATTATAAAGTACATCAATACAAGTAAAAAAGAACAAAGCCTTGTAGCGTGCACTGCTATTATGCTGAGTTGCTAAGCAACAAGTAGTCCATTTTGAGGCTAAATGAAGGACTGGTGAAGCTATGAGAATTGTAAATCTAGATGGGATCTGAAGATCAGTGAACCCAACGAACACACCCTTCCTACACAATGCCCCAAACACCTCCAGTGGGCTAATTGTTTTTTATATCGTGTTATCAGTGGGCATGGTCTTTCAAGAGTATAAGACAAGTTATCTGCAACTCAACAAAGGGGAGAGAGAGAAAAGAGTGAGCTTGTTTCAGTTCTAAATTTGCATTTGGTTACAGTAGGTAATGGTGGGTATTAAGGAATTATTACAAAGCCTTAATGGATACAGTAGGTTTGGAGGACATATTTGAAGGAAGCAAGAGAAGCGGTACCACGTGGATTTTCAGGGTTAAGACATCTTATTTAACCTATGCAGGTGCTCTTCACATGAAGCCTCTCTATTCTTAGTGTTTAAAAATGATATCTACAATATCTGTACTGCACTACTCTGTAAACTGAATGTGTACTAGACAAATGAAACAACTGAAAAACAATTTAGGCTGGGGGCTCTTACCACAATTAGCCCTTAATTGAACCCAGCTTGTACACCAAACAGCCCTGCTAAATTAGGGATGCACATGTTCAAACTACTTCAGTATTCACAGATGCCTCAAGTGATCTGCAAGTTTTACATCTTCCTTCACCATTGACACAGTCTTCACCAGCCCCCTCCAAAACTGAAATATTAATTTTAGTGATGTCAGTGTCACTGGTCTATTTCTTGTGCTAATATGGCACTCTCATTTATCACTGTAGGTGGTACTTACGTTTTATGTAATTACAAAACCTCTTGCCATTTAATGATTTATACTAAACTCTACATTACTTGACACATAGCAGTCTATAGTTCAGTGCTATTTTCTGACCTCCCTGAAAGAGTCTCTGATCAAAGCCCCTGCTTCATTCCTTCTAAATTATCTGTTTTTCCTAGGATCCCATTAAAGACATATTAATGCAGTTCAATTTAGCACTTTTTTCTGCTGGTGTTTTCACTAGTTGCTTGCTCTTATCGGTTAATGATAATAGCAATATATTTCACCGCATCTGTGTCCTTAGGAGCTGTTCCTTATGGGACAAAGAATATGTGGGATGAGTAATGGGACATTTTACTTACTGACATTACTGAATGAAGTGGTGAAAAGTGCACTGAAGGGCAATGAAGACTAGACTTAAAAAAAAATGCTCCAAGAAACCTCTCACCACCCCCAAAAGATGTCACAGCATAACTTGAAACATATTGCAGTGATTGAAAGATGTATAAAAAGGGGGGATATTTGGTCTACTGCGTCAGAGATAAATGTGCAGAAAGAGACAAATTTCCCTTGTGCTTTTCTCACCAAAGGTCTTAATTTTGCCTGTCCGTCAATCATGTTTTCTGTCTCCTGTGGATTTTGAGGAGAGAATAAGTCACGGGTTCCCAAAGTGAACAGGTGCCATCTCATGAACAGGTGCCATCTCAAAAAAGACAGAGGTGGCAGGTACAGTGCTGAAGGAAGATATACCTGGTATTTGAAGTAGCATCACAATCCTGGACTGGTGCATCCAGGTGAAATGGGACTGGCAGGGAGAAGGAATACAACTCAGGAGCATCAAGAGAGGATCTAGTATGTCCAGGCCATTATGGATTTGAGAACTGAAGATCTTGTGGGATGGTCCTTTGAGGGTGTTTCCCAGATACAAATGACAGACAGTTGCCTGAACAAGTGGAGTGAAGAGTGGAGGTTCTTCACTATCCCATTAGAGGACGGTCTCTCATATCCAGTGCTTTTTTTCTAAAAAAATGTTTAGGGGTACTCTCATTTCCCTACTCATATTGAAAAACTGTCCCTCAATGAGGTTCACAAAATGTTTAGGGGTATGTGTACCCCTGTGTACCCCCAGAAAAAAGCACTGCTCATATCAATGGACAGCTTGTACACTTGCCCTTTGTGATCAGTCCTGTGATAGATCACCTTCAGGCAAAATGGGAGCTCTGAGTCAGGTTACTAGGAAAACACTCAAAATGGTTGGGGAACAGTCTCCATTGGCAATATAGGACCTTCCAGCATCTTAATCTTTTCAGGAGCTGTTTGTTTGGATGTCACCTGACTATATAAACTTTCCACTGTTCATAATGCTTTTCCACAGCTCTGTTAAGATTACTAGAAGAATGTCTGGGA
Organism: Podarcis raffonei; assembly: GCF_027172205.1. NCBI lineage: Eukaryota > Metazoa > Chordata > Lepidosauria > Squamata > Lacertidae > Podarcis > Podarcis raffonei. The sequence continues at coordinate 50,799,997 of NC_070603.1, forward strand.
TCCAGCAAAGTGAAACACCTGAAAGCCTATGGAAACAGGGCATGTGAACAAAAATGCTTTCTCGCCATATCTGGCAATGCTGCACATTTCATTTTATAATGATTAGTTAAAACCCAGTCTGATGTTGGGATGCTTTTGCCTAAGTGCACTGGATCCTATCATCAGAGCTGTCACTCATTTCTGCACGTGCACAATATGGGCGCTTCAGTCTAATTGCTCATTCTGTAAACCAGCTGCCCAATTTACATGCAGACAGATCCACACTGGATTCTAAAATGTCACAAATGCACACAGATGTGGTAAACACAAAGGCATATTAAATTGTCTAAAAATCATCAAGTTGGTTCATAAATTTTCTTCTTTTGTCCCTCTTAATGTCATATTAATCTCCATTATTTGTACTTGTAAGCTGTTAATGCTATTTTGGGCTCATTTATGTTTAACTCTCTCGTTTAAAGTTCTGTTTTGTGAAGATGTTTAAGATATGGAAAAGCTGTTTTCACAAATGTTTTAATCTGCCCTATAGATTTTACAAGTATCTTGTTTTAAGTTAGAGAAAGGCAATGTATACAGACTACATCTATGCAAGTTTAACACCACTCAAACACTGGGAACGTTATATTTCTGTCTTACCATCATTCTTGACAACTGAGCAACTCTGGTGAATGTTTTTAATAAGGTAAGAGGCACATAGTAGGCAGCCAGAATATAAACCCAAAGTTGTGCCATGTAATACTAAATTATAATTTAGCATCATGTCCAAGACAGGCCTTTGGAGTATCTGCATTCTGTTTTAAACCAATCACAGTTTGTTGTTTCATCTGAACTGAGAACTCTGGGTGGTTTAAAATATGGTTTATTGAAATAAGTCAGGATAAGCCACAGTTTAATCGTGGCTTGTTTCAATTAACCAAGTATACCATACTTTTGTAATCACTAATACAGCAATGTTACAAAAAAAATGTAACAAAAAATTAATCTTGTTAGCAGAGTAAATAGATCTAGCCTGACACAAAAGAGTATTTACATATATTAACTGCAATTATTATTTTTTAATTTCCAGAAACCCAGTAAGATAGATAAGGAGAGGGAAATCATGTTAACAGAAATATTCTCCATGACCCCCATAGTCATGAAAACTGGAGACTGCTTTTCCCTCCTGTTCCATAGAATAGAAAAGGAACAAGATGTGAAAAGGGAGCCGTCTACCTGTGCCAGTCCAATAAACAAACTACTCCCGCAGAGATCTCACAGTAATCTAACAGGATTGTCTAATATTCCTGGCATAGCAAACTCTAAATTAATTATGTACAGCTGGACATATTACTTTTTCAGTTACAAATTACTTATATGTTCAAAACAGATTTTTGAACACATTTGCAAAGGACAGAGAAGAAATAAACCCTATTGCCAAGATGATGTTGAAGCTAACAAAACAGTGGGAGTAGAATTTTTGTGGCCTATATTTTACTTCACACAGACATCAAATCACTATGGGTAGTGCCCAATTGTGGTATCCTGTTTCTACAATGGTCTTCCACTTGTGCAAATGGGGCTTCCCCTTACTCTCCTCTTCTTGCAGCACGCACCCCCCCCCCCACAAAATCTGCTATTGAGGGCAGGATATCCTCCAGATCAGATTTTGGGATCACATGGGGAGGGAGAAAAGATGGAAACTTCTGTTATCTGTTAGAGCAATGCTGGCTTTTGCCCTATGTGTAGCAAACTCCTTGGACTAAGAACTGCACTACAGAGAGGTAACAGGTTATTATTTTCTCCCTTTTTTTATAAGATCTGAATTTCTTTTAAGATTTGAGAGCACTTACCTGTTGGTAAAATTTGTACTCATTATTTAGAAAGATTCAGCAGTCATGTCTTTTCTTAATGAATAATTGTCTCTCAGAGTAATTGCAGAAAAACAGCACCATATCAGGAAGATCTTCAAAAGGTTGTTTCCTTAAAGCAAATCTAATCTGATGCACTTCAGTCTAAATAAACAGAATACCAATGCTATTCATTTGTTCATTAGAATTACCACATTTACTGGAAAGAACTGAGGAATATAAGAGGAAGTAGGACTGGGTTCACCCAGTTCATTAAAATCTGTTTTATGACACAGCTGGAGAAAAAAACTTTCCTGTGATTAAACTATGAAATCTCTGTGTTATCTCCAGATTGCAAACTTGCATATTTAGGTTTCCCTTGTGTGAGTCATTAAATGAAACCTTTGTGAAGCTGAAACTTATTTTTCTAGATTAAAAAAATATATGATGACTTCCACATAGGTATCAGAAAAGAAATTCAGTTCAGTTTGGATTTACAGTTTCCACACTTTCTGAAACAATATGTAAACCAAAACACATTCATTCTTCAGAATTTGCCTTTCTTTGAATTTGGCACTGCAGTTTTCCAGACAAATCATGTGTACAAAAATGAATTATATCCAGGAAAAATGTGTATTAAAATGCATATATTATTGAAAATAACATACAAAATGCACCGTATTAGGAAAAATGCTTTGGAAAAATGTGTACATTAGGCAAAATTGCAAAGAAAAATGTGCATATAGGTGAAAATCTGCACTAAAAGCTCATGAATTTTCTTGAGGGTGTTTTTTTAAAAAAATAAATAAATCACAAACTTATAAAATTGTGGAGAACTGAATTTAAGACTGAAAAAATGAGCGAGAGAAATCCAAATGGACAGATTTGCTCATCCCTGCTTACACACCCATCTGTACTAACAGGGCCTCAACTTGTCTCCTAGACACAGAGAAAATTGCCAATATTACCCAGACTTGTAGTGTTTCCAGTACAGTGTCTAGACTGGAAACATTGCAGTTTATAATTAATTGTAGTCCTGGCATAGCTCTGATTAGTAACTCATGTTTTACATATTCGGTATCCAAAATCATTTGTGATATCATTATGATATCCATTTTTTAAAAGTTAAATCTAAAACTGGCTTGCTTCTCACTTTTCAAGTAGATATTTGTTTTTACATATAAATAATAGTGTGATTCAGAGCTCATGACGAAACACATGTTCTTACTTGAACCATTTTATTTCATTTAAAGGAGTTTCAGTCTCATATTTATAATTTGTATATCTAGAGAGTTTGGTGCTAAAAAGGCCCGTGGGCTGTCCACAGGCTTAAGGTTCTACGACACCCATACCTGCCCCCAACCTCTGGAGGCACTAACTGAACCCTCAGCCAGGCCAAATAGATGAGGCATTTTTGCTGGTCTGGGTTGCTTTTGCAACTATTGAGGGCAGTTCTCAAGAGAAATGCTAAAAGCTGAATGGCTGGATGTTTTCAGCCAGTTAGCATCAATATATTTTGCTCCAGTTCCTAGCTATCTTTATATAGCTTTTACAAAAGTTCATAATGGTATATAAATCAAAACTAAATCAAAACTCGCCTGCTCTCTCTGCTTTTCAGCTCAACTTTTCTGTGTATTTTATTTTAGCATCAAACCTGCGTAGATGCCATTAATACAAAACCTAAGTATCAGTCCTGATTTGTTTTTCACAAACACCTGTTCTGCTGCCACAGTGTAACCAATGCATTTCAAGAGTGTGTCCTTATGGTTGTTAAGTAAGCAGTTAAAGCAATTAAGGCTCATTCAGTTTTAGAGCATTATAATTGAAAAATAATTCAAGAGAACCCATTACCAATACAGGGGTGGGAGGGGTGTACATGTACACACACACACACACGTTGCTGTGTGGAGTACCTCTATTCAGGGTTCCAGAGAAGCAGCTATGGCCTTGTCTAGGGAACTCCATTCCATTACTACTTCCTCTCCCCACCAAGAGCCAATCAGCATTCAGTGCCTATTGAGCATGCTCATGCTTCATTGAACTTCCCCAGGAGGGGAAGCTAAATATCTTGTTTCCCAAGTTGACCAATACATTTTCTCTGTGCACGAGGAGTGTTGATCCACAATACAATAATGAGTTTACTATCAGCGTATGGAACATCATATTATACAACATATCAAATGAGGTGACTTGAGCATGCTGCCATCTCAAATTTCTATCGGGACCAGATTAAAGGACTCAGATGCAGTTCCCACCACCTTAGCAGAAGCAACCGGTAGAATAGCATGGGTGAAGCTCTGTTGCTCTCCTGGCTTCCCAATTCCATAGATGGCTACTGCTGCTTACTGAGAGGGAGAGGAACAGGGAGATGACTGCAAGGTGGGGTGGTGAAGCCAATCCAATGCTACTGCTGTCATAAGCAGCAGCAACCCGCATTGCTGGGAAGCCAGGAGAGCAAGGCAAGGAATCACTGTGGGCTTATTTACAAGGCTGCCCACTGCCTCTGTCTTTTGCAGGGCATCAACCTTCCACATTTGCAGGGAGGTACTCAATTGCTTGGCTCCTCCGTAATGGTCATACTTAGGGCTTCTTATCTTGCCCTCTCTCATAACACTGTGGGGATGTCTGGAAAGCAGCTCCCTCTTTGTGCTTTGCTATGAATGTCCCCTTAGTTCATATTACAGACAAACAGAGGTATTGGGAAGAAACCCCACAGACTTCGCAAACATAAATTAGTATTGGCCTCCTAGGGCTCAAAAAACATAAAAGTTACTGCATAAACATTTCCTACCTCACATCCATCACAGGCAACAGGCATGGAAAACTGGGAGTTCAGCATCCATAAGTGGTCCTGAATTGAAAACAGTTAAAAGGGACAATGATTATTAAGGCACTTGGCATTTCAAAAAATTCATTCAATGTGTTTTTGTCTAAAATTCTTGTAGAGACAATCTGCTTGAAAAGGGGGGAGCAGTTTTTAGCAAATGCTCGAAAATTATACAATTCCTTCTATCACACAGAGCACAGATGGCCCACTTCTCATCTCTCAGCTGCTTTAGGCTTAATCACCCAGTATTCTCAGGTACTGGTTCATTTAAAAGCCACTCATACAAATTGAAAATTCAGAATTTAAGCTATTCCTTGCAGTTTTCTCTCCAGGCCATATAAAGGAGTACCTTTCACCATATCAGGCAACCCAGGCCCTTTGATTGGCAGAGAGGGCTCTTATTCGTGTGCCACCAGCGAGTCCTGCTCACGGTATCAGGATGAGGGACAGAGCCTTCTCACTAATTGCACCCCAACTGTGAGATGTAGCCACACACAGAGATGGCTTCATCTTTGATGAGCTTCATTCTCCTTGGTAAAGCTCATTTGTTCTCCCAGACTTTTGGAAGATCTGGCTAAGTTGAATTTGGAAGTGAGGATCATTTGTGTTACGCTGCCTGTGGATTTTGATTGCATTCTGTTTTGATTGTTGTGCTGGTTTTATCGTGCTGAAAACTGCTTTGGGGGTCACAATGTGATGAGCACCAATCCAGACATTTTATAAAATAAATGGCAAATAAATATGTGTGTGCAGTGAGCTTCATCTTCTTTGGCGAAATGTACTGCAGGAAGCTTGTGCATGTAGTCTAGAGTGCTGGAAATAGCAGCCATAATTCTAACATCAGAACTAAGGGATACATCTTTCATCTTCTTCATGCAAAGCTACCGTATTTTTCCATGTATAAGACGAGGTTTTATTATTATTAAAAAATGTTGAAAATTGGGGGTCGTCTACACGGATTGTGCAGAGGAGGGACAGGCGATTGGTGCCAGCCAATCCCCCCCAAAAAAGCTCAACAACTCTGGGCAATCCCCCCCACAGGGGGATCGCCTTATACATGGGGGGGTGTTATACATAAAAAAATACGGTATGTAGCACATAGACAATCTGATGAGAGGATAAGTATACATAGTATGAGACACTGCTTCATTAATACCTATTCCTTAAGATAAAATTACTCAACATTTTTGCCACCATATAGTTCAATGTTCATTGTTAACTTTCAAACAATTTAACATTCTGCTACTTAAAGTTGACAATTTTCATTGACCCAACCCAGCAACTGGTAAATACAGGATTACAAATTTCGCATAGTTCTATCCTCAGTGAATTTATAGGTTAGGACCCAGAGTCTACAAAACAGATAGAAATAACAGCAGGAGTCTCATATGAAAGCGATGTGGAAAGACCTAATCAGCGGCAGTATTATTCTACTTCCTTTTCAACTAATCATGCCCAGAAGCTGCATAAAATCATGAGCTTTTAGTTTATGCATCAGTCTGATTTCCCTCTGAGTAAAGGCAAATGAGGCTAATTGATTTCTGTTTCCCATGCTCATTTCCCCACAAACACCTGCTTTTATTAGATTTACTCATATGTTGGATCACACCAATAATCATATTTATTTAATTCAGCAACAGTTTATTAAAAACAAACAGAAATATTTGCTTTTTGGATAGTCATAGTAACAGGGCAACAATCCGACAGTATTGCAGGAGTACTAATGATTTAAAATGAAGTAATTAAACGAGTGCAATAGTCTCTCAGTGCACACTGACCCCAGCATAGCTCCCTCTTGTCCATTTTTGAGAGACCAGGTCCAATAAGTGGCATGTGGTCTTTAACTAAAAATGCCATGCCATTATCTATAAAAGATTGGTTCCAACTGTCTGTGAAAAGTCTTTCCCAGGGAGTGGGCCTTTTTGTCATATATTTCTCTCAAAGAGAAAAACTCCAGCATTAGTTGTTACCATAAAAATGTGGACTATAATACAGCATTCATCCTTGTACTGATATTTGGCAAATTGCCCAATTTCCTTCCAGTAGCTTTGTGGTGGTGTAGGCTTTGAATATCATTCTTTTCAACCAACTGGGGAACTGCCCCCTGTAGTTGGCTACACCCCTTCACTCCTTGTTCCTTCAAGCCCAGCTCTTGAAGCAGCCCAACTCTCACAATGCTCAGTTGCTATGTATGTGCCTGTGTAAAGGCAGAATGAGAGGTTCCACGTGTCTTGTATGCTGCGGAGATCATGCACTGTGGCACAGAAATATACTTAAGAGCATAGGCACCTTAATACATGCTCCAAAAACACCAAACAGTAAAGTATTTCTGGAGTCTGCTCTGTGAATACCTTCAGGAGAGTATAACTGCTGTGTTATCAAGGACATTTATTCAACTATGCAGGAAAATAACATGATTCGCATCGCTTGGTAAGAGCAAAACTAGGTTCTGAGAACAATCACTACCACCTGGCTGAAATGGAAAATAGTAGTTAAGAATCTAAGATTTTCAATTTGTCTCTTAGGTGGAATTCAGCCCATTAACTTTTATTCATGTTTGTGGTGCCAGAAAACAACAACACTTAGTTACACAAATCCCATTACTGCTTAATGGTGTTGTCTGAGCACACTGGTCTCGGCAATCTCATTTGCACAAGATAAAATTAAATAGAAAAAAAATAATGAAGAGGGCCTGTGGTGTCTTGTTAGGAGGAAGAATGACTCTGCGTCGGTTTCCTGTTCTACCGCGCTCAGATTTGCTTTGGGAATTAATCTTCAGTATTTGAACACATTCATGTCATGCCTGCGCACCCCCCACCAGACTTTCCCCCAAATTTGTGAATAATGCTCTTTTTTGTGCATGCACTTCAGGTGGGCAGTGCATGGTTTCCTGCAGCTGACAGCTGGTGAATCAGCTTGATACAAAACCATCTGTCTGAATGAGACACTCCCACCGCCTAGGAATCTGACCTTTACCAAGTCACAGGACTGGTCCTCTAGCTCAGTGTTGTCTAGGGCTAGGCTGACTCACAGTGGCTCCAGTGGCGGAGCTTCATGCTCCGGCACCGGGGAGTGGGGAGCAGCCGGGGACGGGGCTGGCACGCATCCTGGGGGCATGGCACCCAGCGCGGGCGGGGGGCAGCCGCGATGGCACCCCACCAGGATCGCACTGCCAGGAGCAGTGCGCTCCCCCCACACTCCTCTTCTTCCACCAGTGAGTGGTTCTTCACACCTTCGGCATGCAAAGCATACTTAAACACTGAGCTACTTTCCTAAGTAATTACTAAGTAATTTTGGCTTTGAGATACTTTTGCAGCTTTCGTTGATGAAACAGGGTCACTCCTAGGCATAAGTGGGTGGAGCTAGAAGCAGTGCTTTTTTGTGGGGGTACGCAGGGGTACGCATACCCTTTAACATTTTGTGAATCTTTGTACTTTTGTCCATTTACTGAATTTATTTTCCCTGATTTGAACTATAAAATGGTGGTTTTCTTGAGTCAAAATGAGAGTACCCCTAAACATTTTTTTTAGGAAAAAAAGCACTGGCTAGAAGTAAGTGTGACCTGACAGAAATAGTAGGACTAACACAATCTGGACTTTAAAATGTGTCACAAGCATAAAATAAAAACTACAAGTACATGCAAGTAGGTGATAAAAGCAGGTGATGCAAGCCTCAGACTACAAAGCAAATCAATTACTTATAACACACACACACACACAGTGTGTGTGTGTGAGAGAGAGAGCTTTTTTTCTTAAAAAATATTGAAATATTAAAAAAATAAAAATATTTTTAAAATATTAAAATATTTTTAATATTTTTAAAAATATTTTTCTACTCATATTGAAATTCTGCCCCTCAATGAAGCCAAACTCAGATTAACAAAATGTTTAGGGGTATGCGTACCCCTGCATCCCCCCCAAAAAAGCATTGTGTGTATTTGTGTGTGTGTTACTGATATTGCACACCACCTCAAGCTCTGAAAGGTGAAAGATTCCAGGGGTTCAATGTGTCTGTATTTCCCTTTGGAAGCAGAAGTCTATGTACAGAGCTTCCACTACTGCAACTCATTCATGGAATCCTGGCCATTATTCCCACCCACCCACCCCAACCCCTAGCATAAAAGAGAATATTCTCTGCATTGCTGTGATAGACAAGTTCCCTTCCAAAGTATTTCTATGCATGTATAGAGTGCCTTTTCACCATGACTAAACTACTGTACTTTCTTGCACATTTAGAATTCAAGAACGGCCATGGGTTAACAATTGATTTTTCCATACAATAATCATTGCTCTCCACTGTGTGTGTTACACACACACACACACACACACACACACACACACACACACTATTCCATGTATCCTCTCTCTTCCACAATTTACCTCATCCCAGTAGCCCAAGTGAAAATAACAGATCTATTAGCTCCCTCCCCACCCCCTCTCCAATTCACTAGCACAGTGAGAGGTGGCACTTTAAACATTAATCTTTTACTGTTGCAGTTTATCAGTATATTAAGGGAGTCTGCAGAAGACTGAGCCAACTATTTCCCTTACCCAACCTCCTGTCCCTCCACAAACATCATTTGCAGTTTCAAAAGACTTTCGTATCACCTTAATTCTTGGATCTTCTACCTCCAAGTTTGTGATCCATTTCCCTAATAATCTGCGAGAAACAGAGATAGCTAGCCAGGAGTAAAACACCTAATTTGCATTTAACACAGAGGTTTTAGGAAGAAAGCCCAGAAGGGAAAATATCAGCTCTTGGCTTTTAAAGTGATATGGTTTTGTGCCAGTTTATTTCCTTCCTTCAGTGAGAACTTAAATATTTGTTTAGACTGCTTACAACCAATCCTTCATCCCAAAGATCCCAGGCTTAGGTGCAACTACCTTAAACACCACCATAGAATCACAATAAAATATAAACTCAGTAAAAACAACAGGAGCATCTGAAGCCACCTCTGTAATTGTGAAACAGGACATCACTATTCAACTCTATACCCTTATTTGCACCCTTAAACGTGTTTGGGTGAATAAATGGTCATTGGTACCAGAATGCCAGAAGTGTTGCTACCATGCATATTTCTAAGGGGAGGACAGCCCATAGATAGAGAAGACTCTTTATACGTCCAGTAAGGTGTTCAGTACTGAAAACTGGTCATTCAGATACTGCAAGCACATCACTGGAAGCAGGTACATGTTGCATGTTGGATTTCTCCTGGAAATGGTAAACCCAGATTAAATGGTGATGGGGGGAATATCAGCTTGCATTTTGATGCTAATAATGTTGCATGGACAATGCAAAAAACTTGGATGCATGAGGAGCACCAGTTCCACTTGGAAGCAACATCTCTCATCACAACACAATAGCTCTTCCAGTAGAGGACAACATCCTCTGGTGATCTTAGGATACACACAGGATGGTAATGTGGGAGACACTCCAACTTTTTGGGTCCCAAATTTAGTTTTACACAATGGCTCCCTTTCACACCAGCTGCTAGTGAAGGAACTAAACAGTTGTTGGCATCCTTCCCCAAATTCTGGATAGTGGGTTTTCTCATGGCAGGGCTCTGAAAACTCTGGCTGTGCCAACAGTTTAAACTGACATGAATACCCTAGTAAAGTTCGGAAGAACTATGTAAGTGACAGTGGTATTGCTATAGGAATAAAAACACTACACTGCTTATTTATGGTAACAATTATGTCTGCTGTTTTATGATGCACTCGAGATAATACTACTTGCCTAGTAATAATTCTGCCTATATAGACTCAAGAAATGGGCTAGCATTTCCAAGTGCACAATGAAATTCATTAGAACCTGTTTCTCTTATTATTTGCATAATACACATGCATATCTACTTGGCACCCCCTGGCAATTTGAATTCTTCTTCATGCCTAATAAATAAACATAACAGGTATTTCTCCTGAATTTTAGAGTTCACTGTGTTGTCAAGAATTATTCAATAAACAGCTATAGAAAGAATCATCACTCTTGCTGTCATATTTTAAAGTACCAGTATATTTTCAAGAAAACTGTAACTAATAGTTACAGAAGTTCTTCTTCCATCTATTTATGTATATGAATACAATCATTATTGGGTATTTTGAGATTGTACCCCACCATAGTAGTTGGAGATTAGGTAAGAGATTTGTTTTTTAAGTAAGTGTTCCAGTATGCATGAAAACAAACATTGACATTCCAACAAGAAGCACCAGTAAAGTATTGCTAATGTTGCCAGCATTGGAATTAGACATATTCTACACCAATGTACCTATTTCATTACTTGAGAACTTGAGTAGCTGCACTATTTTATTTATAATTATTTTTATTAAATCTATATACCACCTTTCATTCATGTATCTCAGGGTGGTTCACAGCATAAAAATACAAGATAAAGACACAAAACAGTAAATTCAGCAAAGAGCTAGGCATGTTCATGTCCCATTGAAGTAAAATATGAGGATACACTAATGCTGTTAAGTGTAATAAAATATAGCTAGTGCCCCCTTGTGTCACATCCTTCCAGAGAGATTTCCATTCAAATGCAGTCATAGAATCATAGAGTTGGAAGGGACCACGAGGGTCATCTAGTCCAACCTCCTGCACAGATTCCAATGGCTGCTGAGGCTGTTATGCAAACACAATTAATTGGTTGGAAGAGCAACAGGCAACTAAATGATCTGATTGCCAGTACAGTGCTACTGTGCCACTCTTTGGTACAGTGGTACCTCGGGTTAAGAACTTAATTCATTCTGGAGGTCCATTCTTAACCTGAAACTGTTCTTAACCTGAGGTACCACTTTAGCTAATGGGGCCTCCCGCTGCCACCGCACGATTTCTGTTCTCATCCTGAAGCAAAGTTCTTAACCCGAGGTACTATTTCTGGGTTAGCGGATTCTGTAACCTGAAGCGTCTGTAACCTGAGGTACCACTGTATAAGATCTTCTTTGAGCTGTTTCCTCTTTGCAGTTAATGAAGCACTGGCAGGTGTACAGTGCCAAGAGGGATAATTGAGACCTTTTTCCAAAATACATACTGGTGGAAACTTCCAAAGCCAGGTGCAAAAATCTCAGGTGCATACGCTAATGAAAAGAGTAGGAACAGCATGGTTACTCAAAATCCATGCCAGCCATAAAGATTATTAGTTTAACCCTAACCCTCCTTCAGTACCTAGCTACTAAGAAATATATAAAAAATCAAGTGCTGTAATAAGTATTAGCACCTTACAGCTATACATCATACTAGCCAATAATGTTTCATTTCATCCAATAGTTAGGGCTTCCATCTTGAGAAACACAGATCTCAACTAAGACTAACATGGCAATCAGCATACCACATTTATATTACCCTAAAGGACAGAGAATAAAGCATTAGCTGGTTTAAGATGGAACTTCATAGAATTTAAGCTGAATACACACACCTAAAAGTTGATTTTATTTTATTTTTTACTGAACAGGTTGTGTGTGGGGATCAAACTATTCAAGCCAAAAATGTGTTTGTGCTGGCTTTCTTATGATAAACCTTGGCATTAAGAACACATGAGCCTAATGCAAACATTAACATTTAGCACTGTTGCCAGTGAATGCATACTTCAGAGAGGAAGCAATGCACAGAAGATGATGGCTAATTGCACCTGTTTGTTCCAAATTCAATTAAAGCATTTTCAATTTTACATTTCCATCTGCTCCAACACCCTCTATGAGTGGAAGGCCTCAACTTCAGAATGTTACTCGGGGCCATGTCCAGGGCTGGATTTAGGTTTGATGAGGCCCTAAGCTACTGAAGGTAATGGGGCCCTTTATATGTCCAGCTGTTCTTTGTCAACAACAAATTGTTGCTGTTTTTTGTGTTGAATGTATGCTATATGGTAATTTATGGACCTAATAGGTATCTAAAGCCATTTGCACATGTTGCCATGCAACCAGTCCACGCAGAATGTAGGCAGAAATGAGTAGACCAGTGATACTATAGAAATGAGTAAACCAGTGATACTTTAGGGAACAGGCTAGCAGGTGGGGCCCATCATAAGAGCCTACACAACACAAAACAAAGTGGTTTTTTCTGGAGATACTCAAGAGTACGCAGCACTGGTACCCCCCCCCAAAAAAAGTTAAACATGTGACACTATACCAACTTCATGGTGAGTACCAGCAACTTTTAGAAATATATATAAAAGCATTGGTCACAATCGAACCTACGGTAGGGCGTACTTGACTGCAAGCACCATTTCATATTCAGAGGCCATGTGCCACTGTACACAAATTGTTGAGGAGCAACAGAAAGAGGACACACTGTTGCTGGGTGGTGAACTAGATGGGCTTTTGGTTTACTCCAGCCAAGGGCATAGTGTGTGGGGTGCCAGGGTGGCTGTGGCCCCAGGTATACAATTTTTGAGGGGGTGTGAACCAGGAGCCCCCAGCACTGCCCAGCCCAGTGCTCCTCTCTACCCACCAAGGACTGCGCCAGCCAACCAGGGTCCCCACTGCGTGCCCAGATGGCTCAGAATAGCCCTGCTTTACTCTGATGGGGTCATCACTCCAGCGCGTTGGTGGCAAGGGCTGGGTTCACACTTGCCCTGAGCACCAGCAACCAATGCTACACCACTGGCTCCAGCAAGATTTTTCTTATTGCTCAAGGTGATGGAGGAAGGGGAAGAGAGAAAGTGGAACAAAGGGGGGCATTGTATAGCAGGTGGGGGGGGAGTGGTTCCTGGACTGCAAAGATTAAAGATTACTGTTGTAGAAGCATCACAAATACTGACTGTCATATGATTATTGATGTTGAAAAGGGTAAAGAGGATTTGTTGACTTTTCCTTTTTACAGATCTGCATAGATAAGCATGTGGCAGGGGGTAAATACTTTCTTTTCGGAATAAATCCCACTTGATTTGAATTCATTTATGTTGATATTGAATCATTCAATCAGGCTACAGTTACTGAGTCAATATTTTACAGTTCTGATTTAAGATATGGGTCTGTAATGAATCCACTTTCCCTAATCATGACGATTCATTACTAATGTTGGTTAATGCTTTACTAAATTGTCAATAAATGTTTTATAGATTACTCTGGTGTTAAGCCAAGTGCTTCCAAGTAATTCTTATCTAACAGAGAAAACTTACTTTAAAAAATAAATAAAATTGAAATATATTCCTCTCTATTTATACAGATATAATTCACATGCCAGTAAGAGACTAATATTGACTACTTTTCCACCATCAACACTGTTTAAGGTATTTGGTGATAATCCAATATTAGCCATTCTCTGAACAGCTCCAAGGAAATCAATAGATTGAAACTGTGTCCACTGCTTTCAACTGGTCTACCTTCAAATATGGCAGGATTGCCAAAATAGGCAAAAAGATGTGATATGCATTCTGAAGTACTTTTTAAACCATCTTTCTTTGACTTTAAATACAGTTGTCAATTCCCAGTGCTGGAGAGGCATAATAGCTAAAGAAAAGGTTTTGGAATGAGCAATCTAATAGTTGACGATTATCTTCAATATGATTAAACAAGACAAACAGATCCAACCTATTAACTACCATAATTTGAAGCACAATATTCAATACCAGAGACTGGTGATAATTAGAGTTCCATTAGAAATTAATAAAATCATCATGGTCTGTTGAGCATTTGCAACATCAAAATGTGTCAGCAGGAAACATTTTGTTTAGTCAGGGGGATAAGAGACATTATACTATGCTTCCAAATATTCAAATGATAATCAAATACATTTACTAAATGTGCCAGGTGTATAATCTGCATATGGATTTTTATAAAAGAGCATGAACTAATGGGCATTTCCCACCTGATGATTTCACTGACTATTACTTTTGAAAAGGGACGTGGGTGGCACTGTGGGTTAAACCACAGAGCCTAGGGCTTGCCGATCAGAAGGTCGGCGGTTCGAATCCCTGCGATGGGGTGAGCTCCCGTTGCTCGGTCCCTGCTCCTGCCAACCTAGCAGTTCGAAAGCACATTAAAGTGCAAGTAGATAAATAGGTACCGCTCCAGCGGGAAGGTAAACGGCGTTTCCATGTGCTGCTCTGGTTCGCCAGAAGCGGCTTAGTCATGCTGGCCACATGACCTGGAAGCTGTATGCCGGCTCCCTCGGCCAGTAAAGCGAGATGAGCACCACAACCCCAGAGTCATCCGCGACTGGACCTAATGGTCAGGGGTCCCTTTACCTTTACTTTTGAAAAAGGGATCCATTTCCTTTCCTTTTCTAACTTAAAAGATTGAAAGATGGGCTAACTTAAAATGTTTCTGCCTCAATAAATGAAGGGATCTTTCAAAATTTATATGAACAGTGTTTGTATCAGTCTCACATAACTGTATTATCATAGAAGCATTGAATTGTAGAGTTAAAAGAGATCCCAAGAGTTCATCTAGTCCAGCTCCCTGCAATGCCGGAATCTCAATTAAAGCATACTGTTCCTCGAGGGATTTATTTGACCCATAAACTGATGTCCTTGATGCACACATTCTTCTTCTAATTCATTTGTTTTGCCTTAATAAAAATAGCCAAAAATTCATTGATGGCTCCAGAAAACCAGGCCAATCTCTCCTGAGATGACATTGAATCTACAAATTCACCAAAATTCACCAGATTTAAAAAAAATATTATTTCATCACTACTGTTTGCAAGAGTGAAAATGGTTCAATATCTTAACGGGTATGAACTGCATTGATTAGGATCCCAGTTTGCATCTCTTGAATGTGGTCCGCAAAGAGGTTTTTAAATACAGTACTTTCTTATGAATCCCATCACTACTGCAACTGGAAGGACTTGCAATTCACAAAAAAGAAAGAGAAAATGCACATTTAAAAATAGTTACCATAATTTAAATAGAAAAGTAATAGTGTGGGTAAGACCGATTAGGTGAGCTGTGTGCCAGCTCAGGGACCTTCCATTCTTAAGGTTCTTTGTCTTTAAACTAAACTTAGGTAAAGGACTACTCTAACCTAATAGTCTTTCTAAAATTGGGTCTTATATTGAAGTTCATTTTACATGGTGGTGTTTGAGCCCCACATTGGACAAACGGTTCCTGCACTGCAGGGGGTTAGACTAGATGACTCTTATGGTCCCATCCAACTCTACACTTCTATTATTCTATGTTTCTTTCATACATATATTGAGTTAAATTAATCTTAAATAATGATTATAAAAAAGTTCTGCTTAATATTGTTATTTTAAACATGAGCGGTATTGGGAAGGGGAGGGGAGGGAATATGATGCATAGCATTGAATTCTGCGACCCCGGGAATCCCACAGAGAGTTATTTCTGTGGCTTTGCCTTCTGTCCCTGCCTGCTATGAATAGAACAGCTGATGGTTCCTCAGAGAGCCCTCTTTGGAACAAAATACAAAGTTGCTGTTTTGTGTGGTTCTGCCAAAGTTTCTTGCAGCCTCAACATATTTAAGTGATAAAGTAGGACTTCAGTGTCATAACATCAGCTCCAGATTCTGACTGAGATGCCTACTGTTTTATACATACTTCATGAGGGGCTCTTTTTTATCAGTCCCCACTAAAAATAAATAAATCTGTATGTTGAATATAAAAAAGGTTTACAAGTAAATGGAAAGAAATTAATTCTCATGTCTATTGGCAGATCGTTGTTCTTTGCTGTGATTCAATCTTTAAAAAATAGCTCCTTATGAAGGAAAACAAATATTTTATCATTAGGAATATATTGGGGCTGAAATGGGAGGCAAAACAGAGCCAAAAGTGTCAAGTAAATCAGATAATACACAGCAACCTCCATAGTAAACAAGTTCCACCTATTTAATATTTCACAGCACCCTCAAATTGTACTTTGCTTGTACTGTTTAAGCTTTCCTTTATAGACTTTCCACCAAGGAAATGATGGTGACAAAATATTCCTCCTCAAATCCTTGCTTCCTTAACGGCTGAACCATCTGGGGGAAAAGGAATATGTCAATCCGGTTAACTAAATACAGAAGCACCTCTGTTTTCAGAGCATGCAAAAGATAAAGCACCTTAATGCGATCCTATGGCTTTTTCTTCTGACTGTTAAACGTTACGACACCCAGAGGGTGAAAGGTGTTGATGACTGAGAATCTCTTACCTGACCTGTCTGACCAGGTAGCTTGATTTGGTGGACTTTAGCTCCTGTGTACAACTGCAACTTTGAAATACAGATCTGTATGTGAGAGGAATCTCTCTCACTCAAGAAGAGAGTCATAGTTCAGCAAATGGTTCTGCACATTTCTCAAAGGAGCCACTGATTGAATGACACATTGCTATACGGAGCATCCTATTTTCTCCCCGCCCACACAAAGCTTATCAAGGTCTGTTTTCTGTTCCTGCTAAGATAGATGCTGACAGCAGAAGCCCTGAATCAAATTACTGAAAACCTATACCTTGGTTTCCGGCTTCCTGGATTCTTTACCTTGATCATTTGTCATGTGTTGGCCAAACAAGTATCTTACTTAAAAAAAAGAAATCATTTTAGTTACCTTTCTCACAAATAATCAAACTCAGATATTACTGGGGTAGGGGAGGCAGAGATGTTATTGGCCTGCTCAGGTCAAGTTGTGCTTATTTCACCCATACCTTAGAGATGGAATGCTGCATGCCCCAAATAGGAGGAGGAGGAGGAGAAGAAAAAGAAGAAGAGGAGGAGGAGTTTGGATTTGATATCCCGCTTTATCACTACTCTAAGGAGTCTTAAAGCGACTAACAATCTCCTTTTCCTTCCTCCCCCACAACAAACACTCTGTGATGTGAGTGAGGCTGAGAGACTTCAGAGAAATGTGACTGGCCCAGCAGCTGCATGTGGAGGAGCAGAGACGCAAACCTGGCTCACCAGATTACGAGTCCACCTTTCTTAACCACTACACCACACTGGTTCCACACATAGAATGGTGTACATTAGCAAAAGGATTTATGCTTGCACAATGGCACTTCCCTGCTCCCCCCTCTCCAATCTCTTCTGGGGTTTCCTTCAAAGCTCCAGAGTAGAGCTGGGGAGAGGAGAAGAGAGGGGGAAAGTTCTGTTGTGTAGGCAAATCCTTGTACTGGTAAGAACAATGTGAGTTGGGTACCACCCATAGAAATTAACAACTGTACCAGGAGACCTTGTATATTTAACAGGAACTCTTTGACCCTGCAGTATAGACCCAACTGCTGAATTCATCATGCAGAGAGGTGCAGGTAGGAATTAGCTTCTTTAAAACCCCAAAACTGTAAAGGTTGGTTCTTGCAGGAAAATCTCTGCAGCCACTTCTCAAATTTGATAGTATTGACCATTGTATGCCTAATATGCTAGTTTCGTGTGTGCTAGGAGATTTAATTTTAATTTGGGGAGCATTCAACGTCAATAGAGGTACAGCTTTTCTTTTTCATCAAAGGCAAAGTGCTCCTGTACTCTTCCATTCAAGCCCTTGAAACTGGTAAAACCCAGCAAAGTTACTTCTTCACACAGCAATTTCACATGCTATTTTATGAACTTATTGTAGAAGGTTTTTTTCCCCCCTCTTCATTTGAAGGCTGAGCATTATTTACACTTTGACACTTCTACTATAATTTTTTGAAAGGAAAAATAATAGTACAGCTACCCACAGAAAAAAATATCATACTCTGTCCATTATGTGGAGGCAATGTATTGTTGCAGCGCTACTGGGACCATGATTAATGTGAGAGGAGCATTACAAACAAATGATGGCCAGGGTTTAGCTAATGGAAAGGCCCTAATCTTTCAGACACAGCTTTATCACTTGTAAAGTAGGTACATTTTACTTGGTCACGACTCTCTCTTGCTCTTTAAATAAAGCTGCTCAAAATACAGAATCCTATCCCACAGCCAAAGATGGAGAAGCTCTATACAGTCAGAAAAAACAAGACCTGGAGCTGACTGTGGCTCAGATCATCAGCTTCTTATAGCAAAATTCCAGCTTAAACTGAAGAAAGTAGGAAAAAACACTGGGCCAGTAAAAGACACAATCTAAATCAAATCCCTTATGAATACACAGTGGAAGTGAGGAATGGGTTTAAGGATTTAGATTTGGTGGACAGAGTGCCTGAAGAACTATGGATGGAGGCTCGTAACATTACACAGGAGGCAGCAACGAAAACCATCCCAATGAAAAGGAAATGCAAGAAAGCAAAGTGGCTGTCCAATGAGGCCTTACAAATAGCGGGGGGGGGGGGGGAGAGAAGGCAAGCAAAATGCGAGGGAGATAGTGAAAGACACAGGAAATGGAATGCAAATTTCCAAAAAAGAGAGACAAGAGGACCTTCTTAAATGAGCAATGCAAAGAAATAGAGGAAAACAACAGATTGGGAAAAACCAGAGATCTGTTCAAGAAAATTGGAGATATGAAAGGAACATTTTGTACAAAGATTACCATAATAAAGGACAAAAGTGATAAGGACCTAACAGAAGCAGAAGACACTAAGAAGAGGTGGCAAGAATACACAAAGGAATTATACCAGAAAGATGTGGAGGTCTCGTACATCCCAGGAAGTGTGGTTGCTGATCTTGAGCCAGACATCCTGGAGAGTGAATCAAATGGGCCCTAGAAAGCAGTGCTAATAACAAGGCCAGTGGAAGTGATGATATTCCAGCTGAACTATTTAAAATTTTAAAAGATGATGCTGTTAAGGTGCTACACTCAATATGCCAGCAAGTTTGGAAAACTCAGCACTGTCCAGAGGCCTGGAGAAGATCAGTCTACATTCCAATCCCAAATAAGGGCAGTGCCAAAGAATTCTCCAACTACCGCACAATTGCACTCATTTCACACGCTAGCAAGGTTATACTTAAAATTCTACAAGGCAGGCTTAAGCAGTATGTGGACCGAGAACTCCCAGAAGTGCAAGCTGGATTTCGAAGGGGCAGGAGAACCAGAGACCAAATTGCAAACATGCGCTGGATTATGGAGAAAGCTAGAGAGTTCCAGAAAAACATCTACTTCTGCTTCATTGACTATGCAAAAGCCTTTGACTGTGTCGACCACAGCAAACTATGGCAAGTTCTTAAAGAAATGGGAGTGCCTGATCACCTCATCTGTCTCCTGAGAAATCTCTATGTGGGACAAGAAGCTACAGTTAGAACTGGATATGGAACAACTGATTGGTTCAAAATTGGGAAAGGAGTACGACAAGGCTGTATATTGTCTCCCTGCTTATTTAACTTATATGCAGAATTCATCATGTGAAAGGCTGAGCTGGATGAAACCCAAGCAGGAATTAAGATTGCCGGAAGAAATATCAGCAACCTCAGATATGCAGATGACACAACCTTGATGGCAGAAAGTGAGGAGGAATTAAAGTACCTTTTAATGAGGGTGAAAGAGGAGAGTGCAAAATATGGTCTGAAGCTCAACATCAAAAAAACTAAGATCATGGCCACTGGTTCCATCACCTCCCGGCAAATAGAAGGGGAAGAAATGGAGGCAGTGAGGGATTTTACTTTCTTGGGTTCCATGATCACTGCAGATGGTGACAGCTGTCATGAAATTAAAATACGCCTGCTTCTTGGGAGAAAAGCAATGAAAAACCTAGACAGCATCTTAAAAAGCAGAGACATCAGCTTGCCAACAAAGGTCCGTATAGTTAAAGCTATGGTTTTCCCAGTAGTGAGAGCTGGACCATAAAAGAATGGACCATAAAGTATGGAAGTGAAAGCTGGACCATAAAGAAGGCTGATTGCCGAAGAATTGATGCTTTTGAATTATGGTGCTGGAGGAGACTCTTGAGAGTCCCATGGACTGCAAGAAGATCCAACCTACCCATTCTTAAGGAAATCAGCCCTGAGTGCTCACTGGAAGGACAGTGAGGTTCCAATACTTTGGCCACCTCATGAGACGAGAGGCTGAGGTTCCAATACTTTGGCCACCTCATGAGACGAGAAGACTCCCTGGAAAAGACCCTGATGTTGGGAAAGATGGAGGGCACAAGGAGAAGGGGACGACAGAGGATGAGATGGTTGGACACTGTTCTCGAAGCTACCAGCATGAGTTTGACCAAGCTGTGGGAGGCAGTGGAAGACAGGAGTGCCTGGCGTGCTCTGGTCCATGGGGTCACGAAGAGTCAGACACGACTAAACAACTAAACAACAACAATCCCACAGCATGTTTTCAGAGTTATTACTTCAATTCCAGATCAAGCCAATTCCCACATCATTCCAACTTTTTTTCTTTATATCACTGGGAACCAAATGCATACAGACACATGTCATCTTTACAGTTAGTTTTGCTAGGATTTATGTACATCAAAGAATGTGAATCACCACCATTTGAAACAAAAATTAAAGACACATTGATTTCCATTTAATTATAATACAGCATGAACAGAGTATACAGAAACAAGGATTACTTTTTGAAAGAGTAAAGAAATATGATCAGGAAGGCTAGCATATTAAAGGTAAAGGGATCCCTGACCATTAGGTCCAGTCGTGACCAACTCTGGGGTTGTGGTGCTCATCTCACTTTATTGGCCGAGGGAGCCGGCATACAGCTTCCGAGTCATGTGGCCAGCATGACTAAGCCGCTTCTGGTGAACCAGAGCAGCGCACAGAAACGCCGTTTCCCTTCCCGCCAGAGCAGTACCTATTTATCTACTTGCACTTTGACCTGCTTTAGAACTGCTAGGTTGGCAGGAGCAGGGACCAAGCAACGGGAGCTCACCCCGTCGCAGGGATTCGAACCGCCGACCTTCTGATCGGCAAGTCCTAGGCTCTGTGGTTTAACCCACAGTGCCACCCATGTCCCTTAGCATATTATAGCAGACTAAAATAAAACATACTTTATAGCAAACTGGATAGCATGTGTTTAATTCTTAGTAAAATTAGAAAGGGTACCATTTGGCCTGGAAAACTTCAGGTTTTATCGGACCTTAAGAGAGAAGAGATCTGTGCGTAAGTTTTTTATGACGTTAAAATCATAGTTTATGATTGTATGAACTGAAAACTTCAACACAAAAACCCTGTTCATATGCTGAAAGTTAAGGTAATGGCAACATCTCATGCCATGGGTACCTCAGTACTACTGCTTCATTTCCTCACCTCTTTTCCAAGTTGTGTGGGCTTGCATTGTGTTACATCTTCCATTTCTCAGTTGTTGCCAATTCCTTCAGTTCCTTATAAAAAATGGGCAATGCTGCAAATATGTAGTGCAATAATTGGAAGGAGTGGGAATTCACAAGCAAGCCGAATTTGAAACATTTCAGCAGAAAGGAACATAGAGTCAGCACTTCACTTATGGTAAGTGGAAAGATCTAAAAAGCCAATGTACTTAATTTAGTTCAGGGGAGGGAAATCACACATTAAAGTACCTTAGATAAAGGCTTAGATTCCAATGCTAATAATTACAGTTTAATGAATGGAGTTCCATCGATACAATAGGATTATGCACCCTCCCCATTCCTGCTGGAGTCCCCTGCCCTCCCCAGAAAGCTGCACAACATCTGGAAGGCTCTACAGTCACATTAGACAATAGTTACACAACAACAGTTCAGCTAAATGCTGCATAACTTTGATTAGAACTTTACTCTTTTGCACCAAAATCCAAACTTCCTGTCTGAGCTATTCAACCATGCTGCTGCTTATGAGATTTATGGAGCCTGAGCTGGCTAGTTGATTCTCAGTAGCAATGCTTAAGGCTGGCCAATTGCAACTCAGCCCTTCCCCAAGAAGCTAGATTATGCAACACTATCTGAAGATCAGAAACTAGGAAACAGTCAGAAAATGAAAGTCACAACATATTGTTACTTTTTTATATACAAAGTGAATGAAAGCATTTCGTTTTCACTTTTTAAAAAAGCATGCACAAAAAAGTCTGGCATATGTTTGTCAGTAAATGTTAGTTCCCTGTGTTTTTGCCACTAAATTGTTATGCCCTTTAAAAAATAAATTGCCTAACATTATTTGTGTAACCATTTAATGTCTCAATAGTTTCAGAACTAATGTCAGTTTTCTGATACAGGTCAGCAAAGGAAGGGGATATAAAATCCTAGAAATCTTCAAAAAAATTTAAAGTCTTCAAGGCTGATACAAGTCCAGAATTAACAATGGATGCACTGCCAAAGGCAGACACAAAACAAAAGCTTCTCATGCATAGATTAACATTTTCAATCTGAATTCTAGAAATTACTCTAAAGTCTTCCAAATACACTGTTGATATATCTCAAATGGGAAAGCAATTGAGCTCATGGTTTTATTGTTTTATATTTAATTCAAATAAAATATTGACTTGAAATGTTTTAACAGAGTACTGAAAAGAACCCCTATTTCCCATGAAATACAGATTTTAATCTCATCTGCAAAAGAACATGGTTAATTAGTTTCTTCTACACAGCAGCACAGACTTGTTTTATATACACTAATGGCTTTTGAAAGATGTTTAAGGAGTCATAAACCATACAAAATATGTGCACTGTTCTTATAGCTGGCCCAGTATAGGTGGATATCCTGGAGGCAGTCTAGCCCTTTAACCACTCAGGCACCATCAAAGCCACACACATCTATTTCCTAGCCCATCCCCTTTTCACATGGCCACTCACACAGTTCATTTACTTTCCCTATGCATGTCATGCCTTCCACACAACGGCCTTCTGCCAAATGGGCTTTGGAATTGTAACCACTAGTTGTCCAGCAGAACTCTCATATTCCTCTTGCAGACCTAGCCCCATGTCCAGGCTAGACTTGAAGAGGCAATGGTACTCGGGTCAAGTTGGAAAGATAATGGCAGACATAAATTAAGAGAGTGAAAATGCGGAAAGGGTGGTTGGCCTTTGTGCACATGTGGACTGTGTGACACAGAACAAGGAAAGAGTCCAAAGAGCAAAGGGAAAAGGTTCACTAAAAATGGTGCCTAAAAATGAAGAGCTGAAATTGCAAGGGGGGAAAAACAGTAGAGTGAAAAATCACTAACCGCGTCAGCAGTGGGGTTTATATATAGCTACAAATTCTGTTATTACACATCAGCTCTGTCCTGTATATTTTTTGCTCTGCTATATAAAGTGGGGGTGGGGGGAGTACTTCAGGGATGGAGAATCTGCAGTCCTCCAGCTCCCATCAGTTTCAGCCAGCAGTCTTATTGTGCAACACTGATAATTACAATGGAGCTATTTACCATTTCTATAATGAAAAGAAGCCAATGCAAGTTATTCAGGAAAAGACCCCAGTACACCTTTCTCAGAGTGTATTACTACATAATACAAGTGGGATCACATGATTGGAGGCTTTCTCTCTATTTATGGATAGCTAATATGTCAAGGAAAAGCTTTCTAGGTGAGTTCATCCCCTGACATTTCAGTTAAAGAAGGCATTGAATTTTTTCCTTATTCTTATTTTACTACTTGATCAACAAGTGTGTGTGTGTGTGTGTGTGTGTGTGTGTGTGTTTCCTCTAAAGAAAAAATTATTGCATATTGTACATATATTTACACTTCAGATTTCCTAATATAGCTAGCATATAAGCAGATACATATAACGATGTATATAACTGTAAAAAATAATACTTGGATTAATATTTATTTAAAATTTATGCTATAGAAATATAGTACTGCTCAACTCTTAATGATCTATGTGTGTGTGGTTTATTTGATCCCTTCTTACTGAACAAATGGAGCCACAGGTCACCATGCCCTTGGTAAAGAAAAGTAGATGATATTTATTAATCCTGTTGCCAACAACATTGGCTGGCTATTTATTGACCACTTGTAGACAGAATTTGGAATGACTGTGTGATACTACTGTGGCAAGATGGTATAAATTTGGAGAATTGCCCTTTATAAAAACTTTGTCAAAATTGTGTAATGCCAAAGGAAAAGGAAAAGAAACATTTGCACAAATGGTGGAACTTTGTTTTTACAATGACAAGAGACCAATACCAAAACTATTTACAAGCCTGTGGATACATTTCTCATTTGGATAATATGTAACCTTACCTTAGTCTCATTATGGCTCTGTGCTGAAAATACTGAATGCTATCACTTGTACACATATTTGGATATTTTATTGGAAATAAAAATTTTATGAAGGAAAAAATATTTGCCCTGAATATCATCTTAATGTGGTAGCCATTCATGAACTTTCTATAGGGCCGCTTAAAAACATAACCAGCTCACATAGACAAAGTGGTTTTAAATGCAGTTGAATTAGCCACACCATATGCTGAATCTACCCACAGAATACTACTGCACCTTTAGCAGTAAAAAAAATATTCACAAAAGATTTTATTGTGCAGGCTGTAAATGAGTCATCCTTTCCCAATGTTTATAAGGATACATCATAAAGGGACATCTTAGTATTACTACTTCCTTGGTTCCTCATCAACTTTGTGGCCCACACACTCAAAAATAAAATAAAATGCTGACCTAAAAAATAACTCTGGCCATGCCAACCTCTTTCCTCTGAATAACAAGAGAGCCAGACAGATAAAATTGTGGAGACATTTTATAATTAAGCCAAGATAGCTATTTGTAAATCTCTTACTTAGTGCCAACGTGAGATACTTATGGCTAAAGGAGGAAATACCCACAACCAAATAAGAGTTTGGGGAAAGAAGAAAGAATTGGAGAGTGCATAGAAACAAAGGCTTTTATGAAAATGAAATCATATTTATTCTTTTGATTTTGAGCACCTATGCACAGAAACAGCAGTTCAGGCAGGCTTTCAACTTTGTAAGAATTTGACTACGTGCTTCTCATTTTGGAAGGTACTCTTACTTTATTTGCAATGTTAATTGCAGTGGCGTAGCGTGGGGGGTGCAGGGGGGCCGGCCGCACCGGGCGCAACATCTGGGGGTTAGGGTTAGGGGGCGCAAATTACTTGCCTTGCCCCGGGTGCTGACAACCCACGCTATGCCACTGGTTAATTGTGTTGCGATCTCCCACCTTTCTGTACCTAACAGTAAACACTGGCTTATATTTTAAATATTTTGAATACTCCAACCATCAAGAGTTCAGTACAGTATTTTGTTTTGATTTCTTAGTTTGCTTCTTAACTTTTTTTTTTAATGCTTCAGTTAAAAAGGTAAAGGGCCCCTGACCATTAGGTCCAGTCGCGGACTACTCTGGGGTTGCGGCGCTCATGTCGCTTTACTGGCCGAGGGAGCCGGCGTACAGCTTCCGGGTCATGTGGCCAAAGTTATTAACCACCTTATATGAAAGACATAATAAAATCAGTTAAGTTTCATACAAAAAAAGACAGATGGTGATCAAAGAGGACGTAGAGTTGGCCTCTTTAGGAATGGAAAACCAAAACCTAAGCATGAGCAATAATGTTATATCTCTCTACTAGCAACCTGGGCATTTTATGTTAAAATGGAAAGGCAAACTATCTTCGTTAGTGCAAGCAGAAAAGTGAGGTGGGAGAATACTATCCTTTCTGCAGTTGTACACAAACAGAACATTTCTAAACACAAGACTGAAATGGCGAGGGCTTTAAAATTTAGAGCAAACTAGTAAAATGACTAACCATGCTCAGGACAGAGTGGAAAAAGACAGATGGCGATTTTATGGGATAGCGATAGTTTGATCTACTGCTTTGCAAATACAAGCATCTCTTCTGCTTTGGAAATGCATAAAGGGTCACACAAATCCCACTGTAGTGTTCAACAGCTTTCTTTGTCTCAATGTATTGGTTTACAACAGGGGGTTGGGGAGAATAATTATAAAGAATCCAGCAGTAGATGAAACATACTATGAAAGCCTTTTTGCCTCCTTTTCGTTTTTGCTGAAGTTGGCTACCAGCATCTTCTTTATAAAACTGTCACATGTGCACTCCATTGAAATTAATGGAGGTACTGTAGCAAGGGTAGATTGTTCTCAGGAAGACTAATGAGTCACAATTGTTTGCTTACCCTGAAGGAATCCCCAGCCTGTTCATTATTGATATAGGGACAGAGGCTCTGCAGTGCCTTGTGGGAAGCTTACAGTTAGTTTGCACCTTGAGCACTCAGGAAAGATTTGTACTTCATGCCAATGGCGAAAGCAGGTGTGACTGCTATCTTCATTGGCACCGTCGAACAGGACAATGAAGCCTCCTTCAAAATATGCAACTTTGCTTCATTATAACCCACAGTGCACTTATGTTTTTACCAGTATTGCAAAGGCCTTGGAAATCTTAAAGACAACACTGGAAAGACAGAGAGAAATGTCTCATTCAAAAATACTGAAACTCAGGCAGCTTGTCCTTAAGTAACCTGGTACTAATCTGTTTAGGGCTGCAAAGGTTATCACCAACACTTTGAATTGTGCCTTCAAATAAACTGATAGGGAGCAAAGCTGTTTTATCATGGGAGTTACATGCTTCCTGTAACTGGCCCTGGCAAGTAGTCTGGCTGAAGCATTCTGGACCAACTGTAGTTTCCAAACACTCTTCAAAAGCTGTACAACATACAGTGTGTTGCTGTAGTCCAAATTAGACCTGTCTGAAAAAGCCCATTTCAAGATGCAAGAGCCAGAAGCTACTAGAACTGCAAAATTTGTTAGCAGATGAAGCAGAAACAACTGCAATATTACTGTTTGAGCTGAGATTTGTAAATAGTCTTAATTTATTATCTTTCTGATCCTTCAAGGGCAGGCATACATGGACCTCCCTCCCTGCCACACAAACAACCATGCTTTGAAGTTGGGAGAATGTGCCTAGTCCAAGACACCCTGTAAATTTCATGACTAATTGCCACTTTGAACCCAATTTTAATGCAATGCTACTGCACCACTCTTTGGTACAGTGGTACCTTGGGTTAAGAACTTAATTCGTTCTGCCGTTCTTAACCTGAGACTGTTCTTAACCTTGAGGTACCACTTTAGCTAATGGGGCCTCCCACTGCCACCGCACAATTTCTGTTCTCATCCTGAAGCAAAGTTCTTAACCCGAGGTACTATTTCTGGGTTAGTGGAGTCTGTAACCTGAAGCATCTGTAACCTGAAGCGTCTGTAACCCGAGGTACCACTGTATAATTAACCTAGTTCCAGGGAAACTGAAGAGGACAAAGTAAAAAGATTTAACTTAAAGCAGGAATGGATAATTTGTGGCCCTCCAGATGGTATAAGAGCCCTGCTGAATCAGGCCAATGGCCCATCTAGTCCAACATCCTGTTACCAGATGCTTATGAGAAGCCCAGAAGTAGAACCCGAGTGCAACAGCACCCTCTCCAATTGTGATTCCCAACAAGTGGCATTCAGAGGCATTGATGCATCCAGTAATGGAGGACAAACATAGCCTTGTCCTCCTTGTGGCTGGACTGCAGCTCCTGCCATTCCTTACCACTGATCATTCTCGCTGGAACTGATGAGAGTTGGAGTGTGACGACATGAGGAGAGCCACAGGTACCCACCCGATCACCGATTCAAATGTGTTTTTAATAGACAAATCCTGTGCATGTTTACTGTGAACTATGCCACAGTTATTTTATTAGAACTTACTTCCAACTGTGCAAGCATAGGCCTGAAGCCTAAAATCATCACAAAATGCATTATTATAGGAGCTGGGCAAAGTTTCTTAACTGAAAATGACTTTTCGATAAACTCAGTACTTGAAGGCTACAGGAGAATGGAGCACCTGTATTTTCTGTCAGCTGTAAGTAAACTGGAATGATGAATGAAACGTGGCCTCACATTTTCTTTTGTTTCAACATCAACCACACATTTAATAACAATATTTTAAGTTATAATTATGAGGGCTGTAGTTCAATGGAAAAAAACATGTCAGACAAAGTGCCTGAGGCTTCAGTCATTGCAGGGGGGAAAAAATCATTGGTAAGCAATTTGCAAAGCTTGATTTGCTTGGAAGAGCAAGAACATTCTTCGTATTGTGCGCTCTCCCACATGACTGGCAAAATTGCCCTACAGCAAAGGGCAGACAAACTACATTCTGTCTGCGGCTGCCCTGTGGGGCTCAGGAGTCCAGTTGCCTCACCCTTTGCCTGCAGAGCTGGCAGCCCCTCACCCCTTTTTGAACACCCTCCCTTGTGGAGTATTCCCTCAGCCTCCTCTCCTCTCCCCCCTCCTTGGGAGTCCTCTGGGCAGCCATAGCTGCTGCCCTTGGTCTCTGAGTTGCCCCCTACCCCCAAAAGAGGAGCCTCCTCACACTGCCCCACATGGGCCTGGGAAACACCCCCCCAAGCCAGCTCCAGAGGCACCATTCACCTGAGAAGCTTGTAGCAAGGGCTGCTGAAACAAACAGCTGTGCAAGCCTTAGGAGGCAGAAATGCAAGAGGGCATCAGAGGAGGGAGGGAAAGAAAGAAAGAAAGAAAGAAAGAAAGAAAGAAAGAAAGAAAGAAGGAAGGAAGGAAGGAAGGAAAGAGGGACAGAGGTCAGTATTGCCCAAGGCACTCCTGACCATCATTCAAGGCACCCCAGGGTGCCACGTCACACCAGTTGAAAACCATTGCCCTACAGGTTTGCTTCACTGTCAGATATACTCCTAAAAACTTCATTAACATGATTCTGCCAAGCAAAAACTATTATGTTTTAAAAGATATGCATACTCCCTCTGTCTTACATTAATCATGATGAAACAAACCAACTTAGCTGCTTTGCATGGATTTATGTGCTAAAGAATGTGGCATTCCCATATCAAGAGGAAATCAGGTAAGCCTGTTTTAACAAACCCGTTCTGCTTGTTCATTTTGTTAAGAACAGGAGCTGAACAGTCAATAAAACTCATCGATATTTTTATTTTTTTGAGATTCTTGGGCGGGGGGTGGAATCTACAGGGTGCCTGTAAGTTAATAGAACTTTTGAACACGCAAAAGCCTGAAATGGAGTTGAAATTGTTACGTGAAATGAAGCTATGATATTGTGGGCTAACCAGCCTCATATAGCCAACATGCTTAAGTCTAATTAATGCATGAAGGGGCTAATGTCATGGGGTAAGTTGTCTTGCCAGGCATAGCTAGGCCACTCCCCCTCACCTTGGAAGGAAGGTAACCAAGCCTATTGCTGTACCTCAGTTAATCAGAGAAGCTCAACATGTGTAGAGGTTTTGAGCTGGCTGCTACAGATCAGACTGCATGACTGTTACAAGCCATTCTTGTGTTCCTATACCAATAATTAAGGAACTTTCAAGACTCTAAGTTTCATTGCCCATGAAACTTTTTTCTGAATGCTACATGGAAAAGTGAATGAATTTGATCTTTGGAGAGTTTGTAAGTAAACCATTTCTGATTTACGAAACGTGGTCATTTTCTATGCTAAGGGAAGAGAGAAGTTTTGGCACTCACAAGGACATATTTTAAAGGTCTAGCAGCCTACATTTCCATGCTAGACTTTGCTGAATATTTCATTATTTTAAAATAAATATAAATAAATTTATACTTTTATAAATATGAATATAGATTCCAACAATACTAATACTGAGGCATAAACAATGCTAAATATACTCTCGGCAGAACAGCCACACTTATCCAAGGCATGTCTTAAAAGGCAGCTAATGGTGCTTATATCCCATCAACCCATCATTGTTTACAAGTCATTCTTAAATGCCATTTCCCTGATTCAGCAAATTGACTATGCCAAGTCTTTGACATGATTGCTGAGAACACATATAAGTGAAAACAGCAAGGGACATAAACATAGATTAGAGACAAGTAGTGATGACCTGAGTGGAAGTTCTTAATGAAAATCTCTCCAAGGCACTAAATGCTGAATGGGCCAAGAAGCAGCGCACAGCACCAGAGATACTGGCCTACATAATAAGATCAACTGCAATAAGATGTGATACGGGTTGCATCCAACTAAATCATTGCATGCACATAATAACTTCCACAAGTTGAACAAAACATCCCATCCTTCTCCCCCTACAAAGCTGCTCTGGGTGTTCCTCAACTCTCCAGAGCAGATTTAAGGCACGAGAGGGAGGGGAAGTTCCATTGCACTCATGGAAATCTCTCAGTTGGATACCTCTGTTGACCTTAACTCCCGCAGATTTCAGTGATATACCAGTAAATTGAACTAAGCTCAACAGCTGTTTCAGTGGGATTGAGTTAACTATCTTACATGGATTCAAATGCAAGTGATATATTCTGAAAGTAGTATTATTCAAAATATATATTTCTTTGCAAGATCCTGCATTTACAGCAACTGAAGTGGTTTTGTTGATTCCTTTACAAATCTACTTCAACGTTCTAGCCAGTCATTCTACATAACATTCCCAGTAAGAAAATGAAAGTCAATTTATTTCCCTGCACAAAACTCTTGTTAAATGAAGCTGTCTTCTGTGCATGTGCAGTGGCTGTCTTAAATGTATACACCTCAGCTGAACTGCAGCTTACGTTTTTAAATCAGATAGAAGCTGGTCCGAGGGGAGACCAGGGCCCTGCGGGACTTGACATCTTTCCGCAGGGCCTGTAAGACAGAGCTGTTCCACCAGGCCTTTGGCAAGGGCACAGCCTGACTCCCTCCCTCGGCAATCTTCGCGGAGCTCTGGCCCAATGGCTGCCAGTGGCTTGAATTAATTAATTTCATAATGAATGATTTTAGAGTGTTGTTTATGCTGTACTTTTGTACTGTTTTATTGCTGTTAGCCGCCCTGAGCCCGGCTAAGGCTGGGGAGGGCGGGATATAAATAAAATTTATTATTATTATTATTATTAAATGCATCAAACAGCAGTATTTCTCAAGAAACTACGGGCTATATGGATTATTGCTAACATCATGTGCCTCAAGCAACAGAAGTGGAAACACAATGGATTTGGAGTCACAAGGTACACTGGTCTTTGTTATATTTGGGTGGAGTTAGGGATTTCCTATTACTTTTCTGCCTTGCTTAAGACAGTAAAAGTTCTTGTCTAGACTGATATGTCCTTCAAGCCTTAAATGTCACATTTTTCTTTTGCTACCAAAGTGACAGCATTCAGAAAGTACGAGAGGGGCATCTTTTTCCTGTTACTAGTGAATCAGGTGCCTGTCAATGAAGCTGCCTATTTTAGCTCTGCAGGGAATTGCTACACAAAGTGAAAATAATGAACTACAAAAGTCAACAGGAACAAACAAAAAAAGGTCTAGCAACAAAACAGAAAACATTTGAATTACAATGGACACATCAAAAACATTTGAAAAATACAAGGTGCTTGTGAGTGACATGCAATTATATTGCAAAATAGAAAGGCAGAAATAACACTCCTGTTGGCTTTCCACACAGCAGCATAGTGGGGAGGCAAAGCAACAGAGGCGCCACAACTCCACCCACTGTAAGATAAGTGTCTGAACCAAGAAACAATATATAGGAGGAATGGCAGCACATACAAGGCCAAGGGCTATTCAGTCTGTTTCATCCTACTAAGTTTTCAACAAACTGCCTTCACAACTGCTCTTCTTTTTCCAAGCACCAAAACTACACTTTTTGGACTAGTAATTGATCATTCCTACGTGGGTGCTGCTGTGGTCTAAACCAGAGAGCCTAGGGCTTGCCGATCCGAAGGTCGGCGGTTCAAATCCTTGCGATGGGGTGAGCTCCCGTTGCTCGGTCCCTGCTCTTGCCAACCTAGCAGTTTGAAAGCACACCAAGTAGATAAATAGGTACTGTTCTGGTGGGAAGGTAAATGATGTTTCCATGTGCTGCTCTGGTTCGCCAGAAGTGGCTTAGTCATGCTGGCCACATGACCCGAAAGCTGTACGCCAGCTCCCTCGGCCAATAAAGTGAGATGAATGCAGCAACCCCAGAGTCGTCCGTAACTGGACCTAACGGTCAGGGGTCCCTTTACCTTTACCATCGGTTTAAAGGCGTTATTTTTAATTTTTTTACGCAATGGAAGTGGGGAAGCAAGCAGTGGGATCTATATTGAACAAGCACTATTTAAAAGGTTTTCATAGGTGAGCTGGAGTTAGGAATAAGCAGTACACATTTATGAATGACACCCCACCCCCAAAAAATTTATCTGCCACATCCTTGTTGCTGTTGCAATAGCTTGCCCTTACCCTTTTAAGAAACAATAATCCTTGGCTTTCAGAACAAAATTGTGAAAAAGCAGTTTATCAAATAATAAATCTAAAGATGTATGCAAATTACACACCAGTATGGATGAATAATAGTGATGGCCTTCCCCCTTCCTCCTGTAACTGATTTAAGAAAGAAAGAAAGGGAAGACTATCCCTTTGTTGAAACTAAAAAAAATCCTGAAACACTTTTGAAAATGTGCTTTATTCTTTTGAGAAAGCACTTTGGAGCTTTTGTTCAATGTTTCATACATACAAGAAAGAATCAATCAAGTACCACTTCAAAATCTTGTTATAATGTTGTTGCCTGAATAAAGACAAGGGGAGAAGCATCTTTCAGTTTTCCTCAGCCTGATCTTAGGTTTTGTTTCTTATGCAAACATCCTCACCATATTTGAGGATTTCACACTGGCAGTACATTGGCAAAAAATAGCCAGCTGCAAATCAAGTCTAATTACAGTGTGACCTCTTGCTAATTACTGTTTGTCTAACCCTACTGTTGTTCTTTCAATAAGAGTAAAATAGCATCCGCTTCTCTCCCTGCAATATTTACAGTTTGTAATTGGCCATGCACCAAAGCTTTGGAGCTGTAGGGATCTTTCATTAAAACCAGGGGTTGGATTCAGAATTTTACATTCACAGTAACTTGCTTCCCACTGATAAGCAGCATCAAACAAATCCAGCTACCAAATACAATACACAAAATCATTGCTTGGTTATGTTTCATAAAAAAATGGAAAACAAACCCTTTGTGTCTTGTATAAATGGGATGCCATAACTGGAGTTATGCTCACATAACTTATTACATACTCACTGAAAATGAGATATTGATTCGTATTTTTCCTTGCAAATAGTTCTATGATGGTAAGCAGCAGAGGGTCTTCAGCATTTTAAAAAGAGGCAGTACATGTATATAGTATGAGGACATTCATATGCCTAGTTTAATCTTTGTAGTTTTTAATGCTTAAACTACCGTATTTTTCGCTCTATAAGACGCACCAGACCACAAGACGCACCTGGTTTTTGGAGGAGGAAAACAGGAAAAAAATATTCTGAATCTCAGAAGCCAGAACAGCAAGAGGGATCGCTACGCAGTGAAAGCAGCAATCCCTCTTGCTGTTCTGGCTTCTGGGATAGCTGCGCAGCCTACATTCACTCCATAAGACGCACACACATTTCCCCATACTTTTTAAGATGGAAAAAGTGAGTCTTATAGAGCAAAAAATACGGTATTCTGAAATAGTTTTCTGCTGTGCTATGTTACTGTGTTTATTATGGTATTTTCAGTCTTTCCTGTAAGCTACTCAAAGATTTCCAATAACACTGATGGGTAGGATATAAAGTTCTAGAAATCAATAAATACTGTATAGAGCACATCACAAAGAAAATGAGGGGTGCTTCCAGCCAACCTGCTTATTGGCTATTCGTCCTGATTTGTTTGTAGGGAGATAGATAACTGCTATTTAATGCAAAAAAAATTTTTTTTCCTTCCAGTAGCACCTTTAAGACCAACTAAGTTAGTTCTTGGTATGAGCTTTCGTGTGCATGCACACTTCTTCAGATACCAATTTAATGAGCTATTTAATGAGCATTTATTCCAATTTGTTTGCAAGGATGTTAGATGACAAAGCAAGTGTTATCCCACATTCTCCATTGCATTTTCCCAACACCTTCCATATCATAAAAAGTCCAGTCTTTTGGGGAAGTGGGTTTGTTGTGCCACCAAACTACTATAATTGCTGAGCCCGGATTTGCCAATATGTGACTGGGGACTCAGCTACATTGGTAAAAATATTATTCAGAAATAAAAATGCATTATAACATTGTGACACCAGATGGTGCTGTAGAGCTGAAATTGGAACGCTATTAAATTTTTCATTGTGAGCTTTGAAACGTTTTTTTCAGAGTATTTTCAGAGTTTTTTTTATAGCTATGTAGATGCAGCCTGAATCCCATTGCAAAATAGGTAATGTCTAGAAGTGTCCTAGATCTTCATAGCTATTACACAAAAGACTCTCCCATTTATCCCAAGAGGGGGCAAGAATATAAGTTTTTATTCAATAAACTGGATGTATGGAAAAAATCAAGTCTGTGTTGTTTCAAATGGAAACTTGGTTTTATGCCCAGTCCCCCAAATGTGCCTTAAATGTTTAAATGAAAATTATTTAGCCACAAACAATTCATGTCCCAAGTAAGTATGGATTGACAAATCAGTGTCCTTCCATTCCACGAGAGCTTTGCATGCACACACTCACAAATCCCTTCCCATTTCTTTGGGTTTTTTTTTAAAAAAACCTCAAAGTATTTACAGTTAAATTGCATGCATTTTATATGAAATCTTCCATACAATACACATAATAGTACCTGCTTATCAGTACAACCTGAAGACAAGTCTGGGAATCATTTTAAAATGTGGACCAAAACAAATTTCATTCATCTCTACACACAAATCAGTTAGAAAGTTCCCACAGAAGTTAATAGAACAATATTGCTGCCTCTCACACTCCATTTCCAAGCAGGCATTATAAGCCTAGTGATGTATTAGCTTAATGAATTATTTCCTACTCATAAAATTCCTTTCTTCCCTGGGTGATTTCATGTTGTAAAGGCCATATTCACTAGGCAACAATTACCGCAGCTTGCCTTTGTTGCCATGGCACAATGTATGCTCACTGCAGAGCATGAAAACAAAACAGGTTTAACAAAATAGTTCTGAATATATATATAGGTGAACCAGGACCAGTGATAAGATATGAAGACAAGGGACCAAAAGGTGTTTGGAAAACATCTTGGCACCAAGCATGAGTGCCACACACATTCCATATGAATATTCCCAGGCCTAGCCCACCATTATGCAAGGTAAGATGGCTGAGCCTGGGACAGCCAAGGGATGGGGACAAGGGATTGGGGGAAGTCAGAGCTGTGAAAGCCATGTGGCCTACTCTGTGCATCACCCTAAGCTAACCTAGTGCCCTAAGATAACAAATTATTAATAAATAATATGTATTTATTTATTTATTTCTACATACCCCGCCCATCTGGCTGGGTTTCCCCAGCCACTCCCCAAGATATGGTGAACAATGTTTTCCCATTGCCACTGCTGAAGTAAAATTCAATTGCAAATCTAGCTGGGGTTCTGTACATTGTGGCAACAGGGGTTGCCACCTTGTCCTTTGTCTCAGACATCAAAATATTTTAGGCAGGCCCTGAAGATCATCCAATTCCCATTTAGAAATAACCAACTACAAAGCACTTTGATTGTTTAGACAGGCCTTTATAAGCTCTTCATAGGACAATGGTATTCTGACATGCCATCTAGTAGAGCAGTTGCAAATTTCTAAAACCCAAGGAAAGGTTGGATTCCACCAAACCTGGTGGTACCCTGGATCAGAACTGGTTTGGTTTACAATGTAGGAGTAAGGAGGAAGAGGGAAGAACCTACTTTTGTCACAACATAATCATCATAAGAGAGAGAAAACTTGAGATAAGACAACAGAAAACTAGTTAATGGAGGGCAAGTAATTTGTTGACTCACTCTTCACTTATTTTCGAGTCTTCCTGTACAAAACTGTTCTCAAATTCAGATGCCTTAAAACACTTTAGAATTTATTTCACTGCATATAACAAAGAGGCCAGAGTGAAGATCTATTAAAATGCTTTTAGATTTTAAGCACTAAGCTGGCTTGATTTAATAAAGTTTTTAGTATGTGATCTTGGATGCAATATGATTTTATAGGGAATTTCTAATAAGCCCCATGATAATTTTATTCTTGATGTTCTGGAAGAAAAATAGCTGCAGCAAATTTCATTTTGGCAACTACACTTAGTTCAACTGAGTTGCTTACATTGCTGAAAGCTGTATTCTGTTTTTCTTCATAAGTCTGTGTTGTCAACTCGGTACAGAGTTAAGTGCACACGTGGTAGCACACGTCTTTCAGACAAGTCCGTAAAGTCTGGTCTCATGAGGCAGCGCATCAGGAGTCACTCAGCTGTTCCACAAACTTCTCCAGTGTCCTTTCCCTGAGAAGCAAAAGTAGCATGCCATTGCAGATATTCTATAACGGTTCCAAAAAGCGGGGCTTGAACACAAGGTGAAGAAGGAATGGACATGAAAATCCTGTGCCTGTATTCCCCTACAAGCATTCAGCAGAGACCAAAAGCTGCTTCATACAGTATGTTTCCCTTCACAGAGATAGTGTACCTATAAGGAAAACGGTATACATGGATTGTAAAGTAAAACACGAATTTCAAGGCATTCACGAAGGGCAGCTTACACAGGTTTTTCTTTAAGGACAATGTATCCACAAATAAAAATACTGTTTGTGAAGGGGTACCCAGAAACAAAATAAATCCATGAACAAACACAACTGCTTGTGTTTGCCCCCCCCCCCCATGCAAATGACAGCTTTGGTCTTACTTTTGATGTTGGGTGAAGTGGACAAGTATGAAGACCACTCATCTCAAAGGAAAGAATGAACATAACATGCTAGATTTTCTTGTTTTCTGCTGAAATAAAGACTGGGGTTCCTTTCTAAGGTATGATGCAGCAGCACTACAGAATTATATAAAAGGTAAAGGACCGCTGGATGGTTAAGTCCAGCCAAAGGCGACTATGGGGTTGCGGTGCTCATCTTGCTTTCAGGCCGAGGGAGCCGGCGTTTGTCCACAGACAGTTTTCCGGGTCATGTGGCCAACACGACTAAATTGCTACTGGCGCACAGAGGACCGTGGTGAGTGCCAGAGCGCACGGAAACGCTGTTTACCTTCCCACCACAGCAGTACCTATTTATTTACTTGCACTGGCATGCTTTCAAACTGCTAGGTTGGCAAGAGCTGGGACAGAGCAACGGGAGCTCACCCAGTCGCGGGGATTCGAACCGCTGATCTTCCGATCAGCAAGCCCAAGAGGCTCAGTGGTTTAGACCACAGCGCCACCCGCACCCCTAATATAATATGTAATATAATATAATATAATATAATATAATAATATATCTATTCACCTTATCCTGCTCTGGTTGATGGTGGATTGTAAAAACCTATTCAACTCCATTAACTCAATTTATTTCCTCATTTTAACACAATGTAGATAGAACACTAAAGAGTAAAAATATCTATAGGTCAAGTACTTAAAGTCCAATACATGACTAAGAAGTCTTGGGTGGTATCCAGGGTAGGTTTACAGATTCCCACAGGGGGAGTAAATGCTAAATGCACAATCAAACCTAAACTATCAACTTCAAGAGACATAGATAATGGTGAGCAGTGTGTAAAAGACACTGAGACACTTCACATGTGCAGAGGAATAAGCAAAAGTACAGGACAAGTCTTGGCTAAAACTGAATATGAGGAAAGTAGTGGTTTAAGGAGAATAGTGCTCCAGTCTGACAACCATTAAAAACTTGAGCAGGGGTGAGGAGCATGTGTCCTACCTGATGTTTCTGGATTACTTCCCATTAATCCTGATCATTGGTCATGTTGGCTGTTGCTGATGGAAGTGGGAGTCCAATCAAAGTCTAGAAGATTACAAGTCCCCTACTCCTGATCTGGGGGACGCAGATGGGGCTGTGGTGTAAACTACTGAGCCTTGGGATTGCCGATCGTAAGGTTGGCGGTTCCAATCCCCACAATGGGGTGAGCTCCCTTTGTTCGGTCCCAGCTCCTGCCAACCTAGCAGTTCGAAAGCACGTCAAAGTGCAAGTAGATAAATAGGTACTGCTCCAGTGGGAAGGCAAACGGTGTTTCCATGCGCTGCTCTTGTTTTCCCAGAAACGGCTTAGTCATGCTGGCCACTGTCTGCGGATAAACATCGGCTCCTTTGGCCAGTAAAGCAAGATGAGGGCCGCAACCCCAGAGTCATTTGCAACTGGACTTATCTGTCAGGGGTCCTTTACCTTTACCTTTACTCCTGATCTAGCACCTTCACCTGGAACGTTGCTGCTAAAAACTGAAGTAATGGCACTTGGATGTTTCAGGAAACGCATAGCTAATTCTGCAACAGATATCCAGTCTGCTCTAGTGATGACTGGGTAATGCTGCCAAGGTTTGTAATTATACGATTCAGAACAAGCATTTGCCTTACATGCATGGAACTCATCTGAATTGTATTTTAAGGCAGGAGGCAACTGCCAGAAGAACCCCCCCCCCCCCCGCCAACAGAATCCGTTTTTCTAGAAGGGTTCAGCAACTTCCCTTCCATTATGTTCAGATGTATAGAATTTTAGGCCATCTGCATTTAATTGCTCTCTTGCATTAGTCTTTTACATTTTGCTTTTTCATATTCTCATTTTGTTTTTCAATTCCTATAAACCTCTCTCACACACCTCTCTAAACTAGCAAAAATTGCATCTTCACTCAGTTTTTAGATTCAGCACATACCATGTAAATAGCTATGATGAACAAAAGAAAAGAGCTGGAGACAAAGGCAATGTGTGCAAATCTTGCTAACACCCCTACAAGTATATTCTGTAAACAGATGAACTACATTTATACTGCACTTACCTCTCCACAGGCAGCATAACAACTAAACTTCAAAGCTATATGCACTTGTTAGGGAACAAGTTCACTGCTTGCAATGGAATTTACTCCAAAGTAAAAACATGTTTTGAATCACACTCTCTTATTGTGCATGTGGTTCACAGAGCAGAACCACATGTAGGCCAGTTTGAGTTATTCATTCAAATTTCCAGACTTATACTCCGCTGCCTCCACATTTCCTTTTCCTTCGCATTTGCCACTGCAATTTTCAGACATGGCTGCTACCATATTTATTTTCTTTAAAACAGCTACATTAATGCACTGTGTGTACACATTATACGTAGAGCATAAGCAATTCAAAAATGGTGACGACAATAAGGACCAGGGAGCAGTTGAGATAGGTCAGAGCAGTGGAACTAAACCTAGAGATCAAAGTGTGCTGGAAGGGTTGAGAAACCAAATCTCCCCCCCCCCAAAAAAAAACCCCACAAAAAAACCACAGGCATTGCAAAGGACAATGTAATTATTGGTCTTTTGATCAACAAAAAGGATTAGATGGTGTATTGCCTCGTAACAAAACTGCAATTTTGGGCTTTATGGGCTTTAAGTGCATCATGGGCTTTCAGTCTAGCATCCCGATTCATTATTTGTTTACTCCACCATAATTCAAATGAATCCAATTGACAAATCTAGTAAAATAAAAATCCAGTCCTTCTGCTTAAAAATCCATTAGAAAGAACAAAACAATGCTCACTGCATCTTCTCTTTCCTCGTGAGAACTCAAAAGGTAAAGTACCAAGTGTTTTAGCTAAAAAGTCAAAGGTGGCTAGGTTTTGAGCTGCACAGATCTCAGGACAGAGGAACGGGCAAAGCTCAATTCAGATCTGAAAACTTGACATTCTTATAGTCAATGTAAAATGGTTGGGCGTCTCCATCAAGATGGAATTATCTTTTAGCTTAATGAGAAAATTTTAATGCTCCCTCCTCAGTGAAAGTGAGGTAGTCCACACAGACAATACTGACTCCATACAATGAATTCCAGGCACGCCCCAGGAACATGACCTGTTACAAGATTTAGGGTTCTCTCATAGCAGGTTTCTTTATGCTGGTGACTGCCATGGAAGGAGATGGCATGCCAGGTCCTTGCAGCAAATGTCATGTCCACATCAGATCCTAAATCCTCAAACAGAGAACACTGTTTGCTTGCCTCTCAGTGGATAAATGTGCAGGAACATTTTATTTAACAGGAAAATCTGCTAAGTTTTCCAGTAATTAATTTGTGAAGCTAAATTTAGCTTGGGAATGATCCAAATCACATTTTATTCCTAAAATATTTAACTTGGTGTTCTTAAATATGTGTTGGATTAACATAATCCAGTTACAATGGGCCTAACTCCAACTCCAAAACCCCAAACAGCCAGCCATAATAAAGAGACAAATTACCGTATTTTTTGCACCATAACACTCACTTTTTTCCTCCTAGAAAGTAAGGGGAAATGTCTGTGCATGTTATGGAGGGAATGCC
The DNA here is from genome assembly GCF_027172205.1 of Podarcis raffonei. Taxonomy (NCBI): domain Eukaryota; kingdom Metazoa; phylum Chordata; class Lepidosauria; order Squamata; family Lacertidae; genus Podarcis; species Podarcis raffonei. The sequence continues at coordinate 50,840,553 of NC_070603.1, forward strand.
TACGGGTGGCGAGGGGGATCTGCTGCAGTCGTGAGCAGAGGATCCATGGTTCCCCTTCTTTCCCTCCTCCGTGGCTCGCTTTGAAACAGCAAAGCGGGAGACGAGCCGCTGAGTGGGGAGGAGAGAGGGACAGAGAGCCTGCTTCTTTAAAGGAGCAAAGCGGGAGAGGAGAGGAGCCGCTTACACGAGTGTAAGCGGCTCCTGTCCAGTTGGTTCCTTTAAAGCAAGCAGGCTCTCTGTGTCTCTCTCCTCCCCACTCAGCTCGCTACATAGCAGTAAAGTTTTTCAGCTCGCTAAGCCGGGCATGAGCGGGGAGGAGGGAGAAAAGCAGAGCCTGCTTGCTTTAAAGGAGCAAAGTGGGAGAGGAGAGGAGCCTTCTCCCATTATACCCCTCTTCTTCATTATTAGCAGCATCCTTCTCCACCCACCCCACGCGTGCTTCTTCTCCCCTTAAACCCCTTTTCTGCATTATTAGCAGCATCCTTCTCCACCCACCCCACACGTGCTTCTTCTCCCCTTAAACCCCTCACCTGCATTATTAGCAGCATCCTTCTCCACCCACCCCACGTGTGCTCCTTGTCCCTTAAGTGCTTTTCCTTCCCTCCACACTTAAAACGTGATTACAAAGCACGGATCCACATGGATCCTCAGGAGTTTTGCACTGGGTCACCCCAAATTCACCATCAGATCACATAGCATGTCCATGGCTACATCTTGCACCAAAAAAATCACGCACCCACTGTTGCCTGGGGCCGCAGTGGTGCAAAAACGTGGTTACAAAGCATGGATCTACATGGATCCTCAGGATTTTTGCATTGGGCTACTCCAAACTCACTGTTAGATCACATGTCTGTGGCCACAGCATGAACCACAAAACTCATACATCCACTGTTTCGTTTAGAATATTTTTTTTTCTTGTTTTCCTCCTCTAAAAACTATGTGCGTGTTATGGCCGGGTGCTTGTTATAGAGCGAAAAATACGGTAAGTATTCACACCTCTTCCTCCACCCCCCAAATCCCATTCTCAGCCTTCTTTGGGACATCTTGTTAGGAACATAGGCCAAACAGAGCGTTTTCAGTACCATCAACAAACCATCACTGTCAATGTAACAAACTCACTTACAAATATGGTTATCAGGGAAGCAGGAGAAACAGTTGTGTTTTATTTACTCCCTGCAGATGACAACCTATTACCTCACTTTTCCAGATTCGCCATTAAGCCTGCTCCCATCTCAAATGTCATAATGACATTCTATATGTGAGCAGCATCTTAGCTAGCAAAAGGTCTGGGTTATTCAAATGTTTGGTAAGTTAACAAACCTTTATCAATGCCCCCCTCCCACAATGTTTTGTCTTTTCAAACATTTAGGTATTATTTGTGCAGATGAGTATATGGAACAGGTATACAATATTTCTTGGCAGGCATTGCTCATCACTTAAGCAATTACAATGGTACCTCGGGCTACATACGCTTCAGGTTGCATACGCTTCAGGTTACAGACTCCGCTAACCCAGAAATAGTGCTTCAGGTTAAGAACGTTGCTTCAGGATGAGAACAGAAATTGTGCTCCGGCGGCACGGCAGCAGCAGGAGGCCCCATTAGCTAAAGTGGTGCTTCAGGTTAAGAACAGCTTCAGGTTAAGAACGGACCTCTGGAACAAATTAAGTACTTAACCTGAGGTACCACTGTACAACTTGCACTCACTTTACATATCTACTCACAACCTTATGCTGGTGGTGGTGAAAGAAAGAAAGAAAGAAAGAAAGAAAGAAAGAAAGAAAGAAAGAAAGAAAGAAAGAGGTAAAACCCCAATCCCACCTTCCCATTTATTTATTTTCCCCCACCCATTTTTTCCTTGCTTACCAGGGCTCTTGGAAAGAGGGGAGGAGGCATGAGAGGGCATTCCAGGACCCTCCCACAATGTTCCCAGAGCCTGATAAGCAGCCTTCTGCAATGCATGTAGTTCTGAGGGCTCCTGACTTTGCACAATTTTGCCTTTGCACACAGACCCCCGGAACCGAACCCTCATGTGAGTGGCAGGGCCCACTGCATTGCCCTCATGTGTCACATATTCAGCAGCTTGAATATGTTATCAAGCGGGTCAGATAAAGAACACACCTTTCTAATTCATTTTACAACTTAGTTGCCTTAAAAATAACAAAGGCCCATTCTTCATTTCTAGGAGTTACAGTAATTCAAGGGCACTATAAATCTTCTGTCACCATAAAATAAATTGTTGAGGAGCATATGGCCTATACAGAAGGTACAACAATGGCCCATTAAAAAAATAATAATAAACACCACTGCAGCTGTTTGGCAATGTTCACTTTTTTATTTTTTTACTTCTTGTGACTGAACTCCCTGCTGATCTGCCCACTCAAGAGAACACCTAAGAAATCATGCAACCTTTCTTATTAAAACATTCCTTACTGGTTGGCAAAGATGTATCACTGATAGTGAAAGCTGTTATGTGATCACCATATGCCCATTTTAAAGGAACTAAAAAAAGAAAACACTATCTCAAAAACCATTCTTAGTGCTATAAAAGATTATCTAAACAAGTATTTCCTAGTACTGCAGCTTGAAAGGTTGTTCAAAGGTAGACTGGAGTTGTGAAAGAACAATGACAAAGAATGCCGGGTTCTGTGTTAGTATTTCATTAATTGGGCTCAAAGTTTCCCAAACTTGGGTCTCCAGGTGTTTTTGGACTACAATTCCCATCATCCCTGACCACTAGTCCTGCTAGCTAGGGATGATGGGAGTTGTAGCCCAAAAACACCTGGAGACCCAAGTCTGGGAAACCCCAATTTGGCTGTAATTGCATTACGTTGTTGCTGTTGTTTAGTCGTGTCCAACTCTTCGTGACACCATGGACCAGATCTAGTGGTAAAGTAAACGAAACAGTCCAACTAATGTGCAGCCATTTTTCTTTTGAATTAAAACAGTCCTTCTAGAACAGGTGTGGGGAAGGTTTGGTCCTCCACATGTTGCTGAACTGCAGCTCCCATCATTCTTGGCCATGCTTGCTGGGTCTGATAGGAACTGTATTTCAGCAACACCTGAGGAACCAAAGGTTCCTCACACCTGTTCTAGAGAATGTGCAATCAAATTGCTCAATGGCAAGGGATCTAAAAAGGAACTATGACATCTCACGTTCACAAGTGTAGAAAATATGCCACTATCAGGTGTCAGTAAATATGTCATCAGTTACCTTTGCTATAAGGAATTTATGCTGTAGAAACAACCAGACTCCCTACAACTCACATGGAAGCAATTTTCTTATAATTCAACAAGCTTACTAGGTTGTGGAGCCGGGGGAGACAAAACAGCTTGGTAAAGGCTTTAAATCATGTTGTTGAGGAAAGAGACAGATGGACACATTTGTTTGTAAAATGTATCAATGGAACTTGCAAGGTTTTGCGTTAGAATCATAGAATTGGAGAGTTGGGAGAGACCACCATCTGTCATTTAGTTCAACACCCTGCAATGTAGGAATCTCAACATAGCTTCTTCCCTGCAAGAGTTTGTTGGTGTATTCTTAGCATTCCCCTATGACTGAAGCATTTCCCACACTCCATATATTTAAATGGTTTCTCCCCTGTGTAAGTAAGGTGTGAGAAAGAGTCCCTTTACCCAAAAACTAACAATTCAGGTGACCAGCATGAGTTTCAAGTAACTGAGTACTGCCTACACTAATTGACAGTGCTTCTCCTAGTCATTATCTTTCCTAGTGCTGCTACCAAATATGCTTTTTGCTGAAGATGCAGCTAAGATTTTATGGCAAAGATCCCATGTTCAACGCACACTATTCAAAAGTTATGGCTAAACTTAATTGACAAAAAATATATATACTTTGCTTGGATTAACTGTTGACCAGTTGTATACATGGTAAGAAGGGGGGGATATTGACATTTTCAAAGGAAAAAAAAGGCAATGTTTCTCAGCTTCATGGCTGAGTGGGGATTAGAACCCTGTTCTCCCAGGTCTTAGTCCAACACTCTAACCATCTGGATCTGATTTGGGAACCTTGGTTGGAGAGATGCAGCTGAACGACAAGTTGTAAAAGGTCTATTTCCTGCACAGCTAGATACACAATACAAGGAGCCTGCTGCACAGGAACAGTCCTCCTCTATCCAACAGCGAAGGACAGAGGGGAGAGACTGATCTTGCTGGGTGTCATATCATCCTTCTATCACTGTCACTGGAACCAGATGCTTCTGGCACAATGCCTCTGACTCACTAGCTACTGCCCGGAATATGTCTCAGAAATGTTCTTCCATTTGATTCAGTACCAACAATATTGCAGAGCATCCTGTACATGATACTATTTTTTGCTTCATGTTTCAACTTCCATGAAGAATGATAATCAATGTGCCCGGTGTTTGTCATTTTTCTTCTGGGAGGACCCTTAGTTGCTTGGTGTGTTTTTGTAAAAACTTGCTTTTTCCTTCTGACTTTACCTAAACATGTTCTTCTGAGTCAAGCCCTTGGCGTCTCCCTTGGGTTTTCTTATTTTAGGCTCCTCTGCCTGATTTCTAATAAATAATAATAAACAAGAGATATAATGTCCTGGGGATTATGAAATGCTTTGCAGCTTGCTAAAGAGATGACTAGTTAGATGACTTTAAAAGATAGCTAAAACTTAAGTGAACAGGGGAGGGGTAACAAAACCAAGTACCCTTAAACAAATTACAAGTGCTTCTTCCTGTACACAGACAACTACTGAGAGACACTGGCTTTAAAATGTAACACTTAAGGAGCCTATTATTAGATGTTTGCCAAGTTATTTTAAGAACTCTACAGAAGACTGTCTCAAACACTTGTCCCTAGTCAGAGCATAGTAGTCAAGGAACTGTTACATCAGACAGAGTGTTGAAAGGTGAACTGTACCTTTTTAAAAAGCTCAATGCAGTAGTTGAAATAAGATTACCAGAAGTAGATATATGCTGGATTTGTATATTGTATGTACTTGTAGTTCAGCTCAGCTCCCATCACTACCTTGCAGGCCACCACTGCTTTTTCTGCTGCCGCAAGATCTGCTGCTTCTGTCCCTTCCCATCGCTGCTACGAGGACTCGCAAGCCACCGCTGATTGTGCCGCCACCGCCAGGCCTTGCAGGTTGTCACTGCTACTGCCAACACATACCATGGTCGTGGCAAACTTTTTCTGCCACTGCTGCTTCTGCCTCCTAGCAGGCCTGCTTGCAGTCTGGCAGTCCCACATTATTTGTATTCACTATGACTTATCACCATACTTTGGATTGTCCTGAATACCACCATTTGGTAGCCAAGCCCAAAACCAAAAGTCCTGTTGGGATGCATTTTGGCTTGCCTGCTGATAAAACTGAGTGTGTGTTAATTGATAATATTGTTATTTATCTGTTTTAGACCCCTAAGTAGTAGCAGTTGCCAGGACATTGTCCTACTCACCTCTGTATAGTTAAATCCATATTTCAGACATTGTGGCAGATTGCAGTGTTTAGCTGGTGATTTTGCTAGCTTTAACTGGTGATAGCATTGCAGTGTTTAGCTGGTGAGTTATCACAATGTTGAAAACCAGATATTGCCTAAACCTTACACACATTGTGATTCTCAATATATTGCTAGCTCAAATTTTATGAAAAAATTATCACGATGTGAACTTCGAACTGGTTTTGGATATGTCGCCCAGTGCCTATATATACAGAAATACACAAAACATTGCCATCTTTCAATAGCTATATTATCTATATCATTGGTCTTCAACTAGTGGATCTGGATCCAGAAGTCGGTCATGGCCTTTTGCTGTACAAAACTTTAAGATAAACCTCAGCTTCTCAAAGCACTTTTACACAACTTCCAGTTCAAAGGAAATGTTTAGGGTTAATTCTATTACTTCTGAGCAGAAAAATGTTGATGCAGTGTTAATGATTTTATCCAATGTAAAGCAATGATATCATCACAGCTTAATAATAATAAAAAACCCTGGACATATTCCATAGCAATGACATTGAACATGTATTTCTGTTGGCTAGTTGTTTTGATAATTCTGGAACAAAAATATTTGAGTTAGTTAGATTACTAAATAAAGATCAGAAGAACTCAAATCACTGAGGTAATACACAAGGACATTTACAGAACACTCAAGCTAAGTCTACATGTTTGCTGAAATGGATGTCAGCAATTGCAGAAGTACATCACTGAACAAATTATATAAACAATCTAATAAGTTACCTGGACTTAAGTATACTTAACTATGTATCCTTGCTGCTTTAATACTACTCTTTGAGAGCTGGAATTGTTGTGGTTTGTTTGTTTTTAATCACTTTCTTTAAAAAGCCCACCATTTTCAGACAAAATACTCTAAAAGGCAATTTATGTTGTTCTTAGTTGCTAAAAGAGAACACAGGTTTAAACTAGAGAGAAACTAACTTTGAATTTCATATTCTGCAGAAGAGATGGAGGCAGCTTTTGCAACTGCTGAAATTAGTAGCACTGAAATCTACATGGGAGAAAAAATCATTAAGAGTCATAATGTTACTCCTATACAGAAGCCTCTTAGTGCTCTTTAGCAGGAAAAACAACTGCATGGAAAAAACACAACAGTAAGAAATCACCAAACTCAACTCAGTCCTGAGCTGCAGCCTCTGTTTAGAGAGCCACATATTACCCATCCCTGAGTTGGATGATAAATTCAGCAGAGGGCTGTGTGTTTGTGTAGCTATAATCTCTGTGTGTGTACATTTCTGGCCTCTTGCCAAAAAGGAAGAAAAGCTATTTATGCATGTGAATTAAAACCCAAGTGCAGAATTTGTACAACTTCCAATGCTTGTAGGATGCCTCAGGTTTAAATCCATACATTTTAAAACACAATGCAGTATTAATTTCCTGGTGCATTTTACAGCAGTTATCCCTTGACCCACAGATTTTTTTGTCCAGCCATTTTATAAGTCTTTAGGATAATACCTTGCCATTGTAACTTGGCTTCACAACAGAGATATAAGACTTCTTATTTAAGCATTAATTGTTTGAAGTCACTCATTGCTTAAAATACCACTCAGAAGTGGCTATACAACTTCTGCACATAATGGTGAAAAGGGGATGCAAAGGAATACTATTACACCCAGCTTATATCCATATAGAGAGGGATGCATGTAGCCACCCAGAGCCACTTGTATCATCTTGGGAAATACAGTACTTTTCCATGTATAAGATGATATATTTTCATAAGAAAGAATTAGCCAAAATTGCAGGTGATCCTATACATGGATAGCAGGGGGGCAGGCGATTTGCCTTTGCAGTCTGTAGAGCGATTGGCAACTCTGGGCAACCTCCCTCCCCCAAAAGTTGTACAACTTTGGTCAATTTCCCTCGGAATTTTTTTTGTTGCAGTCCCAAAAAATAGTGCTTGTCTTATACATGTGGGCGTGTTATACACGGAAAAGATACAGTAAGTGTTGAAGTGAATTATGCATTGCCATGCTGGCTTTAAAAGTTTCAAACTGATGTTACTGTATACTTTTATTGTTGTGATCTGCCCTGGAACCACTTTGGCAATGCTGAATAGGATTCAAATAAAATAAAAGCAAACATGTAGAACCAGACAGAAGCCCAAATGTGCTAATGTCACACAACTAATGTTATGCCCTGAAGATGGAAAGGTTTAATACAATGGTCTATGGAATAATGTTGCTTATTTTGACAGTTTCGAAGGTTTAACTTTAATTCTTTAGATATTATGACAAATAAATAGAAGGTCAACCAAACAGCCATCTGTACTGCTTCCTAGTTCAAACTCTGAATTCCAGTTTACCACCTGCTTGTAACACAAGGCCATTGTGGTTATCTTTATTTATCTAGTTTCAGCTATAAAGTTGTGCAGGAACTTTCAGGAACTCTCCCTCCAGTCATTAGCATTGGGGGGTGGGGGTGTCAATTCTTCCTTCAATTTTACATTAATAAGGCTGGTTGGTTTACTAACATCATATGAGGAGACTAGTCTAACTGGATATTAAGGACACATTCAAACCTAGGAAGTGGGAAACCTAGGAAGTGGGAGGTTCATAACACTCACTCAATATTGTCATGCAATAAACTTCTGGGACAAAATTTAATTAGCGTATTCAAATTTAAAAATACACTTACTTTTTATTTGTTATTTTCTGCTCTTTTCTAGTTCAACTAAGTGCAGGGGAACAGTCAGACTCAGAAATTGAACCAAGTGAGACAGAGGCTGGCTCTGCAGATGAAAACTGACAGAGATGGGAAGGGGGGGGTCAAGCTCCCCTTCACGAAGAAGTCACAGACACAGATAGCTCTCAAGCAGGGGGAGAGTTAGGAGGCAGTCAGAGGGTTACTAGGCAACCAGCAGAGAGGCAGAGGATGAAGTCTGTCTAGTGGAAGTGGGGAGGGGAAATCCAACATCTCAGCCCCTGTTCTCGGAGACTGGACAAGGTCAGAGTGCAACGGAAGGGCAAGAGGGGAAGGGCAGGAATCTGGCGTCCTTCCTGTTGTGAGAGGGGCGGAGATTCAGACTGACCAACTCCTTCATTGGGAGCAGGCTAGAAGCCACACTCTCAATGTGTTTTTGTAAATAAAGGTACCATAAAACTGCCGGAGAGTCATTAATTCTTATCGAGGCTTGCTTGCCTGACTGAGATCAATACATTTTTATTATTTCATTCATCTTTTTTAATGTATGGTTTTGCAAACAATGAACCCTGAAATGTCACACACAAGCAATTATTTTAACTGAACAACCTGATTTTAAATCCATAAATACAAATACGGTGAATTGGTATGTAATTCTAATCATTGTTTTCTAATCATGTAATTCTAATCAATGTTTTGCACATGCCTTTCAGCACTGCTTAAATCTAATGACCAGTGATCATTCTCACATCCACAATCTGATGACAAGCTTGTTAACCTGTTTTAAAAAAGTTTTTAAAAGCTGTTCTCACAAATGAGTATCACTGCAAGGCAGCAAAGGTTTAGGATCAGAGTTTTCCTTCTCCCATATGGGCTACCTTCCAGTTTGATGAGCCTCAACTGCCTCTCAATTCCCTCCACAGCACATGCAGAAACTGCCTTCTTGGCCTTTGAACTCACTATTGGTCTTGTCTGCTCAATCCACCAGAGTGTGTTTTCACATGCAGGGGGAAGTCCCTAACTCACTGAGGGTTTGAAAGCCATCGGCTACCCACACCTGGTTTAGACAGCCAGTTGAAGCCATTCCTGGGGTGTGGCCGCTGTCGCATGCTGACAGCTTCTAGGAGCCACAGCTGAGAGCTGAGTGCAGGGTGGGGACCCCAGAAGGAGCACGATGTGTCCCCACCAGAGGTACTACTCATCCCTGAACCCCCATACATTAATAATAATAAAAATAAATAATAATAAAATAATAATATAATGAATCTAGAATTCATACCATAAAAATATTAATGCATTCACATAATCTCTATACGCCCCCTCCAAGCCAATTTCCCTTCAGAGACTGCCCAGTATGAACCATCAACCTTACTACGTAAATCTCAGGGGAGGAACAGGGTTAACCTCTTTTTGTCACAACTGCTATTACATTTACATTACAATATATCACTGTGCAAGTGCCATGTGAGGATACTAGGAATTGCTTGAGGTGTCCATTAGTATTCCTTCCTTGATCCTCTTTCTAAACGGCTTAAGAGTTAAAACAGTGATATAAATAGTAAGCTTGGTAACATTTATTTTGCGCTCATCTTTACTGACTTCATCAATATCCATATACTCATCTATTGGCTAACTCCCCCCCGGCCTTAATAATATGACATCATTATACTTGCATATGTTTGCATGCTGTGTAGGTAAAAACCCAAAATTAAGCAAACGGGCTTGCTCAAGGAAAGAGACAGACTCCAGATTCCTGTCTGTTTCCTTGTCTCTTGTTTTAATTATGGCCCTAGTAATTGCTGATGTTTTATTTCATTACATGTAAACAGGACTGTTGACACTGAAAGGTAATTTTTAACATAAGCCATAAACAGAGATGAAGGTAGAGGAGAAATGATACCATGAGAAAATGTAGCAGATCTGTGCTGTAGGGGTCATAGCCTTTCTACACAACAGTTCACATTTTTTGGTCACAAACACAACAAGAATGCTTTGTGCCTCAGGGCTTATTGGGTACATGAACAGTATATTCAGGACATCAAAAGTGTAACAAAAATCTTATGAAACCTCTATGAACATTTGCGTACTGAGAAAGACAGTACTAAAAGATGGTTACTGGTCATTTTCCCCTCTTGCTTTTTCAGAACAATTGATCTCTCTTGCTGTTACACATACTTTGTTCCCAGGGAAACCAAAGCCCTTCTGCACTACGCATTTAAAGCAGTACCATACCACTTTAAATAGCCATTGCTTTCTCCCAAAGAATCCTGGGAAGTAAGGTTTGTTAAGAGTGCTGAGAGTTGTCCCACCACAGAACTACAATTCCCAGAGTTTCATGGTTAGGCCTGTAATTTCAACATGGGCTATGCAAAATTATTCCGGTGAAGGAAAAACCTCAAAGAAAATTGAAACGTGCAATAACTGTCTTAAACCAGGATTGTATCTTATCATTGTGTCCCTTAATTGTGATGCATCATAGACAATATTTCTTCATCCTTCATGCCCACCCAATTCTCACCTATCCTACAATTTAATTGCAGCAGCATGGGGTGTTCCATGCTGTTGGTGCCTACACTGCCAATACTATACCTGCCCAAGTACTAGGAATTAATAATCTTCAGAAACTGGTGAACTAAAACATTCATTTCCTGGAACATCTAGGAAAACAGCCACCAAAACCTTAAGAGAGTTCTGCATGTAAAAATGATGAAGGGAACATGCTTCCTCCATCCCATGCCCCAAATCCTGAGAATACAGAGGATTCCGCCACAGAGTCAACTTTAGCTCATTCACTGCCAGAATAGACCCAGAAGCTACAGAAGACTTACCAATCTCAACAGAGTGGATGTCTCAGATTCAAGAGCACTGCCACCAAAAGGTGCTCTCTTCCATGGTAGGAATACTTCAGAACAATGTTGTTGGATTCTGATTAATGCTGTACCAACATTTCATTACTATGCTTTGACCTGGACCTGCTAGTTAGCTTTAGCAGCCATGCACTGTCCCAGGTTCTGATGTTCATAAAGGTGCTGGTTTTAACCTTTAAAGCCCTATACGGCCTAGGACCCTCGTACCTACGGGACCGCCTCTCCTGGTATGCCCCACAGAGGAACCTACGGTCTGCAAATAAAAACATCCTGAAGGTCCCAGGCCTCAGAGAGGTTAGGCTGGCCTCAACTAGAGCCAGGGTTTTCTCGGCCGCGGCTCCAATCTGGTGGAACGCTCTGTCACAAGAGACTAGGGCCCTGCGGGACCTGACATCTTTCCGCAAGGCCTGCAAGACAGAGTTGTTCCACCAGGCCTTTGGTCAGGGCCCAGCCTGACTCCCTCCTCTGGCAACCTGCACAGAATTTTGCTTAACAGTTGCCATTAATTTGATTTTGATTAATTTTTATAATGAAATGTTTTTAGAATGTTGGATTATTTGATTGTTTGATTATTTGATTGTTGTTAGCCGCCCTGAGCCCAGCTTCGGCTGGGGAGGGCGGGATATAAATAAAATTTATTATTATTATTATTATTATTATTATTATTATTATTATTAATCTTATACAACAGCAATAGTTGCATCTGAGAGCATGAAGATGTTTGCGCCTGCCAGCCAAACTGAGCAACCTACACTTCCAGGTACTCCAATCATCTACCATTCAGCACACTTCGTTCACAACCCAAATGCCATTCCTGATTTTAAAATGCATTAATCTTCTCCACAACCTGTGCTGAACCTGTGGGAGCTGACAATACATACAGGCTATCCAGGCAATACTCCTCTGCTCAACCAGTAATTTCATTACACTGAATTCTCTGGACAGGACAGCAACCCCTTAATTCCCCCTTAATTCAAAAGCCAGCCTAGTTTTCTCCCTCACATCTTAGCTATCCTGTGTGCTATGACAACTTTATCCAAGATACAGGTTTTTTCAAAGCCCATACTCCTTCCAGACCTTCAGTTCTAATATAGTACTTTCCCCAACAAAACAGTTTTGATGATTTGTCCATCACAGAAAGGGTGACTTCCCCACTTTCCCATTTCCATTCTTTTCTTCCTCTAGCACATATTATCTCAATGAAAGTGAATGAACCATCAACAATCAGGACAGAAGTACAAATGGATACTGTGTTTTCCTGAAGGCACCTGATACCTTATGAATCTATGAAGCAATTGCATTCTTAAGAAGATGGCATTGTCCTTTTAAGACTGCTTATATATTACATGCTAGTAAATCCAATTTGACAACAACCCTGGGGTATTTTGAACTACATACGGAATTGGAAAGCAAGTTTTGTTTTGCTATTAATGTCAATAGCATGCAGTATACCTTCTTTAAGAAAACCACACATCTTGTACTGAGAACAGGTATCTGCTGGAGGTAACTACACATTACATTGAACTCCCATGTCCTTCTCATTTTCACGGTACCAGGGAAATAGTTCAGCAACTTTGCACTTATAGTTTAACAACTAACAAAAGTGATCTGAAGGAAAATGGTCACACCTTAAAAAAAAGATTGATGTAATTTATTGACTGCTTTTCAGCAGAAGCTTTCAAAGCATTTTTTCAAGTAATAAAATCATAACACACATAAACATAACAAGCAATTAAGTCCAAAACCAGATAAACATTCCAACATGGTGTATTGATGTAGATTTTTTTTTTTTGCTATCTCACCCAGTAATTCCTTGCTGAGTTTGAATTTGAACTGAAATAATTTCATATTTGTTCAAAATACCAATTTGTTCAAAATATGTCAGTTTCCCAGCTGATGAGACTAAGAGACATGCCAGGAAGGCCCTGGTTTGAAACTCAACTCAACCATGAATTCACTAGGGGGACTTGGGCAAACCACTTTCCCTCTCTCAGCCCTCCCCAGCTGTAATATGGGAGATAATATTTTCTCACCTTACAGGGTTGTAAGGATTACAACAAGATAATGATTTGTATAGCACTTTCAATTGTTCAAAGCGCTTCACATGCATTAACTATATCTACCACCATGCTTTGTTGCTGCTGCTGTAATGAAAGATTCTGGTTTCTACTCCACCTCCCAAAACACACACACCCAAACACACAGTGAAGCAAGCTTGCCCCATACTGTGAGACCTGACAATAGACTAGAAGATTACCTTGGTAACCAATGATTTTGCTCTGGCATAGCAGTTTTCATCTCAAACTTAAGTCAGAGGCACTATAAATGTTTGCTTCCTTTAGGACTAGCATTGTCCTAAATCTGGATTTCTCAGTCTGTGTTCTCAACAGCTGTGTCCCACTGGACCAAGGGCAACAAGCCTTTCTCAGGTGCAGACACACATTTCTGAGTTGACAGCCAGGGCCCACATGCCAGTTTTAGTTTTGCTCAGGAAACAAAAGGGAGTGGAGCAACAACTGCACAGGAATCAATAGGTTTCATCACATACCACTATATTTAAAATATCTCCATACCACTTTTCGTCTATAAAGGAAACACCAAAGCAGTGCACATCTCACATAGCAATGCTCAATAATAATAATAATTTTAAATATCAATAGTCATCAGCAAAAACATTACGGTAATTAATGACACTAGGGACTAGTACCAACAGTCATGGAAACTCTAAGGTAACAGGTATGCCTTCAATTTATGACAGAAACCCATGGTCAGTGCCCACCTGGTATCAACAAGGAAAACACTCCACAATGGAGAAGGCCCTCTTCTGGACCCTCATCGTATCAGCTGTAGGTTGTGGCACAGTCAAGAAGGCCTTATCCCCAGATCATAGCAACCTAAGAAGTCTCTATACAGGAGAACGCAGCCACTCTGATATCCTGGTCCCAATCTGTTTATGGCTTCATAGACCAGAACTAGCACATTAAACTTGGTTCAGTAGCTAGCCAACAGCCTGTGCAGTTCCTTCAGCACAGATGACATGTGCACACAGTAGGAAATCCCACTAAAGGAACCAAGTCTCTGTATTATGCATATTTCTACATCCAGGCAAGCAAAAGGTATTATCACAGTTCAATGATGTGTTACAGTCACACATAAACACTCCAGGAGGGCATGAAGCAGGACCAGTGAGGGTTATGGCCTGGGGAGAGTCCCAAGGTACCCCAACCCTGCACCAGAATATGCCAAAATACACTATGTCACCAGCACTCCATGCATCAACATTGGTGACCACATGGGAATGTCAACAACTAGCCAAATTTCAATGCAAGTGCTACCCCAGGACTAGATCCAAGGGCAAGATGAACATTAGTTCACCCATTTAGCACCTGTGTTTTTGATATATCCCAAAATAATGTTTCAAAACTGGAATTCATGTGAAAATTCTCAAAATAATGTATCTTAACATTTAAGTGATTGAAAATTGTCTTAATGGAAAAACACAGTGATGTCATGAAAATTTAACTGACTGGAGAGACTAAACGGAAAGCATCAAGATGTCAAATTAGATTTTTGATCCTATTAAGATGAAATTCTCAGTGACACTAAAAACACACAAAAACCCCTCTTTTTAGAATATGCAAGTATATTTCCTACAGCACTAGTAAAAATAAACTGAATTTGCTTAGTGGGTCCCAGAGGAAAGCAAGATGAATGTCCTAAGCCTGTACAAATGCGATGCAAATTACCTACCTTGCTTAGGGGTATCATCTAGCAAAGTGCTGCTTATGCATAAAGTTCAGCAGGAGGGTGTAAGGAGTTTAGTACAGTCACTGAAGGCTGATGAATAAAGGACCAAAGCTGGTATTTGCTGCAGCAACGTGCTTCCTGTCAGCTGGCTTTCTTCTCTCTCACTATAGTGCACAAGCAGTTAAATATTGGCACCAACTTGAAATTAGTTTATTGCTCTTCTCAATGTTCCCTTTGTCTAACTGTGTGCACAGCATGTAGCCAGAGGGCACCAGAACAGCATCAAGCAGCTGTGCTGTGAAGCTATTCTTACCTAGGATTTAATTGGTTATTTGCCTCCAATCAGCTGCAAAACCTGAGCAATCTGTGATTCTCTATCTATTGAGACCTTATAAAATGTCAAGCAAAGAAATTGGGGGGGGGGGGAATTGAGAAAGCAGTGCCCAGCCATTAGGGGCATCCACACAGAAAACAAAGCCTCTGAGAGTCAAAGTAAACAAAGGGTGCTCAAGTTGTACTGGAATGTTCAGGCATCCTTGCATGCATTCATTAATTTCAAGGCTGAGCATATAGTTCTAAGATAGGTACAGTAGAGATGTTATGGTATAGAAGCACCTAGGCCACATGGGAACTGTGCTTCAATCATGCTCCAATCTGTCCAATCATGCTTAAAACCATATTCTTCCAGGTTCCACTTGATCCAAAGATCTTTAACAAAAAGAATTGCCAAGCTATTGCTTTTTCAAAAGCTGAAGAAGACACACATAGATTTCCATCAATGCCGATTTCAAACATTTCTTAAAACCTGAGCAAATGAATATGGTTCTAAATGTAGCACAAATGTGCCATAAACAGTCAACAGACTCTAGGACTTAGCACATGTTGTTGGCCTTTTATCTGTTTTACCACCATGTCTGTTACCCACCAAGTCAGAGGAACTACCTCATTCAAGTACAAGGGCATAAAATTTACGTATCCCTTCTATATTTGATGAAATATTTGATGAAAGTGCCATGGTCTGATCACTACGCTCTGAAAGCCAGGATTGACTTTCCACCCCCACCCTGCTTAGGTGGCGAGCCGATTTGGGCTCGCCCGCAGAGGCTGATGGACCCTGATAGATTCCGTCAGGCCTTGCGGGACCTTGCTCCCCCTGGCGACTCATTGACTGAGCTTGTTGAGGGCTGGAATACCCAGCTCCTGGCAGCCATCGATGAGATCGCACCTAAGCGCCCTCTGCGACCCCACAGAAACCGGGCTCCCTGGTTTACCGAGGAGCTTCGGAAAATGAAGCGGGATCTCAGACGGCTAGAGCGAGTATGGCGGGGTGCTCGTGACGGAGCCTCAAGAACATCTTATAGGGTTTTTATGAAAACCTATGAGATGGCAGTGAAGGCCGCTAAGAAGTCTTACTTCTCGGCCTCCATTGCATCCGCTAGCTCTCGCCCGGCGCAATTATTTAGTATAATTAGGTCTTTAACGTCCCTTGAAGGACAGCCAAATTTAAATAACAATCTGACACACAGCTGTGAGGCATTTGCGAGCTTTTTTGCGGAGAAGGTCCTGTTGCTCCGCCATGACCTTCCTGCCAATTTGGACACAATAAATGAACTGGAGGCCCCTCGACTGTCCTCGGGTCCAGTATTGGACCACTTTGACCGGATATCTCCAGCCGATGTGGACAGACTCCTCCAAGCTGGAAAGCCCACCACCTGTCCTCTTGACCCGTGCCCGTCATGGCTGATTAGAGCGTGTCCAGATGAGGTGCGGGCCCCCCTGGGGGATATCATCAATTTGTCCCTTGGCACCGGGATATTCCCAGGGGAACTGAAGGAGGCAGTGGTGCGTCCGCTCTTAAAGAAAACATCATTAGATCCCTTAGATCTGTCCAATTACCGCCCGGTTTCGAATCTCCCATTCCTGGGTAAGGTGATTGAGAGAGCGGTTGCTGAACAGCTTGGTAGGTTTCTGGATGAAACATCGGCTCTCGATCCATTCCAGTCCGGCTTCCGCGCTGGTCATGGGACCGAGACGGCTCTGGTCGCCCTAACAGATGATCTCCGCAGGCAGCTGGATCGAGGCGGGTCAGGGCTGCTGATTCTTCTAGACCTGTCAGCAGCCTTCGACATGGTCGATCACGAACTCCTAGACCACCGCCTTGCCGACGTGGGGATCCAGGGCACAGTCCTCCAATGGCTGCGCTCGTTTCTCTCTGGTCGGGGACAGAGGGTGGCGCTTGGGGGGGAATTGTCATCGCGCCACTCCTTGGTGTGTGGAGTGCCTCAGGGTGTGATTCTCTCCCCGATGCTTTTTAACATCTTTATGCGCCCCCTCGCCCAGCTTGTTCGGAGTTTTGGGCTGGGCTGCCATCAGTATGCCGATGACACCCAACTCTATCTGTTGATGGATGGCCATCCTGACTCGGCCCCAGACACACTGACCAGATGCCTGGAGGCTGTGGCTGGATGGTTACGTGGGAGCCGGTTGAAGTTAAATCCTTCGAAGACAGAGGTCCTCTGGCTGGGACGGGACGATATGGGATTGAGGGGGCAACTCCCATCTCTTGCGGGGGTGCAGTTAGTGCCAGCACCGTCCGTTAAGAGTTTGGGTGTAATCTTCGATACCTCCCTCTCTATGGAGGCGCAGATTACAGCTATAACAAAGGCGGCATTTTTTCATCTCCGCCAAGCTAAGCAGTTGGCCCCTTATCTCTCTCGCCCTGACCTAGCCACTGTGATCCATGCGACGGTCACCTCCAGACTGGATTATTGTAACTCGCTCTACGTGGGGCTGCCCTTGAGACTGACCCAGAAACTCCAGCGGGTGCAGAATGCCGCGGCGAGACTCCTTATGGGGTCTTCGCTGCGAGACCACATTCATCCGGTGCTATATCAGCTGCACTGGCTCCCGGTGGAGTACAGGATCAGGTTTAAGGTGCTGGTTTTAACCTTTAAAGCCCTATACGGCCTAGGACCCTCGTACCTACGGGACCGCCTCTTCTGGTATGCCCCACAAAGAAACCTACGGTCTGCAAATAAAAACATCCTGAAGGTCCCAGGCCTCAGAGAGGTTAGGCTGGCCTCAACTAGAGCCAGGGCCTTCTCGGCTGCGGCTCCAATCTGGTGGAACGCTCTGTCAGAAGAGACTAGGGCCCTGCGGGACTTGACATCTTTCCGCAGGGCCTGCAAGACAGAGTTGTTCCACCAGGCCTTTGGTCAGGGCGCAGCCTGACTCCCTCCTCTGGCAACCTGCACAGAGTTTTGCTTAATGGTTGCCATTAACTTGATTTTAATTAATTTTTATAATGAAATATTTTTAGAATGTTGGTTTATTTGAATGTTTGATTATTTGATTGTTGTTAGCCGCCCTGAGCCCGGCTTCGGCTGGGGAGGGCGGGATATAAATAAAAAATTTTTTTATTATTATTATTATTATTATATTTAATGCAGGTCTAGACAGTAAACACAAAGGTCATGGAAAAGATGGGAAACAAATGAATGTTTTCTGACTATTCCATCTCCCTTGATAAGCCTGATTAATGTCACATTGCAAATATCCAGCCACCACTCTTAAAGTTCTCTCTTCTGGGCAGACAACAGTCTTCTAGATTTGGCTTCCAGGAGCAGAATCTAGGAGCATATCCCAGCTCATTATCACATCTCAATCTTCATGGCACTACACTTACGTCAATTACAGGTCATTTGCTGTTCATTTTTAATCCCCTGAGATAATAAAATGTCAAAGAATTTCACATGAGTGGGATGGTGCCTGACAAATGCTTCACATTAGTGAAACAAAGGTTTTAGGAATGAAGAACTTTCCACAGATTCAGATGACTTCTGTACATTTCTCCACAGAAAATACAGCTGCTGCTCAGACAGAAGCTGTGACTTCTGCAGGATTAAAGGACTATGGTTTTGGGTGATTTCATTGATACACTTCTTATCCTTTGATATCACTGATATACCCTAGCAGCAGCAATGTTCAGTGAAATTTTTCATAGGGGAACAGTTAGGGCCAGAGGCACTAGCTTGTGAGAGCAATGGGGAGGGGGGGGCGTGTTGGTGTCACATGTGTGAGAATCACATATCTCTCGCTAAGCCAGGCAGAAGCTTCCCAGGCTTTGAGATGGAGGTGCCAGGGGAACATTTAGGGGACTAACCTAGTCTCCTTAGTCCAATGATCACATGCCACTGGCTAGCAGCAATAATGAAAATGCATCAGTGTTAAGAACCTAATACTTTATGGTTAACAGTAGCATTTATAGGTATAGTGTTGGCCCCAGAGTATGGACTGCATGCGTATGCAGAATGTGAAAGATTATCCTCATGGGATATGAGTGGTTTTCCTCTACTATATTGTAAATGCTTAGAATGTTATATTGCATAAATCCCATTAAAAAACAACAAAACAAACCTGTTTCAGGAGAAAAATACTGCTGAGACTGCAGCTTTTAAATCAATACTAACCCCGATTGTAGTTTTTATTTAAAAAAACTACAAGCATGTTACAGAACTCACGTAATGGCACATACTAGATTACTCCCCATAAGCCAACAAAACAAAACATTTCTCTCTGAAACACACCAAAGTTGTTGAATAAAAGCACACAACATCTGTCAGCTTCCTGAAGTTGCTCACCACACCTTTAACTCTTCCAAAGCAAGTCTTTTTTCTTTTCTTTTTTACATCCCAAATACAGCATGGAGCATGCTTAAGTTCACCTCTCCTACACTGCCAAGTTTCAAGTCTGTCTGTTGAAACCTGTTTCTCATTATAATAGAATAATGCAATCCAGGTGACTCACTCTTAACACAGAGTCATGACAGGGGCCCTATAATTTTCAGTTCCCCTCTGAACTGTTTAGCCAATTAGAATGGGTGGGTACATGTTAAATTGTTATCTCCCCTTAGCTGCAAGGTACCTAGAATGAACCTCTGTCCATGTTGTATGCAAACATTCCTGGAAAGACTTTTCACCCTTCCATGCAGAACTTTGCACCTTTAAGCTTTTATGAACTCTCCCAGCCCCTCTTCTTCAGGAGAGCTTCTAAAGCAGGTATGGGGGGGGGGATTTGTGACCGTCCAAATGATGCTGGACTAAAACCATCATCAACCCCCCAGCCAGCAGAGCCAATTAGCAGAGAGGATGGGAGCTGTAGTGTAACAACATCTGTGGTCCCCAAGGTTCCCAAAAGCAACCATTTTATAACAACTGAACAAAACACAAAGTGAAGGAATTACCATTATTTCACACATGTACATGGACTTTCAGTGCTCAAAGAGATTCTGTCTTTGAGGGGAAAGTTAAATATTTAATTATGTGATTAGTTTTGGTTATACTTGAAATGCTCACCGAGCATTCAATTCAAAATCCACCTAGCCTCGCATGCCCACCCTGCTCCCATAATCAAAGAATTTAGGACAATTTAAACTAGTTTTAGCAAGCTCTACAGAATATCTTTTTGTTACAGATGTTGTATCATAGATTCCAATTTGTGCAAAGCCAAAAGCAAGAAACAGAAAATAATGGCACTAACAAGACACAAGCAACTACCAGAAAACCCCATTCCTGCGGTATCATGAAACCACATGCGTCAGAACCCCCTTAAGGTTTTTATGATAAGAACCACTGCGGCAGTAAAAACAGCTTTTGATTCAGGACACTTCAATAAGCATTTACTCTAACATTTAACATTTATCGAATCCATATGAAATCTAACTGGGCTGTTTCATGCTACTGCATGAAGCAAGCCAAGGACTGATCATTATAATGCCCGCTCAATAAACCTTCTCCACAAATGTCAATGCAATTTGCTGTCCAAGAAAAAGGCTGAACATGCAAACATTTCCAGGCATATAGCCCTTGCAGCTTCGGTCTCCTTTTCGCACAACATTAGTGGTTTTATTTTGGTTTTTTTTTTACTTAAGAGACATAGGAACAATCCTGGGCTTTGACTTGAAAACATGAGTTTAACGTTGTTGCTTGCTTATAGATCAGGCTTCCTCAACCTCGGCCCTCCAGATGTTTTGAGACTACAATTCCCATCATCCCTGACCACTGGTCCTGCTAGCTAGGGATCATGGGAGTTGTAGGCCAAAAACATCTGGAAGGCTGAGGTTGAGGAAGCCTGTTATAGATCTAACTGCAATACTGTGCATGTCGCATATCCAGCTTCAGTTTCATATCTGCAAAAGAACATATGTGACCTATATCCTGTATAAATAATTAAGGATCTAATCCTAATCACATCTACTCAAAAGTAAATTCCACTGAATTCAACAGGCTTACTCCAAGGTAACTGGGGTTAGGACTGCAACCTATATCAGGCCCATCACCAGCCTAAAAGTAGGGGAAGGGACCTAAAAAGTAGGGAGGGAGTTTATCGCACAGTGAATATTAAAACTTTATTTATATTCACTGAGGCTATATTGATGGTGGTAATGGTAATACTGATCGTTATGGTTTACCTGCACAGACCCTGCAGCAGCAGTAGGCATGAGAAGGATTTCTGGGGTTGCCAGAGCACAACACACTCCTCCTCCATTTCCCTCTATTCTTCCTCTTTATTTTCATCCATCCATGCCTTGTCAGGTTTACTTCCCATGTGTCTTCCTTAGCCCCTTAGCTCCATTCACTTCCTTGTTGCCTCCATCTCACCCTTCCTTTTTATCTTTTCAATCCTCGTTCTTCCCTCTCTATCCTTCACTTTCTCTTCTTTCCACCCTTCTCCTCCATCTCTCTCTTTCCCAACTTCTTTCCAGCCACTGTCCCTCTCCTGAATCAAATCTGTCCCTCATTCCTAGTAACAACTCAGGATTGTATGTACGTGGCCAGTAAGAACCTGCCAATGGTGCAGCAGGGACTTCAATGGCAGGAGTTAGGATTCTTCACCTCCAGTAATAATGCAGTACATCAGGTTCATCTCCATCCTGCACTCCAAGGACCAAATTACGTTGAGGCAGAAAGGCACCTCTGAATAGAAACAGAAGGGCTTCTCTTACACACACACACACACACACACACACACACACACACACACAAATTTAAGTACATAAAACCTATTTCCATTCAGAATTTAACGGGGCCAACCATCATAAAACATGAAAGCTAATGGGAGTGAACTCTGCAGTGCAAATGGGTGGACATTGCCGCAGCAGCTAGAGTGGAAAAAATACACTTTCTTACTCCTTGCTCAGGGTAGACTTGCATAAAACAAAAGAAGAGCCCTGCTGGATCAGCCCAGACCAACACTGTTCTCATAGTGGTCAAGCCAGATGCCCACGGGGAGCCTGTGGGCAGGACCCAAGCACAGCTGCAACCTCCTCACTTGTGGTTCCCAGCAGCTGGCATTCAGAGGCATTCCACCTCCAACAGTGGAGAGGCAGAACAGCCATCATGGCTGGTGGCCATAAAAAAAACCCCATCCAAAAAAAACTCAAGCATGAATTATTCATCCTGTTGATTTGCAGAAGCGGGTATAAACTCTAGCTATTTCTGTAGCTGTTGCTACAGCAGAATGATGGGAAAACTGAAGCCCTCCAGATAAGTGGTACCTCTGGTTACGAACTTAATTCGTTCCAGAGGTCCGTTCTTAACCTGAACCATTCTTAACCTGAAGCACCACTTTAGCTAATGGGGCCTCCCGCCACCACCACGCAATTTCTCTTCTCATCCTGGGGGAAAGTTCTTAACCTGAGGTACTACTTCTGGGTTGGCAGAGTCTGTAACCTGAAGTGTTTGTAACCCGAGGTGTTTCTAACCTGAGGTACCACTGTACTCCCCAAAAGCACCCACCAACAAGACCACCATTCAGGAATGGTGGTGGTTGTAGTATAAGGCCAGAGGTTCCCCACCACTGCTATAGCACGACTGATAGTTATACAAGAGTCACAGCTTTGTTCCTACCAGCTAAAACATTACATTTATGCTGCTTCGAGGGGGCATATCAAAGTGGGGCCCGCATACAGGCACCATGCAGTCTCTGCTAGGTTACTGGGGCCCTTGACCGAGGGAGAGGGGGTGTTGAGAGCAAGAGTTAACACCACACACCTGAAAGCAGGTTAAAGCTCTTTAGGGGCCAAGTATCAACACTCTCCTGGTGCCATGGCATTATCATGGCAAATTCTGCTATTGCCCACTCCCAACTACTGCAAAAGTCCAATGATAAAAACAAAGCCAAAAGCTTACTGGCAGACAGCCCAATAGTAAAATACAGTGGTACCTTGGGTTACAGACGCTTCAGGTAACAGACACTTCAGGTTACAGACTCCACTAACCCAGAAATAGTACCTTGGGTTAAGAATTTTGCTTCAGGATGAGAACAGAAATCGTGCAGTGGCGGCGCAGTGGTAGCAGGAGGCCCCAAATGGTATCTCAGGTTAAGAACAGTTTCAGGTTAAGAAAGGACTTCCAGAACGAATTAAGTTCTTAACCTGAGGTACCACTGTAATCATAACTGTCCACACTTTTACAGTCCATAAATTATTTAATAGCCATAGGCCTGTGTAAAGAGGAATTTTTTGCCTGGCATCTAAAGACACATATTAATGGTGCCAGGCGAGCCTTTCTGGGGGCAGTATTCAGCAATCAAGGAGCCACCACAGAAGAGGACCGTTCTTTTGTTGCCACCCTCTGAACCTTGCTGGGAGCGGGGAAAACATACAAAAGCGCCTCCGATAAAAAGTGCAGGGTCCAGGTCAGTTTGCACCTCAAGGTTTTAACTAGCAAAGAAGAGATGTAAGCTAACTTTTTGATCGATCTCTTGACCCATGTGTGGTTTAAGTTTAGAGTTTCAGCATGGGTGAAATAAGCCCCACACCTGGAATCTGAAATATATCTATTGAGGGCCAGCACTTTAAAAAAAACAACCCTGGGGCTAGTACCTAGGAGTTTAATTTCCCTACCCCCACCCCTCCATGTTTTAAGACTATAAATCTTAAACCCACTGTCTCAGGAGTAAGCCCAACTTGTCTCCTAGTAATGCGATGAATTTTGTTGCATGCTTCAAATATGCACCAGAAACATTGTGGCACACATTAATATTCTGCGGTGCTGAACTGTTTAATAGGCATCCCCTCCTTACCTCAACACCTAATCACAGTGCAAGCTGAGTGCTGATTACATTTTCCATTATTTTCAATAATTGTTCACCTAATTATATAAAACTGGCTTAGCCTAATTTGTCTTCTTTCAAATTAATTTGCTTTTCGGTGTACATTAGTGGATGCGTCTCCCACTGTTACTCATGTGTCTGCAACCACTTTTATTCATTTAGGGCTATTTTCTCTTTTAAAATGAAATTATTTGGTATAACAATAAGGCTAATAGAATTGCATAACGTGAACAAATCAGAACCAGCTGCTTTGGGGGGAAAGCAATCTAATCCAGTTTTCCCCTCTTCCTTCCCCAAGTGGTCTTTCCATGGGTGTAGCCAAGGGGGGCAGCTGCCCCCCTAAGTAAATAATAAAAAAGAATTAACAAACTGAGGCTCTGTCCCCGCTCCCCTACACACAAACATAAATCCTGGGTCCATCCCATGTTACAAAGTGTCTTCTAGAATGGACAAAAATAAAGAGGGAAAGCAAGAGTGTGGTTTTGTTTTCTTAAATTTTTATCCCCCTCCTGCTTTTCCTAAAAAGGGGGGAGCATTTTAGCTCCATAGTAAGTATGTGAGGTAGGTTTGGCTACCAGTAGTGACTTGCCCAAGGCCATTCAATAAAATCATGGTCACGGTAAGGGATTTCAGCCACAGCTTGCAAATCCATAAATGAGCAAGCAAGCAACCATTATTCATGTAGTAAGTTGGAACTATATTTCAGACCAGTTACCAAAACAGATTCTGAGAAAAGACAGGATCAGAATATTTGATGAATACTGAAAACAATGATATTAGAGAGATTGGAGTGGAAAGTAAGAATGTTGTAGCAGCAGCAGCAGCAGCAGCAAGAGGGCTGGATTAGATGACCTGGAAGTCTCTTCAAACTCAGATTCTCAAACGGAAACTTCCAAAGTTTGAGATTCAAGTTCCTTAGTATCCAAGCCAAAACCTCATTGAATTTCAGCTCAGCTCCGAAATAACTTTGGCCCATTTCAAGCTGGCCCACTGCCTTCCCCTTCCTCCAATACTTATGAAGTGGTGCACAAATCCTCAATCCTTACTAAGGACCTAGAAGCCCTGGTAAACCACAATTCCATCAAAGAAAGAAAGAAAGAAAGAAAGAAAGAAAGAAAGAAAGAAAGAAAGAAAGAACATCCTATGATTCTTTGCACTGGGTTATTTCTGTGGGTAAAACTTTGGGGTCTACTGAAGGGCAGTGGAGCAGCCTCATACACATGGGTATGTATAGCTCCTGCAACTGCTATTAGAAGGTAAATTGTGGGGATGGATGCTTGCAAGTAGGAGAGGAGGGGGAACACTGTAGGGAAGTTCAGGCGGCATAGTGGAAGTCTTGCAGGGAAGCATTTCCATCCCCCCCCAAAAAAAAAAATCCCACAGAAAAAGCCCTATTTCCACCAACAACAACAGCCTGGAAAAAAATGTATGAAAAGCTCAGAAATAATAAGTCCATTTGAAATTGAAAGGAAAGGGGAAACTCCTATTCCCAGTAGTACAGTTATTTCATAAAGTTATGAAAACCAGGATTTATATTTTGTATGCACACAAACATTCACACACTGAAAACTCCATAAAGAAATTACAATGTAAACAAGTATTTATTCCAACACCCAGTAAAACATTAAAAAAATTGCTTCCCTTTTTCGACCAAACGTCATGGCAACAATCTCGCTATAAGACTATCCTGCAAGAGAGAGAGAGAGAAGAGAGAACAAACAGCATGATTTTCCTTTCGGGAGAGAACACCAAGGGTGTGTGAGAGAGATGATATCTCTACCTGGTATTTTCACCTTGAAAAATGGTGTGTATAATATTAGCCAACAGCTGCCTAGTTCCAGCACTAAGATGTTTTACAATTTGTACTCCCGTCTTGTCCCTTGGTATTTCACAGCTTCCTGCAGAATGCAAAGCATTTTATATTAGAGACTAACTCCAACAAGCTTTCCCATCAGAGATGCAACTACAGCCAATTCCATGAAGGAACTTTGGAGCCTTTCCATCTGCCCCAGGAACCTTACCAAGGAAAACGGCCTCCATGTTTCCCAAGGAGCAAGAGTCACTATTATCCCAGCCATTGCCAAATGGTGAGCTGCACCTTTGCCTTATGGATAACCTGCAGAAATTTCCAGCAGTGAACATAGGAGGTGAAAGAAAGCAATAAGTATTCAGGTAATCAGAAGGTGAAGCTGCTACTTCTGAACAAACACACAAACACACACACACAGTTTTATTGGCGATTCCACATATGAAGCACTAATGCTGCTGTTAGCTATTTTAAATTCTTTTAAATTTTGTGTTTTAAATTTGTAACCTTAGGGTGAAAGGTGGGTAATAAATAACAGTAACAGTAACACAGAAGATGGGATACAGCCCTCTCCGGCTCACTCACAAACCAGAGGACGTAGAGTGCTTTAAATAACTTTGTTTCTAAAGCAAGTGGCATCATATGCTCTAAGCCGGTTTCTTCTACCTTTACAGTGGACCTAGTTTGGGTACCAAGGTCTAAAGAAATGAGGAGGGGTTTATCTAATGATGGCTACAGAACAGCAGCTGCAATACCCAGGCATTCGATTTTTTTCAGTGACTCTGAGTTCTATCTCGTTGCATTGCAGGAGGATTATTTAAGATGCCTCCGAAGAAAGATACAATTAAGACTTTCCAGATTTTTTTCCCCAGTGCTCCAATAATTCAAACTCTAATGAAAGATCCATTAGCAGAATACACTTTCACTGCTCAGTCTACAGACAGGCAGCATTCACAGAGTGTTCTCCGTTAACTACTCATGTGCCTAGGAAGTGCCACAGGAAGCTGCCTTATTTTAAGTCAGGCCACTGGTTTTTCTAGCTTAGTATTGTCCACACTGAATATGAGCTAATAGCATAGTAAACTAGTGTCACTTTTAAGTTGACTTTCTCTGCGGTTAGTTTTCACCAAAAAAAACACCAAACAAGCAGAGGCATTACTGAGATAACTGCCCCAACGTGAAGAAGTGGAAGTGTCCTCACAAAATTGTGACAACAGATACTCCTTGTTGATCCATTGCAAGCGACCATGGTGCTTATCCTTGTACTAGCTTCATCTCTTTGTGTCTCCCTTGTCTTTTCTCCCACCGATTGGACATCCCATGCGATCACAAAAAGTCAGCCTATTTTTTTATCTGACTCTTTGCATGAGTGTTCATTGGTCATTGGTGCACTGACTTGGAAACCATGGGTTCTGAGTTCAAACTTCTCCATTCAGCCACAAGTTCAGAAGATAGCCTCAGTTAAATTACTCTGGGCTTCAGTGAACCCAGTCTATAAAATGGAATCAATAATGACGTAACTACAGAGGTTTATTTATTTATCACATTTGCATCCTATTGCTTAGTTATGGTGTGTGGGGAAAACTGTACAACTTTTGAAGTTTTCAAGAAATTCTTCAGGAACAGTGTTTTATATTAATTCAGCAGCTACTTAAAGGAGCAGACAAGTCAGATAAAACAGCAGCTAAAGTCCTATGATCTAACTATGTGCTGATTTGAGTATTAAGCTGCAAGTAGTTTGAGGAAAGGCTGTGGCACCTTGCTCTTAGATATGCAAGTCTGGAAATTCTGGAGAGATCTACTCATCATTAGCAGCAGCCAAAGAAAATGAAATTGTTATACATAAGAAATGTTTAAGCCTTCAAGCATCTACCAGTTCAAACAGAGCTCAGCAGAAAATTCCTTCCTGGCACATATCCAGAAATGTTCTTCCAATTCTTCTTTTCTCTACTGCTGATTGGCAGTTCAGTAGAGAAAAAAGCTGCTTCACTTGTCCAAGCATCATCAAAATGTCACTTAGGTGACAAACCTATACTTACTAATGAGAAAGGACCACTGAATTCAGTGGATCTTATTGCAGAGTAGACATGCACAGGATCATGCAGTAATTTTAGCAGAGTCATTACTATAGGAAAGCATCAATAAAAAGAATTTAAAAAGTGAGTGCAAATAAACAGAAAAATTGTTCTTGAAAAATTTAGTAACTGAATGTGTGTGTGTGTAGCTGGACACCTACAATAATGGCATGGTGGAAAAACAAGTCATTTGAATGTGATGTGTGCACCTGGCCTTAAAATAAATAATCCCTTCACTTATGTGACTATATCAATATTCACAGATAACAGGGTACAAAACTACATGTT
This sequence comes from Podarcis raffonei, assembly GCF_027172205.1. NCBI lineage: Eukaryota > Metazoa > Chordata > Lepidosauria > Squamata > Lacertidae > Podarcis > Podarcis raffonei. The sequence continues at coordinate 50,868,581 of NC_070603.1, forward strand.
TAAAAAAATGCAAATATTTTTTTTACTGAAAATGATTTGAAATTGCTTTGCAATTTCAATTACATAAATTCATATTTGCATTTGCGATATGATCCTATACTTGTAACATGAAAAGTATGACAGCTATGGCTCTCAAATCCTGTGGTGGTAAATTTGCTCCCTTAATAAATGGAAACCTAAGACTACTTCTTGCGTCGCTGTGTGGTACAGCATATTATTGAATCCAATGTGTTCTATGTTGAATTTTTAAGTTCAGTTCATTTGTGTGTCTTTCCTTGCATTCATGAACTGGCTCCCCCTCCCTATATATTATGTTCACACACACACACTTTTCTGTGCTTAACAGCAAGGCAAAACTGACTGCAATGAGTTATTTACTTTGCTGCAGTTTAATCCTAGGTAGCTCCAAGAAACTGCAGCCCTTCTCCATTAACATACACTGCTCTTTCTTCCATCCACTGTTCCGCTAAGTAAAAGAAACATCTTCCACAATGTTGTGAACCTCAATACCATAAAAGCATACAGGACACTCACCATCCCAACCCCAACCCCAGCTTTGTTCCTACACACCTCCTCCCCTCACTTTCTACCTCTTAAAGGATACTTGTGCTTTGTTGCCTACGCTCCATTTGTTTGCACCATGCCCAGTATTCAGTAGCAGTGAAGTAAAGGTTTCTAACTTACATCAGAGGCTATCTATTATCACCTGGGGCAGCCCCTTGCCAATACACAACTTCCTTATAAGTAATTACAGAGCAAAGCAAAGCACTAATCAAACACAGTTCAACGTTTCCTCGGATTCCTCTTTTTCACGTTCCTCTTTACATAACTAACACACAACGTAGATACTACAACATCACCTAGTTACTTGGTCAGTATGCATTTCCACTGGCAGGAAACTTTTGCTTTTGATACTCATGCATTTTATTATTCCTTTCGAAGGAAAAAAAAACCTTTCTAATGTACCGTTACTTCAGAAGATATCTATTACATCACGGGGGGAGGGCTGCCAATACAGAACTTCCCTCTCTGACCAGGTAAGAAATTATGGAGCAAAACAAACCAATAATAAAGCAAAGTTCAAAGTTCTGCCACCTTCCTTTACCTACCTCTAGCACAATGTATAAACTCTCTAGCATCACCTAGCTATTAATTCGGTGGACGCATTTGGACAGGCAGGAAACTTTTGTTTTTGACACCCTCTTTCAGACCAAGGTTATATTTCTTCTGATCCGGATTATTTACGTTGGGCTGCTTCCCAGGTATTGTCATATTTTCCAGCAGGAAGGCTGCCTTCTTTTTAAGAGTCCTCTACTCTAACAAATTACTTCCAGGCACTATCTGGAGGCAGGCGACCCAGAACCACCCGATAGTGCGTGTACGAACATGCCTTCGAAAGATAGATTCTCCGTAACAACTTCCGGGAAACCTATCAGCAGCGTGCAAGCCAATAGGGGATTGTTTTCAGCCCTGCAAACCGGTATTAGTAGACGCAAGAGTGCCTCTGAACATATGCAGAATACCTCATCATCCCTAGGCAGCCTGGCAGAACCTGTCCTCATGGGGTGGGTGGAGAGGCAACTCTGGCTTACTTTCCTTTTTGGAAAAGAGGTCCAGAGATAAAATAAACCAGCGATCGGAAATAAAGCAACTGGGGAGACTGGGACGCGCGCGCGCGCGCACGGGCATCCCAGCAGGAGCGAGGTCTCACCATTGCAGAGAGCGCAGCCCGGACGCCCCCACCATGGTCCAGCTGCCCCGCTGCTCACGTGGCCGGCTGCATCTGCTCCGCGGCGGCTCTTCGCGCCGTCGTCTCCTCCGAGTAGAGGCGAGGCGGGCGTCTCGCACGGCGGGGAAGGAGCGCGCCGCCTCGACCATTCGCTCCGTCCCGCGTCTTTCACTCACTATCCGGCGCCGCGGAGGGAAGTCAAAGCCGCTCAGCCGCCGCGGCTGCTGCCTGCTAACACTTTGCGCGCCCCTCCGCCGCTTCAGTGAAGTTGCTGTCCCGGGATGAAGCGACAGGAAAGCCCGCGCCGAGCAGACCTTCAAGCTCCTTCACGGGCTGCCTCCTCTCCTCTCTCTCTGTGAGGCAGCCGGCTTCTCCCGCTTTCCCTCCAGCTGCCTTTCTTAGGTAGGCAGCGCGCTGCCTGCTTTGCGCCGGGCCAGTCAGTGGCAGCCAATCAGAGCGGGCTCCCAGCCGGGCGCCTTCCAGAGGGGGAAACGGCGGAGGAAGAATAATCCGTGGGGAGCCGCAAAGCAATTTGGCCACGAGGGAAACCAGGCGCTTCCCCGGCTTGGGCTACGGTACCTTGCAGTGTTGCGCGAGCGGGCGGGCGAGCGCTCTCTCTGGAGGGAAGGAAAAGGCGCCTGTTCGGAAGCCTCTCTTCTCTTTATATCACGGTGCGGGGGCGGGGGGAGCGAGGCAGCTGCCCCACCTGCGGCGCAAGAAAGGACTCCGCGGAGTTTTCTGCGTTTCCCTTCGCGCTCGTGGAAGCACGCGGGCGACCGCGCAGCCCAGTCTCGTGGAAGCGCCTCTGCCTCCTCCGCACGCCGCGGGTCAAACCCTCCGTGGCAACAGGTGCTGCTGATCTCGGCTCGGGCTTGCCGAGCGGCCGCCGGCGTGGGAATGCGCGCGCTTTCCGGTCAACCGCAGACACCTGGCCGCCGAGTCCCTCCAGCCGGGAGTTGCTTCTCGGTCCCAGGCCTGCGCTTTAATTGGCTGCAGAGCCGGAGGACAGGCAGCAGGAGGGGCTGCTTCTCTCAGCAGCGCGGTACCGCGAGCCCAGAGAAAGCCGAACTTTTTCCTGCCCTGCAGGTGTACCCCCAAAGTAATGGGGAATCTTCAGGACAAGGAAGGACTAAGGAGGAAACCCAACACAAATCCGGAGTGGAGTCCCTAAAGTGGTTGGATGGCACCTTGTATGCCTCCTGGCAACTCCCGTAGCCAAGCTGGTGCCAAGCGTATTGCTCTGCTTTCCTTTGGACCACACCAGTGAGGCCAAGAGGGAAGTCTTGTCACCTGGGCAGCCCGGGACCTCCATACACACTGCCCAGGCTTGTGCCCCAGGAAGCTCATTTTGCTGCTGCTAACGCAGCGGTTTGATTTCACCCCCAGAGGTGCACTCCATTGTCTTTTGAGAAGGGGGAAACTAGGTTTTATTTCACCCAGGAGCCTCAATGGACGCTTCATGGGGGGGGGGGGAGCAAGCTAGCCACCCCCATAGCTATAGCACTGCTTTTGAGACAGACAGATGCCAGCAACAAGGGGCTCTTTACTTTAGGCTACAGCCTAAAATAGGTTGGGGGATCTGCATTCTTCCAGACTTTCCTGGCCTGTAGCTCAATGGAAGATCACCTGCTGCACATGCAAAAAAGGTCCCAGGTTCAACCTCAAGTGTCTCCTGGTGACAGGCCGCTTCCTGAAAGGTCAGAGAGCATCTGTCCATCAATGTTGACAATACCGAGCTAAATCGAGCAATGGTCTCATGCAGTTTCCTATGCTCCTTTGGCCATGCTGGCTGGTGCTGATGGAAGTTGGAGCCCAACAATATCTGGAGGGGTTCAGAATCGCCATTGGGCCTAAAGGGGACAAAAGAATAGCATGGGAGGTCAGGTTTTGGCAGCTCACAGACTTACCTGCTGGGATTCATATTATTTTGCCATAGGAATTATATATGGTAATGGTGTTGTCATGGAAAGTTTTTTCCATAACTGAAAGCCAAGGGCTATAGCAAACTGTGTCCCAATCAACAATTAAACAAAAGGAGAGTTCAGATTGTAACAGCTTTTTCACGTCTGTTTTCTGAGATAACACTCTTTAGTTAACAACAGTAATGCATCATGCAAACATGGCGGTGAATTCAGTTACCGGTAATAATGATTTGCATGGTTTGGTGTAACATGGGCATCTTGGCAGGGCACACTCTGCTCCTAAGAAGATGCACAGTTATCTCCTTAAGCAACAAGAAGCACCTCTAAGACACATGTTCTAAGAGAGACACGTGCTTTGACACCTGCTGTATAGAGCAGTGGCTCCCTGCCAAGGTATAAATATGTACAGCTTGGAACTCTGCCTTTATATCTCAATTCACTGAGCACATCACTATAATTTTGCATTACTCAGTTCCTTCTTCTAAGGGTGTTGACTCTCTTGTCCTTTTGGACCATATGCACCCACACTTGCAGGCTCCTTCTTTCTGCTTGTTGATGCACCTACCCAATTTTATAATGGTAGCACCCTGGGAGACTCTTTGGTCACAAGCTTCTGCCTCTACATCAGGAACAGAAACTTGTAGCCTTCCAGCTATTGCTGGACTCAGCTCCCATCTGCCCCAGCCAACAAGGCAAATGGTCAAGGATGATAGCTGTAGTCTAGCAACATATAGAGACCCACTGGTTCCCTGTCCCTGATAAGTACACTTCAATTTTCAGCTTTGGGGTATAATGTTCTGTACCCCCTCCACTGAAGGCCTTAGGTGTAAGTATATGTAAAATGAACCATATTTCTTAAAGTAACTATTTTCCACTGTGCCTTGATTTCCCCAACCGAAACACAACCCTGGGTGAGTGCCTGGAACCCCCTGGAATCTTGCTACCGCTCAGCAGAGCTTGCAGGTGGCATGTAACAATATAAATTAGCACAAAGGTTTTATTCAAATCTGTGCTACCTTTTGTCATCTTTCTTTGGTGACATGTAAATAATCATTCTAGGATACAGTCAGGTTAGCAATCAGAATGCAGCCTTATCTGAATGGCATGGGAACTACATGGGTAGCAGAATGTCTGTTAAGAGGAACCTTTATAGGCCAGGACACTGGTGTAGCTGTTGTGCATGAACTTGTGTTGTTATACATTGTTTCTACATGTCATCACAAACACCCAAAAAAGATGTAGCCAATGACCTCACTGAATGGGAAAATGTCCCCAGCACACACCTAGCAGCACTGCGTGCGCGCACGCGTGCACGCACACACACACACAGAAAGAGAGAGAGAGAGTGTGTGCAAGACAATACCATAGCATCTCTACTCCATCTGATATTGCCCCCGTGCCGCACACCCTGTCATCTCGCTTCCTGATATACTGGTGGTGCTGTGCTGTGATGGTGTGTTGAGTTCTGTCCTATCTTAAGCACTGCCAAGGGGGGTGGGGTAGGATGTGATCTGAGACTACTTAATTTCCCCCCTCTTCCATTGAATTCAGTGGGAGAGAAATTCCTTGCACCAGGTTGAGGATGGGTGTAAAGTTTTGCCATCAATGGTGGGTGGCAAAGGATTGAAGGTGCATAAGGTAAAGGTACCCCTGCCCGTTCGGGCCAGTCTTGCCAGACTCTAGGGTTGTGCGCTCATCTCACTCTATAGGCCGGGAGCCAGCGCTGTCCGCAGACACTTCCGGGTCACGTGGCCAGCGTGACAAGCTGCATCTGGCGAGCCAGCGCAGCACACGGAACGCCGTTTACCTTCCTGCTAGTAGAATCATAGAGTTGGAAGAGACCACAAGGGCCATCGAGTCCAACCCCCTGCCAAGCAGGAAACACCATCAGAGCACTCCTGACATATGGTTGTCAAGCCTCTGCTTAAAGACCTCCAAAGAAGGAGACTCCACCACACTCCTTGGCAGCAAATTCCACTGTCGAACAGCTCTTACTGTCAGGAAGTTCTTCCTAATGTTTAGGTGGAATCTTCTTTCTTGTAGTTTGGATCCATTGCTCCGTGTCCGCTTCTCTGGAGCAGCAGAAAACAACCTTTCTCCCTCCTCTATGTGACATCCTTTTATATATTTGAACATGGCTATCATATCACCCCTTAACCTCCTCTTCTCCAGGCTAAACATGCCCAGCTCCCTTAGCCGTTCCTCATAAGGCATCGTTTCCAGGCCTTTGACCATTTTGGTTGCCCTCCTCTGGACACGTTCCAGTTTGTCAATGTCCTTCTTGAACTGTGGTGCCCAGAACTGGACACAGTACTCCAGGTGAGGTCTGACCAGAGCAGAATACAGTGGCACTATTACTTCCCTTGATCTAGATGCTATACTCCTATTGATGCAGCCCAGAATTGCATTGGCTTTTTTAGCTGCCGCGTCACACTGTTGGCTCATGTCAAGTTTGTGGTCAACCAAGACTCCTAGATCCTTTTCACATGTAGTGCTCTCAAGCCAGGTGTCACCCATCTTGTATTTGTGCCTCTCATTTTTTTTGCCCAAGTGCAATACTTTACATTTCTCCCTGTTAAAATTCATCTTGTTTGTTTTGGCCCAGTTCTCTAATCTGTCAAGGTCGTTTTGAAGTGTGTTCCTGTCCTAGTAAGCGGTCCCTATTTATCTACTTGCACCCGGGGGTGCTTTCGAACTGCTAGGTTGGCAGGCGCTGGGACCGAGCAACGGGAGCGCACCCCGCCGCGGGGATTCGAACCGCCGACCTTTCGATCGGCAAGTCCTAGGCGCTGAGGCTTTAACCCACAGTGCCACCCTCGTGCATAGGATGCATAGGATTTGGCATAAGTGTACTCCTCCATGCCACCTACCCCACCCAACTCTGCATCCCATTTTGGCTGCTCTGCTGGTCTATTGGGGGAGTTCTGCTGATGTATGTCTATGTTGACAGCATATAAGAAGTTTTGCCCATATAGCAGAGCTTCTCCCAAATTGTACAGCCACTCAGCCTGCAAATACAAAATTGCACCCCAAGTTGCTTGTTGGCTGTAGTTGCAGTGGTTGATCAAAGAGAATGCCATTTCTGGGCACTCAATGCATACAAGATGCTTGTGGCTTCCTTTCACTGTTTATTTGAGTAAATACATTTGTATCAGTGTGTGCTTGCCAGTTGTGTGATACAGACTTCCTATTTCACCTGATCCAACTATTGTGGGCTTCCCAGAGACATCTTGTTGGCCCCCATGGGAAGCCGGGTGCGGGATCTTTGGTCTGACCCAGCTAGACACTTCATTTGTTCTTACTGATACATCTTTTACAAAGATGTACTATGCAGTCTGTTTTTTTAAGGTTATGGGCGCAGAAACATAAAATGAATGTATAAGTATCTTGTCCAAGGATTTTGTTTAAAATCAACTTGTTTAATTAGGCTACTATTTGAGGCAACTAAAAAGCAATTGATGCCTGTTAAAACTGACCCAATTGAGCACATGTGGTTTGGGAAAGTATAGGAATGAGGATGGGAAAACATCTCCACTGGCATTTTGGCTGCAAAATGTTGTCTAGAGGGAATATTCCGAATGGGATATTAATCTGAGCTTCCTGGTTTGTGTCAGGCAAGAGCTAATGTTGCACTTAAGAGGATGGGAATGGGAACCAGGATGTCCTTGAATCAAATCCCACTTCAGTCATACACAATATTTGCCAACAGATACTTTGCCTACAGATTACAGAGTTGGTGCATGCTTTGAGTACAAAGCATTTATATATATATATATATATATATATATATATATATATATATATATATGGGGACGTGGGTGGCGCTGTGGGTAAAAGCCTCAGCGCCTAGGGCTTGCCGATCGAAAGGTCGGCGGTTCGAATCCCCGCGGCGGGGTGCGCTCCCGTTGTTCGGTCCCAGCGCCTGCCAACCTAGCAGTTCGAAAGCACTCCCGGGTGCAAGTAGATAAATAGGGACCGCTTACTAGCAGGAAGGTAAACGGCGTTTCCGTGTGCGGCTCTGGCTCGCCAGAGCAGCGATGTCACGCTGGCCACGTGACCCGGAAGTGTCTCCGGACAGCGCTGGCCCCCGGCCTCTTGAGTGAGATGGGCACACAACCCTAGAGTCTGTCAAGACTGGCCCGTACGGGCAGGGGTACCTTTACCTTTTACATATATATATATATATATATATATATATATATATATATATACACACACTGCAATAGTCTCTATTGTCCTTTTGGTGCCTGCTAAAGATATTTCTCTTGCAACAGGCCTTGTAAATGGAGATCTTTATGCCATACCCATATTAGGCCGCAATACCTCAAGGACTGCCTCTCCCCATATAAACCAATCTTGACCCTGCGATCATCATCTGAGGCCCTTCTTCATGAGAGAGGTCTGGAGGGTGGCAACACAAGAACAGGCCTTTTCTGTGGTGACTCCTTGCTTGTGGACTCCTCTTCCCAGGGAGGCTCACCTGGTGCCTTCATTACATATCTTTAGGTGCCAAGCAAAAGCATTCCTCTTCTCCCAAGCCTTTGGCTATTTAAACAATCTATAGCCTTTTAAAATGGGTGGGAGTATTGCTTTTGTTTGTTATTGTGGTATGTATTTTGGTGTTTTTATATTGTAAACTGCCCTGTGATCTTCAGTTGAAGGAAGGTATGGAAATTTAATTCATCATAATCATATACAGTGGTACCTTAGGTTACATACACTTCAGGTTACAGACTCCGCTAACCCAGAAATAGTACCTCGGGTTAAGAACTTTGCTTCGGGATGAGAACAGAAATCGTGCTCTGGCGGCGTGGTGACAGCCGGAGGCCCCATTAGCTAAAGTGGTGCTTCAGGTTAAGAACAGTTTCAGGTTAAGAACGGACCTCCGGAACGAATTAAGTACTTAACCCGAGGTACCACTGTATTGATATGTAGTGTAGTGATATGTGTGTGTGCGTGCAATATTTGCTTTAGAAGCATCAGACCTTGGTGTTTACATATATTCATTTCCAGAGTGATTAACATATACTTTTTATTTCAGCAATGTATATACTATTTAATTACAATCATCTCTAAACAGTGTAGAAGTGAGAAAACAATGCAATAAACAACAAAGCAGTCGAAAACATAATATCAGTATTCAGTTAAATGCCTGCTGGTGTTTTTTAAGTTCAGTAGGTGTTGGAAGTTCAACAAGGAGGAGATCTTTCTGACATCAGCTGGAAGGGAGTTTTATAAAATTGGGCCCATGATACTGAATGTATGACTCCTGGTTGATATGAGTTGTGCATTGAAGCAATGGGGGACCACTAGCAGTGACTCCCTTGAATCTCTCGATGATTGGGCAGAAACATAAGGAATCAGGCAGTCCAGAACTTTCAGGTTTTAAATTCAGTAGAAACACAGAAATGCCCTAAAAAGAGTGGAACTGAGTATTCTGACCCGAGGAGTAAGCTGAGCAACTGGTTTGGCACTGATACTTTTTGACCGCTGCCAATGAAAATTGTTTTTGGAATCATGGGAACATAAGTAAAAATAAAAGATAAGATAGGCTGCCAGAAATAAACCTCATTGGGGGCACATGCTGCCCATGACCGACAAGCGGGCAGCCCTTGTACTGGAGCCACAACATTGGCTCTTGACTCAAAACAGCCAGTCTTCAATCAACATGTCAGCCATCTGGCAGCACTGTGCTGTATCTAGGCCATTTAGAGGTAGGGAATCTCAAAGCCGAGTTTTTGTACATGTCTCAAGCCACCAGCTGTCAGCCAGAAAATCCCAAAGTGATCAGGGCAAGAGTCTCTGGTTGTGCTAGCAAAACAGTCAGTTCAACTGTCCAAATTCATTTCAAATGGAAGTTGAAAGGCCAACCGTGAAGGCTGCTCCAGTTGACTTCTGAGACTTTGACAGGTTTTAATTAGCTGAATTTCACTCTCCGCCAGATAGGTAACAAACATGTATAACCCTCCAGTGTCCTTTGCATGGGATGAGCATAAAAGGCCAGAACAAAAAGACATCAATGTTCTATGAGATGCCTTAATATTAGGTACAGCATTGATGACAGGAGAATCACAGAATCATAGAGTTGGAAGGGACCCCGAGGATCATCTAGTCCAACCCCCTGCAATGCTGCTCCATACAGGGATTGAACCTACAACCTTGGCATTGTCAACACCACACTCTAACCAACTGAAGAAGGTCTCTTAATTTATTATTGACTTCAGTGGCGTAGCGTGGGTTGTCAGCACCCGGGGCAAGGCAAGTAATTTGTGCCCCCTAACCCGTGGATTTGCGCCCCCTAACCCCTGGATTTGTGCCCCCTAACCCTAACCCCCAGATGTTGCGCCCGGTGCGGCCGGCCCCCCCTGCACCCCCCACGCTACGCCACTGATTGACTTTATTATTTGCTCTACTGTCTAAGACACTGAAAGGGTGAGAAAGGGGAAACTTTTTACCCCTTCCTTGTTTTGGCTCATGGCTGGAGCTGGGACAAGGCTCTAAGAGAAAGGGAGTGCGAATTAGAATCAGAACCTTGGAAGAAATAGCAAAGGCCACTCCCTTCCTTTCCTCTTAGGTCACTTTAAATATCATCAGAACCATGTGACAAAGTTTTCCTGGAGTGCCACACTTTATGCTATAGGGCCTAGACTCTAGTGCTTCAACATATTTGCATACAAGCTGCACACTAAAATAATAGTCTAGTCAATGCATAACATTTGATTCTCCTGATTATATAAACTGGTACTCAGGGAAAACAGCAAAATAAAATACGATCCACTTCCATGTTCATAATTTCTCTAAAGCACTTTATAGATCCTTGAATGAAGTCAGGCAAATGTACTGATACAGAGAAATAAAACAAGATTATGTTTATTTATAGAGCCTTCCCAGTTATACACAGCTATTAATCACAGTATGTTGTTGTAAAATACATTACAGATGGTTTTGTCAAAGGTGATACATACACCAGTGAATTATCGTTAAAGGACTTCCCAGGAAGCTGCAGTGGCAGACTTATAAAAATATGAAATCTCTATTAAGTCACTCATTAATCTTTTATAGCTACCTCTTAAAAGCAGCAGCACCGTTAATTGGTTGTTAATTATTAATTACTGTAGTACGTATAATTTGGAAGGTGTTTTCTGAACAGGAAATGAGATGAGCCTAAATGCGGAACCAGGAAGAATGATTAGCAGAAGGTCCAACACTCACATGATATATAGCCGATTGCAAACAGAGCTAGTTCTCATTGTTCTTTTTCCCACACATACCACTAAAGGGCAAGGAGAGGGAAATAGCACCAGAGCATTCTCCATTTCTCTATCTTACCCCTGCCCTATTCAGAAAAATATATATTGTTTCATGCCACCCCAATCTCTGAGCAGTGGAAGATTCCAGGAGTCCCAGGCGCTTACCCAGAGTTTGGTTTTCTCAAAATGAGGGACAGCGGAGACTGTGGTGTCTTTATGATGGTTTATTTACACATATATACAACCTGAGCCTACAATGGAGGTGCTCACATCATTAACACCCCAAGAAGGTCCTGCTTCTCCCATAGCCACAGCCTTGGATCCCAGCAGAAATCAGGCTTGGTTCTGTCTCTCAGAACCACTAGCTCTGTCTCATACACACACGTACATCTTGACTCTTGGCTTTGTCCTTCTCACTAACAGACAGTTGAGGGTGGGGGGCCCACCCATTTGTGTTCTGGCACAGAGCCACTTCCTTGTTACCTTTAAGGACTCATACTTAGGAGGCTATTACCATGAAACTGGACTGGCTATTCCAGTCCTTGCGGGATCCAGGAATTAGCACTCCAACAATAGCTTGACTGGCTCTCTACAGCGGCTCTGAAAGCTGGTGTGCCACTTACATCAGTGCACAGAAAATACAGTAATATATTCTTGGCATTATCACAACCAAGAGCAAAATCCATATGTACCACTGTTTCATCTCCATTATGTTTACACTGATTTTACATTATTCTGACTTAAGAGATCTTGACTTAACCTTACCTGAGGCTGCAGTCCCACAATCACTTATTCAGAATAAGCCCCTTTAAATTCAGTGGTACTTATTTCCAAGTAAGCAAGCAAGCATGCCTAAAATCATGAAGTATCTGGAAACCAAGCCTTATGAGGAACGGTTCAGGGAGTTGGGTGTGTTTAGCCTTGATAAGAGGAGACTAAGAGGATATATGATAAAGGTAAAGGTAAAGGGACCCCTGACCTTTGGTCCAGTTGTGACTGACTCTGGGGTTGTGGTGCTCATTTCGCTCTATTGGCCGAGGGAGCCGGCGTACAGCTTCCGGGTCATGTGGCCAGCATGACTAAGCCACTTCTGGCAAACCAGAGCAGCGCACGGAAACACCGTTTACCTTCCTGCCAGAGCGGTACCTATTTATCTACTTGCACTTTGAGTGCTTTCAAACTGCTAGGTTGGCAGGAGCAGGGACCAAGCAATGGGAGCTCACCCTGTCGCGGGGATTTGAACTGCCGACCTTCTGATCGGCAAGTCCTAGGCTCTGTGGTTTAACCCACAGTTCCACCCGCATCCCTATATATATGATAACCACCATCAAATATCTAAAGGGCTGTCACATGGAAGATGGAGCAAAGTTGTTTGCTCCTGCTCTAGAGGCTAGGACCTGAACCAAGGGATTCAAGTTACAAGAAGGGAAATTCTGACTAAACACCGGGAACAGCATTGTGACAGTAAGAGCTCTTTGACTGTGGAATGGACTCCCTTGGGATGTTGTGGACTCTCCTTCACTGGAGGTTTTTAAGCAGAAGTTGGGTGGCTATCTGCCATGGATGCTTTTGTTGAGATTCCTTCATTGCAGGGGGTTGAACTCAATGGTCCCCAGAGGTCCCTTCCAACTCTACAATTCTATGATTCTATGATAAGATTGAGCAATGTAAAGAATCTTAGGGATAGGAAATCTGTGCCCCTCCCAATGTTGGTGGACTCCAACTCCCATCAGCCCCAGCCAACATGGCCAATGATGAGGGATAATGTAGTCCGACACACCTGGAAAGGCATAGGTTCCCTATCCCTGGCCTAAGGATTTTAGACAAATATGTAGAAGGGTAAGACTATCCATGGCTACTAGCCATGATGGTTATTTGCTACCTGCAGAAGCATCCTCTGAATGCCAGCTACTGGGGGACAATAGTGGAAAAGGCCTGCTGTCTTAAAGCCCTGCTTGTGGGCTTCCCAGAGGCATCTAGTCTGTCACTATGGGAGATTATCAGCACCTCTGATCATTTTCAATCTGCAGGTAAGGATGCTGCTTCCCATCTCAAGCTCTGCCAGTACAAAAGGATGATTATTTTAGCTGCAAAGTTATCACTGTGCCAAGACAAGGATAGCAGAAACATATTCCATGAGGTGCTTCCTGCTGAAATTCATTTGGCGCTGCAACAGTTGGGAATGCCCCAAGAATTATATTTTGATGTGACAAGCCATTTGCACAAGCTTTTCATCTCCCTTCTCTTCTTTTCCACCCCCCTTTTTTAAAGGAAGCAGATGATCATCACTAGAATGAGAAAGTGCTAGATACCCATTTGTTGCAAAATGAGGGAGTTTTGTGGCATCTGAGAAATACAAGTGAAAGAAAGATTACTGTATTAAAAATAACAATGTATGTTACATCAATACAGGTTTGGCAGCATGGAAGAGACACTTTGCTGCACAAACATTACTCTATATAAAACAGAACACAGAGCAGTTCTATCTATGTGCCTATGTGCAAATGTACATCTGCTCTAATCTGTTGGTCTATTACTACAAAAAAGTTGTACTTATTGAACTATCAATGCATGCAGTTAACTAAGATTTTCATGACACACATTTCAGTAAGTTCAGACATGCATAATAATTCTGAAAGAACTCAGAATTCATATGCTTTTATCCATTATTTGGCTGGCAAATATTTATCACTTTTTCCTTGTACGGTAGCCGCCATTAATCCTAAGAAGGCACCTTAAACTTGAGTAAGACTAAAAATAGCTTTGTTGGTGATGTTCATTTATTCTAGGCCCAAGGGAGCAGAGAAATCAAGCAAATGAGAGCGAGAGCGCAAGCATGCAGTGCTATATGGCTGCATAAGTCGAAATGTCCCAAGAGTTTTATTAAAAACTTGGAGTTGCTTAAGTAACACCAATCACTGTCAATGTGCATAATTCCCTTCTTGCATTGCATTGCCTGGGAAAATATGACAGAATGTGGCCTGCCTGCACTTTTCAAGACAAATGCAAAGCCAGATTATGGAGTAGCCAGAAGGAGGGAACTCTCCTCGCCCCTCCTTTAGGGTAACTGGAACTGGGTGTTATGGTCATTTTATGCCGGGCTGTGCCAATGGCACTGGATCTCAATCTATTTCCAGACGCAATTCATCTCCTTTCTCAAGCACATTACAGCTTAGGGCACTTGAAGGGCAGCCTGTATCCTTACATATCTACCAACAAACACCAGGTAAAGGAATAGGAACAATAAGGAGGCTGGAATAATGCACTTGGCACTAGCATTGGTAGGCCTTGCTGGGCCTTCAGAGTCCAGGCATTTGTCGAGTGATGCTGAGAGCTGACACCAGGTGTGTGTGTGCATGCATAGTTTTGAAGAGTCAGCTCATGAGTTTTTGCTTTTACCAGTCATAGCTGACAGAAGGGGCAAAGGAAGGAAGTTGAAGTGCACAGACACAAACCATCATCAGCCCTTCTTGATCACCACCACTTGGAGCAACAGCAACAAAAAGAAAATATGTTATATGCACTAAAGAAAAAGGAAAAAGGGAGAAATTGACAGCCCACACTCATTATACCCTTTCAGCTGCTAGCTTGTTAACCAGCCTGTTTGCTGGATTTTCTGAGTCATGCAGTAAAATGAAAGGGGTCTCTTTGGATGTCTGCTTGGTCCTCCACTTTGGCCGGGAAGGTTTGATAATAGCTTTGATTAGTCATGAAAGTCTTCGGCAGAATTTGTTTTGTCTTTGTCCTCCTGCAGCACCAAGGGCTTCATTTCAGAAATTGCTTGTTTGCGTAAAGCGTGGGATTTGGGACCAGATGAGTGGGACCTGGCATGCAAAGTCTTGCCTAGTCATCTTCCCTTCCTGCTGCTGCTGCCATCATGACCATCAGCCCCCTCTCACTGTGAATAGAGATTATGATTATGAGAAACTTGCATCTCCTATGCGTGTCAAAGGAAATTTCCTTCTCTTTCAGGAATGTTCTCAACAATTTGACTCTTTTGTGCTATTATTATTATTATTATTATTATTATTATTATTATTATTAAATTCTTTAGCAGAATTTGTATTCTGTTAAATATAAAGCTCATTCAGTTGCTGGAAACGGCAGGAGGTGAGGGGGCTCTTGTGTTCAAATCCTGCTTGCTGGTTGGCTACTGTGAGAACAGGATATTGGACTAAGATGAGCCATTGGCCTGATCCAACAGGCTCTTCTTCTGTTCTTATGTAAACCATAACCTTAAAAAATGCAAAATATAAATAAATGAAACCTGCTGTTAAAAATATCCATTATAAAAGAAAACCACATGTTAAAATATAGGTGAGCTTTACCTGTATCTGGGTAGCCTTGTCTGAACAGAGATTATTTTTTTTAGCAGGTGCTGAGAACAGAGAAAGTGCCTGCCTAATGTAAGTCTGCTTTGGCCCTCCAGATGTTGGTGGACTACAACTCCCATCAGTCCGAGTGAGAACAGTTAATGGTCAGGCATGGTGGGAGTTGTAGTTGAGCAACTTCTGGATGATTAAAAGTCCTCCATCCCTGTGCTAGAGGAAACTTAGTTGATCTGGATTGTGGGGGATCATAAGGAAGCAGCATCTAAAGGAGAGAGTATTGTGTAGTGACTAAGATAGATAGGAGAACTAGGAATGACCTTTTAGTAGAAATGAAAAAGAAGAAGAATCACAGAACTGTAGAGTTCGAAGGGACCCCAAGGATCATCTAGTCCAACCCCCTGCAGTGCAGAAATCTTTTACCCAACATGGGGCTCAAATCTATGAAATTGAGAGCCTCATGCTCTACCAACAGAGCTGTCAAGGAGAAGGAGGAGGCAATTCTTGGAGAGTCAAAGAAGAATGAAATTTTTTTTTAAAAAAATGGACACAGCCCTCTCATTTAACTGAATCAGCTTGGATAAATGAATAGTGTTTCATTTGGGAGTGGGAGAAAGTGTGTGGGAAACCCTGGGGTGTCCTGCCAGTGTATATTTCATATTGATGGCAATGTATCTCACTTTCTCCTGGCATAGTGGGGTCTCCACCAACTTCAATTGGCTCTCATCTGGTATAACTCAAGTGTCGGATTACTTTGTCAACTGAATTTAACTTGTAGTTCCAGCAGTCAATCGCTGGTAAAGTCTAGAGATTAAACACTAGCCTAATGCAGCTGATGAGAGGCAAACATGCAGGAATACTAGAACAACAAAAGTGTTCTCATCAGTGACCAGCTAAACAAAGTAAGACTTTAAAATAAGCTAGAGGGTGTTTGCTAGGCAGGTAGATGATGGAATGGGAAGGAATCTTGCACATTTCTTAACACATGTATAATGCAGTTGGGAAAACAAGATCTGCTGAGGACAAACTGTTCTGCCTTCCTCTTCCCACTCATAAGATGGCACAAGAAATGTGTTTAAACTGAAGCGATGCTACATGTAAAAGAAAAATCTCTTGTAAGAAGCACTTCGTGGGACAGGATCAGTGAAGGGGTGGTGGGGGTGGAGGGGTGGTCTTTTCATTTTTGAGCTGACAGTGCTCCCTCCAAGGCTGGCTATGAATCAGGGCTGGGCAGCCACAATTGGATCCATCTGCTCAGGATGCTTTTTGATTTTAGCCTGAAGAGCAGCTCTGCGATCAAAATTGAGGGATGTTTTGTGTGCCATGTCATTTCTATAGGAAACTCTAGCAAAGTCTGCCCTCTGTACGCACATCTATTTCAGCTCTTATACAAGGAAGCAGGAATGGAACAATTTGGTGCTATTCAAAAGCTTGCTCGCTTTCAAGAAGAGAAATACTGGGCTATTTCTTGGAATTGAGAGAGAGAGAGATATTAAAAGAAAATATGCACAGCTGACTGCCAGAAAAGTTGACCTTGCATCCTCTTGCTTATCTACCTCAGCTGTTTTCTTGTTTTTTAAAAAGCCACAGTCTGAATATAAACATATTAAACAGAGCAACTGTCTGTGGTTTCCTGGTCTGAGGTAAAGGTGGCAATAGAATACTGGAAGAAGATTGATGGGGTTTGCTTAAGTGTTGCACATTTTTGCATAGAAACTAGACCTGCCTGCTAGGAAAATAATGAGAAAACATCTTTGTTAAAGAAGGTTACTTAGGTGCAGTTCTGCTGTATTAAAGTGCTAAGCTTTCTGCCTTCAGGATACACATCAACTTGTCCATCAAGGAACCCCAAAAAGTGTCAGGGATTGGCAGTGCTCTGGCAAGTGTGTGGCAGAAGCAGGGGGCCAAGAGGCCGACCCAGGAGAGGGAGTCAGTGACTTATGGGGTTTGGTGCCACCTGAAAAAAACTGGTGTGGGAGGGGTGTGCCAAATGTTGGGACAACATCTTAGATCATGCCTAGCCCTGTATCCTTAGACTTCTGCTTGTAGACATACATTTGTGTATCATACTTTGAACTGATGATGAGACAGTGTACTAATTTCTTTAAAAAACCCTTTGTGTTTCCTCAAGCCAAGAATCCAAGTAGTGTGTCAGAGGGTGGGCAATTCAACAGGTTAAAACTTTTCTAGTATGGAAATACAATTATGGGGAAAGCTTTACTATGTCTGCACTGTCTAATTTTGTGCTATGTTGTAACTGTTGCACACAGCACTCTCCCCAAATTAACACTGTAGAGTGGTTCCAAAAGTTTGCTATAATCAGTTCATCTCACTGTTTATAGCTTGTAGCCATATATATCTTGCCTTTTGATATTGAAATATTCAATAAATCTTCTTTGAAAAGAAAAAAAGTAATAGGCCAAAATTTATGGATTGAGGCTGTGTCTTACTAAAATAAATAGGACTTGCTTCTAAATAAGCATAGTTAAGAAACTGCTACTTTGAAGAATGCAAGACTGCGGTGGCTCAAATTGCTTCCACTTAATTGGGAATAGGGAATTTAAGCTCACATCTCCATACCTCTATCAGACCGATCAGTTTGTATGCCACTATTCAAATAACATTCACACATAAACTGCCAGGCCAGACCCTTTCCCTAACAGTAGCCAAGAAACATTATGAAAATATTGGCATGGAAGCTTAGGCAGTGATCGGAAGTCATAATGTATAATTGTGGATGCATGTATAGCACCATGCAAATCTGAAAAGCCACCAGATGGGCAAGTAATGTTCTGATATGTTAAATATTATCTCAGCTCCTGGAAGGTCCACATGAAATGTGTGATATGCATCTTTATTGGTGTCACTCTTGGTGGCATTGAGTAAGATAAGCTTTTGCTTCTGCTCTTTGTCTGGTGAACTTAACAGTATGATTTTTAAATACATTTTTACAACTGCACCCAAAAAAGGAAAAGAAATCCATTACAGGAATGTCAGAGTTGTGGACATTAAAAAAAAAATGGCCCTGGGGAGCCAGCCATTATTATGATATTCACAGAAAATACCTTGAAACCAAAGATATTTGACCAAACCCTACTGAGTAACATCAAGTGAGCACTCTCTTTAAACACTTTCTATAAAGACATTTCCCTTTCTATAGTGTGTTTGGGTAAGAAAAATGGTCACACTGCAGCTTGCATGGCTGAAGGCAAGTGACACACCAACTACAGAGAAACAACAGAACAGCAGGTGGGCAGGTTGTGGGCAGCCCAGGCAAGATGCTGAGGAAAGAACAACGTCCGAGGGAGGGGAGTCGGCACTGCAGAAAGCAGTTTGCCAAACCACTTTCTGAGGCCCCATCTCCCTGCTAAACATAGCTGGAGTAGAAGTAGAAGTAGGAGTAGAAGGCTGGGAGGTGCTTCAGAGAGTGGTTTGACACACAGTTCTTGAAACATCTGCCCCCCTCTATCTGTTGTCACTGGAGTAGCATTTAAAGGAGGGCAGGAAGCAATTCAGAGAACAGTTTGGTAAACTACTCTTTAAAGTAGGGGTCAGCAACCTAAGGCCCATGGGCCGGAAGCAGCCCACGCAGGTCATTTGACTGGCCCACAAGCCGCCCCCAACCGAGCTGCCCGCTCACACGCTGCACTAAACTGGCACAGCACAGCGTGGGTACTCACTTCCGCGGCACTGAAAATCGCATCTACGCAGACACCGAAAATCATGCGCAGGTGTGCTCACACATGTGCACAATCCAGCCCATGGAGGGATCTCCGTGTGACTGATCTGGCTCAGGCAAGATAAACCTTGCTGACCCCTGCTCTAAAGCTCCAGGTGTTGCTGGACTACAACTGCCATCATTGACCTGCCTGGTGGAAGTCAACATCTGGAAAGCCATCCCTGCTCAGTAAAAACCCCCACCACCACTCCCAACAAAGTTCTTATAGTAGCTATGAAAAATTATGCGCTTCAAGGTTCAGTAGGCCTAGGTATGGAGCAACCACAGATAATGGCTCACTGTGACTTCTCGAGCCACCTAAGGCGAGATCATACATTGCAAAAAGTTTATCTCCTTTGCCAGAGCCCCATCCAGAAAATCTGGGAACCAGATTTAACTGGGTGACTTTTGCCCTATTGCTCACAGTCCAGGATAGTATACATTACAACCATGTACAGTGGTACCTCGGGTTACATACGCTTCAGGTTACATACGCTTCAGGTTACAGACTCCGCTAGTGCTTCAGGTTAAGAACTTTGCTTCAGGATGAGAACAGAAATCGTGCTCCAGCGGCAGCAGGAGGCCCCATTAGCTAAAGTAGTGCTTCAGGTTAAGAACAGTTTCAGGTTAAGTACGGACCTCTGGAACGAATTAAGTACTTAACCCGAGGTACCACTGTACTTACTTCAACTAAACAAGTAACAGAGAACAAACTTAAAAGTCTTCTATTCTCCCTGCCTCCAGTGCATTCATATGGACTAAGGCTTTTAAAGATCCAGCCTCATCAATGCTTAGAAATACATTTCAATCTAAGCACAGGTGTAGGACTGCTGATGTAAGCAGAAATATTTGCATGTGTACATTTAAGTATATTCAATAAGTATATTTGCAAGCGCCTGTCTTTGTTTGCATTTCATAACTGATACGATGGGAGTTTCGTGATTACGGCAGTTTACAGATTATTCTCTGGTTTTTCTTCCTTTCCTGACTGCTCTGAGCAGCAACTGATTAAAGGCACAATTTGTTCTCCCTAAGAGTAAGTAAAAGTTAACCAGCCCATTCCTGTTTCTCCAGTTTCGCTGCTGTGATGCTGTTACTATAAGTGGTACATTGAGTAAATGTGGCAGGACCCCTTTATTACAGTGACTGGCCAATCAACTCCAAAGGGGCAATCCCAGTGCTAAGGGGATTAAGGCATACCAGTGCCTCCTTTCACCATTAAGTAAGGACTGCTGCCCCCACCCAAAAAAAGCATAAGAACAATTTGCAACACTAAAATAAGGAAAGAAGTGCTGTCAAACTTATTATAAGTGCTGTGAGCTTTGCCTGAAATCTTGTGTTCCATCACCCCAGGGCACCATAACTTGGGAGTGAGATGTAACTTAAAACACCTTTTCTGTGTTGACTTCTTGCTCTATTGAAGCAGAATAAGATTCCCCCCCCCCCGCCAAATGTGCAGAATTCAATGTCATGCTATGACGAACATTCCATCAGGGAATGTTCCAACAGGGAATTCCATCAGGGAATGTTCCAACAGGGAATTCCATCAGGGAATGTTCCAATAGAACAATCCCTCCTTTCCTTGCCTGCCCCCTGCTCTGTTTTGTGGGTTCTCCAAACCCTACCCCCATGCCAATTTCAGGGGGTTGAGGGTGTACAGAGGGAGGGAGGGGGTGGGAAGCCCCATTGTATAAGCAGAAGTCTGCCGATGGGGCTTGTTAGGTCAATCCTGCCCAAAATATCTCAGCTACTAGTATCTTATTTCAGGAAGAAATATGGTAAATGTTTCTTGTCCTTTGTGGTAGGGGTAAAAATATCCAAACCCTGCAGAAACAACACACTTGATTTTTGCTCTAACAGAGCTCCTTATAGTTCCAGATGGAGTATTTCAAACCACTGGGATGGAGCATGGGAAACAGATGTACCAGATCCAGAGATCTCAATCTACCTTCCAATAGGGCACTTGGGAGCATGTTATGACAAGCCAGAGCTGTAGTAATTCCCTAAAACCTCCCTCTTTGGTTTTCCTTTGTGCAGGGTTTTGGCACACACAGACACACTATTTGTTTTCAGAAGTTGCAGCCACCCTTTATCACAATTCAATTTTAAAATGCACATTGGCAGATGCAATATATGTATTTCTGTAGTGCATTACCTGCCCTGCAGATTAGCAAATTTAAACTAAATTTGGTTACCTGGTCAAATTGCCTTTAGTTTACAAGATGTCCCTTCACTGCCCAGCCCCATTAATCTAGTTGGCTATTGAGTTTTAACAATTCCAGAGGTTTTCCTGTTTCCATTGGCTGTTCACAGTGTGCACAATATCAAACACAGCCTGTTGTTTCAAGAGCAGCACTGAGAAGATTCCTCTCTGAGCAACCCTACTATTAACATGCAAGTACAAATACATAAGACTGGTGACTAAGCTGTTCCTGCATACTGAATTTGCAGAAATTTGAACTTAAAGGCCCATGCCAAGAATTCCAGGCTTCCAGTGTGGTTTCCTCTCTGTATTGGTGACTAATGTAATATCCATTGACACCACCAAGTAACAAAGTAAGGATGCAACTAGACATCCTTAAAGCAGAATGATACAGGATTAAGAAAACAAACAAACAAACAAACACCCCTTAAACCAAGCTTTTAACTAATAAAAAAATAAAATAAAATAAAATAAAATCCAGACCTCTCCTGTCCTCAGCAGGCCACATTTTGGACAGCCTCACTTATTGCAAACATAGAGAGATGCAGGAAAAAGAAGCAGAATCTGGTGAAGGAAGGAAGGAAGGAAGGAAGGAAGGAAGGAAGGAAGGAAGGAAGGAAGAAAGAAAGAAAGAAAGAAAGAAGGAAGGAAGGAAGAACAGTGGCACAAGGCTTTGTGCAGGGACTCAATCTGGCTTGGATGTTTATTTATATCATATTTTGATTCAAGGGAGGGAACCCTCAAATCTTCCTGATTTCTTCTTTTTCTTCTTTGGTGAGCACTTGTAGCTGACTAAGATTGTCTTCCATAAACACGGTCTTAACAGTGAGTCCGTAAGTGATGGTGGAGGTCAGTTCTGGATCCACATGTCTTTCCACAGTGGGGACATAGGTTTCTGGGTGGGAGGTGATCATGGTGAGGGTTTGCCAAGTATGCCTTCCTCTTAGCACATTTCTCCCTTCCATCTTGAGTTTGAACGTCTTCGAAGTCCATGACACCTTTGGTAAAGGCTGCTCTCCAATTGGAGTGCTCGCAGGCCAATGTTTCCCAATTGTTGATGTTCATACTACATTTTTAAAGATTTGCCTTGAGAGTCTTTAAACCTCTCTTGTTGACCACCAGCATTACACTTTCAATTTTTAAGTTCAGAATAGAGTAGTTGCTTTGGAAGATGATAATCAGGCATCTCAACAATACAACCAGTCCAACAAAGTTGATGTTGAACAATCACTGCTTCAACACTGGTGATCTTTGCTTCTTTCAGTACACTGACATTAGTTTGCCTGCCTTCCCAAGTCATATTTACCCCATTATTTGGCCCCTATAAAGACCTAATGCACACCCAAGCACAAAGTGCTCTTGGTGAAATACACAAAAGCATCAGAGAAGACACAGAAAACTAATTGGGGCACTGAGGAAAGAAGAGTGTGCTTGGAGATAAACAGGAAACTTTGAGTGCCCAAGTTGGAGATTGCCTCACCAAGTACTAACTGCTTATAGCAAAAGATTTGTTGTTTTCCTTTGTCATGGGGCTCTACTATCTGAATTCCACCCTGCAGATTTCTCAGCATTCCCAGCAGCTGCTTGTGAACAATCCTCCATTTCCAGCAGCCTTTTCATCCTGGGCAGATATCTATAACACAATGCCCACATTTGCCCAAGAATTGAAATGGTGATGCCTGCACCAAATAACACCAACATGGCTTGCTTCCTGCTCTCCTATTGCACAGTCAAGCAATATACAGTAGTACCTTGGGTTCCATACACTTCAAGTTACAGACTCCACTAACCCAGAAATAGTACCTCGGGTTAAAAACTTTGCTTCAGGATGAGAACAGAAATCGTGCTTCGGCGGCGCAGCGGCAGCAGCGGGAGGCCCCATTAGCTAAAGTGGTGCTTAAGGTTAAGAACAGTTTCAGGTTAAGAACAGACCTCCAGAATGAATTAAGTACTTAACCGAGGTACCACTGTATATGAAAATGTTTCTTTAAATCACCCTTTCAGTTTTCATGGGCCTGCAAGCCATCATAGAGACTGGAACTCAGCTTTGCCTCCCTAATTTTCATCACCAATCTTTCAAAAGTCTTGGGTTCTTCAAGGGTTCGCCTTAGTGGCAGGGCCTACTGTATATTTTGCATGTTATGGTCTTGGCTTCCATCTGGCTTCCATTTTTAAGCTTCTTGGGCTGGGAAAGACCTCCCACTTCTTCATGTATTAACTTAATAGCCTGAACGTTCTGTGAAGAACTGAGACTAGCTAACATTACTTGATAATTGCTGGATGATTGGTCTAATTTAGTATAAAGTTGCTTATTGCATTGGAAGTGGTAGCCAATAT
This sequence comes from Podarcis raffonei, assembly GCF_027172205.1. NCBI lineage: Eukaryota > Metazoa > Chordata > Lepidosauria > Squamata > Lacertidae > Podarcis > Podarcis raffonei. Next base: position 50,892,068 of record NC_070603.1, read on the forward strand.
GCTACCATTCAGTTGTTGTAAGCTACAATTCCCATCAGTCCATGCCAGTAAGCTCAGTGGTCAGGAATGATGGGAGTTGGGATCTGGAGGGCATGACATTGACTATGTCTGGTTTAAAAGAGACCTTGGCAACAGCAGCATGTGAAATGACAGGCACACTGCTTGCTACCTTAGCGCTCATGCATATAAATTTGCAGGACAAGGTATATCCATTCATTCAGAGATTCAACTGCTACAGACCATGGAAAGGGAGTTGCGGCTGAAAAGTCTCCCAGAACAACTTATATAAGATCAATAAGACAGTTCCTGCCTACAGGCTTATAATCGAAGAGACAGGACATAAAAGGAGAAATAGATGAGGAGAGAAGAAGTAAGCACACAATCTCAGGCACTTGCTCTTAAATGTTACATCTGAAAACTGTATCAAGCTGTAACAAACCATTCAGGAAGAGACCCTCAGCAGAGTGGACAGAGTAGCCCTGCTTCCTATCATTCCCTCTGTGGCATGCCTACTGACAACTGAAGACAAGAGGAGCTCAATGGAACTACTTTTTCAGTAGAGACAGTGGAATAGCCCTGCTTCCTATCTCTAATGCAGGCATAGGGAACCTTCGGCCCTCCAGATGTTTTGGCCTACAACTCCCATCATCCCTAGCTAACAGGACCAGTGGTCAGGGATGATGGGAATAGTAGGCCAAAACATCTGGAGGGCCGAAGGTTGCCTATGCCTGCTCTAGTGTATTCCCATAGTATCATCTACTTCACATCCAAAAATCATTTCCTCTGGACCGGAAAGTGAATGTGTTCATCATGTATTACATGACACATCACTCACTACCTGAAGCTCAGGGTTAGCCAGGGGAACTTGTAGCTCAGCTCTCAAATACCTTTTTCAGTTTAATGTTCAGAGAAAGACAGCAAAGAAAGGAGGAACTCACTTGCAAAAAGACTAACACCGTCAGCTTCCTGCTTACATGCTTCAGGGAGCAAGGGGTTAAGGTTTACAACTTCAATCAACTCCATTGCTGACTAAGGAAATTATTCCTAGCCTATTGGGACCTTTCCCAGCAAACATGTAATTCAGTTGGGTGAAAAGTCACTGAAACAGATTCTGAATCTATCTATCTAAGTTTAGAACATTCCAGTTACTTAGGAATTATTGAAAAAACCTGGCATGCAGATCACTTATGCAGGCTAGGAGAACTGAGCATTGTTTGAATAGGAGACAAACTGGAAGCTTTATCTTCTGGCAATCTGCATGACCTCCTGCAAGCTTCTTCCTAGAATATAAGCAGCATTGTTCAGACTCTCTCTCGACTGCTCAATCTGTCTCTCAAAAAGTATTACAGCTTCCCTAGGAAGCAAAATAGTGCAATGGTACCCAGAGAGACTAATTGGGCTGTAAAGACAAGACCTTTTGTGTTGCTGGCCCTCCACCATCGAATGCAAGAAATGGACTTCCGCGTCTGTGAGTATAATGATAAACCAGGTGGTAGAGCTCACAAAAACTCTGCCTTCTCTGTGCCTATACAACATTTATTCTTAAGAAACTAAACAAAACAAAAAACAGCTCTCCAATGCCATGTGTCAAAAGATTATTATGTTGTTCGTCTTTTTGGTATTACTGGCTGCAGGGAACTTGGTTCACACAACTCTCAGATATGTCACATGGTGGCCACTTCAAATCACAGCTTGCCCAGGCCCCCCTTTGTGCAGACACCACGTGCTTCTAGGGTTTTCCATTGATTTCTACGTACTGGGCCAAATTCAAGGTGCTACTATTAACATATAAAGCCCTGAATGACCTGGGACCAGTCTACCGGCAGGATCACCTTAACCAATGCTATTTTTCTAGAAAAAGAAGTGCCCGAACTCACCATGCATGCCTTCCTTGTTCTCTTATAATGGCAATGGTGCCCACCTGAGAGGTGCCAGAACTGAGTTCCAGTGAGTTCTGGCTGAAAAAACTGCCTCCATCTGTGGAACAGGCAATGTTACAGGTGCCATGTAATGCCCATTTCACACTTGTAAGGAAACATAGGAGCTCTGCCAGAAAAAAAAGTGTGGCAACCCTCGGTATCAACCAATTCCCTCCTTAATTTCAGTTCTTCTCAGGTATAAGGGGAAAGTATAGGAAAATACTCTGGAAGGAAATTATTTAGCCTAGTAAAGTATGTTTTTGTGGATTTATAGTTTTTTGTAGCTTTCTTCCCATGAAAAAAGAAAGAGTAACAATGCACATATTACTCAGGCATCTGGGTGAATGCGTGATATTTACATAATATCACATCAAGCTTATAAAGTAAAGTAAGTTTATGGAATTCTTAAATTAGGGATTGTGATCATCATGGTTCAAAGTATGCAGTTTCTCTTGTGAATAAATAACCACTGAGATCAGTCGCTGACACTTTCTGTAGAGTCACTTTGATAGCCAGGCAGGCATGACAGAACAATAAACTGCCAACCACGAACTAACAAGTTAAGAAGTCTTTTTCCTCCCATGATGCAAAAACTCCAAAACTAACTACACAGAGCCATAGAAGTCTTGGCTTTTGGGGAAATGCTCCTTGTCTATGACAGCTGTGCCTTTCCAGTTAATATCATTGTGAAGTCATGATGCCATCTTGTGGTAGTCCACTCAAGTGACAGGTAGCTCACACATTTCTTCCACATGCTGCACCCTGGCAATCTGTGGTGTTTGTGCGTGCAATTAAATTAGACACAGAATCTAGCCTGTCATCTGTTCTATTCACAGACAGAAGCAAAACCACACAGCAGCAATTCCCACGAGCGTGGCAGCTTGAGAAAGTGCTGAAACACAGAGTAGACATGTGCAGAATTGTGCTATTAGTCAGGGGAAAACAACTGCAACTCCTTCCTTGACAAATGCCCTATAAGAATCTGTCTTGACAGTCTCTCTGCTTCACTTACCTTGCCTGAATTTCTACCAATGCTCTCCAGCTGTATCCTCAGCAAGAGAAGAGAAAAGAAAAGAAAAGAAAGAAGCATATTTCTAGGATGAGAAGGAGAAACTATTCCCTCTTGTCTTGTCCCACCTTGTTTTGAAAATGTGGCCTTGCACTATATTCCACTATAGTGGATTTTCCTATTGTGTGGAAACTCAAAAATAATGCAGAAACTAACAGTTTGGGAAAGGTCAGGAAAACACAATAAACTGTTTTCTGGTAGGTGATTGCTTTTAATTAAAGGAACTGGTGCTGTGGTATTTTTTATTGGAACTATATGTTTTTAATAGTTTTAATTCTATCAGTGTTTAATTGTTTTTAATTATTTTTTCTATGCTTTTAGCTGTTCCTATATTTATCCATAAGCCGCCTTGAGTCCCAGTTAGGAAAAATAATAATAATAAAATTGTCACGCAACAACTCCCTTCAGCTTTTGTTTCAAGCACCAGCCTTGTAAGAAAAAATGTGCAGGAATCAGAAGCTCATTAATATGACCTCCCCATAACAAAATTCCAAGAAGTGGAGCCTTGGATAAGGATGCCATCTGGCATGAGCTCCCCTAGCTGTTTACACTTACATAGGAGTAAGCTCCGTTGAACTTTGCAGGGCTTAACTTTGACTAAATGCACACCGCACTGAGCTGAAAATGAAATGAAGATCTCTGGGAACCTTGGGTGTAAATCCCATTGGCAATCCTGCTACATCTTACAAACTTGTAAAGGGATTTACAAGGGGCTTGTAAAAAGAGCCTTGCCTTTTACCCTCCTCAACAAAAGCTGTGCATCACATGTATGCTTTCAGTAAAGCAACATTTGCAATGTGATGCTTGGTTTAAAAGGGAAAAAATCCTGACATTTCCCCAATGTCTAGAACAGGACATTTTTGCCTTCGTAGTTCCCATTAATTGGTTTGCTGCTGATAGCATCAAACTAAGGCTAAACCTTTTTAAAGCTGAAAAATAGGTGAAGGGGAATGCCAAATTATTTGGGGGGGGGGGTCAGTGATGTTTGGGGAGCAGCACTTCATTCTTCCCCATACCATTCCTGAAACTGAAATGGTCTTTCCTCCAAAGCTGCCAACTGTCTCCCTATTAACTAAACTGTACTCCTTGTTGCTGCTTTTAGGCTTTGAAATGCAGCCCATCACAGATCTCTGTCATGCTCACACACAATTCACTTCAGAAAAAAAATAATTATGATTTTGCTCCTGTGATAGCAACCCACCTTTTGCCCAGTGTTGAGTGAGGCTGCAATCTAGTCAATATCTCCCTTGAACAAACAGCTAACTTAATCATGAAGCATTCAGCTATTAGATTGTGTGGCAGTTGCCTCAAGAAAAAGAAAAACAGTAAAGAACATCAATTTATATTCAATCAATGTGATAAAGCAATTTTTTTAAAGAAGTGCTTCCTTCACTTAATACAACTTAACACATAAGAACTTCTAAGTTTGTGTGATTGCTTTTGTTCCATTATACCCACCAAGGTATAAACGTGTTTCCTTTCTCCTATAATGTTGCATTATGAACCAAATGATATTTCCAGAGACTTATCAAAGGCAGCCTTGCATGCATCGCATTACAGATAACATTGTATTACCATATCCAAACACCCTTGAGCTCATCTGTCCACACAACTCGATATAGCTAACACTGAGGCAGGAAGCACATTGTGATGCTGCCAGTTGAACAAAACTGAAGATCAAATGCTGAGCAAGGCTCCTTTGTGGAACACTTTGTCTTGTGTTTAAGGTTAATCACAGACACTAGTGTGACTAACATGAGCACGACTTTGCAATCATTGCCTGGGCAATATGATGCAGCAGCTGTAATTCGCCCTTTCAAGATACAGAAGCGCTTCCTGAGGAAGGAAAGGCTGGTAGCAGAGATTAAAAATTAAGTGGATACATCATAGGATGGAAAAGTACTATGACCATATCCTTTTTCAGCTTACCTTTCAATGGGGATGGATGGATGGATCTGTCCATTTTGCTTTCTCTCCATTTCTCATTTTTACAACCTTAAATACAGTTTGTCACATTTCCACATCATTTTGTTATTTTTTAAAAATTTAAAAAGTCATCATGAAAAATCATCAGCATTTTATAATGGACACACTTCTATACGCAATTTTGCATGTTCATTTCCCCCCAAATATATGCATTTTTTGCATACTTTCTCCAAATATATGCATTTTTGTACACATTGGTTGGTTGGAGAAATGCATCACCAAATCCAGGGAAGTGCAATTTGAAAAGATACCTGTATTTTGTTTCTTGGAGTAACAATTGGGTAGGCTTGCTTTAAAATGTAAATCAAACTGAATTCCCCCCCAGGCCTCAAGTGTCACATGCAAAATGGTGGTCAGGAAACACGGTGGCAAAATAATATATTTACAAGTTGGTGGATATAATGCAAGAAGAGAAATGGCAGCACAACTTTAACATTTCTTCTAATGGGTAATTTTATGTAGGAACACGCACACACACGAATCCTTGAGCACATTTAAGAACAAGATGATATTCCTTACCAAGAAACAAGTATTATTTGCTCTACTGCAACCAAGATAGTCAAAACAACCACACAGGATAACACAACAAATTTCCCTTTTTTTTACTCAACGATTATAGGAGCCTCAGATTGCCCTACCTGGGTAGAGATAACACCTTGTTATCTGAACCTTTCCTAAGATGAAGATGAAGGCAAAGAAGAAGCTGCACCTGCTTATTTAAAGGGCTGGTGCTGTTAAAGACACAGGGGTGAGGTAGCAATCATATATCTGTCAAGATATTAGCAGGTTGACCCATCACACAGAGCCCCTCCAGACGTCCTTTATACTGTATGATGATTTCATGATGATTTGTGCTAATGCTGGTATCACAACAGTTAGATGCAATCCTGCTTTGAATGCTGTTTGCGCCTGCAAATGTTTTGGGGCAGACCTATTTATTGGTTTCCATTCACTAAGGAATATAAAGACCAAAGACAATTGTGTGGTACATGGTACACTGAAAAGGATAATGATGTACCCGTGCCACCAGCTCTCTAGGGCTGTGTGCATCACAATCCCAACAAAGAATGAAATTTCATTTTCTCTACTTCCTTACACAATTCATGCAGCAAACACTCAGCATGTTTTTAGTAATATTTTATCAAGTTGTTTTTTTTAAAAAAAAGAATCCCATTTTAAAGTTGTTTAAAACATTCACCCTCAATATTGCCCCTGAAACCCTCTATCTGACAGCTGGGAAAGGGGTGGGGTGGGGGAAAAAGAGACAAAACTTTTTAAAGTTTCCAAGGATTTAAATCTACCCAGCTGCTTCCTAAACACAAGTAACAGCTGCTGTACAATCTGCTGCCACTTGTAGAGCTCATGATCTTGTCTAAGGTACTGCACTCTTGCAATAAGCCAGCCTATAAATCTCAGTGAATGATGGAGGATTTAGGAGAGAAGGAAGCTTCTACAGCAGCCAAGGGAGGGGGAAGAATAGGGGAAAACTGAGCAGCAGTAGAGCATGGGTCTTCGGAAAACTCAAAGTAGACAAGGCAACAAACACTGTTGATCCAATTTCTGTTGCAGAGCTATTACCAACTCCAGTTTCCTAAGAATGACAATTCTTCAGGTCCTTCCCTCCAGGCAGGCAATTTGTGCCTTTAATAAGAACATGAGAAAGCCCCATCTGCCCCTCATCCTGTTCTCACAGGGGTCAGCCAGATGCCGGCAGGAAACCTGCAAGCAGGACCCATGGAAAGAGCCCTCTCCCCTCCTGTGACGTCCAGCAACCAGTATTCAGAAGCATTCATGCCTCTGTGGAGGTAGAGCTACTTGCATGTCAAGACCCCGCAGCCACCCCTTCGTTGGGAAATAACACACATAAGGACACAGATATTAGATTTATGTTATTGGGCAAATTTGGCCACAACTTTATTGAATTACAGAATGTGAGCAGTATTGGCTTAGGCATTGATTGGACCTGACTATATCTGACTCTTGACCGCTGTGCAGGAAGTCCGGTGAGGGTAAACCACTGGAAGGGGGAGCCCTGTTGATGCAGACCAACTCAAGCTCCCCCTGGTGTTCCCGTCGGGGTCGTGTCATGGCCCTAGCCCCCGACCCGGGCTTCAGACAAGATCAACACCCCCGGATTCCTTTAACGGAATACCCTTAAGTTTGGAGGGCAAGGTGATGGCCAAACCTCCCTTCCCCCGCACAAGGTCAAACAATGCCTAACCGCAACCCTAACAAAGTTGTGACGATTACTACGAGGTAAGCGAAAACCAAATGGCCAGTGGCCATTTGCCAAGTGGAAAAATTCCTACCAGGCCCCTCAACAGCGACCAGCCGCAGTCCATAGCAAGGCCAGTGCCTAAAATCTGCAAAATAGGGAGGGAGGGTGGGTGATTGAGGAAGCGAGCCAAAGAGGAAGCTCTCTGGCTCACTCCTCTAATTTAAATGGACCCGGCCATGCCCCCCCCAGCCAGTGGATTGGCTGGCCGGGCTCTTACATGGCCGGGATCCCCCAGGCAACGGGGGACAAAGTCCCCCTCCCCTGGTGGGGAGTGGGTGGCCATGCGGTCCACCACAACTCCTCCCCACTGGGAAGTGGAGCGGATTAGTCGTTGATAGCTGCAAAGGAATAGGCCTATAGCACATCCCTCAAGCTGAAGACTACTGTCAACTGTAGTAGGAATTGCAGCTCTGTGTGGGATAAACAACAGTTCCTAGGATTTGTTGGCGATGGTACTTTAAACAAATGGCGAATATGCAGCCTATGTTGTATGCTTCTAACTACATCAGGAGGGTGACTATTTTCTGGTATGGAAGCATGGAAGGATAAGATACAGTACTGTGCTGATCTTAAGGCCAAAATTAGATTTAACTGGTAAACTGTTTTGTGCGCATTGATCTGTGTAACAGCATAGGTTTGCATTGTGAAAGTAACAAGGGAAGCAGAACCTGGACATGACATTTGTGTGGGTGCAATTAATTCTGAGAGAGAGAGAGAGAGAGAGAGAGAGAGAGAGAGAGAGAGAGAGAGAGAGCGCACAGCCACTGGGAAGATGGCTGAGCAGCTTCAGGACTCTAAAGAGGGATGAGTTCATTGAACTCTTCCTCTCAGTATCATAGGTACAAAAGGCCACCTCTCTGAAGCTGCTATATGCATTTCAAAGGAAGCCTCTATTCCTGTGAGTCAGTTAATGAATAGGCAGGTGTGGTTTGGGGGAAATGGCCTCACAGGCAAAACTGGCCCCCTTGGTGGGCTGAAATTGGCCTGTGGGCTGGAGCATCCCCACAAACGCTGACAGCTTCGTAGATATATTTTTGTTTGGGGGGGGGTCAATGGCAGGGAAAGAGAAAAAAGGTAAAATACCCCCTTCTCATCCCACCAGTCCAGCAGTTACTGTTTTGGTAACATACAATTGCCACCATTGGTTTGGCTTTAGTGCAAACCTACACACCTTAGGAACAACAAAATGGGGGTCTATTAGGGGGTGGGAAAATGTCATGTTCTACATTTCTTGTGTGACACAAGTGTCACTGTGAAGATGTCACCTGAGCAGGCATAATCTCAGTGAATCAAAAAATAGTGAACAGCTTGCAATCATGTTCTTCTGTGACAATGCTAAGGTGTTGTCGTCTATATTAATATTCATATATTCAGTCTCAGTATAATTCCCTTTTTAACTGATGGAAATTAGCACCTTGAGGTGAACGTACTTTATCACTTGTGCTATTCTCCCTTGGGAAATAAATTATGTTCAGATTGTGGCAGAAATATACAGCAAAGGTCCAATCTCTGTGTGTTTGCAAAGAAATAAATCCCAATGAAGGCTAAACAATAACTGTTTTTATGAAGTTTAATATGCCCTAAGATTGCTGCTTGGAACAAAGTCCTCACTGTCACTTGCTCTAGATTTTATCCCAAAAGATCACTTCCTTCAACAGTCGCTCTGTTAGTGCTATAGATTGTGTTTTTGTGACATACTCTTGCCCTCTGGTGGTCAGTGTAAGGTAATATTATTGATGCATCAGATAGTTATGTATTACTTCGATAATATCCATATTCTGCCCGTCCTCCAGGGTATTTGGGTGGCATATATCTCTTCTCCCCCTCACATCCACAAGAAAATCAAATCCTCCCTCAGCAAAGAAGCTCTCTGGGTAACAGCCAGTCACTATTAGCCAACCTACCACACAAGGTTGTTGAAAGAATAAAATGGGGAAGTGCCTGCACTACTTGGAGGAAAGGTGGCACATATATATTATTATTAATTCCTATTATTTTTAAATTTCCATCCCACCATTCCTTCCAAAAGAAGCCCAGGGGTGTGAAGAACAAGTGATATAACAATTTTAAAAAGGTGTTTAAAAGATCTTTAAAACAATTCCAATACAGTGGTACCTCGGGTTAAGTACTTAATTCGTTCCGGAGGTCTGTTCTTAACTTGAAACTGTTCTTAACCTGAAGCACCACTTTAGCTAATGGGCCTCCTGCTGCTGCAGCAGCGCCGGAGCACAATTTCTGTTCTTATCCTGAAGCAAAGTTCTTAATCTGAAGCACTATTTCTGGGTTAGCGGAGTGTGTAACCTGAAGCGTATGTAACCTGAAGTGTATGTAACCTGAGGTACCACTGTATAGGTGCAGACTGGGAAAGATCTCAGCTTCGAAGGCCTGTTGGAAGAGGAAAGTATTCTGTAGGCACCAAAAAGACAACAGAGGTGGCACCTGTCCAATATTTAAGGGGAGGGAATTCCGATGCATAGGTGCCACAACACTAAACACCCGGTTTCTATATTGTGTGGAATGGATCTCCTGATAACATGGTATCTGTAGGAGGCCCTCACATGCAGAGCACAGTGATCAACTAGCTATATGAAGCCTGACGCAATCTTTCCGTTATGCTGATCCCAAACTGTAGAGGGTTTTACACATGAAAACTTGCACCTTGAACTTACCCTGGTGGGTAATTGGTGGCCAATGCAATTCTTTGAACAGAAGGGTAACATATAAATGCAATAAATAAATAACATGAAATATACAGACAAGGGTTTTTTTGGTCTTGTTTTTGATTTCATTAGTGCATGAGAAAAGGAAGTGAAGTACTGCCAGGGAAATAGATGTCAAAAGATAAATTGGAATGTCTTTTTTAGAAAGTAAAGGAATTCCTTCAGTATTCAGATAGACACATCAGATTGCTAAAGCCTTCTGGTGTGGCTTTGTAATGCCAAGATTCGCCATGTACTCTTAATTTAAGACTGATCACTCTCCCTGGAAAATCATCACCCTTTGGCCTCCCACACACACCAATGTCACTCCATTAGCGCTCTCTTGCATGTCTCCATACCTTGCTCCTTTTTCTTTTAGTATCTACCCCCAGCCAATCTCTGATGCTCCTTTCCTGCACTGATGCTTTTGTTAGGCAACAAGCCACTGGGCATCCATGCACAACTGCTACCAGTTCCCAGGATAGCCTGCATGATCTGCATGGCAGACTTGACAATCTGTAGGGTAGCCGATTCCACTAAAGAAAGGCATATAAACTGACCCTGCTTCCTGCAATGCATCCACTGTTGGGTAGTAGGCCTTCCATCTTGAACTCTGTTTATTTGCAAAGCCTGTGTGAGGCAAGCCCAGACACTGAGACCTAACAAAAATGGGAGGGATGAAAAGGGAAATAACCTAAAACAAAACTCTACATCTGAAACAGAAAATCATTTCAAACATGTTTCCTTCTTTCACTCTTTAGATCCATCAGATCCACATAGTATCCAAAGGGAGTAAAATTGTTGTCCCTGATTATGCTAGTGGAAACCCTTATGCCATCGCCATGCAAAGTTAAGTGGTATATAAATTGTTGAAATGAGTAATAGTAAATAAAGAGGGACTGAAACCTTTGAGAAAACTACAGCATTATAATGTTGCTACCATCCTGAGTTTTAACAGTACTCTTGAAAGCCTCTTGGTCTGCTGCAAGAAACTGAATGTCAATGTCCTTTTTAGGTCATTCACAGCTATTGGGCATGTGCACCAATAAAAATAAGTATGAAACCATTTCCCAGTCTTTGCACATTCTGCCCCATCCAGGCCTACAGTTGCCCCTCCAGACTGGGTGTTATTGAGGTATCATTGTCTTCTTCAGGACTAAGGAAAGCATCCCCTGTCACTTTGCTGCCCATCTGCTGAGTTTGGTGCTGTTTCTCTGCAAACTGCACAGCAGCATGTATACTGTGGAAGGACAGCAGCTCCGTATCCTCCATCCCAGTAAGCCAACCACCTGCCTGGAGTAGATGCCGCACAGATGGGTTGCAGTTGGCCAGCAGGACCTGGATGCCAATCTTCTTGTAGTCCTGGCGAGTCTCCTTCAGCACACTGAGGCCCACGCTGTCTACAAACTGCATGGCGCCACAGTCAAGGATTAAAGTGTGCATGTCTATGGCTGGGCCAGGAGCATCTGAAACCGAAACCTTGGCAGCGTCTCTCTTGGTGCCCTTCAGGCAGTTAAACTTCATAGAAAAGCAGCTTTCGTTCTTGCCCAGGTTTGCTTTTGCTTCAGCCTTTCGCCGCAGGGCAGCAACCAGCGAAGGATTCACTCCTGTTTTCTGGAAAAGTGAACTTTTGAAATAGTCCTTGTTTGCGTAGTAAAGGGAGGTGTCGAAACGGAAGATCTTGATATTTGCAATGCTGCTGATCTCTTTGTAAGTGAACTGGTCCTCGTAGATTTCAGAGTCGTTCACCTTGCCGAGGAGCGTGGCTCGGGGCCTCTGGGTGCGGAAGATGATGCAGAGGAGAGAGAAGCAGACGCCTATGAGGAGGCCCAGCTCTGTAGTGATGAGTAATGAGGACAGCATGGTGACCCACCAGATCACGGTGTCTATCTTGCTGATCCGCCACATCTTCGGGGTGTCGGCAAATTTCCGCAAGGCCCCCCTGAGGTTAACGATGGTGATCACCCCCAGGATGCAGGTTTGCAGTGAGTAGAAGAGAGGGGCAATCCACAACAACACCAGGAGCAGCACAAACGCAGATACCAGGCTTGAGATCTGGGTACAGCACCCGGTGGATTCCTTCAGCAGGGTCTTTGTCAAGGCTGCGCTAGAGACAAAGCAGCAGAAGAAAGATGGTACGAGGTTCGCCATGCCAATGGCAATCATTTCTTGGTTGGCCCGAACTGGGTAGCCATGCTTCTTGCCAAATATTTCTGCCAGCGAGATAGTCATGGCAAAGCCGATGATGGCAATGGGCAGAGCATCAACTGCCAGGTTTGAAAGAAGGCTCAGATCCGGTACAGCAGGTTGCTTGAAACCAGTGGGAATGGAGCCACATATTTTAGATTTGTATCTCTTGTTGAAGTTGAAGAAATACGAAAGCAGGGTTGCCGCAATGACCACCAGAAGCTCCATGGGGAAAGGAGCCTTCATTTTGTCTCTAAAGTAGTTGTTGATCTCCTTCACTGGCACAATGAGGACCAAAGCAATCAGGCTGGTGACTAGGTCACAGATGTTGGTGTTGCCAATGTATCTGAATATGTCAACCCATGTGAAGATAAGAGAGCCCACTCCATCGTGGCGAGGGATTTTCAGTCCCAGCAGAAGACTCATTTGGGAAGTGAGGATGGTAAGGGAGGATCCAGTCACAAAGCCACTCAGGAGAGGTTCCGAAAGATATACAGATATGAAGCCCAGTTGGAAGACCCCTAGAAGTATCTGAAAGGGAAAGCAAGTTGCACTGATTAATCTGACTGGGTGAAGGTGCAAGAAGCAAATATCAGCACTTGCATTTGTTCTCTGCTACTCTCTGCTTGTTGTGAGAAAATCTCCTGTTCTTGTATTCTGGTTCACACGTATACATGTAAATCACTTGCATGCTTAACACCTGCCCCACCTTAATGTGTGAACTGGCCCCATTGTAAAGCACTTGAGCTTAGCTGATGTGCCCACTCTGCCAGTGGTGTTTGATCTATCTTACAGGAAAGTTATCACCTGGTGCTATTGTCATGTGCGAACTAGATCCACATCTGTGATCACTCAGAAACTTTAATAAAGGAAGAGGAGGAGGAGGAGGACTTTGGATTTGATATCCCACTTTATCACTACCCGAAGGAGTCTCAAAGCGGCTAACATTCTCCTTTCCCTTCCTCCCCCACAACAAACACTCTGTGAGGTGAGTGGAGCTGAGAGACTTCAAAGAAGTGACTAGCCCAAGGTCACCCAGCAGCTGCATGTGGAGGAGCGGAGACATGAACCTGGTTCCCCAGATTACGAGTCTACCGCTCTTAACCACTACATCACACTGGCTCTCAAGGAAGCCATTCTCTTTGTAACTTCATATCTAATTCAAACTAGAGTTGCATGCAAGTGGCCTCTCTAAGCCACAGAAATTGGAGGGAGGGGGGAGTGATAGGATCATTTCACCAAACTTCTTCAAGAGATGAAGGAATTCTCCAACAGTTTCTCAGGGGTCAGGCTCACCATTAGCCATGACAGTAGCACAGCTTCTCTTTTTCGCTTGCTCCTTTTGCAGCTGCAGCAATAACTGTGTTAGTTTGAATATAGAGTTTAAGCACCCTAAACATTAAGAGAGCACTTGTGTTGTAAGGATCAGGAAGTTATCTTACCTGGTAAAGCCCAACCAAAAAGGTTAAAGCAGTTGCCACAGTGATAGCATAGCAACTTTTGTCACAGACAACTGTCCCATTCAACGTGGCATTCACTGGTATGTCAGTCTCTAACTGGTATCCTGCTAACGTCAGTTGTCGGTTTACTGATTCCCCGATCATCAGGCAAAGGACTCCAAAAGTCCCAATGCAATTGTGGCGTGAGGTAGCCATGGCAAAGTAGATAATGACAGAGAAGAAGTTTGTGTAGAGTCCGTAAATGGGATCCTGACTTGCAAGGAGAGAGTAGGAGATGGACTGAGGGATGCCAACTATTCCAACCAGCATGCCGGAGATGATGTCCCCAAGCAGTTGTTCCTTGATACTGTAGCGGGGAAGCCACTCTACAACAGGAAACAGCTTAATGAAGACAGCAAGGACACTTTGTCGGTTGCACCCAGAATTCTCCCTGGCTTTCTTGATGAACTTCTTGACACTGAGACCCGGAGGTTCATGCTCTTCAAGCTTGACAGGCACATAATGAGAAGATGACTCTGGTGGTGGCATGCTTGGCATATCAATGCTCTGCTTAGGCATCTGGGTAGCAGTGCCATTCTCCATGGCTCCAAGGCAGCTGAAAGAGGGCAGCATGTGCACTATTAACTGAAGGTACTCCACTCATGCATGATTGCAAATGAATTCTTATCCAGCTAATGATGCACTGTTTCATACTGAGCAAGATTACAATCACAGCTCAGGCACGACCATAAAATGAACCAGCACTGATAAACCTTTGGTGCATAGTAGTCCAATCATAAAAGCCATTAATTGGTTGAGACATTAATTATAAGCGAAGGACCTCTGCAACTGCCAACATTACGCCATTATACAAAAATACTGGCCAGATATATTCACAATGACTATGTATGACACCAGCTCATCTTGTGCTACACAAGTGGTTGGAGGATAATATGAAACAGGCTTTTAAATAATCTAAAACTCTCCTTTTGCTTTATCAGTCAGAAACACCTGGAATGTGAACTGACATGCCAGACTGAAGGAAGACTATTCTTGGCATTTAGTGATAATAACAACTGGAAAGCCCCTTTTGGAATTTTTGTGTGGAAAGGGTAATGAATTAATTTGGGATGTCTGGGGTTGAAGACTGGGAAAATGTTGCCTAGCAGAATGAGGAACAGCTGGATATTACCTTGGAATACTGTTGGATACCATCCTGAAGTGAACACACTGAATATTTTGAATAATCTTTATATTGAATAATTATATTGAATAATCTTTACATTGTTGATAGAGAATCAGAAATCCTATTTATTTATTTCTCGCTTCTCTCTTTTTCTTTTTTATGATCTTTCTCTTTCTGTCTTTTCTCTTTTTCCTTTGCTATGCTTTTGCTTACATTTTGTTTTTTGATGTTCTCTATTCTGGGTTAATAAAGGTACCCACAGGAAGGTGATGGTTGGCAGGTGAAAGACCCTGTGGGAGAGGCAGGGAAGGGAAGATCTCTCAGGGTGGAAGCTCCCAGGGAGAGCCGGGAGGGTCCACCCTTTTCTACATGAGACAAGCGTTAATATCTAGCTCTGGGAGACGGCTTTATATTTTATTTTATTCCCTTTTTCTCCTTTTCTTTTCTTTTCTTTCTTCTTTTTTATTTTTATTTAGATTAGTTTTTATTACATTGTATGTTGAAAAGTTTCAGTAAAACCATTTGGCCCATTTTTATCAGATGATTATTATTTTTTGTCTCTTGGAATGATGAGATTTGCAAACAATGATAAGTAAATAGTTACTAATAATCTGTCTTCTGTAAATATTCATAGTCTTAGTGGACCTTTTTGTAATTGTTAGATCTTGGATTACTTGTAAATAATAAATAATAAATATGCATAAATCATAATTTATGGTTAAAGAAGTTGGCACTTGTACACAGTTTTTCTTGCATAGCTATACAGAAAACTTGCAAACCTTTTTTTTTTTTTAAGTTCAAGAAATATCACTTTGGATGCTTACTTCATCAAAACATATAATACTACTCATCCCTGATCTTAAGGTCTTTCTAATAAAACAGAATCACTAAGACACACTTTCTAAAAATAAAATGTTTAAACTTCTACTGTCTGCTGCAATAAAAAAATGTCTCTTTTGTCACTCATTTGGAGCCACCATTATAGTGGACGGCAGTGTATACAGTATATACTGGGGGAGGAGGGACTTTTAAAGAGTGGGTGGATTGGAAAGTACTATACACATGGTAAGTATTATTGGTATAATTCACAGATTCCCAACCCTGTTGAGTCAGGGGACACATCTGGAAATGTAAGAATCTCTTTGGCTCAACAAAAGACGCATTTCACAGAAGAGAAGCTGGCAATGCTCAGAACCCCTCTCTCAAAACAGCAGGTAAAACACCTACACACACCCAAAGCACCTTCCCCAAAGACAAAAATAGGGACAAAATGAGGACAATGTTTTACCAAGGACAGGTACCAGAAATCAGGCAGTGCCTCTGGTAAGTAATTGGTTATGCCTTTCTTCTCAAATGCAAATCACTTCTAGCCTTCAAACCCACAAGCTATCTTGTCCTGGTGGGGAAAATGAAGTAATCAAACCTATACAATCTCCAAACCTGCAGTGTTTGCTTCCTCCTCCTCTCGAACTGATCCCCAATTCCAGCACAAGAAGACAAGTAGAATTTGATCCCCTTCATTCGTCCTTTTATTGCAACTCCTGCCCAGCCACTCCAGAGGTATATTTTGAAAACAAACACCACTTAAATAGAATATTTTTTTATGGGAACCTGAACTATACCTATCATTTATGATTTCAAAAGTTTAAACAGTGGTGGATGATAGGACTGCCATGCTCTCCTGAGCTTGTTGGCTAAACAAAAGGGAATTGCTGGTGCTCAGGCGTCACTTCCCATGCACCTTATTGTATCTTTTCACCAAGGGACTAGGTAAGGGATATTGATAAGCTGATCCACTAGCCAGCACACACGGACTCAATCTGCAATCAATGCTAAGCCAAACCTTGGTTTAGTGCAAATGTGCAAGAGTCTGGGTTCACGGCCCTTTAGACAACCCAGCTGCAGGAACAGGGAACTTGTGGTCCTTCAGATACTGCTGGGACTTCAATTCCCATCAGCCTCAGCCAACATGGCCAATAGTCCACGCGAAAGGAGCTGTAGCCCAATAATATGCCCCCCCCTCAGGCTCCCCACCCATGTCATACTGTAACTTGACCTGTAGCCAAGCTTAAAGCATGAAATAGCAACATACTACCTCCCTTTTCCTCCCTTGTTTTCCCCATGTCAAAATATTAGTTGTAAGTTTCATGGGGTAGCTCCACACACACTGATGGCAAATAAATAAATCACATAGGGCAAACTAAGGTTTTAGAAGTGGTTCTTTGTAGAACCAGGATTGTACGTGGGGCTCTGAATTTTCCATGACTTCATCCATAGAGGGATGTGCAAGTGTGTAGGTGCGATGCCAAGGCTCCACGCCCAGTGCAACTGAACTGGTCGTGTTCCCCTAAATCCATCTCTGAGGAGGGGCAAGCTGGCAAACACTCAAACAGAGACAACTTTCAACCCGCCCCCAGTTGCTGACCTCTGACATGCCTACTTACATCATTTGCACAAAGCAAGATGGTCTCAGTTTCCTAAGTTCAGGTAGGTAGCCGTCTTGGTTTGATGCAGTCGAAACAAATAAACAAATTAAAAAATTGTCCAGTAGCACCTTAGAGACCAACTACGTTTGTTCTTGGTATAAGCTTTCGTGTGCATGCACACTTCTTCAGATACTTCGAAGTGCGCATGCACACAAAAGCTTATACCCAGAATAAACTTAGTTGATCTCTAAGGTGCTACTGGACATTTTTAAAAATTTATTTATTTATTTCAGTTTCCTAAGGTTAGGCTCAAGAATGTCTGGCACATCAGAACTATTGGCCAACAGAAGCCACATGTCACAGATCACTCCATAAAATGTACAATAATAAATACGTTTTTTTAAATATAACAGGGTTCTCACACAGGGTTTTCACACATACCTGATCCAATTGATCAGGTGTCTTCAGCCTTTTTCCAGACCCAGGACCCTCTTTTAACTCAACCATGCTTTTGAGGACCCATTTCTTAATCTTTTACAATAGATTTGCATGATGGTAGTGCTCCTGTGGTGGCCCACTTTGGATCAGGCCAGGACCTACTTGCGGTTCCTGATCTACCAGTTGAAGACCAGTGCAATAGATTTAACTTTACAAAAGCTAGTCAAAGTTCACCAGGGTTATCTGTCATCAAGGACATGTTTGTTTTCAGGGCAGTCTTTTAAAATACTGCTTCTGTGTAACCAGTATAAACTTGCTAAACGATGTAGGTTTCCGTTCTGAAACAAGTTTGTGCAGCGAAGAAACTGGTACCAACTTGAGCACGACAAGGTGAAAGATAGGACTCACTTGACAAAGTGTCTTCTTCAGTGGTATGTTTGGAAATATATTTAGAACAAGCAGGTGACTCAGCCCATTAATGCTTTTGCTCCCTGGGTTGGGTAGTGATGAGGACAAATTTATTATTATTATTATTTATTGAATTTATATAATGTCCTATACCCGGAGGTCGCAGAGCAGTTCACAGAACAAAATCAAAATATACAACCACGAAATATATAATCAAAATAAAAACAACAACCCAATAACTTCTGCCGCCGCCAAAACCCCCCACATTTTAAGAGGGCATAGGATGTCAATCAAATCAACCAAAGACCTGATTAAAAAGGAATGTTTTGCCTGGTGCCTAAAGGTGTATAATGAAGGTGAACTTCCTTGGGGACAGCATTCCACAGACGGGGAGCCACTGCAGAGAAGGTCTGTTCTCGTGTTGCTACCCTCCAGACCTCTCAAGGAGGAGGCACATGAAGAAGGGCCTAAGAAGGTGATCTTAGGGTCCGGGTAGATTCATATGGAAAGAGGCGGTCCTTGTGGTATCGCGGTCCTGAGCTGTTAAAGGCTTTATAGGTCAAAACCAGCACTTTTAATTGGGTCCAGAAACTAATTGGTAGCCAGTACAGTCGGACCAGGATTGGTGTAATATGCTCAAACCGTCTTCCTCCAGTGAGCTATCTGACCGCTGAATTCTGCACTAGCTGAAGTCTCCGAACCATCTTCAGAGGCAGCCCTATGTATAACGCATTGCAGTAATCTAACCTTGAAGTTACCAGCGCATAGATAACAGTAGTTAAGCTATCCCTGTCCACAAAGGAACACCAACATATTTAGATAACAGGAGACAGGGCAGGTGCACATCTAACATATTTCCCCTGTTGAAGACTGACAAGTTATTTCTGGAACTTAATTTAAAACCACCACTTTTACCATCATGAAACATGCCTATCATGGTGAACCTTTTTGGCCTGGCAAGCCAGCTAGTTATTTGTCTCCGACCCTATAGGCCAACATCATTGTCGATCCAGCCATTTCTCCACCTGCCCCACACCTGATGTCACATATTATGTCAAGTATGAGGTAGGTGGTCATGATTGGGGGGTAAATGGCCTCATGGGCAAAAGATCTCTGTATCTTTGGTATCTCTCCCCAATTAAAAGCAATGAAGTTCTCCCCTTGGTCCTTATATCCATTTTATCTAGACATATAATTTGGACCTGGGACTAGCCCTTTTTTCTCCAGCCCACACCATTGTACAGAAAATGGGACACAAAGCTGAAGTTCCCCATTTAGCACAAGTTCCCGTATAGCCACAAAAAGGGACGCGGGTGGCGCTGTGAGTTAAACCACAGAGCCTAGGACTTGCCGATCAGAAGGTTGGCGGTTCGAATCCCCATAATGGGGTGAGCTCCCGTTGCTCTGTCCCTGCTCCTGCCAACCTAGCAGTTCAAAAGCACATCAAAGTGCAAGTAGATAAATAGGTACCGCTCCAGCGGGAAGGTAAATGGCGTTTCCGTGTGCTGCTCTGGTTTGCCAGAAGTGGCTTAGTCATGCTGGCCACATGACCCGGAAGCTGTACGCCGGCTCCCTCGGCCAATAAAGCGAGATGAGCGCCGCAACCCCAGAGTCGGTCATGACTGCACCTAATGGTCAGGGGTCCCTTTACCTTTACCTTTATAGCCACAAAAACCCATTGGGGATGCCAGATGTCAAACTTAGAGTAAAGGTAATCGAGAGTGAAGGTAACTCAAGTTAAAAGGCATCTTAAGGTAAGGGTGGCATCAACAAAGCTGTCTCAATATAGTCTGTTTTGTAATTAAGGGGTAAAGCTCATATAGGCTGCTTATAGTAAAAATAGTACTATGTTGATCCATACTACTACAAACAGGGCTGGCCCCAGGATAAATAAAAGCCTAGGAGGGGCCCTGTGGTCAGCTTTGCAAAGCCAACTATAGGGTTTATAGGGCCTGGCACTGCTGTGATGTTGGGGACCCTGCTGCTGCCCTCTACAAGGAGCCATGCATGTGTGTGTATATCAAGCTGGGGGCCTTGAAGCCAATATATGATGTGCTTCATTTTTTTCCTTACATGGAGATAAGGGAATAGGGACCGGGTTATATCTCTCCTGAGCACCTCCTCCAGATTCCAACCCCCTTCTGGCAGAACTTCTTTGTCTTTCCTCTTCTTCTGGTTGTGGCCTGCTGCTGGCCTTCTCCACTACTCACTCAGTAATGATTCTTCCCTTAAGGCCTGGCTTCACATTACTCCTACACCTTTGCCTGTGGCAACTGCCATGGGAAATAATTCTCCAGAAATCTTAGGTGGCTTTCATTCACCTTGGGTGGTTATTGGTACACACAAGATTCTTACTTTGTGAAGGCCTGGGGCAGCTCAGCTCAGTACAGACACTTCCTGTTTGCCACCCTGGCTCAATGTGGGCAATAGATTAAAAAAAATCACGGCCATTGAGCTCTGCTTGGCGCTTCCCGCACTCCCTGGGCAACCACCCATCTTGCCCACCTGACTGCAAGGACTTACACCAGTGGTTCCCAATTAGCTAATTACTGAGGACCCCCTATTTTTCAAAAGCCAAGCCAGGGATCCCCTACTTTTGAAAATGTTGATAACTCTATGGGAGTTGCCTGTGCAAAGCAATTTTTTGAATAAAATGTGGGGTAGAACCTAATAAGCAAAGGATTTTAGGTATACTAAAAAACAGACCATAAAATTTATATTACCATGAAAAAATGACAAAGATTTTTTGGGGGGGGGGGAGAGAAAATTTTTTTATCAACAAGATAAGTGAGTCCCTTGGCAGGTGATGATGCCACAGACCCTCTGGGTGTGTTCCCCAGAACTCCAGGATTTCCTGGATCCCTAATTGAGAACCACTGACTTATACAAACAGATAACTAAAACTGACTTATACAAACAGATAACTAAAACCACCATTGCTCCATGGAGTGATATCTACCTCATAAATAAACATGGTCCAAGCACATGTAAGTAATGGTTTTTGAAATTAATAAACAAAAAGTGTACATTAATCCTTTGCATTGTCCCCCTCCCCTCAGCTTTTTACCAAGTGTATAATTCTGCAGCAGGAGCCTTCATCCAGACAGAGTGTTTGTCATGTGACTGGCCAACTGTTCAAGGGATTCACAGTCTAAAAAACAAGGAAGCTGGAATGGTGAGAGACTGAAATGGAAGCTTATCCTAAAGCCTGTCTGTAGAAAACATCATCTCTAGAAAACCATATAGCTCAGGAGTGCAATACCTCAGGGACCACATCTTCCCCTATGATTCATCATCAGAGGCCCTTCTTTATGTGCCTCATCCACAAGAGGTCCGAAGGGTGTCACCATGAGAACAGGCCTTTTCTGTGGTGGCTCCTCGTTTGTGGAATGCTCTCCCCAGGCAGGCTCACCTGGCACCTTCATTACATATCTTTAGGCGCCAGGCAAAAACATTCCTCTTCTCTCATGCTTTTGTTGGCTAATTGAGCAATCTCTAGCCTTTTAAACCAGAGAGTGTTATTGTTTTTCTTTGTTCTATGGTATGTATTTTTGTGTTTTTATATTGTAAACCTGATGAAGGTGTTAGCAATTTCACTCCTCCGATGCTACAGATGAGATTGTTGTAAATCACATGCCTGTCTGCAATGAGTCTGGGAAAGGAAGACAGTCTTATCTCTTCCGCTGCGGGTACTATTACACTGTACTTTCGCTTTTTTATTTCTGTTTGTTCTCTCGGAGCTGGAGAGAACAGACGCCATTATGCTTTTGTCTGTACAGTGTGTAAATAAATAGTAGATTAGCTCTATGATGTCTCACTCTTCTTGCTGTGTTATGCCAGAAGACTAGTGTACATATACCAGCTGGTATATGTTGCTAGCAAGCACACTGGAAGAGAAGGGAGATGCCTTTTCCAGAGCTGCGCGTACCGGAGGACGCTCAGAGGGTGCTTGAAGGCACCCCCAGGGCATTTTTCCAACAGAAGTGAGGTATAGAAATTTAATAATAAAGAAAAATAATACTTTGTATTTGCCCAAAGTGGGGTTTTTATGTGGAAAATTATCCAGGTATGCAAAGGAAAGGGAAAGGGCGTTTCCCAGAGGATTTTACATATATTTAAGGGACACAGATGGCGCTGTGGTCTAAACGACCGAGCCTCTTGGGATTGCTGATCGTAAGGTTGGCAGTTCAATTCTGTGCAACATGGTGAGCTCCCGTTGCTCTATCAGCTTCTGCCAACCTAGCAATTCGCAAGCATACCAGTGCAAGTAGATAAGTAGGTACTGCTGCAGCGGGAAGGTAAATGGTGTTTCTGTGTGCTCTGGCACTCATCACGGTCCTCTGTGTGCCAGAAGCAGTTTAGTCATGCTGGTCACATGACCTGGAAAGCTGTCTGTGGAGAAATGCCAGCTCCCTCAGTCTGAAAAGTGAGATGAACACTGCACCCCATAGCTGCCTTTGACTGGACTTAACTGTCCAGGGGTCCTTTACCCTTAGCTTTACCTACCTACATATATTTAAATGTACAAAGCATCTAGAAAGCCTGTGTGTGTGCAAAAGCAATATTGTCCATATTATTAAACACCTAATATGGGATTTGTGATGTCACAGAGATTAATTTGAAGAAATTTGGGGAGTCAGTATATATGAATTAGTTCTAATGCCCACTAGGGAATAATGTTACTAATTAACTGTGCATAAATTCTGTGTCTAAGAATATTATAGACTAAGGGTGCTTCCAGATTGCCACTATTTCGGGGTGGGATTCCATCACATCCTAGCAAATTCAGGCTGCACCATTATTTTTATGGTTGAGGATTGGTTTTCAATTGTTTTTGATGTTGCAACCTCACCTGGGAACCCGATAGTGAAGGGCAGGCAAATAATAATAGTAGTAGTAGTAACAACAACGATGATGGTGATGATTTGGAGCTCTTGTGAAACAAACTGGCTCCCTCCTCCAAAGACTGGGTGTTTGCCATCTAATCTCTCTGCAAACAATTCACGCTTGTCTGAAGCAGCCTAAATGTGCACACCTTTATTCTGTTCTGTATTTGAGCTGCATATCAAAATTGGTCATGTCACTATGGAGGTTATGCAGTTACTGAGTTCTTGATATACTCAATAGAACAGACAGCCAATTGAGAAGTACAAAAACACATTAACAGAGTTATAAAATATATTTTAATAGCAAAAATATTTACAAAGCGATCTTATGAAAATAGATACAAAATTCATTGTCCCGCTCGAGACTTTTAACAAAAGACGCTAGTACTGTATCTTAGCAGCTGGAGCTTAACATTATAGGAAACATGCTTGCACACACTTTGTGATTATTGCTTTGTTTTGCATTTTTGTACTTTGATAAGTCTTTCTCATATAAAAAAACATAAAGAGCTACCAATAAGAAGCAGCCATTTCACAAAGCCGTATTTGGTCACAATGCTACATCAATAGCAAATTTGGTTCTTTAAATTCCACAAGACGTTCCAACTTAGTATTTTCTGGATAACATAGCCAAGAGATGTAACCAAGAATAATAACACTTTGATATTGCATTTAATTCACATGGTGGGTATGGGGGGTGTACTCTGACAGCCCTCCCACCGTAATCCTTGCAGCTCTGTGATAGTGTGGTGAATGTGACTTAGGGTTTGTCTAGATGGACAAGAATGCAGGAGACCAAGTTAATATCTCTCCCATTGTCTTCCTATTTGCTATTTGTGCTCACAAATGCCTGTTACTTTCTGGTGGTTCATTTTTGTAGCAGAAGTAAAGAAAGAGGGGCATTTTCAGATGCCAGCAAGCCCAGCTCCTTCTCATGGTATAAGCAACCATATGCATAGTTCTACCTAACTAATTAAAGACATCAGTGAAGAGGGGAAAATACTTCCGCCTGTATTTATAGCCAGGAGCTACCGGTAGTCAAAAGAGAAGGATGTAATAGAGGTTCACTTAAGTGATTTTTGTATGTATAGAAACGAACGCTCAAGGCCTCAAAACAATGACGACTTCTCGAACGATGCTCAAGGAAAATATAACATTCAAGTAAAGGAGATCTCTTTCAAACTCATGGGGGATCATTCATCTATACTTGATATGTAGGTCATATAGTGTCTGTGTGTGTCCCAGTTATTTGTTAGAGTAGCAAAGTGATAAGACTATAACTATGTAATAAAAGTAGTAAACATTTGGTTCATAGAAGATTGCACTTCATAACAATTTTGTAAAGTACAAAGATCCAGTTCCCATCATGCTTTTTGAGATTGGCCTTATTATGTTTTTTCTTTGGTTTGGAATCAGTGCTTGAAATTTGAGGCAGGTGTCTCCTTTTGTAATTAAGTGACCTGGCGAACAATGGATGGAGCTGGGGTGGGGCTTGTGGATTTCACTAAGAGCTCCCTCTAATTTGAAGATCTCTTCCTGAGACAACTTGTTCATATACTCCTAGGGCGGCGGTGGCAGCGGCGGCGGCGGGGGGGGGGGGACAACACAGGCTGGCTCCATTTGATCTACTGGAGCAATGCCAGAAGAACCACCAGCCATTTCTTGGAGTGTCATAATAAATAATGGCTGATGAAGAGCAAACAGGAAAAGTGTTTGCTAAGCTAAGCTGCACGCATGTCAGGAACAAATATCACTCAAGAAAAAGAAACTCTCTCACCAGTCTCTTTCCTTTTTCAAAAACACCTTCACAATAAAATCAGATATTGAGAAAGAAATCTATATTGTGCAATAATGCCTCTCCATAAAAATATCCTTAATATTTTTGTTTCATAAATATTTCACATACAACTCTTCAGTTTAGAGGGGGAAATATCAAAATCCCTTTATCTTTGATAGCAAGAAGATAATGTCACACACACAATACTAAGCCGCTGGAAATTTCAGAGCAAATATTTGCATAGCTCACTACTGTTCTTCTAAAATGACACATGCACACACAAATCTCTGCCATGTACCCTGAGAAAACAAAAGATTTTTTTCTGCCAGACCTTTTAACTCAAGGTATCCTATGGCATGTAAGTGAATAGCCCCGTAAGTGTTGGAAGGCTGATCAATTCTATATTCATTTTCATTGTGGTATTTCTTTTAAAGGAAAGTCTTGGGACATTCATTTCAGAAAGCTGTGATTGCTTAATACAGATCATTATAACATTTCACATTATGGATACTAAGCCAGTAATTTGTCTTGAATATTCCAGATGCAAAAACAAAGTCGGTTTTCACCTTAGAGTAACATTTGAATTATGATTGGATAATTATCTTCTAATGGTTATTGGGATGAATACTTACTTGTTTCAGTGAGCAGAGATATTCCATAAGAACATTTCTGAAGGGGTCCAATCAACACATCTACTATATTTCAGAAAGGACACTAGTTTTTTGAACACATGGCTGTTAAACAGTCTGTTGCATACTGATAACTTAGATCTCTGAGGCCTACCAGGAAGTAGCCAGTAAATGTCACAAGGCCATAGGGAAGGGTTATGTTGGTCTTAAGTCAACATAGCAAATAGACTTTGGATTGGTTCACATGTAACACTAAACCAGAGTTTTGTATTACACAACCAAAACTCAAGCTCACGGGCAGTATACCGTAGTTTGCCTGATAACATGTAACAACAAACTATGATTTGCCACAAACTAGGAAATAACAAATTGAGCCAAGTGTTAAAGGAGAGAGACTAGCAGTAGCAAAACATTGTCCTTGCTATGTTTGAACAGAGGACTGAGAACTTGAGTGCTGCATAGTATCTCTTTTGATTTCATTGTGATTATCAATGCAAACAACTGAGCAACTGCTAGAATCTTATAGAAAACTTTGTACAATTGTTATGGAAGACAACTGAGGATTTTCAGTAACTATTGCCCAGGAGGATCATTATATTTGTGAAGAAGAACTTGGCAGTGCTGTGGGTATTCTGTAGAACTGGCACCCCATAAAATCAAATTTTCATTTTTGTTCAAAAGAGAGATCTATGGCTGCAGTTCAGGCAAAGTCTGATAAAATCTCAGAACCCAAAGAAAGCCCTGATCAAGTTTCTTCACTGTTTAGGGGCCTACTTAGCCTTTCCCCCTTTGTGTGACTCGCACACAAAAAATGAAAAATAAAGCAATTTTTAATATATTTGCATAGCTGCAAGATTTATACAAGTTACAAAATTTAGTATGTAATGGTGCAGTTTGGGTTACTTTGGTGCATAAGCTCGATTACTATTCTCAAAAGCACAGAAATATCCAGGTCCTAAGGCTTAGAATGATCATCTATTATTTTGAAGTGAGATTTAATTTCACACTACTTAAGAGGCTTAGAGCTTCATAGTAATAGGGCATTCCGGGCCCTTAACAACAATGTATTGTAAAGCAAAAGCAAAGCACGCCACTGGCAATCTTCCACACTGTAAAACACTAAGCACTCAAAATGAGAAAATTCTAAAACATCCCTAAGGGCCAATCCTGGAACTCACAAGGGAAAGAGAGCTGCTGCTTCCTAATGTTTCCTCTTCCTGAGAATGTGTAGTTTAACACAATGTGACATCACATCCTCTCTCTGCGTAAGGAAACTCACATCACACATTGGCCACATTTACATGTTACAATGAGTGGGAACCCCCCTTTTTTATTACTTATCATGGTTTCTTGCAGGGTTTGGCAAGCTTTTAAGGCCTGTGGGCACATTTACAAACTGGAGAAACTGTCACAGACACCACTCTCACACCACAACCAAGCATGCGCTGCAACTTATTCCACTGGATGCAACAGAATGCTTCTTTCAAGCCAAATATCAGCAGGGGGGGGGAGGCCCTGTGGGTGCCATGGAAAGCCTCTGTGGGCACATTTGGACTCACAGGTGCTGCGTTAGTAACATCTGGTTTATTGTGAATGAGCAGTGTGTTGGCACATGCTGCCCAGTTGTTGCCACTTGGCAGAAGTAAGATAAAAAGCAGGAAAACCTGGTATGTCCAAACCAAAGATCGCTGTTTGTTAATCTCCCACTTAAGCCATGATTACTAGTCAATGCTAAACCCTGGCTCATTGTGGCACGTGAAAGAGGCCAATTGTGTTATGGGACAGAAGGGATAAAGAAGCACAGAAAGGTAGCCGCTCCTAATCTTTTAGTTCCAGAAAAATATAGTATCTATGATCGCAACTTATGCACGTTTTAAAATGTGCGACTTCAACTTTACGCAGTTGAAATCATGCAAATGATATGCACAGAAGACAGAGAGCTCCTTCTTGCGCAGGGTTTTCTCAGAACAGAAAGAGGTTTTAAACTCTCAGTCTTGCTTATGGGGCTCTGGGAGGCTCTCGCAAAATCCCACGGGAATTCAGATGACCCTGCAATAGCATCTCGGAGAGAGCATCCCCAGAGCCCAGCGAGCAAGGTGAAGAAGAACGACCAGGGGAGGGGAATGCTGTCAACTGGAACCACTTGAAATGAGCAGCTTGCTAGGCTGTTCTGCCTTCTCTCCCTTCCTCTCAGGTCAAGGTGGTTCTTAAGCAGCCATCACTTGGGGCAGGAAGCATACACCACTTTGTGCAATACGTTGTATGTAGCAGAATACAAAGTAATATAATATAGCATCATCAATTTGTATAGCATGAATTAAGTCACAGAGCATGCCCCTTTAAAAGTGCTTTGAACTGTCCCCAGATAAAAAGATATATTAAACATAGAAAGACATAACGGCTCCATTTACTGTCACATATCATGCCTTTTTTGGAAATATGCCACCCACTGTTGTTTTTGCCAAAAAAGCAAACATAACATGGCATTAGACACACAATGTAACTAAAAATTCTGTTTATGTGATTAAAAAGAGGAAGTGTTTCGATCAGGAACAGTTGCATGCACACTTCTAAGTATTTATGCTTAGAGTCTTGTAAATGCCCGATTAAAATTAACACCACAGTAACTTACTGAAATTGCACACATAGTTCAAGAAGTAAAATCTGTTAAGTTATTAAATGCCAGCACTTATGGTGCATTAGATACATTAAGAGCAACAGAAACTGCTATAAACAGCAGCTGTAATATGAGAAAAGCTAAATTAAGAGATATTTTAAGTTTATAAGTGAAGCTCTGTGGATATTAATTTCCATAATGCCCTGCTGTTAAAATACAGAAAAGTGCTAAAAATGTAATACTTCTTGTCACTCCAGCTGGCAAAGACCATAATAGGACCTTTTGGCATTAAAAAGGCTGAAGTCTCAGCGGGAGAAATCTGTATTGTTCAATTAAAAGTTCTTCTGCTTGATGAAAACTTGCATATTGTTGAGCAGATTGTACAATCTCATACACAAAATCTGGCTCTGTAAAGGGTATTGCCGCATCAAGTAGAACTCACATGCAAAACAAGGCCATGAAGTCAGGATCAACAGCTCCGATTTACGTCAACAAAGCCACATTAGTTTGGCCCAGAAGCAGGAGCTAAACTTTGAAATAGGAAAAGCAGTCCTCTCTATCTTGGGATGGGAAAGGTTACCTCTATGCCAACTCTTTGAGACTAAACCATGATGCTACATGAAGATTGATAGCAAAACAAATTGAGTTCAGCAACACTGCAGATTTGAGGGGAAGTGAAGAGCCTGTCATGCCGTTCATTTTTCTAGCTGTGTTAATTCCAATATATGGTGGTCTCCTAGAATTTTTTTTTAACCCAAATCAAACCAGGACATGCAGCACACTTAACTGGGACATGTGGATCATCATAATAAAAGTAATACAGTCAAGAAGGAATGGAAGTACTTGAATGAAAGACAAGGTTCTAATGTAAAAAATTGGCTGTGTCTAGAATGACCTCATGAATGGAAAAGGGGAAATACAAATATCTATATATTAAGATGGAAATAATACTGAAATACAGATAAAATATAAAATGTGAAAGGAAGTGTTGTGAGTGATGGAAGTCTATTATTACTATTATTTTGTAAAATAGTGTTTATTGTATTGAAATATTATACTTTTCTTTATTCTTTTACTGACTACTTTTCTTTGCATTTCTTTTTCTTCTCTATTTTTTCTTTCTTTATATTATTCTTTATGCATGGTTTGGTATTGATGTATTGATGTATTTACTTGGCAATTTAAAAAATTACATTGAAAGAAAGAAAGAAAGAAAGAAAGAAAGAAAGAAAGAAAGAAAGAAATTCCACAAATTTTAATGGAATTAATGGTGAGAGTTAAATGAAATCCATCAACTGTTCTGCTGGACTTCTTTACTCCTGAATGCAGTATGTAAACCTGCAGAGCACCTTTATGCAGTGCTGGATTTAGGGTGGTGCAGGCAGTTCCCCTGCATAGGACACCAAGCCAAAGGGAGAGCAACAACAACACCGACTCAATTTTACAGATATCTACACAAAGTTAGGCCCTGGTCAGACGGGCGACTGAGTTGTGAGGGGGGGGCCAATTTAGGGGGGTGCCACATTTTGCCCTCACTCAGGGTGCCATATTACCAAAGTCCAGTCCTGATTTATGGAAGACAGATGCACTACTGCCTTGAAACTACTTCTCATCTTAAGTTTCAGAAGTTACTGGTGCACTCCTGCATACAATTCTCATACTTCTATACAAAGCATGGGAAAGAGTCATACATATGTATACCTGTTTCCACAAAGTGACTGGCAAAATACGCTCACATCCCTTGGAGGGAAATGTCTCAACTTTGGAATTCCTGTCTGCAGTGCAGCCATAAAAGCACAACTCCACTGTTGGGAAAAGGTCACTATCCTACCTTAAACATCAAACTTCTGTATGAATTTGGTAAACATGGTGGGAAACTACAGCAAGGGTTATATGTTGTGTATGTGTTACTTCTTTTTATTACAAAACCTCCTGAAGGGGGAGCCCCTATGACACAGAGATCGAATAACTGATGTTTCCCTCACCAAGTTAACGGAAATTATATTCCTATGAAGAAAAGGAAATGGTGTCACAAGAAGGAACTGTCAGCATCCACAGATGGCTTTCCTAAACCACTTTAGCCCTTTTTATCTCAGGGGAATTAAGCCAGTTGGCTACCCAGCTTCTGCTTAAAGAGCTCTCATGAGAATCCATCAATACAGTCTATTCCCCTGCTGAAGAGCTCATATCATCAAGAAGTTCTTCCTAATGTTTCGTCTACATTCTTTTTCTTGAAATTTGAACTTCTTGCTTCAGGTCCTACTTCAGGAAGAAGTCTGCTCCATTATCTATACAACAGCCCTTCATGTATCTGAAAGTGGCTATCATATAACCTCTTAAACATCTCTTTTCCAGACAAAGACACCAAACTCTTTCAATCTCTCTGTACAGGACTTAGTCTCCAGGCCCTTCACTTCACCATCTTTGCCACCCTTCTCTGGACATGTTCATTTGTCAATATCCCTAAATTGCAGTGCCCAGAACGAGACACCGTATTCCAGGTAATGTCTGGACAAAGCAGAATAGTGCAACCTAGAACTATTTTCACCCCTTTTGAAGAAGGGGAATACGTCTCCCTACCTATTTTCTTGCTCACTCAAATGATTCCTAATTGTGCCTTCAATATCTCTCTTCTAAAATTTTCTTCTCCTCCAATATGTTCTATCCATGGGATTGTACCTGGTATTTCTCTATACTAGTAGAAATCAAAACAGCTGACTATGTTCAGCTTTCCCTTTCCTCAGTCTCATAAATCCCTAAGTTGTTTTTGTTTTTAATTATGCAAGATTATCCTCCCTCCAGAACAAAACAAAACCCCTCATTGCAACTGAACTTGCACATTCCCAATCCAGTATTTAAACAGCTCCACCACCACTAACACGTGATGGAAACAAATATTTAACTTAAAAGTGGCGGGAAAGTTTTATTATTTCATTCTCATTTGCTTATATTTTACATACCTAACCTGCAAGAACTTGGAAACAACCAACTGATTTTATTTCTGCAAAGACATTTGGGTCATGAACAATAAAAAGTGCAAAGAAACTCTATCCTTGTAGAATTGTTTACTTTATGCATTATGTAATAGCAGTTAACTGACAAAGAAAAAAGACTACTTACAAAATGTCCTGTAACCTGCTCTGATTACCCTGCAGCCATCATCCATTGGTTTTCTTAATAGAAGGGCCACTGCTTTATTTACCAAAGGAATGTCTGAGAAGTTGATTAAGTATCCAGGTTGTTTCATACACTATGAATGACACAACCAGAACCCTCAGTTATGAAACAGCTAACAACATGTTCTTTCCATTGTTTACAGTCCTAGTAAAGGCACTTATGACTGGCTTTAAACAGCAGAAAGTTTTGACCATTTTCTTATCAACAGGTTAGAACAGGACACATATTTTTCCCCCAGTAACTTATCGGACAGATCAAGGGGTAAGTCAGCAAGCAACTGCTCTCCCCAGAATGATTAGTTGAAAATACAAATTTGATCAAATGGCACAAGCTTAGATTTTAAGGTAAGTGAATGGAACGAAAGTTCCCTATTCCATCTTCCGCCATGCTACTGCCTGGGCCCCCTAAAAAGCCTCCTCACAGTATCTGGGGATTCTCCTGAATAATGTGAGAGCCTGCTGAGGGAGGGGAGAATCACCTCATATTGGGCAGATTTCCACTCAATCTTAAAATATTCTATCCTTCCCCAGCAGCCCTCAGTACCTCATCTACTTTGTTCAGAAGGGGCTCCTGACCCTCTGTAGATAAGCAAAAAGGACCGAAAACCTTCCTTCCATTAACTTCCTGTTGTTTAGGATCCAAACCATATTTATTATTTCAAGGCGGGGGGAACCACCCAGAATGGCAGCACTATTTTCATACACCAAAGTGGGCTTCAAGGCGAGGTGAAAAATTGGGGACATGAAAACACTAAAAGGAGAAGGGACTGTGACTATGAGGCACATCTGGTGTTAAAGAGTATTTGTTCTGCTTGTCTGTCACGAGAGCTTGTAGACATAATAATCCACCTTGCCTCTCACCTTCTTAATGTTGTGTCCAACAGAGCAAAATTAAAGCATCAAAACTTCTTGTACAATCCCACACCATATGAATAAAATAATTAGCCCTTTACTTCTGTGCGAGTGTATGCCCAGCATCATCTCTCTCACACACAAGTCTGCCATTACCTGAATTTGGCTAATATTCACCATTCACTCTTTAGTGAAATTAGCTTTCGGAGGCGCAGAGCCCATGCTTCCCGTGAGCACAAAATGCGTATTCCACAGCTTGGTGCACACTATGGAAGAGGAATTGTTCCTCCCTTTTAAGGTACTCCCCTCGGTCTAGGGATTCCCTCACAGAGGGACTGCACTGAGCCAGCAGCACTTGGATGCCAATTTCCCCATAATCCTTGTGAACCTCCTTGAGCGTGTGGATCCCTGCTGTATCTAAGAACTGCACCGCACAGCAGTCAATCACTATAGTGTGAAACTCCAGTGGGTGAGTGACAAGCTGTACTGAGACCTCTGCCTGGTTTCCGTTGGCATTGACCATTTTCTCACTAAGCTTTCGCTTTTCCGCTTTTCTCTTTGCTGCCAACTCCCACAGAGGGTTGACTCCAGTCTGCTTGTACAGCATGGACTTGAAGCTCTCTTTGTTAGCGTAGTAGATGGGTGCTTCAAAACGGAAAACCCTGATCCCTGGTTTCATCTGAAGGTTCCTATATTCAGGAAGGGGTTCATAGACTTCAGATTCTGGCACCCAGCCCAGTAAGTGCCCTTCTGGTCTCTGCGTCCTCACAATGACACACAGCATTGAAAAGCAGACCCCAATCAGGAGGCCAAGTTCAGTACTTATCAGTGCTGAAGATAACATGGTGACGAACCAAATCAATGTGTCCACTTTGCTTAACCGCCACATTTTGGGCAGGTCACTGAATTTCCGCAAGGCTCCTCTGAGATTGACAATGGTAATGACCCCTAGCACACATTTCTGGAGGGAATAGAACAGGGGAGCAATCACAAGGAGGACTAACAAGATGACCAAGGCAGTCACCACACCGGAGATCTGAGTCCTGCAGCCTGTCGACTCTTTGACAAGTGTCTTGGCAAGGGCTGCGCTAGTAGTGAAACAATGGAAGAAAGAAGGGATGATGTTGCAGAAACCAATGGCATACATTTCCTGGTTGGGTTTAACTGTGTAGCCATGCTTCTTGGCAAACATCTCAGAGAGAGAAACTGTGATGGCAAAGCCAATAATGGCTATGGCCACTGCATCCAGAGCCACACTGGGAATCAGACTCCAGTCTGGCGATTGCGGTGGCAAAAACCCGGTAGGAATATGCCCAGAAACACTGGAGCCATACTTCTCTTTTAGCTTCCCAAAATGAGATGCCAGTGTGGCTACCACTAACACCACCAACTCAGTGGGCATGGGCGCCTTAAGTTTGGATTTGTATCGCTCGTTCAGCTCTTTAGTTGGGATAAGAACAAGAAGGCACAAGCAGCTGGTGATGAGATCGCAGAAGTTGGTCTTGTGGATGTTTCTGAATATGTTCATCCAAGTGGTTATCAAGGAACCAATGCCGTTGCTACGGGGAATGTCTAAGCCCAAGAGGTATTTGGCTTGTGAGGTAAGGATGGTGAAGGAAGCACCTGTAACAAATCCGCTGAGCAAGGAATCAGAGAGGTACACAGAGACAAAGCCCACTTGGAAGAAGCCCATGGCAACCTGAAAAGAAATGCACCAAAGATCAGAAGACAATTTTGCAACACAGGATGGAAGAGTATGACTAGACAATGCATACATTATTTCAGATGAAAGTATCAGTTCATAACTATCCGTTATGATGGGGGACCAGTTAAAATTGGCTTGTGTTTGTTTCAAGTTCTTTACAGAATTTCTTTCTCTTTTTGGCTTTTGTTTATTAACCTTTTTGGATTTGCAGCTTTTCCTCTTTTCAATATTTTATTTAAAAATTTCAAAAAAGCACCATGTATATGGGGCAAGTGTGCACATATAGGTATGCACATGTGCATATTAAATTGGGGCTGATGATTTTCTTGTAAGGAATGCATTTTATATTATTTAGTTATGTGTGTCTTTACACTGTTATTAAATATTAATCTGAGTTGTCTGATGCCACAACAAAGTTTTGACTCTTGTGATGAGTTGGCTGGCTCAAGCCTGTGTTAGACCTGAGGATTTGTGGTGGTTAACCCGTGTAATGAAATAGTCTGGGTATGTGGGTTGGTTGGGGGTGTATGCTTCCGTTTTAGGATAACCACTGCTAAACATTACAGCCAAATCCCAAACTGTGGTTAATCTTAAATTTGGTTTGTTGAAACAAGTCAGCTTCTGAACTATAGTTTGAAGTTGCCGTGTTTCAACAAACCATAATTAAAATTTGTCAGTTTGTTTAGTTCATACAACACAGTAGCCTCCAGTTAAACTAAAAACAGAAGAAAATCTTTCAAGCTCCTCTTCT
Source organism: Podarcis raffonei (assembly GCF_027172205.1). NCBI lineage: Eukaryota > Metazoa > Chordata > Lepidosauria > Squamata > Lacertidae > Podarcis > Podarcis raffonei. The sequence goes on from NC_070603.1 coordinate 50,926,496, forward strand.
CAGTCACAGGTGGGGGCAGTATTTAAGCCCCAAAGTAGCAACTTTTCATTTCCCATCAACTACAGTTCAGCATTACATCTGAACCAACCCAACAAGGTAAAGGGCTAAATGGGGATTGGAATCTAACCATTTTCTTGCAAAAACAAAATTCCAAATCACCATGTACATGCTTAATTACAAGGCTGCATTGAAACTTTGGTACCAGTCTGTCACCAACCTCGTCTTGGAAGGCAATGAGAGGAAAACTACAAGAAGCCTATAAAACAGATGCCCTTTGGATTGTCACCTCTTACCTGGTAAATGCCAGCAACGAAAGTCACCGTGGCTCCAACGCTAATTGCATAGCAACTTCTGTCACATAACAAATGTGATGTCTCATTCACAGTCAAAGGCCCCAGTGTGCTGTTATTTACGGAAAGATGCATGTCTGAGTTATAACTACTAGGAACGTTTGATGCCAAATCATACCCAGCTCTCTGTACTTCACGGTCCACTACTTCTCCTATCATCAGGCACAGTACACCGAAAATGCCAACAGAGATGTGACGGGAAGTTCCAAACAGGAAATAAATGAGGCTTGCAAAGAACGACGTATAAAGGCCATAGATAGGTTCTTGGCCAGCCAGCAGAGAATAGGCAATGGACTGCGGAACCAGCAAGATCCCCACGATCAAGCCAGACATTAAATCTCCCAAGATGTTCTCTTTCAGGTTGTACTTGGGGAGCCATTTCAGCACTGGGAGGAAGCTGAAGAGCAGGTCTTTGGCAGTAGCTGGGGTGCAGGTGCATTTTTTCTTCACTTTCTTCAGCACGTGTGCCTTGATGTCTGTGCTCTTTTCTATACGTTCTAGGCAGATCGTGCGACGGCTGTTTGGTGGGCCATCATTTACTTCTGCCATCTCAAACCCTGAATGGACATGATTGGCTTCTGCTGCCATCTTCAGGGCTCACTAGAACAGTGGGGAAACAGAAGGAAAAGAAGACAGAATTATTTTTTGAACCAACATACAGATTTCAAGCTTATTAAAGCAAACACAACAAGTTACCTGAAAAAACTAACAACTTACCAAAGAAAAGCAACAACACCCTAGCCTGGGTCAGAAGCAGCAGCAGCAGCTCTAAGCCTAAACAGTTCCACTGATACACAGGAGACATGAGAGTCTCCTATGGAAGCAGACTTTACCACTGACTTCAGTGTTGGAGCCAGGTACACGTGTGCAGTGGGCGAAGGCAGCAATAGAGACATCTAGTGTTAGAAATTCCCCAGGTGCCAGGCACATTTTGCAACTGGCGCAGGTCCAATTGCAACCACATGGAGATCTCTGCATGCCAGATTGGCGACTGACATCTCTATCTGGCTGGCCCTTCCAGCTTTCTTAAGCAGGTAAGCAGAATAGCTTATTTATTGCATTTATATCCCACCTTGTCACTTTTGTCTCTTGCTTCTATGGAGATCAGGCTAGCATACACAGAATACTCTCTTTTTTATCCTCAAATGAGGTAGGTTAGGCCAAGAGCCACTGATGGTTCCAAAGCCATTCAGCAACAGAGCCAAGTAGGGATCTGGGCTTGGGTTTCCAAAATGAACACTATGCAACACTGGTAGGAAGAAGAAAAACTCCCAATCAATTTATGCAGCTGAAATTCAACTACTTTAAAACAAAATTTGTATTGGCTTTAAAGGTTATGACTGACACCTTAAATCCAGCTTTGTAAAAGGGTTCACAATCCCAAAACCAAGGCTTCAGTGTCGAACATACCTGTCCTGTCTCCATGGTCATTTTTTCCTACCCAGCTTGCTCCCTGTCCTTCTCTTTCCTTACGCATACACCTCTCTGTTAGAAAAGCAAAGCTATAGTATAGGCTACAGCTCAGCTCAAAGGACATTTGAGACACTTCCCTCCACACACCAAAGGGAATAGTGTAGCCTCAGTATAAAGCCCTATATTTCAAAGGCTCAGTTCTCACTGGGTCAAGAAGATGAAGTTAGTGGCCAGCTTCTCAAGCATCCTTCATAACCACTTTTTCTCACTGCCCTTCTCAGCAAGACCAAATGACAAGACAAGAGACCTCAAGAAAACAACACCATTTTAAGAAAGAATATTAAAGGAATAGTAGCAGAGTGAGAGTAAAAGGAACTTTGGAACTATTTGCAGACGTTCTTTGCAATATTTGCACTAAGTCATGCCTTACAATGCTCTTATATTGTGATTTGTGAGTCACCCAAAAGCTTTAAAAAGCCCTCATGTCCAGGATGGAAGAGAGTCAAAGTAAACTGAAAATGTATAATGCTGGCCAAATCAGATACAGGTAAATGAGAGTCTTCCCACTTTCCTTTCCCTGCAGCAGATCCTTGCGTTTTGTCAAAGGCTGCTTCTAAAGTTTCCTTAAGAATCAGGAGCATATAGTCCACTGTATCACCATTATCAATTACATTTATATTCCACCTTTACTGAAAGGCATTCAAGATGGTGTACAAGTTCTCCCTCCTCCCATTTTCCCCCTTACAACAACCCTGTGAGGTAGGTTAGGCTGAGAATTTAGTTACTGGCCCAATGAACTTCACAGAAGAGTGGGGATTTGAACCCAGGTCTCCCTTGGTCATAGTTCAGCACTCTAAACACTTCAGCTCTCCCAATCCAGAGGTAATGTGGTACACTCTGAATGCACAGCAGTGCTTCCAAAAGTGGTCTCTAGCAGAGTGTGCTGGAGGATTTGAGTCCTCTGGATTCAAACCTCTGGATCTGACTCCACATCTCCACAGTATGTTTAGCAATAAATCATATATGTTACATTTAGAAAGCTCACTAACATGGGCATTCATATTCGAAGACCTCTTCAAATATGAAGTAATCGTCACTGTAGCTTCTCAGACAGCCTGGAAGCTATGATTAATTCCAGCCAGAGTGCCTGTATTAAAGAGCCTTTATTCTAGCTTAGTGTCCTTGAATGCACACACAGCAAAACAGCTGTATATTCATCCAGCGAATGTTGAAGAGTGTCTAGACTGCAGTAACAGACTTCTGTCCTAAGGGGCGGAATGGCTTGTGAGAAAGCTGCCTGGCAATGAAGTTGGCTTGCTCACATTACACTTCAGTATGTACCAGTACACTTTCATTTTGTAGAGGAGAAAGTATTTTTTGGGACAAGCAGTTAATAGTTTATAACTGTACTTTCTCTACAGTATACAAACTGTCTTACAGCTTTTGTCAGTAACTTTTAATTCCTAAAGATATGTTAAGTTTAGCTAAAATTTTCACCCTTAAAATTTGCCCCGAGTAGCCTGAGAAATGTTAGCAGGAAAACACCAGGACTAAGATGTCCATGTGATGAGTCAAGAACCTCACCTGGAAGTGCTTTTTCCCAAGAAAGGGCATCATTTTGCCTAAATGCAAAATAGCCTTTTAAAAAACCACTACTCATTCTTAGCAGGCTGGCCATTGTTTATTTTTCATTTTCTTCAATTTAGGTATCTGGAATACAGAATACTTTTTTAAAAAGCATAAGGCAACAAGAAAAAAAAAAGATGTGATATTATTTCATTTCTGTAGATTTGTTTAAGGGCATTAGTGACCCTGGACCAAAAAGTTCCAGTTTTTTTCACATTCCCACCACAAATGTATAAATTTTCCTTTCTCTCTCTTACAATGTGAGCATCTACCATCACCTCTTTCCCCAGTTTTGTGAGATTTCCATTCGCCCAGTGCCACTGGAAATCCACTCTAATACAATTTGCTCTTTAGTTAGTAGCTAAATATGCTGCATATCTATGCTCCATTTCTTTTTAAAGGCTATTTCTGTTTCTTTCGGTTTATACAATGTCTTTCTCTATTGGAGCACAATCACAAACCTCCTGTTTCAATGTGTACTATTGTCACAGTTCAAAATTACTCATCTGAAGCATAATCTGACCATTTAATTTCTACACTGCTTAATATATTTCAAAATATCTCTAAGCAGTGTATGGAAAACTAAAGCAGCAAAAGACAATTTAAACAAAAATATTACAAAAAACACACAATTATATATAAAAATGCTAATTAATATAGGTTACAAATGTATATAAATAAATAGCAATTCATTTTCCTTCTAACACATCTTCCCTCTTAGTCTCCGGGTTCTCACCCAGGGTCCAACAAACTCTCACCTCACCCACAAAAGTCTCAATGAGAAGAGTTCCTGGAAACAGGGGGAATCACCCTAGTCTCTCACTCTAGACTTGTTTTTATGGGCAAGCCCAAGGTGGATGGTAATTCCTCAGGCTGCCTACAGCTGTGTCTCATTTAAGTGTCGCATTCTCCATACCCGGCCAGTTCCAGGTGCAGCAGGTTTGTTGCACTTCCCAGAGAGTCCAAAGGATGGGGAAAGGGCCCCCCTTCACTCATAGCTCTTTCTTCACCCTCTGTCCTCTCCTCTTCCTCCTCCTCCAGCTCCTTGAGTCTGGGTCAAAATAACACTAAGAGGTCTAACGGATCCACTGACCTGGTAACTATTCAAAGCAGAGGGCCAAGTTCACATAAGCAGCTACCTGCAACAATTTTCATGCTCAGATCAAGGCCTAGTTCAAGGAAAGCATGCGACCTTCACAAACAGCCTAGCTAGGGCTTCTCTCATCTGTGACAGTTATATTGCAGAGGCAGCCTAAGTGTTGCGTATTACCTGACAAAGAGACGTGGGACATCCCACATCTGAATCGCAAGCATGGTGGAAATGTGCAACTTCCTGCTTCACACATGAGCACTGCTCCAAGGATATTTGTGCAAGTTTATGTAATTCTAGGGGTTACCTACATTTGGCTGATTAAAAAATGCTGCTGCACGAGATGAATAGAAAGTACAGGGGAGCAATCAAAAAGCATTTGATCTGTTGTTAAGATCAAATACCCATTTAGTTCAGCATCCTGTTCTCACAGTGGCCAACTAGATGCCCATGGGAAACCTGCAAGCAGGACATGAAAGCAACAGCCCCTCCCCATTTTTTATTCCCCAACAACTGGTATTCAGAGGCATATTGCATCCAATACCGGAGGCAGAACACAGGCATCTTTACTCACAGACCTCCTTGACAGCCTTATCTTCCACGACTTTTAAAGTTATCCAAGTTGATGGCCACCATCACTACATCTCTTGGGAGTTATTCCCATAGTTTAAACTATGCGCTTAGTGAATAAGCACTTTCTTTTGCCTGCCCTGAATCTTTCGACATTCAGCTTTATTCTAACATTACGGGAGAGGGATAAAAACTTATCTCTAATTTCTCAATGCTATATGTAGTTTTAAACACCTGTATCATATCCCCCAACAACTGGCCTTGTTTCCATACGAAAAGCCCTAAATGTTGTAACCTTTCTTTATAGGGGAATTGCTCCAGTCCCTTAATCATTTTGGTTACCTTTTCTGAACCATTTCCAGCTCATTTTGAGGGATAGCTCTGCATCAGGGCGGGGAATCTCTTCCAGCTACTGAACTGGACCCTGGTTCTGCTGCCCCAAATTGGACTACTATGACAGGTGGACAGGGCAATGATGTCAGAAAGCCCATTTTTCTATTGCTTGAATTCAAGCCACACTGCAAAGAAAGATTAATGTGGAGCTTGAAGTCAATGCCAATCAGCTGGTCAGTACAGTTCAAGCCTTGCTTTCTGCAAGGGGATGCTTCTGCTAGTTACATGGGGTGGATAAAAGCTAACACAATGTCATGTCACACATGTATTCTTTTACTGTAAACTACCATGGAGAAATGTGATAGCCTTTAGTATCCTCATAACATGAAGTTTGGACCCCAGAGTTCATGGCTTGCCTATGACCATTCAACAAGTTCATGAGTGAATAAATCTACATTTGTACCTGACTGCCAGATTAATGTTTACGATTATGACCACATCACCAGTAAGACCAGGTGTAAATCAAACAGCAACACAAGCCCATAGAAATAAGACAAAGACTCCTATAGATTTAACACTAGGGATCCACACCTCCTACTAACTAAACCTCTGTGCTTGACTGCTCTCTTTTATTTTATTATTCCTACAACACTTCCTCACTAAAAGACCCACATGTACCTTGGCTTTTCCAGGGTAAATGTCATTGTTCTTCCCTTCCTCTTTTAGACCTCAACCCTGCAGGCAGGATCTACCTTTTATATTTACCTACCTATACAGAGACCTTGCTCAGTTCTTAGGACCTTCAGAAATAAATAACAAAGCTTCCAAAATCTGTATTTCAGATTTGACAACAAAGGCTTGGCTTACTAAGTCAATTTCCCTTAATACAAGCATTCATAGTTTGCCTTTGGCATCATGTGCCTGAAATTATGCATGGAAAAAGTTAACATGAATAGGGCTATACACAGAATGCAGTTCTTTTTCTATGACCACAGAATTTGTTGCAACCACGATGCTTATGGAAATTGCTGCAGTCCGATCCATGTACAAATATTTATCCACACAAGCTGCATTCCAAGGCTGGACAGTGACTGCTTTTGTATGGAGAAAACTGACTTTATGAATCAACCCTAAAATATTGGATGTAAAAACACCTGGATATAATAATGGGGGATCACACATATCCAAATACCCATGTTTATAACTGAAGCTTAACATCTTCTTCCAAAGACTCTGTGAACCACTCTCTCCACAAGAAGAGAAAGAACACTAACACTGTGATCAGAAGCAAATGTTCACAGGTAAATCACACATTCCAGAAGGTAGCAGTAAGTTACAACAGGTCCATTCTTTTTTCACCAGGCCAGGCCCTTGGCTTCCACTACACGTCATATGATAACTAAAACCACACTTTTTTTATTAAAAGAAGTATGCATCCTCTGGAGTGATGTTATCCAAACTTTCCTCCAGAGTCCCATGTATTATAGGATTAGATTCCAAACTTGTCACTCCTGTTTAAAAGATGCTCAACTATTTTATATTCAAATAGATCTTGAAAAATGTCAGTCCTGTACCTTCCACAGCCGTTCTTTCCCCCTGCACAAAGGTCACATCAATCTCAATCCAATTTCTGAAATGTTCCTTCTTGTCTGCCTTGAGAATCTACTTGAAACCTTTATCTTTCTCTCCCATTACTGAACTGTGCATGTATTGCAATTTCATGACTTGTTTCAAACATTTACAAGGAAATGGGAAAAGCAGCAACTTCTGTGACTGATGCCTTTTGCCCCACTTCCTACCCTGACATCCAAATTGGGGAATCTGTGATCATTTTTGCCCGGCTACAGGTGAGATGTGTGACTCTGAATCCCACTTTGAACACTATATATTAGAGAGGATGGGGAAAGAAGCACTATTGATTTACCTGTGCTTGCTTTTGGAGGGTGTGAGAGATTATACAGGGCAAACATTCCAATGAAGTGGGTGTGTTATTCCAGTTCTGAATGAATGATAGACCCAAACAGATATTTCAAAACCTTTTCTTTCACAATCAGGTTCCCTTTTAGTCTTTTAAATATAAATATATATATATATATACACAATAAGCAGTATATAAATTTTCTTAAATAAAATAAATACTATTAAACGTTAGCCACTCAAACTCCCTCTAGTGAGGGATGAGAACCGCCAAAAACACAACGACAATAATGAAGGCCAAGGGTGCTAAGTGCTTAACTGCATAAATTCAGTTTAAACAGCAGCTGCTGAATAGAAAGATGCTTTGTTAAGACTGGAGCACTCCCGAGTTTTTAGACGAATATGAAGCGAAGCAAAGAAGACGAGGCAGCAGGCTATCTTACTCCCAAGCCTCCCAAAAGTGCTCAGAAGACCCTCACCAAACTCAGCCCGAGGAGAGGATGGGCTGTGGATGCGCAAGAAGCTCCTTTCAAGCAAGAAGACACGACCCCCAAGTTGCCTCCTGCTGCCCCACTCCAGACCGCCCCTTCCCAACCGAGATACCCTCCGAGGAGAAACGCACAAGCTTCAAGAGCGCTCTTCTTCCGCCCCCTCCAGCCGCCTTTCCTCTCTCTGCGCTCCTCTCCACGCGGGAGACTCAAGCTCAGCTCGGCTCGCGGCGGCCTCCTCGCTTCCAAGAAGCGGCGGCGGGACTTGCTCGGAGTTCCTGCCAGCGAGCGGCCCGGGGAAGGAGGAGGAGGAGAGAGGGAGAGAGGTCCCGCCCGCGCCCTGCGAGGCCGCCGCCCCCTTGGCCGCCAGCTCGGCGACCTTGCAGAGAGCGGCCCAAGGCTCCGGTCAGGCCTTGGCCCGCCTCGGCCCGCCTGCTGAGAAACCTGAGCAGGGAGGCTCTCTCCCTGTCCGGGCGGGAAGCAAGAAGACGCGGAGGCGGCGGCGGCCTCCGTGGTCTTTTGACACGGCGGTGGGGACGGGAGGCGCGGAAGTACTGTCAACTTTGGATGAAAAGTAAAACTGAATCTCTTTGAGTGCCTTCAGCCTCCCCTCCTCCTGCCCCCGGCGAGGCCTTATTAAGGGAGCCGTGTGCTTTTAGCTCAGCCTTAAGCGGGCTTACTCGGGAGTAAGTGACCTGACACACCTTGCGACTTGGCAAACGTTGCGAGCTCTCTCTTGCAGAGCAGTCCCATTTAACTTTATGCCGAACGGCCCGCGTTGCTTGGCATGTGACCTATACAGAATTAAGATTTAAGAGCGCAGCATCCATCAAATAATTTCAGAGTTGTATATCCAAATTCAATTTACTTCTTTTAGCCAGGTCACTGTTGTACCCATTTCATATATGCGCTTCTGAGGCTGGCAGAACCAGGGGGCGGAAATGGGGCTTGAGCCCATATAGGCCGACTCTGTTATCACTGTACACATACACGTGCTTATAATTTGAGATCATTTGCAGCAGGCTTGCACAATTTGTGGAGCATATTTGAGCATTGGCAGAGGCTCACTAAAGGTTTGGTGGAGCTGTTTCTGCCTGCCTGGGACGGGGGGGGGCAGGGGGGGTGAGGTCGGGCGGAATCAGCCATCTGGCAGCCCATAATATTTCATTGTTACTTGTCTGGCTTGTATCATGAGTTGTATGGGGCCGATTGAAATGCTTTGCAGATTTATGTGGTCATGCTTTGAACAAATGTTAAGACCTACTTGACTAGGCAGCACAGTGCAGTCTCAGTGCTGTAGCCTCAAATGCTTAGTGCAATGTTTCTCAAACATGGGAGGAGTTCGTCTTAAATTAACAGCTATAAACAGCCAAAGGTGAGGATGCGCCCCAAAGTGTGGCTCATGACTCCGCAGGGATTATTGAGAGGAAAGACAGGAGATGCAAAGTGGCAACCTCTGCAGACTTGGGTGTTTCAGGATGGTGATGAATAATGGCATGGGGTACATAAGAATGCGAATAAGGACTAGTTCACTCAGGTGAGCTGATTCTTTTCCTCACCTATATGCAAATCACGTGCAGAATAACCTTGGAGTGAACCAGCTACACACTGGGGCTGTAAACGAATATGGTGTACAGCAGCCATCTATCTCTTGAGGGAATGCCACTGAAATTGAGTCAAAACACAGTGGAGCAAATGAGTTGCCTGGGTAGCATGTGGCACTTCCATGCCTTTCTTCCTCTTCTCTTACAGCACAGAATCAGAATACTGGGAAGTGTTCCCACATTTCTGGGCAAACAGGCAAATTATCCCTGTCTTCCTGGCAGGGTGGATTTGATTTAAATCAAATTGAATCACTAGTCAGTAAGACTTGATTTAAATCATTTTTACAGAAAGGTTTAACCTTGCTGGCATCCTCTGAATATTTACAACCAGAGGAAGGTTTCGTTTTTGGAATAATAAATTTTCAGAGTAGTTTTTACAGTTACATCAAAAATTACTGATTTGGTTATACTATCAGAAATACATAGCCAGATAATTATGAAATTATTGTTTATATTTGGACAACTTTTCTGCTGTACTTTATTGGAAGGAGAAAAATAATCATTTCCTTAATAACAATTTAAATAATTTATTTACAGTAGCTAAAACAACAACATTATAGCATATGTATCCATGTTTGTTAACCAATGTGGTTATACGATTTTTTTAAATTAAAAAAACAACAACCTTAGACTGAGTTTTAGCACACATGAAAAACTGTAAACAAATCCTTATTTCCTGATTAATAGACTTTGGACTATAATGTAACTTTAAAAAAAATATTTTTAAAGAATCATTTATTTTTATTCACCCTGCTTCCTGGCAGCACAGCAGTAGTATATAGTGCCAGTTGCCTGGGTGACTCTTACTATCTTCTCAGCAGCTCACGGGACAAGTTTTAAGAATTGTTTGATTAGGCTGGAAGACATGTGCCGTTTGATCACACCCCACCGAGATAATCAGGCAACTATCTTTACCTTCCAGTGCCACTTTAGCAGCTGTGAAATTTGCAAGCAGTCATAAAAATGCAAATAAAATGCAGGGTGTGGGAAGGTTCAGCCATGAACTATGCACTTCATCATCCACTCCCCCTTGGAAGTATTGGCTCAGGCACTTCCCTGGAGCAACCCAGCCTGGCTGACACTGGAATTTCTCCATGCATCTCTCTACACAGAACAGGGACATAGGAAGAAAATAAATGGCCGTCAGTGTTTGAACTATCTGCTGTTGGCCACAGATCTTTCATAACTCAAATGAAGCTTATCTCACATCGCTTTATCATCCAGGACTCACATTTCCATTTTAAAACGGAACTGAAATATTTACCGAGGAAAGAGGAAGGTTGGAATAGGGAAAAGTAAGATAAGAAGGCAAGGACCACTGTTTGCCAGACCTCTAGGTCAAGCTTCCTCAAACTCTGCCCTCCAGATGTTTTGAGACTACAGTTCCTATCAGCCCTGACCACTGGTCCTGCTAGCTAGGGATCATGGAAGTTGTAGGCCAAAAACATCTGGAGGGCCGAGTTTGAGGGTCGCTCATCCAGCCTGAGAGTGACTGACCTCTGTCTGATGCCAATGGCAATTAAACACTTGATTTGAGTAACTAACCTTATAGCATTTCCCCTGAGGCCCATATCACTGCTCAACAATACTGAGATAAATGACATTTTTAGAGTTGAAGAGACAAATGGTAATTTTATAATCATGATGGGAAGTAAGCAAATGGCCAGCAACCCTGAAAGATGAGGACAAACCTTAACACTGCTAAACTTCTCCGAGCAAGGCCTGGAGCTTCTGGAATATGTACAGTAGTTGTGCAAGCATGATTCTGGCTTTGGCAAATGGATATTCAGATAGTACCCCGTGGCTTCCATTCAGGTGGCTTCCTTCCACCATAAAATGGTGCATGTGTAGCATTTGTCCCTTAACTGCATTAATAGTTGCGTTCAGCTTGAAAGAATAAAGCACTACTGTGCATCACTTACTTGGATCACTTAAAAAAAATGTGTTTGTTTTAATTTCATTTTAGGCTAATACTGTAAATATCTTCACCACTATCCAGCTAACAGATTCAGTAGCCTTCTCTGAATTCATGTGCTTAATGGTTGCCTCCCACTCAGCAGAAGCAGATGACACAACTGAGTCACTGACACTAATCCGGGGGCAGGCACAGGGGAGGGGGAAATGACAACAATACTACTGATGAATTCAGACTTCCGAATTAGTTGAAATGGACTAATCCTCTTAATTTAAAAGATTAAATGTATACTGACAAAAAAGATTAAAACTTACGCCTAGTGCAGATTTAAGGATATTTTCCTAACTTTTCAAATAAGAAATTATTAAATTTTCACTGAGATTACATAGCACAGTTTGGCATTTAAAATGCTTTGCTTTTTTGGGGGGGGTGTCATTTGGTGCTTTGTCTTTCTGTTATTTCGGTTGTTCATATATCCTGGCTGCGCTCCTGTCTGCTGCTCACAACAAGAGATTCCCCCTCCCCAATTTGCATATGTGCAAGTTTGCATATAAGTACAAGTATATAAATTTGCATGTAAGTACAAGTTACAGCTGAAGCCCAAATACATAACTATGCAGTACCTGGCTTAGCATACTGTGGCGCAGGCTTCCTCAAACTTGGCCCTCCAGATGTTTTTGGCCTACAACTCCCACAATCCCTAGCTAGCAGGAGCAGTGGTCAGAGATGATGGGAGTTGTAGTCACAAAACATCTGGAGGGCCGAGTTTGAGGAAGCCCCACTGTCTTGTTATGCAAGGTGCTTGTACCTGGGGGGTGCTAAGGATGCTGTGGGACTCGCAAAGCCAGCCAGCCTGTATGCTTGCTGCTGCAGTCCTTTGATGCCTTCTCAACCTGTATGCTTGTAAAAAAGACTATTACATAGGCACCACAATTTCCCCATTTGCTCTCCTCCCCAAAGAGCCCAATCCAAAGTATACCTGCTGAAACATCCCACTGAACTTCATGGGACTTACTTCCAACTAGGACTGTAGCCTTAACCACGTGTAGTCTACCCCCAAACTGCCTAGCACTTGAAGAAAGAGGAACACGGAAGCATACTGTTGCTTCATTATCTCCAGTTAACATATATATTGCTAACTGTTAACTGAAGAGGAAAGAGAATATCTGAATATCTGCTAACAGAATCTGAAACCAAGTAAAGGTCATGTCTTAGGAATATTTGTGAGCCACTTAAGGTACTTTGTAATGCTCTGTTTCAGTAACGAGCAGGTCAGAAGAACTGAACAAGAAATAGATCAAGAATGTAAGAATAGCCTTCTGGATCAGGCCGAAGGCCCATATTGTCCAGCATCCTGTTCTCACAGTGGCTGGCCAGATGCCTATTTTAACAGAACCATGTACTTAATCATCATGTGTTTTCTTGAGTCACAAGTGGTTGAAGGCCCTTCTTTCCTGCCCAGGCAGGAGGCTGGTAACTTGCTGCCCATTAAGGCGCTCTTCCTCCCTGCGGCCACCATGACAGACACTTTATCTTACCCATTTCATTATGTATCCAAAAGACTCTGAGCTGATTAAATTTTATTTGTACAAAACATGGATGTCTCAAACTCAGTACTATCTTCAGTTTGCAAACTTTAAAATGACACAATTAAAATATTTTGCTATATTACGTCTCATTATGAGCCACCAACATATGTAGGTGAATTAGAAACAGTGACAGTGCCTCCCTGGAAACAGAACCAGTTCTGCAGTCCCATGGTGCCTCAGATGGCAGCAGCAGCAGCAGCAGTAACACATCAGACTCTGAAAAGACCCAGCTGATGGCTGCTCAGTTTGAAAAGGCCTTTTTCGGCTAGGAAGATTTTACTTACCATTTTTTGTGTGGAGGTGGAAGGAGAAGAGCACAAAATAAAAGGGCCGGTAAAGGTAAAGGTACCCCTGGCCATTAGGTCCAGTCGTTGCCGACTCTGGGGTTGCGGCGCTCATCTTGCTTTATTGGCCAAGGGAGCCGGTGTACAGCTTCCGGGTCATGTGGCCAGCATGACTAAGCCACTTCTGGTGAACCAGAGCAGCGCACGGAAACACCGTTTACCTTCCCGCCGGAGCGGTACCTATTTATCTACTTGTACTTTGACGTGCTTTCAAACTGCTAGGTTGGCAGGAGCAGGGACCGAGCAACCCCGTCACAGGGATTCGAACTGCCGAGCTTCTGATCGGCAAGTCCCAGGCTCTGTGGTTTAACCCACAGCACCACCCACGTTCCAAAAGGGCCAGTTGTATAAACCAATTGGCATGTTTAGCCAGCCAATGCAGTTACACAAGTGATAACAAAACCAATCTTGCCTAACAATTATAATGAGCTTGAGTGATGATACCCCTGGGAAGTGTTTCTGAGAAATCATGTGGGAGTTTAAAAACAATGCCAAAATACCTTAGGCAAGCTTGCCTACTAATGCCATGCCAGATACTTGACTCCAGCTTTCTTGCTCCCACATGCCGATCTTAATGCAATGTTATACCTGAATCTGCTTGGTTTGAGAAATATCCACAACTGCAGCATGAAGTTCATTGTGTGTTAAATCAAAATAGGAATGACTTCACCAATGCTGGCCAGATAATTACACCAGATCTACAGTACTAGAAGTATATAAGAAGAGCCTGTTGGATCAGGCCAAAGGCCCATCTCGTCCAGCCTCCTGTTCTCACAGTGGCCAACCAGATGCCTGTGAGAAACCCACAACCAGGGCCTGAGCACGAGAGAATCCTCCCCTCCTGCAGTTTCTAGCACCTGCAGAAGCATTACTCCCCCCAGTCATGAAGGGAAAGCATCGCCATGATTGCCAGTAGCCTTTGATGGGCTTATTCTCCATGAATTTGTTCAATCCTCTTTTAAAGCCATCCATATTGGTGGCCATTTCTGCCTCCCATGAGAGTGAGTTTCGTAGTTTAACCAAGCACTGCATGAAGAAGCAATTGTCTTTTATCTGTCCCGAATGTTCAAAATAGCTGCCACATGCTTCTCCTATATTGAGTCTCTGCTGGTAGGACCATCCATCAAGTATGTCACACATCAAAATGGCGGCAAATCAAGGATTTAGAATTAGTTAAAAGGAGACAAAATACGAGAAGGAAGGTGGGGAGTTAATTCTCTTAGGATACAACTTCAATGGGAAAAGGCATCCTGAAATATAGGCAAGGGTGCATAATTTAGCAGGATGAGGGTTTTAGTGAAGACAGTTGACACTCTGTGGAGGAACTGAGAAAGGCAAGACACATAGGTTTCAACAATTCTGCTTGCCACACTCAAGTGTGATGAGCAACCAACCTTCCTCCCATTCTGAAGGTGCCGAGGTAGGGAGAGATCGCCCTGGCAGTTGTGCAGCAACCCCTGTTTTGTCCCCTGCTCCATAGTTGGGAGGAGGGCTGGAGGTTGTTTGGCATCTCTGTGACCTAGGTGCCTGGAGAGCCTTGGCCAAACTGGCAGCATTCTTCACTTGCCTTTCCTACTCCTGAGTAGGAAAGGTAGGGATGAGAGGGTAGGACACCATTGTTTTAAGGCCATTACCAGTGGGTGGGGGTGGTAGCTGGTGACTGTAGCCTTTGGCTTGGCCAACAAGGCCAGTCAAAAATTGTAGACTCCTGAAAACACATCTCGTCATTCATTAATATCTTGGCAGATTTACTCAGTTTTGTTCTATGCAGCATCCATCAGAATAAGCTTTCGTCTTTCTTTTAAAAGCTTTGACGGATGAATGATCCTCCACACAAGAACTGTATTTGTTATATGGAGTCACAGAGTCACCTGTCCAAATGATGATTGACTGAAACTGTGTGTTCAACATGATGCAACGTGAACTGAATTTTTTTCATCTCTGAAAAAGAACTCAGAGCTCCCTTTCTGTAAACAGCTAATTTTGCAGAATCGCTTGAGGCTACAGAGCCTTTGGTTATGACAGGTTTTGGTGCTGTAATTAATATGACAAAATGATATGAAAACAAAATCCCTGCACTACATAAATGTAATTTGAGAATTGCATTAAAAATCATGTTGTATAAAAACAACCAAGTATTTCTAAATGCTCTGGGAGGAAGACTGTTATTGCCAATTATAGAATTAGAAAAGCCATTAATTTAAAATCTCAGTCTCAATAGTATGGATGCAGAAATTTGGTTTAATTAAGAAAGATGCTTGTATCTTCAGCTCACCCACACTGGTGGTGCCCAATTTGTAACTACAAATGCCAAAAGCATTTTAATTCATGGTACCACTGAATACTCATAAAGCAAGTTTGGCTCCCTAAAGTATGTGTGAAATATTACTGAAATATCTCTTTATAGTTGTCCAAATATATTTTAAGAGGCTGCTCCGGGAAACATTATTTAATGAACTTTTGTGTGCCAACTTAATCCCTAAATTCAATTTTAATTAAAACAGTCTAGGATTAAAGATAGCAGGCATTATCCCTCGACACTGAATTAATCAGAATCAGAGGAACCATTCCTCAAAAGCTTGTTTTCACTCCACATTCATAGCAGTGTTTTGCAGCTATCCAGCTATGTCTGCAGATTGGTGCAGTAGACTTGTCTCTGGGCTGTACCATTCCATCCGGTCAGTGAGGGTGCACAGGATTCAATCCTCTATACAAAAAAATCAAAAAAAATCTGTACACTTGCAAAACTAGATGGTAGGGGAAAGGGTTCTAGTCTACTCTTCTCCCTCACATGTTCAGTTTTTTGTGTGAGTATATATAAAGGAACATTTAGTCATGCGAGTCCCTGACTGCAACTTGAAATGGTAGGTCCAAGAGACAGGTTCACCTGTGTCAAGTGATGCATGTAGAGGCAAAATAATCTTAATTTCACATATACGTATATCTGAGCTGACAGTAGCCAGCCAGGAATAAGATCTTGTGGTTGTGGTAGATAGCCAGATGAATATGCTGATTAATTTTGTAGCAGCTGTGAACGAGGTAAATTCCATGCTAGAGAACATTAGGAAAGGACTGAAAGCAAAGCTGCTGATATAATGCCATTATAACAAATCTATTGTGCAACGACCACAGTTGGAATACTGTGTACAGTTCTGGTTGTCTCGCTATGATAAGGATACTGTAGTGTAGGAGAAGTTTCAATAAAGGGCAGCCAAAGTGATCAAAATAATTTGTTGCTCCCTCTGACCTTTTTGTTGTTGTTGGCTGAAGATCTCCAGCATAGGAGAAACAAAGCTCCAAAAACAAAGAAGGTATTCAGGCGTTGCTTGGGCTTCCTGTTTCTACTGCAGGTAGAGGCCAGAGGTGAATAGAAATATTGACTGACCGGCTTTTTTGTTTTCCTTTACTGTGCTGATCTCCCCAACTGTTTTTCATCTTGGTGTGGATCTTAGGTCTCAAATGCCATGTGTGCGGGAATTCAGTATCACAACTGCAGCAGCAGAAGCCCTGGGCAAGAATCCAGTATACGTCCTCAAAAGATGATAAGGAAAGTGCAAGCCAAGCAAGGAACTGATAGTGAGGTTCATGGCACAGGTAGTGCTTAGCTCAGGGTACAGTTCAGCTAGATCTCTGGACTCTGTAAACCTCTTGGCATACATGTAGTTTGTGGAAATAGGAAACAGGAGCTTTCCAACTGGCCTCATGCATAAGGGAACTCATGCATATGAAGGGATGAGATGAAATGCTTAAAATATTAGTTCTTCTTGAAGGATGTTTATTCACCGCAGAAACATAGGCTCCTTGCTCCACCTATTCACTGACCACGAGGTTCTGCTGATTTTAGTATTACATTTCTCCAGCAACATTCCCCCCCCCCCTTCCTCCCTTTAAGAATTTAAGACTTGTTAGGATTTGTTCACTGGGGCTTTTATTCACAGATTGTTCACCATGTACATAATTTCAGCACTTGTTTTCATTAGGGCACTTTTGCAATCACAGTCTAACCAGCCCTCTACATTGAAATGGCCATATCAGTCAATTTTAATGGAACATTTTTTAAAAACCCTGACAGACAAGGACCATCAACCATATGCTTAGAACGGGTTCCATATTTGGGGTTCTTCAGAGGACACCAAACCGTTCTGTCCCCAAGAACCCTGTTCTGAAACCCCTGGCACAGTGACTTGCTGTGGACACAGAAGTTCCTAAGATCTTCCAGAGTTTCCACTCCCAGAAGGTGCCCCCTTTTACTTCTGAATGGAGGAGAGTGGCAGATCTGCATATCCAGTGATCTGGGAGGGGTTCTGTTTGGATGGGAATGGGAAGCCAATGCAGAAAAAGCACATCAAAAGTCAACAGAGCATATTTTAAACTGCAGAGAGCTAAATGTGAATCCAGCAGATCAGCAATACACATCTTCTCATTGAAAGGACTTAATGCTATGCTAATCACCACCCAAGCTTTATTTCCATCACCAGAGATTGACTTAATTATGCAGGAGTTATGTTTGCAAGGCAATGGATTCCATTTGATTTGCTTCAAGCGAACAATAAAAGCAAAAAGAATCACCCAGCACTTTTAGCTTTTCATGCTGTCAAACAAATTAACACAACTATACTCAATACAAACAATTGCTTACCAAGAGGGCTGCAAAGCAGAATCTAAGGGGAGTTGTACAGCACATGATAACAGAGTTTGGAGTCCTTCAAAGAAAATGTTTTGACAGGACGGCACAAAGAATTTTGATTGGCTGCTTATATGTTTTGTTCAACATTTTGTGGTTCCATTATTATTACACACATCAAAATACAGGGAATGGGAAACAAAAGTAGTCCAGGCATTTCCCAAGTCACTCACAAAAAACTATCAAACAGATTCCGCCCCCTTCAAACACTAAAGCCAGCAGGTAGAGTGTGCCTACTCTACCTAAATGAGCACCCATAGAGTGCTTTTTCTGAACTGAGACATTATCAAATCCCACTAGGTTTCTTTTGCAACTCAGTTCCACCAGACAGCTCCAAAGCATTGCTCCTGTTTTGTATCTTAGTGTTTCTATAGCCAGTGAACCTGGGTGAGATCTTGTTTCTTATTAGTTTCATCATTTCTGAACGTCTGCACCTTTAGAAGAGGAAGAAAGGCTGCTATCATCATCATCATCATCATCATCATCATCATCATCTTTTCTAGCTGCTCATTATCAACACTTTTAAAAAATCCAAGCCCAGAACTTTCCACGTTTTTCTTCTCTCTTCTAAGCCAAGTCTTCAGCTCATAATGAGAGGCATCAGTAACCTGCTACTGCCAGAGTGGGCAGAAGGCAGTTGGTGGACCACTGGCTAATTTCTGAACAGAAGCAGATTGAATTTTATGGTAATGAGAGAAAGTTTGGAGTCCTAACTTGGACAAAGCTTTGAAAGGGCCCTGCATGGTGCTCTAAACAAGATAAACAACTGCACCAGATCTAGCTACACTCCAGCTGGAAGTAATTCATAAAGATCACTTTAGGAGACACAAAAGGAGACAAAGCTGTGATTCCAAGTATCTGCAGGGCAGACAGTACCAGCATAAGCCATAAGGTTGCAGCCTACAATTTTGAAAATATTGTTCCTTAAGATTTTTATCACTAAAAAGTTGTCAAAACATTGAAATAGTGGGGACCTTGGACAGACAATTCAGTTGTCAGTTGTTCATAGTTCATGGTTTATTCTGTTTTGCTTACCTGCGTTTTCTCCAGATATATCCCTAGTCATTGGTGGTGGTGGTGACGGGAAGACTTTGCAAATCACATCTGATTGAAACAAAAGGAACAGCTAGTTGAACGTGCTTATCATTAGCAGAGGGCAATGAACGTCATAAACCCTTCCATGTACAGCTATTCACACCTAGCCTGATAAAATACACTTCTCATTTAATTCAAGTAAGTGTTACATTTATTCTATCATTGTAAATGTTCCATAATATTAGAATACTAGGAGTGTATCTGCCTTGTTTGGTGTAACTCTAAAAGTAACTTTGCATGAAGTTTGGTATAAGAGCCATGAGCACATTTCAAAGCTGCAGTACGTCATGGAATTTTTGGAAGAGACAGAAAAAGCAGGCATATTTGCTTCAATATGAATAGCGGCAAATGCTTTTACAAAATTGTAGGTAGGTCTACAGTTTGCTACTGGTTTTGAAACAATTGCATCCCCCATTTAATAAGTTTCCTACCTGCTCTATCATCACATGGTCTGAACTACATTTTATAAGGTGTTGGCAGCATAATTTTGGAGAAGGTGAGGTGACATAGACTGGCATCTTGAAAATTAGTAGTGATGTTTCAAACACCTACCATCAAGCGAGAACTCAGCAGCTGGGATTGTCCTTGTGAGAAAAGAGAATAATGGGTATCAATTGAAAGAAAAATGTAAGAGGAAGCAGCAAATGAAAAGTCACACAAAGATGGGAAAACATCCTAGAAATCGTAACACTACAACTGCAATGCTTTCTGTACTTACCTGAGAGTAAGTCCCATTGAGTTAAATGATATTGACTTCTGAGTAGAATGCATAGGATTTCATTGCACTTTGATTATAGCTTTTTACCATCTCATTGCATATATCTTGTGAAAAGGGCATTCTGCTGACTTAATTCAGATTTTTAAAAGGCTTTAAAAAATTGCTTTAAAGGGGCAATGTAACCTGCCGACATGCAAAATGCAATTTTCATACCCCTAAAACACACATTATTCACCTCTTTGCTAAGCAAAGTGTTGCTCTAGACATATGTCCCATTGAATTCAACAGCACTGCAGCATCGACTTAAAACACAATGCATTTCAACAGAGGTGGTTCACACAAAGCTGTTGTCATTCTTGGTCAATGGGCTGGGGGGTTGCACCCTCTGCATGAGCCCAGTGTCCATGTGGACAGAATAACATACATAAAGAAGCCTGCACATGTATGTAGGCATGATACATACTGTGTACACAGATCATGCAAATCACACCTAAGCAGCATTTCTTCACTCCTTGTTCCTGGTGTAGATCTTCACTCAGCCCTTCTTCCCTGACAGGGAAGGAGGCACCATTTTGCAGCTTGTCTCAGGTGCAAAAATGTCTTGGACTGGCTCGGCTAGTGTCTAAGCTTATTTCAACACTAAATAGAGTTACATGAATTGCAGGAATCCTGTCCCACTCTTGGTCTCTTTTTTTAAAATATGTGGATTGCACTGTGTTTTGTGATCCTTCTTCATGTGTTTTATCAGGAAATAATCAACTAGGTTCTTCTTTTGTGAAGAAAGGTATGGGGAACCCATGACATTCATCTGAAGTATTAATTCCTGTGCTGTTCATTTCCTAAACTGAAGCACAAATGAATGGAAAACCCAGTGCTGGATGTGAGGAACAGACTGAAAGACAAAAAGGGATTTACCTGCTCCACTGTGTTTGGCTAATGATTTTACCTATGAAGAGTAAGAAAACAGGACAAGACAGCTGATTCATGCAAAACCACTCTTGTAATCAGGAACTGTTTCTGCAAGACCCATTTCCAGGACAGATTTGGCATGATGAGGTTTCGGAAGCAAACCGCCTCAAGAGATCCCTTAGGTGTGATTCAGCATGTCATTTGCGAAATTACATTCAGAACAAGGTAATGAATCATAACACCAGAAGAAGATGCAAGCTCAAGGCAGGTAAGACTTGGATGTTCTCCTTGCTTTAAAGCAGGGGTAGCCAACATAGTGCCCTTGAGTTGTTCTTGGGTTACAATTTCCACCATCCCTGGTCACTGGCAGTGTGGGATGGGCAGATGGGAACCGTACTGGCATCACGTTGCCTACCTCTGCTTTAAGGAATCCAACAGCACACACCGATGGATCAGTCTGTTTCTGGTCCATGATTTTGCATGTTTTCATTCACAAGTTTGTTCTGAGTCATTTCTAAATTAATATGTGAATATGTTTTTAAAACTCCACTCTAAAGTTTGAATTTAAATGCATATTTAAACCCAGTACATAATTATTAAATACAGAGTTAAATAATTTAAATACATAATTAAATAGTATTTTATCACAAAATGAGTATTTTATCTCAGTGAATGTATTTCTATATGTATCTTATTCTGAAACAGGTGTCCTAAATGCATTTTGGTACATGTTTGAGCCAAGAACAGTACTGCAAAATCCAGAGAAGTGTGAAATCTGAAGCAGACATTTGAGTGAAGCTGTTTGCTTTTGGAGAGTTTGCCATAAGGTCCTGGAGAAAAAGTGAGGCTGACTCCTTTGAGAAGATAATTCTCTAGCACTCACCTATGTCTTAATATTTCCAGTTTGTGTGGTTAATAATAGCTAGGTTTAGTCCCATAAAGGTGGTGGCAGGAGTGTCTAATAGTCTCTGTCCCTTAGCAGTTAAATAGCTCCACACCAGCCCAGGACCTGACCCACATACCAGCAGACAGAACCTTCACATGCAGTCAGCTATGAGGATAAATGAAATGTCTAATAGGGATTCTGCATCACCAAACATTTGGAAGGGATAAAATATCCAAAAACAAACAAGGTAAAGAAAATCTGTCCCACGAGTCCCGTAGTTGTTATACTGCTGTGACCGATCATCAAAATCTTTTTAGATAGATTGTAAAGGTTATTTAACCTATATTATATTTTGTATCTTTGAGTAAACAGATGAAATTAGACTATGCCCTATAATCAAGTCAATGAAAAATGTGCAGCATGGAAATAGGGTAATTCAAGTTGCTATATATAGCAGATGTGTATCTAGCAGGAGAATGTGCATACTGCTTGTGCACATATATCAAAGTGCATTATCTCTAGTTATTACTCACATATCAGCATATTCACTGTAACTTATATAGCTTACTTAACACTGCTGGGGGAGGTGTTCTTTGGTACGTTCACTTACCATGTACTACTTGCATCAGGGCGTCTAGGTTGGAGATATACATGGCTGTGTGACTTCTGACATCCTGAATGTCTGACTGATCCAGATGCACTGTCAGCACTTCCACACTGTCATTGCTGAAATTCTGTTTCTTAATCCTAGCATGTACAAGAGGTCATTCAACCAACCATGCAACCAAACAACCTACCAAACATCACCCCTGATTGTAATGTCTGTCACTCCTAAGGGTAAATACTAAGTTAACCTATGGATTGAAGAGGTTGTGTATGTCGTTGCTTTTGAGTGAAATTCCAATGGTGCCCTTGCACTCACAGGAAGGGGTCTGTTTTGGCAGAGTTGTCCACTAATGGAAGAGGTGGGGAGGATATTTTTGCTGATTTCCCCTGTCAGGGGCCCCCTAATGCCAACCAGGATGGGGCAGAGATGACAGGATGCGGAGATTGGGGGTAGGGAAAGATCAAGCACTGACTTGGATGAGGCTTTTGCCCCATAGTTTCCAGACACCACAGAAAAGGAATGGGAACCATCTGAGTCAGTCCCCATTCCATCTTCTGAGTGTGAGGTGTGGGTTAACCAGACTCATATACCCAACGTGCTTGTCCAATTAATGCATGAAGGGGTTAATACCACAGAGTAAGCTTAGCTATGTCATTTTCCTTACCTTGGGAGGAAATAGGTAATTAAGCCTATTGTCCCCCTCCCCTACATGAGAAGTGTGAAGAGGCTTGAACTGGTTGCTCCAGCTCAACCGCACGGCTCTCACCAGCCACTCTTGAGTTCCTGTACCAATAATCTAGGAACTAGATGCCACATATCTTTAGCACAATTATCCAAAATGGTCCCGTTATTGCTACTGAAGAGGCAAAAACACATTCCTGAAGGTAGGGAAGCTAATACTTTCAGAAGATGTAGGCGGAAGAGAAAAGACTCCCATCATGCCATGCTTCTCATTACCTGGCAATGAGTCCATTCAGTGGACCACCATATGAAACCATGTACATGTGGAGAGCAGTGTAGTCTATGTGACAGGCAAACAAAGGGGAATGTGTGATGTGCAACTTACCTCTCTTGGGCTAGCTGAAAATCCTACAGAAAGAAAAAAAGAAATTGTTTTTATTGCACACAGAGAAAGGGGGGCATCCAGCAAATGAGACTTTGCTAACTTGAAGGGGGGAAATAGCTGCTCACCTTGAGGAAGAGGCAAGCATCTGTTTTCTCTGTTAGTGCTTGTAGCTCCCGAAGGCCCTGGGCAGCCATGTCCCTCTTGTCTGCCACTTGCTTCTTCAGAGCTGCCATGTCAGCCAGCTGCTTTTTCTCATTGGACTGGATGTCACCTAGGATCTGCTTCTCCTTCTGATCTACCTGAGACTTGATCTCTTGGAAGATTCTGGAGAGCTGATCTGTCAACGTTTTCTTATTGTTCTAAGGAAAGAAAGATGGCAACTTTTTATTATAGTTGAATTGTTGGACTTAGGGCATAAACCCGGGGTGTCTTGAGCAATACTTCCCTATCTAGGCTAAAACGGATCGTTAGCTCCGTGGTCACAGTCCCTCCCCTGTTCATAAAACTCCCTTAGGAAACAACCATTATTTTAAAAGGTGTGGAGACTATATATGTCAGATAACATTTTTATAGTGAAAAATGACATATTGCTTCCGCAAAACAGGCCACCAAGCTATCAAGTTTATAGCTCTCAGCAACCTCCCAAGTATGTTGCCAGTTGCTCTGAAAAGCACTGTGGGCATCAGCCCCTCAGAAGATCACACCAAAGTATTCTTGCCTCAGTTATCCTGTGGCTTCTGCCACTGAGTAATGTGCAGTGCAAACTTATGCATATATTCTCAAGAGTAAGTCCCATGTAAGTGTGCATAGGACTGCAGCTTGAATGTCAACAGAGCTTTTTAATTCCCAGATCCTAATACAACCTCCCCCAACTTGGTGTCATCAGCCTCAGCTAGCCTATCTCTGCTGTCTGGTGCTGCTGGGAGTTCTGGTTCAGTTGTAATGGTTCACCCACTGCCCCCTTTCACTGAATCCTTGTGCCTTGGCTGGGATCTCTTGCCTGTTCCCTGGCTTGACTTGGGCTTCCTTACCATTGGGTGCTCTTTTTCTCATGCCCTGCTGGTTTCCCAGCAAAAGTAGCACCAGAGGCTCACATCTTGCCAGTCTTCTGTTGTGGCAGAAAAGGTTGCCTGATATGCAGGGCTGTGCAGAGGCAGGGGGTAGCCCTTGTCCTGGGCCTTGGAGAGCTAAGCTGGCCCAGCCACTGGCGGAGGAAGAGGAGTGTGGGGGGAGCGCACCACCCCTGGCAGCGCGATCCTGGTGGGGTGCCATCGCGGCTGCCTCCGCCCGTGCTGGGCACCACACCACTGCAGGCAGTGTGCCATGCCCCCAGGACACATGCCAGCCCCGCCCCCGCCTGCTCTCCACTCCCCCCCCCCCGGTGCCAGAGCATGAAGCTCCGCCACTGGGCCCAGCTGCTTTTCTGTTTGAGTTTTTAACTTTATTCTAACAAGACTCCCACCCCGAGCCTCAAACCAGCTCTGTGTGGGTCTGTGATATGAAGTGCTGCCTTGGAAGCCCCCTAGTGTCTGTTAGTGGTCACACACTCTTAACCAGGGAGAGACCATGTTTTTGGGTACTTGTCCCTGGTAAACTACTGTCTTTATTTTGTCCCTAACTAGGCTGTTAGGTAGATTTTAGGGATGCCTTAAACAAAAACTGAAAGTGCACATGCACATGCACTAGAGTTGTCATTTTTTTTAAAAAACCCAGTCCTTCCTCTGAGGTTAAGTTTCTGAAGAGGGTGTAGAAACACATGCCTGTCCAGACAGTAAATAGAGTGTGCACTAACTAAATCTGTGTCCATGTGTGATAGATAGATAGATGATAGATGATAGATAGATAGATAGATAGATAGATAGATAGATAGATAGATGATAGATAGAGACTGTAGATGGTCAGGTAATAAACCTTCGGGTGAAAAGAGTCACTGGCCAAAAGTTTTGCATAGTTAAAATGAAAAGATTGGGGTGCTGGATGGAGAAGCATATTGTAGACACATTCATTATTTTCCACCTGGGACCTGAGAGTGATGCATGGCATCATGAAGTTACAGCACAAACCTTTATCTGATCCTCACTTTTCTGAAGCTGTAAGAGTGTCTTCTTTGTGGCAGTTTTGTATTCCTGCATTGATTTCATAATCCGTGAGAGAATTGCCTGATTAAGAGAAAAACAGAAGGGAAATCACAGAACTGTACATTTCAATAAGTTTATTTGGTAGATTAATCAACCACAGCAGAGGTTCCAATACCGATCCGTGGGGGACTCTACTTTCTACTTCTTTCGATTTGGAGAACTGTCCATTTATTCCTATTCTTTGCTTCTTGCAACTTAACCAATTCCTGATCCACAAGAGGACTTCTCTTATTTCTTGACTGCTAAGCTTACTCAGGAGTCTTTGGTGAGATAATTCGTCAAACATTTTTAGAAAGTCCAGGTATGCCATGTCAACCAGATCACCTTTGTCTATATGCTTGCTGACACTCTTGTTGACACCCTCATGGATTTGTGAGACAGGATTTTCCCTTGCAGAAGCCATGCTAGCTCTGCTTCAGCAGGGCTTCTTCTTTTATGTGCTTGGTTAGTTCATCTTTAACAATACTTTTCACCAGCTTTCCAGAGACTGACGTTATGCTAACTGGCCTGTAATTTCCAGGACCCCCCCCCAATTCCTTTTTTAAAACTGCCGTTGCATTAGCTACTTCCCAGTCTTTTGGTATGGAGGCTGATCCGAGGGACATATTTCTGTTTTGAAGACCAGCAATTTCACATTTGAGTTCCTTGAGAACTCTCAGGTGGCTGCCATACATCCTGGCAAGGATGCTTGTGGTTGCAGTTTGAGAATGGATTGCTCATTGACTTGGAAATAAACCCCATTGAACTCCATTTGTATGTTTGGGCTGCCATGATGGTGAATTTCTGCTTTATTTGTCTTTTCAAATATGTTGGGTCTTCTTCCCAAGTAGCTAGACTCCTAATGATTTAAAGCACAATCAAGCATGCAATCAAGTACACAGAAGTGTTCCAATAATAAATAATAATAATAAATTTTATTTATATCCCGCCCTCCCCAGCCGAAGCCGGGCTCAGGGCGGCTAACAACACTAAAATAGTGCAACATTATAAAAACATTATAAAAATTAATTAAAATCAAAATTGATGGCAACCATAAACTAAAGTTCTATAAAGATTGCCAAAGGAGGGAGTCAGGCTGCGCCCTGACCAAAGGCCTGGTGGAACAGCTCTGTCTTGCAGGCCCTGCGGAAAGATGTCAAGTCCCGCAGGGCCCTTGGCTCTTGTGACAGATCGTTCCACCAGGTTGGAGCCGCAGCCGAAAAAGCCCTGGCTCTAGTTGAGGCCAGCCTAATCTCTCTGTAGCCTGGGACCTTCAAGATGTTTTTATTTGAAGACCGTAAGTTCCTCTGCGGGGCATACCAGGAGAGGCGGTCCCGTAGGTACGAGGGTCCTAGGCCGTATAGGGCTTTAAAGGTTAAAACCAGCACCTTAAACCTGATCCTGTACTCCACTGGGAGCCAGTGCAGCTGGTATAGCACCGGATGAATGTGATCTCGCAAGGAAGACCCCGTAAGGAGTCTCGCCGTGGCATTCTGCACCTGCTGGAGTTTCTGGGTCAGTCTCAAGGGCAGCCCCACGTAGAGCGAGTTACAATAATCCAGTCTGGAGGTGACCGTCGGGTGGATCCAAGGCTTTTCTGTCCCCATATCCTGGTCAAAGTCCCACTAGCCTCAGCAGGACTTGTATTTTTTATGTAATTTTGTAATTTTTTTATGTAATTTATCTCCTGCCCTTCCTCCTGAAGGAGCCTAGGGCGGCAAACAACAAGCAAAGAGCAAACTTGTTCTTCTAGAAGCAGGCTGCAGGTTCTTACAGAAGGCCATAAATTAAAAGCAATAGCATTAGTTACCACTAACTTTTTTGCAAAATTGTCCTCTAATCTAGCAGGGGCTGTTGATAAGATATTCCCTGGGAAGGGCTGTTAACATGCAGTGGACGGTTTGTTAATCTTGGCTGGCACAGTGCCATGCTCAGAGGGGGAGAAAAAGTCAATGATCAATGCCAGGAACTGTAATGCACAAACACATTGTCAAGCACGGAACTGAAGATACCTGCAGAAAGTGCTGAGGCTAAGCAAGGTCTATAGGTAGTCTCCACTGTTGGTTTGGTGTCATTTCTCAGTTCAATGGGACCTTCTGGGTGAAAAGCGCATGCTCTACCACAGTGAGCTACAGCCCTTCCCCTGACTACATATTTGTATAAATACATGCCTCACCATTAGAAAAACACCCCACGTATAATTTGCTACTCCTTAGTTATCAGGCTTTGAATGCTACTTGATGCTTGATGTTTTTTGCTTCGTTTTGAAATAAATACTATTTATTTCAAAGTCTTGCAGGATCCCTTTCTTTACTTCCACATTCTGACACCCGTTTCTATTTAAAACATCTCTCTCTGTTACATTTAATTGGAGGACCTCTTTGGAACGCTCCATGCCTGGTTGAAGCCCCTTACCATCTGTTTGTCGTACTCGTCCTTCAGGGCGACGACGTTGTGGCTGCTGTGGGAGCCAGTGGTGGAGCAGGTCTTGCAAACGCACACCAAGTCGTCTTGACAGAAGCATTCCAGCAGCATGGCATGCTCTGGGCATTTCTTCTCCTCCTGGGCCCCAGCGGTCCCAAGAGCCACCAAGGCATGGTTCTTCTGGGTGGCCTTCGAATTGTGTTTCCTCAGGTGGTCCCGGCACAGGGACGCCTCACAGGTCAGACACTTCTTCTCCGCTGAGTGAGGTTTCCCTAGGCAGAAATCGCAGGGAATCATGATTCTCCTTTCTGTGAGCTTCCAAGGAGGCTTTTCCTTCTGAGGAGGCAGCGAAGAACTGGCAGCTGTCTGTTGACAAGCTGGCATGAACCTTGAACACAGGGTAGGAGGTGCTGGCTTTGGACTCCTGCACTGTGTTCGGTATGCCCTGGGCAGAGTCCTAAGAGAACTCCTGCAGCCCCAGCTCAGGGACACAGGACGGCCATGTATGCTGTGTGTCACCATGTTCCAGCAGGTGGTTGTTTCAAATTCCATTGCTGTCTCTCTGCCATGGATCCAAAATCCATGCAGACTAGCTAAGCTCCAGTTCAATGAAAGGAAACCTGCAGGATTTTTATTTTTATTTTTTTAAAAAAAACATTTCTGTGCATTTGGCACAATAGACTCAGCTCTTCCAATGAAGATATCTACTATTTTATTTATTTGGTGGTTTTTTTTTAAATTTAAAGATTTATACTCCGCTTTTTTTGGAACTTCCTCCACAAGTGACTTACAATCTCCAAGAAAACCAACTACAATAGAAAATAAAAGAAAGCATAAGGCACTCAAGCAATAAGGCAGCATACAAACAATTCACAAAACAAATCCAGGAAACCTTGCATCTAAGACCCTTCATTAAAATCAAAGAGAAGAGGTAGATTTTAAAGGATCTAGTTTTCTCTTTGTGTGGTGCTACAGAGTAGAGAATCCTATGCATGTTTTGAAAAATAATACTTTGTGCGGGCACCTATGGTCCTTTTATCAAGATAGGAGTATCAGAACCTCATTTTTGACCAAATATTATTAATTATAATTGTATTGTATTGTACTGTGGCCCTCCCTTCACTGTAAGATCCCGAGGTGTGTTACAGCATCTATCTATCTATCATCTATCTATATCTATCATCTATCTATCATCTATCTATCTATCTATCATCTATCTATCTATCTATCTATCTATCATCTATCTATATCTATCATCTATCATCTATCTATCTATCTATCATCTATCTATCTATCTATCTATCTATCTATCTATCTATCTATCATCTATCTATCTATCTATCATCTATCATCTATCTATCTATCTATCTATCTATCTATCTATCTAGCTAGCTATCTACTATCTATAATCTATCTATCATCTCTCTATCTATCTATCATCTATCATCTATCTATCTATCTATCTATCTATCTATCTATCTATCTATCATCTATCATCTATCTATCTATCATCTATCTATCTATCTATCTATCTATCTATCTATCTATCTATCTATCATCTATCATCTATCTATCATCTACCTATCTACTTGTTAAATTTGTATCCCACTTTTTCAATAGCATGCTCCAAGGCAGATCAGAAAATAAACTATACAAAATAGAAAATTGAGGGTTGGCACTTCGTGACCTCAAGTGCTTACAGCCAGACATGGCACAACAGAGTAGTCCTTGGGCCCTCCCTCTGTGTGAAGACAAGTGTAGAAGACTGCCTCTACCTTTGGATCATTGCCCAGGCTGCTTTCCTGGATGCCCTTATTTTAATGTGTCTGCCCATATAGAGTAAGGCGAAACCAGCCACCCTCATCTGAATGCTAATAACCTTGTCCCAGAAATCCTGATTAGGAAGCATCATGCCTAGCAGAGCCTGTGGGAGCTTCACCCAGAGAGACTGCAGAGGTCTGCACACCTGTAAAACATGATAAGTGCATATGCAATCCCCATACTGCATTTGTTTTGCTCTGTTTTTTAAAAAAAACATACACTATACGAGAGAGCAGAGGTTCCCAAACTGTGGTCTGTGGACCACCAATGGTCAGTGAGCTTCATTCAGGTAGTCCATAGTATGTCTGTAAAAATACAATTAAAAATACATTTGAAAATCACACAGTGCTTGCAATAAGCTTCCTGAACTGGGGTGGGTGGAAATAGAAAGGCAACCCATTTTCCCCCTTTCTGATTCCTTCTCTTTAGTATCTACTTGTTGGCACAGTAGATCCCTTCCTTTCAGGCTTTCCTTCCTTCCTTCTTCTCCCAATTCAAGCTTGTTTTGAGTATGTGCTAGTGTTCACTTCCAGGCTCCATCCTGTCCACATGCAAAACCTATACAGTACTTAGAATGGCTTTGTTTGCCACGGGTAATAACCAGCAGTCTTAATGGGCTACTCCTTTCTGCACATTGCTGCAATATATTTGCCAGTCTCCAAGGATTTGGAAGTGGAGCAGAGGTGTGCAGGGGCACCCTGCTGTTCAAGCAAGAGTCCTTATGCTGGCTTCTGCTAGCACACCAAAGTATTTGATTCTGGTCTTTAATGCCTAGAGAGCAGAGGGGTCTGAAATGAGGATTTTTGCACATGAACGGCATTTCTGAAAACATCTCTCACAATCGCAAATAAGGGCAGGGACCAGAACATAAAGAGAGTCCTGGTAAATAGGGACACTTGCAAAATACAATTCCGCACATTTGAATGATCAATTTCCTTTCTACCCAATGTTACTTACTCACCTAGAGGTCTCCTTAAGCTTTCTGCTACATTTTCCTTTCCTTTCCTTGCTGTTCAAACACTTTTATTCTGCAAATAACAATTGGCTCTTTCTTCCCATGCCCACACACCTCCAAAGTACTCTTTCGTCCTGTTAGCAGAATAATAAATACACCAAGTTCCAAGGCTCTGAGGGCTGTGTGCGTACAGCGACAATCCCATCCCCCTGGGGCTTTGTGGCATGACTGAAGCATAAGTGCAATGAAACCTAACTCTGGGCTCATCTAAACATACCTTTGCTCTGCATTTCTAGAGACAGGTCCCAGCTTTCCAAGTCCATGTCCAAGCACTCCCCGCCCTGCAGCACCTCCCCCACAAAAACCTGAAAGCAATTAATCAGAAAACCCAAATTGCTGAATTATGGCTGGGTCAGGGAGAAGCAATGACCCTGAGGTGGTAGGAGGAGGATGAAACAACTGGAGATGGAGCAGTTGTCTTGGCGCTTTTGAATTAAAATGAGCTGTGTTTGTGTCTGTTGCTTTCCCCATTAATGATAGGTTTTTTAAACACCTGGCCCTGCCTCTTGTGTTACTTGGGAGATCAGTTAATACTTGGGGGTCAAGGGAAAGATCCCCAAACAGTATTATGGGGAACCAAGGGTTGCATGCTACATCCATTGCCCCTTTTGTCACAGAGTGCTATCTTTGCCAACAAAGCATGTGAATAGTGTAAAATCATCCTAATAATAATAATAATAATAATAATAATAATAATAATAATTTATTATTTATACCCCACCCACCTGGCTGGGTTTCCCCAGGAACTCTGGGTGGCTCCCGACAGAATAATAATAATAATAATAATGCAACAAAAAATCAAACATTAAAAACTTTCCTAAACAGGGCTGCCTTCAGATGTCTTCTAAAAGTCATGTAGTTATTTCTTTGACATCTGATTGGAGGGCATTCCACAGGGCGGGTGCCACTATCGCGAAGGCCCTCTGCCTGGTTCCCTGTAACCTCACTTCTCGCAGTGAGGGAACCACCAGAAGGCCCTCGGAGGTGGACCTCTTCAAAGCAGTGTCAGAGCTTCTGCATGGGGCACTTAATCTGGATCTCTATTAGAAACCAAAGACTACAGCTGTTCCATAAGCTGGCATCTTTCAGAAGACACCTCTGTCTTCTATAGCTGTAAACAAGGCCTACGATAGGTGTGAGGGTCCCCAGACTCCAGCCGATTCATAGAGAGGACATGGGTGCAATTTAGGAGCAGAAAGCCTCCCAAAAATGTACACACAATTCCACACAGAGTTGCAAGCAAGAAGGACGTGTTGGACTTCATAGTATATTTGTTATGATTTATTTATTTATAGGCAGATCACTTCACTATTTACAGTACATGAATGTAGAGATTCTACAGTCTTTGTGATGTAAACAAGTAACTCCACGGCAGGGGAGTTTCAAAAAGAAGCCAGTTCTGAAGTATTTACACAATTTAAAATAGAACTTTTATATACCTACCAGATAGATATAGAGAATACATTGAGCAATTTGGTTAAATCATCTACGAAACTATAGAATCTGACAATGTAAAAATACAAGAAAACGTTCTCTCATTTAGAAGGTAGACATTGAAATCACACTAGAAAGAAATATTTCTTTTAAAAAATGACAATAACAAAGGAAAGGCATAAGAATCTATGCCGATTAAGGTTAAAGTATATTACATAAATAAGGACACAACAGAACACAACTGGGGGGAAATTAAGTGAAATATAAAAATCTTCTACTATTTTTTTTAAAACAGTGAACTAAAAACTTGATTTTATTGATTACAAAAGGGGTCAATCCTGCTGCTTTTACTTACCAAGAAATAAGTTATCACTTAGTTAATACATGTAAAAGAGAAGCAGAATTGGCCCCTTCTAATTATTAGCAGTGTCCTCTTCAAAAAACAAAAAAAGTAAAATCTAGTTTTTATTATAAATAACATAGCAAATGTGCCCCTCTTTTAGGTGAAATTCTTACACCTTTCTTAAGAAATGCATCAATTTAGTCTCCTT
Organism: Podarcis raffonei; assembly: GCF_027172205.1. NCBI lineage: Eukaryota > Metazoa > Chordata > Lepidosauria > Squamata > Lacertidae > Podarcis > Podarcis raffonei. The sequence goes on from NC_070603.1 coordinate 50,959,062, forward strand.
CACTCTCTCTGGCTCACATACACTCATAAACACACGCTGCAAACAGTGGTATTAATTCACTCTTTTTCACTTTTCCAATAAATAATGCCACCTAAAGCACCAGTGGCTGCATTAAAACCAGACTCTCCAGGGGTTTGCCTTGTTATCCACATCAGACATAGTTTCCCCCATGAGGAAATGGGAAACGTTTTGATTTTTGGGGGGGGGGGGCGGGGACCAAAAACCTTCAGTGTAAATTGACCCTTCAAAAATTCAGTAGGCTAATCTAGTAGTACAGGTGCATTTTTCTGCATATAAAACTGTGTGAAAACTGGCCTACCCATTCTCTTCAATGTTGTGTAAAGCTTTGAAAGACAGAATTCTGCCATAAGAATATGGAGCAACCTTATTTCTTTCTATTTTTTTGAGCTCCATTTGCTCATTGGATCACAGCCTAGGTAATGGATTGGGGAAACCTGTGACCTTTTGAATGTTGTTGGGCTCCAACTCCCATCAGCCCCAGCCAGCATGAACCATGGTCATGGATTATGGGAGCTGTACCCCAATAACATCTAACAACACAGGCTCCTCCATCAATGACATGTGCTATGCATTCCAAGGCTAATGCATTTGATTTAGTCTGCCTCACTGGCACAAAGTTTAGGGTGACAGTAGGATACCATGATAAATTCACCCAAACCAGATTGGATAGCTTGCTCCTTAACACTAGGGCATAGCCGAGTTTTCACTGAGATTCTGCACATAACCTTTTCCCACGACATGGTCATTTTTTAGGTGCAGGGAGCGTACGGAGATGCGTTCAATCATGTGAGCCCCGCACCTGCAGTCAGGTGGCAAGCTCAGTTGCAGATTGTTAGTGATAACCTCAGTCACAGAGATCCCGTCCCTAAGTTGCATGACATGCAGCAATGCTTGTGTACTTGTTTTTGTAGCATCTATCCTACAACACATTAATTTGTTAGAGCATCATAGGTGCTTACCTCTAGTGCATTTCTGTTGTCCACTATTAATGGTAGACTTCCAGCTATAAAATGCAAAATGCATAAGCCCCCAGGTTACTTTGGGGGAGGGGGCGCACTGCCCCCTTAAGTGCAAGGAGGTACCTGCAATCATACGTACATGAAAATGTTATGGTTGGGCCAAAAGTCACGTTAAAATGATGCATGGGCATCAGTGATGTGGGGGAAATGATGCCAGGGGAAATTGTCAAAAAGCACACAAATGAGAATGAGGCCTAAACAAACAATTATTTGCAGAACGTTGATGGGAAAGCAGAAGGCTTTGAATGCTCATATTGCTAAAGTGTGTCACAAATAGACTACCCTGCTGTAAGAACAAATTGAGGAAATGCTCAGCTACAGATTAAGGACTTGCTATTTTCATCTGGCAAATGAAAATCAAAGTGTCCTTGCTCTCTGATTCCTCTAAGGCTTTTTGACATGGGCTACTGAGAAAATTGGATGCTAATCATGGAAACACATGACCAAGCTGACATGAAAGTTTCATGGAGGTAGCAAAGCTCAAGACAGTCACTCTGAGAGGGAACGTGGGATGAACATTTCCATCGACTGACAATGAAAGTGACGTTTGGGAACCCAGTTCTTCTGCACGCATCTTCTTTTTCTGATGCCTGCATTCACTCCTTTGTCTGGTTGCTGAATTTAGCAGGAACCATTTGCGTTTCACATAAAAGCATGGTTATTTAAAGGACCAAGGGCAAGGAAATGGCTTATGACTTATTCCTATCGTTAAGGTATTTTTCCTAATTAAGAAGCAGTTAGGAGGGACTTCTTTTTCACTCACACATACCCACCCGCACACCCCTACATATAATATAGAGATAGTTCTGTTTATTTAAAAAAATAAATGTCTCCCTCATGATTGCCTTTCTCAACACACCCTCTTATTCCGAAACACCCTGGAAAATTGAATTCTTTTAATTTGCTTATTTGGTTTCTCACCTGATCTTGCAAAGGCTTGGTTTGTTTCTGCTGCTAAACGTTGTTATGGCTAGGCCTACCCCTTGGGCACGGGGTCCTTGGCTTTATGCATATTATTAAGAGAAAGAATATGGGAGAAAGTTAGGCAGACTTCGCAGAAGTATACAGAAAGCACAGGAGCCCAAGCTCTTTCTAAACAGGGCAGAGGAAGTAACCATTAAGGTAATTAAGGTCCTTCTTTAGCTAATGGGGGCAGGGGACCCTCGGCTACTCTTCTTAGCCTCAACGTGCGGCCACCTTGGGAAATCAAAATGAGCTGAACTGCACCAAGGTTTAAATCTGCCCAAACAGGTTGGCGGCAGTGATGGCTATAGCAATGTGTAAAGCTCATTTTAATTCCCCCAACCTAAATAAGGAATAAACTTCCTTTCCCCCTTTTCATCTCCAACCTGTGCTTCGAACTCAGCAAGTGAGGGGCTTCAGGCTGAGGAAGTGAGCCTTGTGAGGGACTGCACCATGGAACTAGCTCCTCACACACTAGTGGTGGTGACACTCAACTGCTGATGGCTTTGCTGGTTCCCTTGTGCACCACACTGACCCCCCACTACTGCCTCAACCCTCCTGAAAGCAGCAAGCCACCCAGCTGGCGGGAGGTCAGGGGAGGACTGCCACCCTACCACTGTCCTCACAGTATGAGCAAAATGCCTATTCTGTATTATAGGCCAGGACTGTGGAACCCACCAAGCCCATCACAGTATGCCAGCCATCTACGGAGGCCTGCAAGACACTTTGACCCCTGACCAGGCCTCTGGCAGGCTGGTAGTTAGGCAAGCCACAAGTTCTGTAGATCTGTTAAAAAGGTATCCACCCAGCTGCTCTGATTCGTGGAGATGAACTAGGACCTCCAAGTGGTCCTTCCGATTCCTGTGCCATTCTGAACTGAGTTTTGGGGTTTGTTTTTTTCACCAGCAGCAGCTCAAACTACTTCTTGCAGTGCATGTGGAGCACAGCAGCTTGCTGCTCTATGAGGACCCTCCTGGAATATACCCTGAATACAGGCTTGCTGCCTAAAATTCTCCCATCGCATATGGAGCAACTTTCCAAGCTTCTGATAGCCAAGGGTTTTTGCACTGTTTGTATCCCTGTGGCTGATACAGCTGTGCTTCCAATAGCCATTAAAATAAGCCACAGGTTACTAGTGTGCCACAACCAGCATTAGATGTCCGTGCTTTTCAAACCATACCACTCAGGCTCTACATTCAACAGTGGTGGATTTACAGCTGCTGCTGCTATACCCAGCAGCAGTCAGAGGGGCTCAATGCCCCGCCACTACCTTTTCCCTATACATGTGTGCGTTTGTGCACATGTGTGCATATTGCATAAAGTCCTAGTGAAATTTCTCACAAAAAATTAAAATAAATATTTTTATAGGCTTCAGGCAACACAAAGACCACTTATTGCACCTCTCCCTATATCTAGGATTGAGAGGCCATGTGCGTTACAGGACCTTCTTCCCTCCTCAAAAGAGCGTGTGTGTGCATGCTCTAACATCATTGGTAAGTCCAGCCTCTTAAAAGTAACTTGAGATAATAATAATAATAAAAACTGATTAAATACAAACCCATGTTTGCAAGCGATCTGCACTGAAGGCAGCTCTTTCTGGAGAGCAGAAGGAGTCTTCCTTCTCCTCTGCAGCTGCATTCAACACTTTCAGCATGCTCAGAAATTTGATGCATTTTCCATCTCTCTGACCAAAGCCAGCGGTGAACTTTGATCTACCCTTGTAACCAAGCCAGGAGATGGAAGAATTCCACTTAACTGTTGTAGGGGTGGTTACTTATTTTTCTTCTTCTTCTGTTCGATTGTTCTCTGAAAACATCAGCACAGCACAGGACAGGACAGTCCTACCCACCCTAAGTGTGTCGCTATGTACATTCTACAGTAAGCTCTATAGCAATCACATGTAAACATCATTGTGGTGAGGAAATACTAGGACAGAAAAAGGCAGAGCTACAATGAGGCACTTGTCAACAGCAGATGCTTTATCTGGGCCAGACTTTGCTCTGGGCTGATCATGAGAGGATCTTGCAATCCATCAGTAAGTTCTCGAATGGAGGTGGTGCAAGCAACATTGAAGAAGCCAATATCGTGAGGTTTATTATTATTATTTTTTTGGCCAACAACACGTGAAATTGTGACATCAGTTACTATATAAAATAAGCACTGTTGTTATTAAAGCTCCACATTAAAAGACAGAAACGATCACATAATTAGTATGGGATAACACATGAGCCGACGCCTTGACCTCATTCATGGTGTTTCTGATGCGTGTGGTCCTTACTGGGTCAATGGAATTACTCAAGACAGGCAAGCATGAGTTAGACCTAAGCCAGGCAGTTGCCAAGGTCTTTGGCAATTTGTTCCTTTTGATTCAGATTAAATAACTGCTGGCCAAATTAAGGTTGTTGCATTCTGTATACATGGGGTGGCTAAATGCCAGAGATCTTGATCCTTTGTGAAAAATGAACCAAAGACATGGTGGCTGATGAAGGTATTAGCAAGGTTATTTGGTCCCCACTTGAAAATGCTATCTCTTGATGCATCTGCTGGTTTCTTGGTCTGCCTCTCATGTTCCTGGACATGGCTTCCAAGTATAGCACGAGAACAACCATACTGCATGAGGCATTAGCATAGTATATTGTGGCAAGTCCGAGCTATGTTTGAGTGAAACAATTGCGGAAGTTAGATAGCGACTCCTTCCCACTACTCGGTCTTCTGAGCTAGAGGCTTCTACACTGCCTCTGTCCCAGCATCCCGGTTCGTATCAAAGAGCCCCTAAACTAGTTGCTTAAATCACTCTAAGACTTCCTTTGTAATGACTCCTCAAACTTCTGAATCTGAAAGAAGCCGGGGAAGAAATAAAGGAGGGCACAAGATCGTCGCCAAGAGGAAGTCAAAATGAACATCAAATAGGCAGTGACATCCATGCCTTTCTTGACAGGGAGCGGGAGAAAGAGAGAGAGGGGAAGTCGCTTCACAAGGCTTCATAGCAATGACACTATGCTTTATGGCTTATTCCACTCATAAGGAGAGTAGTGTTCAAAATGGAGCAGGGACAATCAGCTGATGAGCCATGTGCTATGTGCCAGCTGTAAGCACTGTGAACTCACTCAGCCCAAGGTGTGAGAATTCCTTTGAATTTTTTTTCTGTTGGGTGTTGCCCACCAGGCAGGAGATTTTGCTTTGGTTAGATGACCAGATGGGTAAAAAACTATTCCTGAGGCTACTGGTGATGTCATGTATGGCCTTAAATGAATTGCTTCACATTCCTCTACCTCAAACTCCCACATGGACCTGGCAAACTGCAGCTGCTATCATTAGATGGTAGATGTAATGCAAAGAAACCTCTGGGCATAATTGTTCTGGGATTGGCTCTCAGACTTTCTCAGTCTTGCTGGAGACTTGTGCTCCTGCACTACTGGTCACGATGGCTATACAGAGCTTTCAAGTTTAAAGACAGAACGCCTCTTGAGTAACAGTTGCTGGAGAGCAAACTACTGCCTTCATACACTGCTGGAGAGCATCAAAAGGAGAGGACTATTACCTTTTAGGAATCTAGTCGCCCATGGCACAAAACAGAATGCTTGACTAGATAGGCATTTGTTCTGATCCAGAGGAGCTTTTCTTTGTTCTGATCCAGAGGAGCTTTTCTTTGTTCTGATCCAGGGGAGCTTTTCTTACATACCATTTCCCTGGCAGGTGGGGCTTCACTATCTTGTGACCACTGCCAATCCATCATAGACAGCGGGAAAACACACACTCTCCCCTTGCTCCTTTTCCCTCTCTCCCCTTCCTCAAAAATGCACCACCTGAGAACGCCATTCCTATCCACCCAGAGCCAGCTCTGGACTGAGGAATCACAATGTGCCTTGTGCCATCAACAAACAGGGCAGTGGTGATCCCAGAATTCAGCCCAAACGAAACGGAACAAATGGCTTATATAGCAAGAGCACAACATCAGTTGGTCACCCCTTGGTTCGCCATGGACAGGGCTGAAGCCAATTTCAACTGAGTGGCCAATTGGAGGGCACCCTTTGGGGAGGGCCACATCTGCTGACAGGCAAGTGCCTCATTACAGTGCATAGTTAAAAATCAAGGAAGCGGTACAATAAATCTGAATTACAGTACATCTGAGCCATAAATACATTATAAGTATATATTTCTTTCTTCTATTAAAAATTAGTTTACAATCCTGATTCTATTCACAATTAACAATTTCATCATCACACACTACAGACAAAAAAAAAGTTATGGTGAACACAGCTGCAAATCCACGGCGGAAGTGGGGTAACGGGGGGGGGGGCAGAGAAAGGGGCCGGACAAGAAGGGGACAGGAGGCTTTTGCAGGCTCATCCTAACACAACCAGTCAGAAGCAAAGATACTAATGTGTGGCAGTGGAACATCAACACCATGGGGACTCACAGACAGAAGCAGCTTGTTCAATGTAAACATCGATTTAAAGGGACAGCAGTCTCTCTCTCTCTCTCGTTGTATACTTAATCATTTCTTTGAAAACGTAAACATATTGGAAGTGCCTTGACTGAGGTATTGAGGTATTCCTCAAAGGTTAAGGCTGTTACCGATGTAGGCTTTCCTGGGCCTCCTGCAGCAGGCTGTCGAAATCCATGGTCTCATATTTGCTTTTTATCAGAGCTGGGGAGGACTCTTCTGTGTTGGAATCTGGTGTCAGGAGAGAAGAAGTACACATGTTGGTCAAAGGAAAAAGCAAAACCTGTTAAGCACCCCCCAAAAGAGGCAGAGAAGAGCCATACTATGCATTCTCTCCCTCTTGGTGTTTTTTTTTTTTTTTAATATTAGCCCTCAGATATTTGGTGTGGAGGAATTACGTAATTACTACACAACAGGAACTAAGGAGAAAGGAGAATTCCCTTTGGCCTACATTTTTAAGTGGGTTAGTCAAACACACACCTTCTGGACTAATAATGTGGACTGTAGTTCAATTATCCTTCAGGTTACAATTCCCAGCTCAGCAAAACACCAAAATGTGTGTTTATTTAAAAAAAAACTTTTCAAAAATACTTTTTAAAATACAAGTGAGGAATAGGAAATTCGATTCCTGATTTATTCCTGCTGATTGTGTTTTGCAATTCATTTTTGTGCTGCTGAAACTTTTGTTTTTGTCACTGTTTATTGTGTTCTTTTTAGAAAAATAGTATTTTTTTTAAAAAGTAAAACGCCATACAAGGTTCAGCTTCATAGCATATATTAAGATAAATAAGAAATACATACACAATATATATTTCAGTATATAATTGTGTTATTGTATTAAATACAGTCTTTCCTAATCCTAAAATAACACATTGTATAAGGACCTATGATTGCCTGATGAATGCACTCTACCATTCCATTAGTCAATGAATAAGCTCCAGTTCTGTTAGGTTTCGGCCTACATTCTTTCATTGTTATATAGCTTGTAAGCTTAGTTATTCCTGCAAATTCAATACATTTTTGCCTCCCATTCTCAGTTGGAGCAGGAGCATAATCTCAGGGTCATGGGCAAAAGATTCCTGCATTGCAGGGGGTTGGACAACATGACCCTCACAGTCCCTTCCCTTCTTTTTCCTAGGATTTGAATGTTTTTTCCAATATTTTGAGTAACATTTTACAGTGTCTATAATAATGCAAGACATCAGTTCTCCTAGCTGCTTTTTGTGTGTTTGTCAATACAAATAAGGTAGGTCCTAAATATTGCGGTACTTTTTATTTTCCCTATTATATTCTTAATCTGGGATGTGTTTGGGGTTGGTTTGTTGGTTTGCCTTTTCATACAACCATAAAATACTTTTATTGTATTATATAGCTGCTGTATACTGCTTTGGAGGCCCTTCCAGTAAAATAAAAAGGCCTATAAATTGGAATATAAACAACTACAACAAAATAGTGACAAGCCAGAGAAAGTGAGCAAGCTGAAGCTCCATCGAATGTCTGTAATAACTCAAGGTATTCCCCTATTAGCTAAAACAAACCATCAATGATAATAAATAGAAGTGAACCTATTGGGCCGTCAATGAGCATTATGTACAAATGATAACAAACACAACGGGAGACAGCACAGCAAAGAAATCATCACCACTGAAACAAGGGATGGAGGAAGACGTGGACCGCTTTGGAGTGACATGGGGGTGGCTTACCCAAGTCAGTGTATCTGGTCCAGAAGAAGTGCCCAAAGCCACCGTAGCTCAGCTGGAACAAGGGCTCATTTCTTTTCCTTAGCGAGGCACCATTCTTCAAGGATAAGGCGGCATGTTCTGAACACCGATACGTGATGAAGCCATATTTATCTCCCCTGAGAAACAAAATGAAGAACTTAAGCATAGGCAACAATTTACTGCCATTTATTTGTGTTACGTTTTTTGTAAACCTCCAAAAGGACACAGCGTTTTCTCCTCAAAGAAGGTAGGTAGAGCTGGAAGGTAATAGACATCCCAGTGAGCCTTTGTGGTTAGCCAGGGATTAGAAGCCAGGTGCCTACACTGGTCTCATTGAAATGAATGGACATGACTAAGTGAGGTCCAATAGTTTCAACAGATTTACTCTGAGTAAGGCTTAGCTGAATACCACCCTCTAGTTCTCCTTGCATGCCACACTTTATAGGTCATTAGAAACCTTGAGTCCAAATATATAGGCCTCCACATTTCTCTTTATTTAGGAGAAAGGGGGACTCGTTATTTTATAATCAAGCAGATCCCTAGAACAAAAAGGATTTCAGAGGGCAACAGTCCTATGAAATAACACTGGAGAAAGCATTATGTCTCTTTAAAATCCTGTGAAGCAGCATCTTCACAGGGGGGCTCGTTATTTTATAATCAAGCAGATCTCTAGAACAAAAAGGATTTCAGAGGGCAACAGTCCCATGAAATAACACTGGAGAAAGCATTATGTCTCTTTAAAATCCTGTGAAGCAGCATCTCTTCAGATCACCATTGTACCACAGCAGCAGACACTTTCCCAAAGAACAGACATCTCCAGAGTCGTCCCCACAAAAAACACTCTCCAGCTTTCAATCCCCAAATAAGACCAAAGTCCTGCCTCTCATGTCATGCAGGATAGACAGGCTAGGTTCCTGGTGCTCAGATCTCCAAAAGTTCCTGCTGGTTCTAGCAGCGAGGGAGGGGGAAGCATAGCTTTGACCCACCTTTTATTCCTGGTCAAAACGCAACACTCAACAATCTCTCCGAACACCTCAAAGCGCTTCTTCAGTTCAGTGGAGCTCATACTGCTGGCAAGGTTTCTGATGTACACTACGCGGCTTTCTCCCTGTTCAGGGATGAGAATAATTGCTTAGGCCTGTCCTGATACAACTCTTTCTTCTTCCGACTGAACTCTTCCTATCCCCCAACCTGCTTTAACAACAAGGCAGCATGATGTTGTGTAACAAATGCACAAACTCTATCTGCTGAAACGGCTCTTTGAGGAGTAGCTGCCTGCTAGCGCTTCACGGCTAGCTTGCCTATCGTGCACCCTTTATCGTCTTATTTTATGTCTCTCTTTCAAAAGCTGCAGCTTTCCCCCATTTCAGCTTCACTACAAAGTTGCCATGGAATTACAATTCCCACTGCTCTTTGTAAGTGCCTGTTGATGAATTCAGCACCAAGTTTCTCCTGGGTCAAGAACTGAATCTGTTGCCGGTTATGTTTACTTTATTTCTTTCTAATTCATCATCTTAAACTGGTGTTGGGCCAAGAGATACTGCAAAATGTACTGTGCCACTCCTACTTGGAGTGGGAGTCAAACCAAAATTGCTTTGTCCCTAAATTCAGATTAATTTTCAAAAGAGGGAGTCAACCGATCTGGTTGGAAACCGCACCATTCCCACCTGATTTATTACAGAAGCCCCCCCACAGCAGACAGGTCACTTACAATGGCCTTTTCTCTCCTCTTCTCCATCTGTCCAACAGTTCCATCTTGACACTGCTTGCCATTTTCGTATCTGTTTGATAAACAAGAAGGCACATGAATTTAGTCCTGAATGGACTCTGGCTGGTCTGAGCGCTAAAAATCACAAGAAAGTAGAGGCACACTTGTTGCTTGCAGGGACAGGCTCACAGCACAAAGAATGCTGTGTCTGCAACAGCAGGCTTTCAAAGACAAACGCCAGCATCCAGCATAAAAAGGAGAAACAGCAAGGCATCAAATACAGGGGGGAAAGGGTGGACAGAAATAAATTTGCAGAGCCTAATAGGTTTCAAAATTTTTCTCCATGCTTAGGTACAACCAATTTGAGTCTTTGGCTTCCAATTCTGATGCAAAAGGTCTTAAAACTTATTTCTGCCCACCTGGATGTTTCTTCCCTCTTTTCCCCCTTCCATCAAGAGTATTTCTTCTGCAAAGGGAAAGGCTTGAGACATTCACACAAGGGGCTGGCAATCTAGTGGGGCAAACTGCTAATGGAAGGGGGAAGCAGATTGCTCCCTTCAGTCTCTTCTGCTACTGCCCAGGCTGTTCCCGAGGGTCCTCCAATTTTCCAAAACAGATATTCAGGGGATGCAGAGGAGAACTGGCAAAAATGGCTTCTGCTACTTCTGTAAGTGAGGGGTCCTGTGAGTGAAACTTCACTCGCAGGGATCTCTGGACCCACCCAACCCAGTCTCTTTCAGAGTAATTGTATTATCTATAAAGCAGCATGGATGTGCATGGCACCTCCTGGAGAAACATAAGCAAAAAGTCAGCACCTCTGCCAGAGGCACCTGTAAAGCAGTAGGTGCCTTTGTGAGAGAGCCGGTAAAGGCCAGCCAATGCAACCCACTATAATTTTGCTCACTACTGGTCTCCCTGACCCCAGACCCTGTGAACTCACAATTGTGCAGGGAAGCCCACCTGCTTGCTGGAGACCTGGACCTGCAGCACGAAGACTCAGAATCAGACCTGCTTCGGGAGCAATAGTGCAAACTGGCCCTGGAAAGAGGGTTCTTGTAGGGGCACATCTTGGATTCCAATGGACTTGTGCAGCACTCTTCCTCCTCCTCGTCTTCCTCCTCCTCCTCCTCTTCCTCCAGCGGGGAACCAATCTCACTGCAGCTGTCCTCAAAGACGGTGTCATATTCAGGCGTCTTGCAGAAGGCCGCCTCCCCGGCATCGAGGGCACTGTCCAAGAGGCCAAAGTGTTTTGTCAAGCTGGCCCTGATCTCCTGGTCCCTCAGCTGCTGGCTTCCCTCCTTCACTGAGGTCACACTGACGCCCTCTTGACTCTCGTGCTGGTAGTGCACATCAGGGGCTCTCCGCTTGTGTTTGTTTTCCACATGGCTCAGGGGCTCCCAGGATTTCAGGACCTTCCTCTGGAGCGAGGCCTCGGGCTTCAAGACCTGGCAATAGTCGTGGTCACCGAAAGAGCGTGAGAAAGGGCGCTTCAGCACCCCATGTGGCTCGGGGTGGGGCAGGTGGGGGGTGGACCGACTCAGGTGTGCATACAGCTCTGTCCGCACCGGGTGCTTCTTCTGCTTCTTCCCAGAGGCTGCCCTGTCCCCTATCATTGGCTGTGGCTCAGAGCTGGTGATGATGGCAGTCTCCTTGGCTGGCCTCTGGTGAATGTCTGGCTTATACAGGTCCTCCTCTGAAGGCTTGTATGGTGGTGTAGTTGGTGGTGTGAGACCTTATCTCCCCCAAGGAAGCAAAAGGATGGTCTTTCAGTACAGAAGCAGGAAAGTTAAAACAAACAAGAAAGCTGCCTTGACTTGTTAGACTTGTTCCCTCATTGTACACCGCCACATCTGTCAAACCAGAGTTTCCCAAACTTGGGTCTCCAGCTGTTGCTGGACTACAACTCCCATCAACCCTAGCTAGCAGTACAAGTGGTCCAGGATGATGGGAATTATAATCAAAAACGAGCTGGAGACCCAAGTTTGGGAAACCCTGCTGCATAACTGATTCTGGGCCAGCCGCACTTCTGTTTACAGCTAGCTTCTTGTCTTGGGGAAATGGTAATAGCAGTTCTCAAGGAGTTGGTGAGGACACAGGCACTTATGTTAGATAGCTGCCATTTCAGATGAAGGGGGTCCCTTTCCTTCAAGTCAATGGCTTTATGCAGAATTAACATCCTGAAGTCACTAGCTGACCATGAGGTCCTTGGCACTGGCCCACCTTCTCTTCACATTTTGCAGGATGTGGCAGACTCTTAAAGCGAATTCCACCCTTACCTGCAGTGCCACACAGCTCTACGGTCAGAACTTGCTCGAAACTGCGCTTTCCAAATGTTGGTTCTCTAAAGAGGAGGAGAAAAGGAGAGTGTAGAGGTCATGGAAGAGATAAGGTGTATGTTAAAGATGGAGACATCACAATTCACATACTAAACCAGAAACAAGGAAGCTGTAAAGATAAAGTGACTCTGGCCAAACCATCAAGGGTCAGTTGCCATGTTTCTAAATGGCCATGCAACTGGTAAGGACCAGAGAGCAGGGAATAGTTCCAGGTAACTATGCAGTGAAAGTTTTGCAAACTAGAAGGAAACTGCTCTCCATGACCACCCTTATATGCTACTACAGTGCCACAAATGACCAGCATATGCTAGTAAAAAGTGTATATGGGCTAATACCATTTGTGGATTTATTTGCACACAGTTATGTTATATTTTCATGCATGCATTAGGGCACAAGGGAGAAACGTGCTAAGAGGAAGGCACGCTTGGCAAACCCACACCGTGATCAACTCCTGCCCGGAAACCAATGTCCCCACTGTGGAAGGACGTGTGGATCCAGAATTGGCCTCCACAGCCACTTACGGACTCATTGTTAAAACTGTGTTTATGGAAGACAATCTTACTCGGCTACGAGTGATCGCCAAAGAAGAAGGGCAGCAAAGTTCTGAGACAGCCATGTGCCAGGTTCCTGACACCTGAGGCTATCCTCCTCCACTAATAATATGTATTTTTGGTATTTCACTTACGTTGTTGCCAAGGGCAGCGACAGACACCTTGGTGCTTCTGAAAGAAAAACAAACAGGAAAAAGCAGAATGACTCAGTGAGCCACATCCGTGCCTTTGAACTGGACTAGGTTGCTCATGAGAAAGCAGATTAAGATCAAACAAAGCAAGATTGGATCTTCTGAATCTGACATCTTTTTTTTTAACACTTAAAAGGCAGTAGGGAGATAATTGGATCAGGGTTGCAGGGCTGGGAGAGCAGGGGTTAGTCCTACCTGCCTCTGCAGTTTCCCTGATTTAAATCTGCCCTCCCCACAAGCTGCTATTGGGAAAAAGAGAGAGGCCTGTAATGCCTGCCTTTAACCCCTGCCCTCAATAATCAATAGCAGCCGTTGGGGGAGGAGGAAAGAGTTAAATTAGAGAATTGCCACAGGGAAAAGGACTACCCTCCCCCCGCCCAATACTGAAGCTCTGATCCAATTCAGGACTCTCTACTGTTGTTTTAAGATGTAAAAAGAGAGACACTGAGGGTCTGATTCTGGGTTTCCCACACCACGCCTGGTTTGCTCCTTAGTCACCTGGGTTGTAAGAAGCTGGAAGCTCAGAGTTCTAGTGTCCTCTGCAGCTCTGACAGTATAAGAGTCCCTCCACAAAGTGTGTGTAACTTCTAAAGATATTCCTATCAAACTTTGCCTGTACAGTCATACCTCAGGTTACAGACGCTTCAGGTAGCGTTTTTTCAGGTTACGGACCTGCCGAAACCCGGATACTGGAACGCTGCAGGTTGTGAATGCTGCGGATTGCGGACATGCATCCCGCATGGATCACATTCGCAACCCGAGCGTCCACTGTACTGAATTCCTCCTTTGCCACAACACTGCCACAACCCACCTTCTCTGTGCTCCATGAGCTTTTACAGGATATGTTCCCTGTGTTCAACTCAAAGCACGGGCCTTCCCTTACAGGAAGGGACAGAGCTCAACCGAAGAGCATGTGCCTTGCTTGCAGAAGGAGCCAACCCACAGTATCTCCAAGTAGGCCTGGGAAAGACCTGGAGAGCCACTGCCAGACACTGTGGACAACCCTGAGCTGCATGGACCATTGGTCTGGCTCAGTATAAGGCAGCTTCCTATGTCCCTTCCCATGTTCCCCATAAGTCCAGACTCTTACTTAGGGTACCTGTCTGATGCAAAAGGGCGCAGCACGGGCTCTCGCTTATCTCACATGCTTCGCTCTCCCCAGAGCTCTCTGGTGAGGGGGTTTGCAGCTCCATCGGGAGACTCTGATACCTGTCCTCTGCCTCTCCTGCACCGCTCACTTCGACCTCTGCTGCTGGTGCTTCCCTGTCAAAGTTCTGCAGAGTGGAGGAGCACAGGGACAGTTCTGGGGAGGCCACTTTGTTTTGAGGGGCTGTGGCCGGATCAGGGGGAGAGTCATCAAGGAACGAAAGCCAGAGACTGAGCTCAGGGTTGAGTCTTTTGGAGCGCCGCACGGCATAAATAAAGCTCTCCTGCTTGCGGCCTGCCTTCCCAAAGGCCAGCTGGGGCCGCTTTGCACAGTCCTCCTCCTCCTCCGCAGGGCTGCCGGTCTCTTCCTTCACCTCGGGCTCCGCTTTGGGGCCCTGCCTGGACTCCGTTTTCACCTCTGGTGGCATTCTGCCCGCGGACTTGCACGGCTCCGTGGATCCCGCAGCAGCCTCGGGTGGCGGAGCTCCTGGAGCCTTGGGTGGCTGCAACCTGGTCAAGGAGGCGTATGCAGGTTTGGCCAACCGGTATGGCTTGCTCACATCACACGGGAGGTCCCTGGCAAGAAGCTCCTTCAGGATGGAGAAACTGGCTGCGGGGGCTCTGGGCTGCTTGCAGCCCGCTGAGAGCTGCCAAGAGCTGGGCGGGCAACTGTCCTTGCTGCAGAGCGGAGGCCGCTGCAGGGGGCAATCCGGCTTGGCCCTCTTGGAGGGGCTGTGGAAATGCTGGTGTCTCGCATCGGCAAGGTCTGTGGGGGGCAGCTTTCTGGGGGGAAGGCAGTAAGTGTGCATGTAGCGGATGAGCTCCACAGTAGCGTGCAGCTCCTTCTCTCCAGTGCCTTCCTCGGAGGAAGACGGCGGAGTCGCTGCCATGTTGCCGCAGGGCAGCAACTCTTCACCGGAGTCGCTGTCCTCTCCATGGTGGGCGCAGTATCTCTGGGGCTCCGTGCCACCACTGTGGCACTCGTCCGGCGGCCAGTTGTCCTTTGTGTGTGGGCAGTGGGCAGTGATGGAGGTGAGGTGCTTATGAAGCTCGGTGCAGCTCCGGCTCTGAGCCTGGAGAAAACTCGGCTTTCGGTCTCGGACACTGTCCACCTTCAAGAGCAGAGGGAAAAGAAAGTTAGGCTAACCAAGAATGAGTTTCTTCCCAGCCACATCATATACAGAGTCCTCATCTCCTCATCACATTCCATGTTTGGTGGTTACAGTAAGCAACTGCAGCAGTTTCTGTAGAAATGTTTATACCCCAGAAGATTTTATGGAATCAATAATCTACTGTATATGAAGAACTATTCAGCCTCTTCTGTGGTTACCCTGGTAATTTATCAGTTACATTTCATTAATGCCTATAGGATCTGTCTGATGTAATTTTATAAAGCAACTACTTTTACCCTTTGTGTAACTTATTTGTTCTCATCTACTTTCAGAGAACTTGCAGAATTTGGCTTTTTCGTGTCAGATTCTAAGGTAGTAAATGAATGCCCTTGCATCCAAACCACTAAACTGTATTTGTCGTCTTCTTCTTCTTCCTCCTCAGCAGCCAGTTTTTTGGTAGCAAGCAGCAATACTACTTTCCAGTAAAGGTTGCTGCTTAATGCAAGCCTCACTCTGCCCTGTGTTTCAATTCCTGTTACGCTGACTGAGCAAATACTGTGAGCATTTATCAGATGATGCCTTTGACACCACTAATAATGAGGGGAGCATTCCTTACCACCATGGTCTAGGAGGCCCTTGCCCTGCCTGAATCAGAGAAGAAAATGGATGATGAAAGCTTATCTACCTATGCATGGATCTCTGCTATCTCTCAGCACAAAGCCTATGGCATATGTACACAAGCTAAGTAATGGGAGGACATGCCCGTTCTCTAAGAATCATATATAAGAGTCATCTGTGCACAACTTGAAGAGAAACAGCAAAAGCTGGGTGGAAGTTTAAATTGATCCCATCCTTATCCTCCTATGTTTGTGTATGTGTAAATATAACAGAAGAATAGGAGGGATATAACCTGTTGAGATGCAGAGCCTTGTTCCTTAGTGAATGCCCTGGGTAGGAGAAATCAAATGAAGATTTGGGGAAGCTGCTGGAAGCTAATGCAGGGTTTAAAGAACTGGGAAGGGGAGATGAGAAAGGAGAGGATGTATATACACTTTCAACAGCTCCTTTCAAGAACTGCACAGAGCAAGAGAGATCAAAGGGATTCTTCACACCCCTTGCATCAAATTTCTTTCTAGCTGCTGTATGTGGCAAATAGTATTGATTTGCCTCCCCTTTTTTCCAGTTGGCATGGAAGGGTCACTGTCTCTCTCTTTCTCCACCCCCCTCCCCACTTAGCCCTGCCTTTCCCATGCAATCTAAATCCACTTGCCTAATGCACTGCACAATTTCCATCACCCAAGTGGAAAATCTTTAATGGCATCTTGTGTGGATTTCAGGGGATTAGTTTAAATGACTGGACTGGTTCTGCAACTTTACGTGTAGCTCTCTGCCCAGCTAAAGTCAATTCAGTCAGCTGCTGGGAAGCTCCATTCTAATTTGGGGTCAAGGATGAGAGTGAGAGAGAAGAGGGGAAAGATCATCATGACAAAATTTAAAGACGAAGGGAATCTGGGGAAAATAAAGAGGCTCTTTGTACACCGCACTCCAAAGGGCACACAGATGAAAGTCTTCTTGTTTTGAGAAGGCTCACTCTGATATCACTACCAGTGTCCTGTTTTTTCTCTCTCATCTCTCCTTTAACCCAGGTATGGCCAGCTTCTGTATTCATGGCTCTTTATTCCTGCTACGCAACCCAAATTCCTCAAGGGTAGACAAACCGTACAATACAGTGGATTCCACCTGTCAGTACTGGTCTCACAGTTTATGGAGCATGTCTGCCTGGACACCGTAGCTAGGGCACTACTACAGTGGCCCAATGTGAGAGGACAGGGCTCCTGCAACATCCATAAATGTGCATGACAAACTACACTGGCTGAAATTCCCTCTCCAACACCACCATTAAAGGGCACAGGAGCCCAGATTTCTTTTGCATCTAGCTGCCCTAGCTGCTTTCTTCAAATCCCCACAGAGAGATATAAATAACGAAAAGTTTTTTTAAAAAAAATCCCTTGCCTCTTGATAAATTTAGAAAGAAAAAATCTCTATGAGTGAGACTAGGGCAAGCTTTTTTAAACCACCCCTTGATTAACATTTGGTATGTTCACAAGGGACTGCATAAAAATGCATGATGGTCTGTCAATGGATGACATTTGGCTAAATAATAAAGATTTGAAGATCCAGGGTACCACCTCAATTTTAACGGACAACAGTGACAGTAAAAAACCAGATTTAAGTCAACATGACCAAGATGCATTGTTTTTGCTTAAAGTAGTAAGCAAAGATCTTGCTTAGCTAGGCCAGGGTTCCATCATGCACCCTAAGTAGGGCTACTCCAATGGCTCACTTGGATGCTCCAGGTAGTGCAAGATGCAACTGAGTCACCTGCTGGCCCTCTGGTGCCACTGCCCCAACAGCTGCCATAAGTTCAAACTGCTCTGATGACACACATAGGGCATGGCCATCTCAGCCCAAGTTCCACATGCATTCAATGTGAAATCAATGCCACCCTCACTTTGGGCAGCATGTCATGGGCTTTCAAGCCCCAACTTCTGAATGCATCTCAATTAAATGATTGATGGAGGCTCTGATGTGCTTGAAGCACTGTGGCCAAACATGCACAAGAGGGCCTTTTTGACTGTGGCACCTTGGTTGCACAAAAGGCCTGCTTGTCTACCTCACTGCTCACCTCCTGGCACACAACCAACCCTGGGCTTATTCAGGAAAGGTTGTGAGCTGATTAAGGCTGTAGTCCTATATACACTCATCTGGAAGTAAATTCCACTTTCTGAGTAGACATCACCATGATTACACTGATAAGAGTGGCCATGGGAACTATTTTTGCCTGCTACAACCTTTTTTGTTGGTGAAAACGTTGTCACCACTTTCTGGTTTTATTGGTAAAGTTAAGCCATTACTACAAGCAACCTCAAGTGTTTTAAGGAGAGGCAAGACAGAAGTCATTTAACAAATAAATAAAAATTTACAAAACACTTCTAACAATACTGATGGGAGTGTGCCAGTGCTTACTAGGCCCTCCTGACCATACTTCTGCTGTTTAAAATGGGAGGTGAGCTGTAATGTACAACTTAGATTTAATCTTGGGTAAATATAGTGCGGTGTGCTATCTTAGGGCAAAGGTTAGGGTTGCTAAGGCAAACAATACCTTTGTACAGGGTCGCTGGGGTCTGGATTTGGGAGTTCCTTGACGCCATGTGCTCCCCTCTCTCTGAACCTCGTAGCTTGGAGGCACATTGGATGGAGAAAGGAGCAACTTCTTCAGCTGGAAAGGGAAGCGGTGAAAGAAAGAGTCGGAATTCCTACATAAATGAACAGCCACGTCTGCTTAAATTATCCCAGGTCAACCCTCCTGCTCTCCTCTAAGCAGTTGGAGTGGAGATTCAGCTCTCCCACTCCCACAACATGAGTTTTGGAAGCCACAGATGTTCGAAGAGTCACATGAATCAGGGTCATGGGGAGGCTCCAACACACGCTGAGACTGAAAGCAAACAGGGGCTTGGAAAAGACCATTTCCAAATTTATTGCCTCCTGAGTTGGGTCTGGCTTGCAGTTCCAACTAGCATTGGATACTTACCAAGACCCAGCTCCATGGAGGCTCACTGCCTTGTTGTTAAAGCTCATCAAGGTGATGACAAAAATTCATTCATAGCTACGTGCAGCGAAAAAGCCTGCATGCGTGACCATCACACATGAGGATCTGCCTGCAGGTTTTGTGCCATTTTCCTACATGGAGGTGCTGTTCATGTAGCAATTATATAGCATATGAAGAATTCCTGAAAGAGCCGCACAAAAAACAAATCATTTTTGCAAAAAACCAAACATCTTTCTGGAGAGCTCTTTGGCTGCAGGTATCAAAAGTTACTGCATAGGGGAGGGGCAATGGCTTATCAACAATACTCATCACATGTTATACAAAACATTTCACAATCCTTCTCTGGGTACTCCTCCTTAACGTCACTGGAGTATCTTCCAGCGAAACCAAGGTATGTGCCCCTTACTACCAGCAGTGGTTGGCAGGGTGGAACAGGCAATGCCTAATGTCACTGCTGCTTACTACGAGGGAGGGAGGGAGGGGCACAGAGAGCTGGTCTGGTGTGGGTGCAGTGGCGGGAGCCAATCTGATGCTCCAGCCACCATGCCTACACCATGCTGAGCTCTCCCTGCCCTGCCCTGCCCCGCCCTTCTCCATCTTAGTTCAGTGTCAGGAAGTCAGTTGTGCGGTGCTGCTCTGCCAACTGCTGCTACCTCTGTCGCCTCCTCTAAGGAGGACCAGACCTGTCTTGGCACTGAATAATCAAATCAAGTCTGATTGTGCAAAATGAACATTCTGTTGCCATAATTAAACGGTGGGACACCATGTGTGGAGTTAAGTGTCCTTCGATGGCAGAAACCCCCTAGGTACAGAGGAAGACGTGTGTGAGAGTGTGAAAATTATCCTGCCAAACCTTAAAAATTGGCAGGTCTGGGATTCTGCAAGCATGCTGTCTTCTGCAAGCATGCTGCCTTCATGGCAGCAGAGATTCAGGCACCTCCACCCCAGGCTCCTTTAAGTGAAAAGTTGGAGGGGGAGAGAGATAGCTCTCTGCAGTTTGCAGTTTGAAGAATCATGGGTGTTGTTGTTGTTGAACTGGCTTCTAGATAGTGAGGTTAATTCCCACCCACCCTTTAAACCCTAACTTGTAATATATATTTTTACGGACATCCAATTTGTGTCAAGGAAGCAAGTGCATCAGCACCTGAAAATCAATCAGTGG
The DNA here is from genome assembly GCF_027172205.1 of Podarcis raffonei. Classification (NCBI taxonomy): domain Eukaryota; kingdom Metazoa; phylum Chordata; class Lepidosauria; order Squamata; family Lacertidae; genus Podarcis; species Podarcis raffonei. Next base: position 50,979,049 of record NC_070603.1, read on the forward strand.
GATGTAACATTCCAACATGGCCTTCGATTGATTGATTGATTGATTGATTGATTGATTCATCAGCTCGCCAAGTCTTTTGAAGATGCACGTTCTGTCCAAATACCAAGTATTTACAAGGTTCTTTTTTTAAAAAAAGAAATAAATATGAACTTTGGGACAAGTGCTATTTTAATTCTATCAAGGAAGTTGTGGGCAAAACAGAAGACTGAAAAATTATCTTGGGGTATCTGGTATCATGACCCAAATGTTCCTGATTACATGGTTAGAATATTTCAGTTTTGTTTTTTTAAAAAAGGGGGGGAGGCGAGGTTTCACATTCCACACTCTCACACTGAAGGCAACATGGGATCCGTTAACATTAATGCCAGATTTGACTCTTGTGGGAACGTGGCAGTCGGGGGAAATCTTCAAAGGCAGTCTGGAAACTCAAAAAAGCTCTTTAACAATTAAGCGTACGATGGAGATTCAGTCAGTCAGTTCCCACGGTCAAATGCCTGCTTTCTCCATCACAATATTAAGTGAAAATTTCTGCTGTCCAATATATATAAATGAAAAGTTTATTTCCTTCTCCCCTGCAACGTATACATCCTATATATACACATATGGATTTGTGTGATATATATATATCTATAAATATATAAATATTATACACCCACACACATGCACACTTTTGTGTGAAGTGAAAATGCCATACATTTCACCACTAGATGCCGCCAGAACACTTTTAGAAATCATGACATTCATTAATGACAGACAAGGGAAGGGGGAGGAGGGGGAATAGAGAATGATAGGCAGGAGTCTGTGGGAACATATGGAGTCCTCTAAAACCAACACTCTTGTATGATGATTTAGAGCATGGCCAAGTAACAGAAGGGTGGAGGGTCAAAGGCTCTGTAGCCTCCAGCTCTGGGCATGGGCTAAGTGAAAACAGGTTCTGAAAATGTGGCGTTCTCCGTGAAGACACCATCCACAGTGCCCTCTTCCCCTTCCACCACTCCTTGCAGGTTTGCTAAGAAGGGATCTCTGACAGAAGCCACAGAGAACTCAGAGTAGCTAGGACTTCAAGCTTCGCCAAGCCCCCAAGTTCCAGGAGTCATAGAAAGGGTGTTGTGCATTCTTCACTTCTGTGTATCCTCAAGGGAGCAGAGAGCAGGGCAGGGGCTGGAATATGGTTCTAGGCACAGAATTTAGCTTTCCAGAGAACCTCTTCAGTGTAAAGGCAAGCTTCGGGTTCTTGAAAGTGTGTGGGCAATACCAGATGAAATCTCAAAAGTGTGGGAAGTAACTAAACTTCAGGTTGTTGGCTGGGTAGGGGTGGTGGTAGTCCTAGTTCCTAAGACTAGCCAAGGCAGAATAAAATTACGCCAAAGGAAAAATATGCATAATGCATAGTGGTCACAGACTCCAGATTTTCAGTTATTTATTTGGAAAACCTGGGCTGAGCTTTCAATTTGCTATACATGCAGAGATTTCTTTTCCATAAGTTTATTCAGGATTCCATGGTGCACAATACTGTTTCTTGTTTTTTAAAACAAATAAATACTAATTTATTTGCTCATTTTCTCATGTTCTTCTATTACAGAACACAGGGCGACCCAGCCATGGAGTGTTGTCTTTGTGTGTGTCCCCCCCCCCAGGCCCTGACAAGACCCAGACCTGCCTAAGCTTCAGCAAGGTGGTGCAGATACATTCAGCCCTGACCATAAGGGGATACAGCAGATCAGCGACACCAGCCAACCTCATAGCGGGGAGGGAGCTTTTCTCACGCCTCTGATCATGCGAGGGATCGGCACTTGGGAGACTTGGCGGCACAGAGAGTGGAGGGTGGGAGTGGGCGAGGAAGAACGGGGAGGGGGGGGAATGTTGGGAAATGAGATATATCAAAAAAGAGAAAGAAACAGCAGACAATGAGGCACCACTGGAGTGGGGCTTGTTTAAAGATGATTGCAGCTCTGGAATGCATCTGATGCCATTCACACGCCTGACCCGCACTCGATTCCCCCTCCCCACAACAGTCACAGCCTTTCCCCCATGAGGATGGCAATGGAGTGAGAGCAATGGTGCAGCACATGTATACGTATACAATAACAGGTATATGCTTTTTGTATTGTTATAATTGTAAGCCTATAATGAAAAAATTCAGACCTTTGCTTCCTATCATACCCATGCAGCCGGCTTATCAGAGGCGCATCCAAATCCACCTTAAACAGTAGGAAGTGGGTTCTTACTAGAGACAGCTCATCAACCTCTGGGGCCAGAGGAGGCCCCCTCGGGAGAGGGGCGGCAGGTTTGGGAGAGGGGGTGAGTGACGTGCAGCCGCTGTTGGGCATGTCCCCCTCGTCCATAGGTCTGAAGGCGGCCAGGCCCATGTCGTCTCCCTGGATGTCATCCAGTGTCTCGGTGAGAGCCGCCAGCAGCGCTTCATTCTCGCTGTCAATAATCTGGTGGGAGGAGTCAGAAGAATGAGAGAGAGAGAGAGAGAGAGAGAGAGAGAGAGAGAGAGAGAGAGAGAGTGTTACCCAATCAAAATGCCTCCTACAGGAGAACAACTCAAATGACATCACATTAAAGCACAGGAAACACCATGCAGATGAAACCATGGAGGCTGAATATATCGCTATACAGTGGTACCTCGGTTTAAGAACAGCCCTGTTTATGAACTATTCAGTTTACGAACTCTGCAAAATCAGAAGTAGGGTCCCGGTTTGCGAACTTTACCTCGGTCTAAGAACGGAATCCAAACGGTAGAAGGGCACCGGCGGCGGGAGGACTCATTAGGGAAAGCGCACCTCGGTTTAAGAACGGTTTCCGTTTAAGAACAGTCTTCTGGAACGGATTAAGTTTGTAAACTGAGGTACCACTGTATTGCAAAAACAATCTATGAACCCTAAGATGCATAGGGTTGTATCCAACGCTAGTCCTACTCAGAGCAGATCATGGACATGACTGACTTTCACCCACCAACTTGAATTTGTCTATTCTGAGCATCCTTTAATTGGATAGAACCCACATGGAGTTTATAAGAATCCAAAATGTAGTAACACACTTCCATTTGTACATCATCATATAGCATCCATATGCAATCCCTCTGCTACGGTTTTCTTTCCTTCTTTCTCTTTCTTTCTTTCTTTCTTTCTTTCTTTCTTTCTTTCTTTCTTCCCTCCCTCCCTCCCTCCCTCCCTCCCTCCCTCCCTCCCTCCCTGTGAAAGCAGGCAAGGAAAGTTCTGAGAAGCCTTTAACAGTGTAACCCATCCATGAATATAATTTCCACCATTAAAGGTTTTATTTTTTAACAGCATTCACCTAGGTTTGTTGAGATATGATTTGATTTGGAGGTGAGCTTTATTTCTGCAAGAGCTGAAGATCTTATCTCTAGCTATATTTCTGCTTCCAAAAAGGGTTTATGTTGGAAGGATTTTGCTGTCTGACTTACGGCTGATGCACATTGTTCTTAAGAGAAAAAAATAAACTACAAATCCCTATCTTAAAATAACAGATGTCAGTGAGGATTCCCTGATTTTCCTGCAGACATTTCCCATCTTTGTTGTTTCTGGCCTCCTATTCTGCGGAGGTTTCCTTGGAAGCAAGTCCCATTGAGTTCAGTAAGACTTACTCTCAGGAAGGTATGCCTAGGATTGCAGCCTTAGAAATGTTTCAACCGATACAAATGGCACAATAAAGGAAGGCTGTAAGTTTAATGAGAGAATTGATCAACTAGCACACTTGCAAGGGCTAAGCCCCACTGAATTCAATGGGATTCAGTTCTAAGTACGGTAAATACGCGTAGGACCATACTGTACAGCTTTTATCTCAGATTAAAATTTGCCCCTCCATTAGCTGCTGGGTCTGAAGCTGAAGGGTACAAACTTCACGCAGACTGAACATGCATAGCTATTCCCCTCTTCTCTGTACTAAATTTGATAGGGAAAAACCCAACAACTTACATCCAGCTTTTCCTCCCAGTGTATATTCATATCTATAAGATATTTTGGACTTGATGACAAAGTTATCTTTTAGCAATAAAAATCACAGGCAACTGAAGCACTCAGTTGGAATCAGTGGACACGATCCAACCACAGGCAGGTATTGTAAAATCCTGATTTCAATGAAAGCATTACTGTATATGCATGTGCTCAAAACTCTGCCCCTTCAATCCGTGGGGCTTTAAAATTGCTTAACTTCAGCTGGGTTGTCCCCACTGTCTTACTGGGTTTTACTGGTATGTTTACAATCAGCCTGATGCACACAGGTTTATCACAGAAGCAGCTTCCCACGTGATTTGCCTTCCCGGTGACAATTACGCTGTAAAGGTTGTAGTAGAAACTGGCCTTACTTTGGCTTGGGCTCCATAGCAATGAATGATGGAATTGGTGAATTTGAGTGTCCAATGAAGAAAGAACTCAACAGAGGGTGGAGCATGAGCAGACAGAGCCTATGGGGAAAACTCTCATACATCCTGCATCTGTGAAAAGCTTGGGCTCACAGTCAATTAACTTGCTGCGCTAGTGGAAGCCAGTGCAGGGATTACCCCTAGTGTAACGGGACTTCCCCTCTTTCTTCCCCCTGTGCCCTCCCCAAATTTGCTCCACAGGGCCAGGGAAACAGCCAGAACAGAATGTGGGGAGAAGGAGAGGAGAGGCTGCTCTGTAGGACAAGCAGAAATGCTTCCGCTGATGAAAGGATCCCCTTAGCAATATGATGAATACAACCCTTGGTGCGATTACAATCTTAGAACTGGAAGTTAGCAGATGATAATGGAATCTAACCCTCTGTTTTAAAATGTGTTTCTCCATGCACTTTGCCACACCCCACCACATCTTGCAGATTAATCCTTGAGGTCTAGAATTGACTCTATGCTGCAATGAGGTAGAATCAGCAAAGTTTAGGTAGAATCAGTACAGTTTAAGGCATGGTTTAGCAAATCACCTCTGATGACTCAAGCAGAGGTGCCGCAGTGGCCCTAAAGCTATTGGACATCACTGGTAACCGCTAGGAAAACCACTAGGAAAACTGGTTGAGGGTGCCTAATCATTTCAGGATGCTACCCATTTGGAACATGACAGTACACAGGGCCATGTAATCTTGCACCCCATTATTTATGTACTCAAATCAAGCAGTTCCCTAAACTGCGCAGTTGCAGATATCTGAGTATGATGAACACTGGAATCATTCCTGGAAATCCAAAGAGTAGATAAAAAAGAACGCTGTTGAGTTCAGATTATAGCTAAATGGTTCAGGGGAGGGTGAGCCAGTGGATTTTAACAACCAGATGTTTTGAATAACAAACGTTTTGCTGCTATTCCTAATTTCCCAAGCTGAATTTGCCATGCAGCTATTTTACAGTTCTTTGATTCTGACCTGTCACAGCCAATACGTTTAAACTTTGCAAAAATCAGGTCTGAGGCTGCAGGACTCCAAATGTTAACTGAAAGACAGTCATGCAGCATTTTGCTCTTGACAATTTCAATGTTATGATTTGCTTTAGCATTCCTTCCAACATAATGGAGTATTGTATCACTTCTCTGTACCTGAGGTTATCAAGAGTTGCTGAAAAGAAAGAAAGAAGGAACTTGTTTCAAAAACAAAGTTCTTTCTTTCTTTCCTTCCTTTCTAGAACAACAGCTTTATAAAGACAATGCATGCTATGAGTCTGAAAGTGTCAGGACTTGGCAAGGTCCAAGTTCCAGTATATGGGATCCTGGGACCTGCAGGAGCTGCCTGTCACTCCAAAGCAGGTGCAGAGCCCAAATCAAAAAAGTGTCTATTTCCACAGCAGAAAACAGGGGAGGGAGCAGGGCAGGGTTCTAAGGGCCTGAAGGAAGAGAGAAATTTTGGAGGCTGGGGTGGGAGAAAGCTCCCTCCTCCCAACCCCCTCCCCCGAAAATTTTAACAACATTTAGAAAGTGTCCTCATGCTAGAGACGGGTTACACAAAACATAGGTGCCAGCTCTAAAGCTAGGGCTTGGTGGACAGGGATTGGCCCTTGGAGTCAGCTGGTGCTGCAGCTTAGAGGGTACCTTTGAAGCACAGTGTTCACTCTGCCAGGCTCACAGTGAAAACTGCGCATTGGTGGCGCAGGAGGTAAGGTGCCCAAGCCTGGCTGTTGAATTTTATTAGACTTTGTTGTTGTTGTTGTTGTTGTTGTTGTTGTTGTTGTTGTTGTTGTAGTAGTAGTTTAGTCGTGTCTGACTCTTACTGACATCTTATTGAGAACCTTGCCCTGATGCCTTATTGGCTAAGGGTGCAATGCAAACCCCCTTTGTTGAGAGCTGTGTACTAGTGTGTGGATTGGATGGAGGTGCTCCTTTGTCCAGCCCTGCCAGCTTTCACCTGTGGAGGGACACCAGAAAGCCGCCTGTTTTACTTGCCAAAGATGTGGGAGGGTGCAGGTGCTGCCAGCAGGATCCCTACACACTCCAGTGTCAACCAAGGCCCCCAAAGGGGGCATTCCAGAACAGGGAGGTGCTGAGCCAGAGCCAGCTGCAATCACCTAGGAATGCCAGTCTATCTTGATTAGAAGCAGGCATGGGGAATTGGAGGCAATTCAGGCTTTACTGCGGTAATGTGGCACAGTCTCCCACACTCCTTTGTTGCCTCTTGTGCTGGTATTGCTTGTTTCCTAACTCCCCCCCCCCCATCTGCATTCTCATGACGGAGTCCTGCATCAGGCGCTTGCATGAACATTTGAATTGGCTCTCGGAAACAAAGAGATGTACCTAACTTTGAAGAAACGAAGAATCCCCACTGACTGTGTGTATGTGCTTATTTGGATTTGACTACAGCCACCATTAACCCCAAATATTCATGTCAGCACCACAAGAAACTATGGCGGAAACAGCAGCACTCAGAAGGAAGGGCAGCAAAGGGGGCTGTGTTCTCCCAACAAATTTATTTTCCTTCCAGCATTGGTGAGATACTTCTGCAGGCAGGAGGACATCAGCAGGGTACGTTTCATCAGGCTCCGCTCATTCCTAAAAGACCTGCCTTTTACTTTTCAGTTCTGTTTATCTTTTCCTCAGGAAGTTCAGTGGAAAATATGTATCCCGCAATGACGGCCTGTCAGTCACTCTCGACCTTTTGCAAGAACAGTGTAAAGCTGGCATGTGAAGGTGTCACTGTGGGGAAGGAATTCTTTAAAAGTTCATCATGAGTGGATAATTCCACTACAAAATGCGAGCTGGCAGGCAGTTGTAACCTGGAATCCAAAATCAACCTTATGCTAAAGACAAAAGGAAAAGAAAAGAAAAGAAGAAAGAACACCTTTTCTTCATATACAGCAAACAATCTTTTCCCCCTGAAGCAGCAGGTATTTAATGGAGGAGAGGCAACAGGAGAATGGTTTTTTCCTGCCAAATAGCTGATACTACATCAGGCCAGGTATAAACTCATACCCCACACTGTTCTCTCCCCACTCCTCCTGCCTCCTTGATTTCCTTTCTCAATTACTCTGGCGAGGCACTTCAAAGAACCTCTTCAGACATCCTCCACCCCTCCAACCCGGCCAAAGATCATCACAGGAATCGAGTGTACAAAATGATGAACTATTCTTTTATTACAGGAACTAAACAGCAATAATATTAGCTTTTTGCATAATGTGCAGGACTCTCCCAACATCCTGGTTCCTGCTGAGTCAGTCAGTGGGGACGGTGCTGGGCCAGCCGACAGAGCCTGGAGCAGCCAGACCAGTCTGCAGGGCAGGATGCAGAAATAGAGCCAAGCTCCTTTGTTGCTCAGCTTTCGGAGGAAGCAAAGGTTACCTGGAAGGCTATGCTGGGGTTAAGAAGGGAGCAGGGGTGGCGGTTGAGGCACCATCATATGAACTAGCTCTGGACTCTTGGAAATGCTTCTGGCATTCGACATAAAAGGCAAGAGCAGGCATATCATGTGCATGTGAACACAATGGGAAGGGCTCTAGCTCAGTGGTAGAGCATCTGTCTTGTAAGCAGAATGTTGCAACTTCAATCCCTGACATCTCCAGGTAAGGCTGTCGGAAATGTTGAAGAGGTGCTACCTACCAGTCAGTGTAGGCAATACTGAACTAGGTAGGGCAATGGTCTGACCCGCCACAAGGAAGCTTCCTGTCTTCCTAAATTAACAGGGGGAGAACTGAAGCCAAGAACTGTTCACAACATATCCTGGTTATGGAAACACCACCATGAATACCTTGTGCCCTGTTGGGAGATGGTGTGTATTTTGTGGGAAGCCAAGAGCAAGGAGGGGGAGGCGGCGTGGGGTGCGCCAAGGGAGCTGTGTCACCCGCAGGTAATCTGTGCGCCTTTAATCTTCCTCGCGGGCTCACGGCTCCATCCACCTGCACCGCGTCTCAGCTCGCCGATTGGTATAATGGGACCACATATATTTAGAGAGCACGAGCAACACACTGAGAGGGAGCCTCAGCTAAAAATATCCATGTGCACAGAGAGATGCAGAGGTGACGCTGAAGCTGGAGAGTCAGATAAAAGGGAAGCTTTCTGTGCGCTGGAAAATTAAAATTCCAGGGCCACGTCACTTTGTGTGCGGCTTCCTATGAGCTTTCCCCTCCCATCGCCACCCCCCTCCCTGGCTTGCTGCCTCCCTCCCACCCACTGCTGAACAATCCGTCAGGTTTGGAAATCAGGCTGGATGGCACAAGGCACCATCCTGTAATTTCCTTTTAATAATAGATCACAGGAGGATGGGCTCGGCAGCCTTCGCCTGCTCTTCTGCCTCCTCATTAGCTTTACTACACTTGCTCCATTTAGAAACCAAGCGCAAATTAATGGAGCACTAATCATCTGCAGAAGAGATATTAATAGTGTGGACCCCCCTCCTCACCCACAGACACCTTTCCTCAGCTTTCATCAAGCTGTTCCAGAAAAGGGGGGAAACGAGCCTCCTCTGTGTGGAGGAATTAACAGGTGAGTGCTGGCAGGATACGGAACATCCTGGGCCTGTGTTGCATCTGCCGTAAGGGGCAAAGCACCAGGTAGGCAGGGGCAGGCAAAGGAGATTATTGGTGTGCGTGTGATTGTCTGCAAGAATTATTGATGTAGTGTAGCTTCTTCACTTTGAGATAGTTGCTATATTAGTTTTGTACGTTCTGTGGCAGACCACATGTTTCCTGTGCAGAAGAACACAGTCCCACGTTCAATTTTCAGTATCTCTAGTTAGAGACTCTAAGCGCTGAGGCTGAAAAAGAGCATCAGCTGAAACTCTGGAGAGTGGCTGTTAGTCAGGGGAGATACTATTCAGCCACTGATAGGATGGAGGGCCAAACCTGAAGCCTTCAGTGTGTGGTTGCCATTTACATATATTTCATTTTAAGAAGAAAAATGTGAAAAAGAAAGAAACAGCTACAGGAGCCCCCAATCCCAATTAGAACTGAAAGGCATGAGGGTGTTAACTCTGCAATTTTTCTCCATCCCACCCCCCTCGCTATTATCAGCGCTGGATTTAGGGGGTTCCCCCGCACAGGGCGCCGTGCGAAGGGGGTGCAAAACAACAAATAACAACAACAAAAAACCTATTTATTATATAGGGAGTGGCCCCCAAATCACTTCTTGGGGAAAATCACCATTTGGGATGAATTATTTTATCAGCAAAACTATGCTGGGGTGGGAGAAGAATTAGTTCCTCTCCACTGTACCAGAGTCCTGATCTAGGCTAAGGCTCACACAGGTGCTATTTTTTTATTTTAAAAAAGTTGAAAGATGTGCAATTGTGACCACACATTTACTTTGTGGTCCTACACATTTCTACTCTGCCTGAATTAAATTTTGTGTAATTCAATGGAGCTTACTCTCAGGTAAGTGGCTATAAGAGTGCAGCCCTAACGTATTATCTAATTTGGCCTTCAGCATAAGGTGGCTTCATATGTTCCTGGCTGCACTTTGCACAGGAAGCCAAAGGAAGAAGCCGCAAATCCCAACTGTAGCCCAAAACAACTGCTCTTGCAGGTAGCAGGACATATATTAGTACTTTAGATCTGAACTGTTCAGACATGCATCCCTAGATGTTGCTGGGCTACAAATCCCATCATCCCCAGCCAGTTTATCCAATGGTCACAAATGATGGGAGATGTGGTCCAACAATATTTGGGGACCCAAGGATGAAGAAGGCCACCTTAGAATAACAAGAGATCACCCTTCACCTTTCCTTGGACAAATGAAGGCCAGATTTATATGTGTTCTTCCTTCACAGAATCATGAAGGAAACAAACTGATGTTGTGGTGGGGCTTGGCTAGTGAGTCACTGCTACTTATTGGGAGGGGCACAGTGGTGGTGAGCTGCAAAAACACCAGTGGAGTTCAATTTGAAACTCCTCCCAGTGCATTTGCATGGTATTGCCCTTCCTTGTCCTTCCCTCTCCAAGTAAGCAGCAGCGACTCACCTGCCAAGAGGTCAGGTAAGGGCCTCCATCCCACCACACTGTCTGCTTCTGAATAGAAATGTTTTGTCAGAAGACCTGTAAACAGAAAACTACATTCTTCCCTCCTACCTATGGATCATTCCAGCACAATCCACATGTGCTACATGGATTCCTTCACTGTTCTCCTCCTCATGAAGAATAATGGCCATAGAATACACTTATTGCCTCTAGAAATGTGTTTCTTCTCTGCAGTGGTCTCCCAGAACCAACATATTGCCAATGACAGTATTATAGTTGGGGGAAGATACATGCACAGTTGGGAAGTTGTGACCCAGAGTAAATTTCCCACAGTGACACAGAGAATCCCACGGCGAAGTGTACCTGAAAAAGCTCGGAGTCATCTGTACTGTACTGGCTGGACTCTGTTTCAGAGTGCTCGCAACACCACTGCAGCTCATTGAAGCAACTGGCTGAGTCAAAGTCACCGGCATCCAACTGGGACAAATCTATCTCTGGGAAATCAGAGTAGAGGTGTTCCTCACCAGACACTTCATACTGTGGATGTAAAAGAGAAAAGGATGGTGAGCTTGGCTGGCTTGCCAGTCCTCGGGAAAACCAAATGAGGTCAAATATAATCACACAGGCCTTCACAAGGTGTAGATCAGATCACTGGTGTCTTTAAGGGGTGTCCAAATGGTACACAATAATAAGCCACACTAACGTGGAGCTAAGAAACCAAAGTCCAAACCTTCCTAAAACAAAGAGGATTTAAAACCACTTGAAGGCAGGCTGCCACCTGTAGAAAGCCTTCAAGCTCCAAAAGGGCAACAGTTCCACATTTGTTTATTTACCGAGGTATTTTTAGCCTGTTCTTCAAAAGAATTCCTTTTACAACCAAACAAAATTTTATAAAATAACCACACTGAAACTAAAAAAAGCAAATTAAAGATGGCAGATATAGTTCTAAATGACTCTTATTCTGACCTGACCTGGTATTACTGATGAAAGGGGACACATAAATGTTTTAAATAAATACATAACATGACTGGGAAAATACAACTGAGAGCAGTGTGTAGTAAGAGTTGTGCCTCTGAAGCAAGCATGTACTGAAGGACATGAATGCTGTAAAATGAGGCATTTCCTGCCCCTCCTCCAATGTATTAAACTAAAAATCCCGAGATTATTTCTCTTTTCCGCATTATTACCTGCTGGTGAATTATAATTATGTCTTACTGGCTTGTCTGCAAGATCAGAATTTAAGTCTATTCTTCTCATTCCCTTTCTTAAATTAGAAGTGACAACTTGTACCTGATTGTGATTATTATTATTTTTGCCGACTTTGAATATGTGCATCAATGCCATTCAAAAGAAACTGAAGGATAAAGCAAAACAGAGCACTTTCTCCACGCTCAACATCTAGTATTTCCATTTGGGAATGATGCTGCAACCTTGGCCAGCTTTCGCAAGAAATGCTTGGGTTTTGTATTTCTAGTATCAACATGATAATATCCTATTATGCAGATTCTAAGATTAACATTTCTGTGCTCTTGGAAATATCACTCCCACTACCTTCTAGTGTGCGAGAGGCCAAGCCCCCTGGAGGACAGCCCAGATGCTTTGTTTCCCCGTGGCAAAAAAGGAGGAGGAGGTTACTGGTGGGTGACTGACAATATGCATCTTTCAAGTCTGTCTCTGTTCAAAGGAACAGGAAAACACCCACCCACCTACCAGCAGATCACTCAGATTAAATGGCTGCATTTCGAGGGACAATCTTTCAAAATGAATAATGCCCGTTTCCTGTATAATTACAAAGATGTGCTTGTGGTGGGTTTTGTTTTTTTTGTTTTTCAAGTTCAGAGGAAACAGATGTTTTCAACTTTTCTTGGGACAGTTCCCTTGCTCATGGATCATCACCATGATCCATTGCTAGCCTTCCACGTCCATCTCGGTTGGAGGCGGTTGGAGGATGGATGGCGGCTAATGGATTGAGGTTGAATCCTGAGAAGACAGAAGTACTGTTTTTGGGGACAGGGGGCGGGCTGGTGTGGAGGGCTCCCTGGTCCTGAATGGGGTAACTGTGCCCCTGAAGGACCAGGTGTGCAGCCTGGGAGTCATTTTGGACTCACAGCTGTCCATGGAGGCGCAGGTCAATTCTGTATCCAGGGCAGCTGTCTACCAACTCCACCTGGTACGCAGGCTGAGACCCTACCTGCCCGTGGACTGTCTCACCAGAGTGGTGCATGCTCTAGTTATCTCCTGCTTGGACTACTGCAATGAGCTCTACATGGGGCTACCTTTGACCCGGAAGCTACAACTAATCCAGAATGCGGCAGCTAGACTGGTGACTGGGGGCGGCCGCTGAGACCACATAACACCGGTCTTGAAAGACCTACATTGGCTCCCAGTATGTTTCCGAGCACAATTCAAAGTGTTGGTGTTGACCTTTAAAGCCCTAAACGGCCTTGGCCCAGTATACCTGAAGGAGCGTCTCCACCCCCATCATTCTGCCCGGACGCTGAGGTCCAGTGCTGAGGGCCCTCTGGCGATTCCCTCATTGTGAGAAGCAAAGCTACAGGGAACCAGGCAGAGGGCCTTCTCGGTAGTGGCGCCCGCCCTGTGGAACGCCCTCCCATCAGATGTCAAGGAGATAAACAACTACCTGACATTCAGAAGACATCTTAAAGCAGCCCTGTTCAGGGAAGTTTTTAATGTATAACATATTGGTGTATTTTTGGTCTTTGTGGAAGCCGCCCAGAGTGGCTGGGGAAACCCAGCCAGATGGGCAGGGTACAAATAATAAATTTATTATTATTATTATTATTATTATTATTATTATTATTATTATTATTATTACTATTATCTCAAGGTGGTGTACAAATTATACTAAAAACAGCTAAGGAGAGTTATAAAAATAGCAGAAGACCAGTTCAACCACTGGTGATCTCCTCAGGCAAGACAAACAGTCAGACAGACACAGACACACATAGACGCCCCCGTACACCACCAGAGCAGCTGCATGGCTTCTTAAGGGACACTTAAGCTACTCCAGCCTTTAGTGACGTAATGCGGACATCCAGGGCTTATACTAGTGCCCTGATAGCCAGCAATTAGGAAGGAAAGGAAGAGGCTTATAGGGTACACCAGACAGTCACGAATCAGGTGAGGCTCTGCAACAGAGGCCTGTGTGCATCTGAAGGTGGCACTTTTGGCCTGCTGGGCATTCTGGGTCCTGACCACCCCTAACCTCCCCTTTCTTTCTCAGGCCTTCCAGCCCAAGCTCCATTCATCAGCTAAACTTAGCTCCGCCACGCTCTTGGCAGTGGCAAGCAGGCCTTGGAGCTTCAATATTTCCTCATACCCGTGGCAATCTCTCCTTATAGAAACAAGTTTCTCCAGACACCAATTCAATAACAGCTCTAACAATCCATTGTATTCTTCCCCTGCTCCTCAAGCCCAGCCAAAACGAGAGTATAATAGAGCAGAATCAATGGCTGGCGCATGTAAGGCAATCTAAGCTCTAAGAACTGAGCTAAAAATATCCAGTCAATCACACAGAGCAGCTGAGACCCGGCCCCATTTCCACCACATTCTCAAGGCATACGCAATTGCATTAAACTCCCAACACGGTCGGCGAAAGCGAGTGACCGAGAAGGACACAGTAATGCTGCACTGCACCATTACTGCTAAGCCTACCAAAGGTCACAGATATGCTGGGGGATGCGGCTTTCGAAGGTCCATGATGCACAAAGGTGGGGGAGGGGTAGGACTGTGATACAGAAGACAAGGCCTGCTCAGATTAGGGATGGATGAGGGATAAGGTAGGCTCTGTCTGGGCTGAAAGGTGAACCTCCCTACTTTGCACTTCCCCAAAGCAGTACACAAGACAGAAGCACAGTTATCCTCGAAAATTTGCACTCTCCGAATTTTCCAGTGCAATTCTGCAGCCAAGTAACATGTACAAAAATGCATATATTAGTAGAACTAACATGGGTGGTGATGGCAGGTATGTGGGGGGGGGGGAATCCATTGTATTAGGAAAATTCCTTTGCAAAAAATCTGTCTCTTAGGCAAAACCACTTACAAAAATGTGTCTACTAGGAGAAATTTGCACAGAAATGCTGGTGAATCTTCATGAAACCTTTTTAAAAATCACCATCATCACAAACTGATGTACAAATGTGGGGAACAAAACATAAGATTGGAAAAATGAGAAACCTGAAATTGACATATGGGCCCATCCCTAGCTCAAGCAAAGGTTTCTGCAAAATTGTGCCATCGTGCACTACTGACATGTATACCATGCTCAGTGTAGGGAAGAAACTCTATCTGATGTGTAAGAATTTTGCCAACGTTATGACTCCAATTTGTTTCAGTGACATGTGATTTTATTGTTCATATTTGAATGCTGCTCTTCCTCCAAGACATTCAGGCCAGCATACATGGCACTATCATCTCTTGCAATCTTCAAGTCAACCTTGTGAGGAATGTTAAAACTGAGTAACACTCTCATGGCTGAGCGGAGATTTGAATCCACAGATCCTCAGTTCACCAACTAGACTCCATTAGCTGAATTGGACAGACTTGAACACCAAGATTTCCTGCTTCTCCACAAATGCTTTTTATCTAGCAAAGTACAGCACCGATTGGGAAATTTTTGATCCCAACTTTGCTGGCATCAGTGCGTTTACAGTGTTCACTGAATTCAGCGAGTAGGGTCAGCACTCAGTCCTGCCTTTCTGAGCCAACAAACCCATTCCAGGCAAGCCACCATGGAGCTGGTAGATGATAAAAGCCTTTGTCCTCGTAATGACCAATACTAGCATTCCAAACAACCACCAGATAAATGAAAATTCATGAAGCCCTTTTATGTGAAGACCTGCTGATCTTTGGGAGCTTCCTAACAATGGGGAGAGCAAATATATTTGTTTTGCATTTAGCTCTCAACTCACAAGATCAACTGAGCATTTGAGAAGCCGTAATGAGAGAATAACATCCAAGGCACTGCTTTCAAGTTTTCCAAATAGTCTCTCTAGGACTTAACAATCAATTTTCACAAGAAGTTACAGAAACGAAAGAGACAGCATCTCCCCCTCTCCACCCCCTTCGTTCTGTCTTTATTAACTGGATAATCTCAGATTATAGGGCTTGTTTCCCGCAGGAATGGGACGTTATGTCTTCTCTGCGTTTTCCAATTTAATTTAGGACATAGTCTCCACTAACAGTAAATGGTGGGTTCTCCTGCACCTTCTGTATGAACACTAGGTGAAAGAAAGGGCAAATGGACCTCAGGTTACGAAGCAAAGGCTGTAGGGAAGGGTCAGTCTTGGGGCAAGGAAGAGGCCTGGAGACTGGCAGAAAGAGAAAATCGCAATGGAAGAAGGTTGCAAGCTGACCTCCGCCCAACCTGTCCAGGGCAGGGCAAGCTTCTACCAAGCCACATGGAAAAATGAGCGGGTAGGGACTTTTCACATTATGGAGACACACATTATTGCCAACTAACATCTGCATAAAAAGCTGCTGCTAAAAGTACTTCAGTGACCATTTGAAAAGTTGGCTACTGGAGGGGTTGTGGGGAAGCCGGTGGATCCGGAGACTTTTTCTAATCTGCTACCTTTTCACACACTTCCCTTACTGCATTGTGCATGCTATGCACACTTTAGCACTGTTATTTTCTGAAGGAAGTGGGGTTTAGAATCTGCGCAGCCCTTAAAAATTATTGCCTTTAACCCATCTTGGATTGAGATGGAATTGCTATCATATTGTTTCAATTTACAGTCTAACACAATGTGCTCATGACGAAACTCTCATATAAACCCCAAGGGATTTGCAGGAGATGCATGCTGATAGATCGGTATCTTGTAGCTTTATTCCGAACCCTTTGTTGCTCTCCCTTGCTCCATTTGTCCACAATCCCCTAGTACAAATTGGGTTACCCACCTATTTCCTATTGGGGACCTCTCACCCAGGAACAATACCATCATGGCCCCATTTTGGCTATGAGAAACTGTTCAGTAATTTGCCTGGCTTAATGGTTAATCCAGCCCCCAGTTAGATTCCGATTTCCATCAATATATCTGATTGTCCAGGCCCCAGCAAATGTATGTTTTCATCAAATGCTGTGTTTTTCCTCAAATCTTTCTCAGGGAGTAGAGGTAGACATATTTATTTTTAGAAAAACTTTGAATATGCATTTGCAATTCATAGACGAACTTCTGCAAAACACTCAGATTCCTCAGTTGTCTTTGATATGTCACTAGGGAAGAGATCCCAGCTCTGCAATCATAAGGTGCAGCTGACGCTAGCACTTGGGATGTCTTTTGATAATCTCTACAGACGTGACACCTCCCCACTGCCAACAGAATTGGGTATAAATAAACTCCTGCAATCCAATGCCTCTTTGGGCTGCCTACATGGCATGCTGAGTTCAGCAGCAAGATTCAGATGGTCCCCTGGCAATGCCATGTTGTTCAAGTCCAACTCAAGGGTCACCTGGGAGACAAGCAATAGGGCAGCATACTCCTCAGTGCATGTAAGAATCCATCCCAAATCTTCCAAACAACTGTCTGACTGATTGACTCTGGAGGAAAGATTAATGGTTCGGTTATGAGTGGATAAGTGACATAAATCATCACAGGAAACAGCCACCTAAATCTGTTAATATCACAATAGCTCTCTTGAGAACCAGACCCCACTTTAACCATGTCCTGTGATACACAACCCACTTTTCTATATTGTTGTTGTTCCTACTGCTACTACTGTATACATCTGTTCACCTCCTTGTTTTTCTCTTCTATTTGCCATTTTCTCTCAACTTCTCTGTCCTTCCCTCTTTCCTTTTAATATAATTTGAACATCAGGGTGGGGGGGGAGAGGGGATAAAATTAAATGGGGTTGGCACCACTGATGGGACCACTTGAGGTAAAGGCAAGGCCTACTTGAGAGTCCTCTTCCCCAGTGGGCTGAACTACATGCTAGTTGGGGATGATAAGAGCAGAATGCTAGCAATGCCTTGAGGTCCTCAGTTTCTGCATCCCTAGCCTAGACCTTCAGAGTTAAATAAAGCTAGTGAGTGCCATTCAGCTGGGGCAGCATAGCCAAGAACTGGACTGGTTAGTTCTGTCAATGAGGGATGTTTCAGTTGCTGGAAGGATATCTAAATACCAGTTTCCTTCCTCCATTGCTTTGGAAACAAGAAGAAATACACATCTTTGGCTGCATGCCTTGGAAGAAGAAGAACTGAAGCACTTAACAGAAGGCAGAACATCTGATGATATTTCCGAGTCTTCTTTCCACCCACAGTGGTGGGCAGGTGGATAGTACAGGGCTCCTCTTTGATAGGCCCAGCACTTACGAGTGGGTAATGGATCTTGGCTGTTGCAGTGTTCTCCTTTTCTGCATTTCCTTTTTGTGCTTGTGAAAGAAGTGAACTTTGTTCTAATTTTACCCAGGAGATTGTAAGGGAAGCAGCCATTGGACCTTGGAAGGCAGCCAGCAAAATGGCTGGGAATTCTGAACCATCTTTCATTCCAGACACCTCATTCAAGTGCGGTGGAGCAGAGCAAAACATAAAAACTAGCCCAGGAGCTCTGTGGAATAAGCCCATTCCCTGCCCGCTTTTAATCTACCAGGGGAGCCTAACTGGTCCAACAGTGAGCCCTCATGTTACTTGGATTTAGAAATAGGATTAATATTATTAATTGCTCACCCTTTACTCTAATGTCCCAATTAAAACACAATGTTTAAAAACAATTCAAAACAACTTAGAATCACAAGAATAAGGTAGGCCCTAAGAATATACATTTCAGGAAACCCAGAAAATGGGGAAGTGCCATGGGTAAGTAGCAGAGTCATCGCTTTCCCTGTTTGATTCCCCTTATCTCCATTTAAAAGGATCTCAAGTAGATGTGCTAGAAAAACCTCTGAATCTTTGGAGAGTTCCTGCCAGTAACAGTAAACAATTCTGGTCTAGATGGACCAATGATCTAACTTGTCGGGAGCTTCATGTTTTCATCCTTACAGGGACAGCAAATGGAAAAGTGTGCCCCGGCAGGCTGCCCTGGAGCTCTGCCAAGAAGATGGCCTCTGAGTTTCTAAGAGAGGAGTGGGATTTCACGTACTATTATGGGGATACATGGTGCTCCTGAAAGGTGTTGTTTTGAAAGCAGAAAGGTTGGATTTGCCCTTGCCAGATGCATGATGGAAGCATTTTGGGTCTCAAACTGTGATTTGTTAATTAGGTCACACAGACACCTAGATTTGCAGAACAGTCAGGCAATCCATCTTGGAGGCGCCTATTTCCACATCGCCCCCGAGTCTTCTTTTAAAAATGTGAATTTCCTGTAAATGTACAAACCGGCAAAGAGACATTGCAATCCTTGATGAAAACAAAACCAAAAGAGAGCAGCCAACAGATAGATTTTTGTGTGGTGCAAATCCACAGTCGACAGGCAGACAATGACTGGCTGGATGCAGCACTGAAACCACTATTTTATTCTATTATTATTTTTAAAGTATTGACACGAGTTCCCTGCCATAGGAAATCCATAATCTAAACAGAAAGTCCAGAATGAACCGTCAGGCTGTCGGGAAGGCCTCCTTCTTGGGAGCTTTTTCTTTTTTGATGTCTTCATTACAAACTGATGGGTGACACCTTATTAACAGATGTAGGATGGCAATTAGGAGCCCTGGGATAAGATCTGAAAAACAGGAGCTTGCCCAACACGATGAGTCTTGCATGTGCGACATAAAGAGCTGTGATGATACTTGCTCTAAATTGGTCACTCACAACTCGCACAGAGTTACCTTCAAAGGATAACTAACACAGTGTGCTAAGGCACTGGCATCCAGGCCTCCACAATGATAGACGGACAGCTAGATAATTGCAGAAGCGGAATTTTAGCCTCTCCTTCTCTCTCATCAGCTTGAGAGAGAAGACCAAATTCTGAGCCAGCACGCAGCATTCAAGCACATGGGTGAAAGACATACAGTCATCTGGCACCAGCAATAGAACTGTCTCCTTGAACTCTACTCTGGTTTGGTTAAGAGTCTTAAGAACAGTTAGATGATTGCCATACATCCTAGACAACTGGTCTAAGAGACACAAGTCCGGGGGCTCAGATGGTATTGAGTGTCTTGATATTTAGGCAGCTGTTGAAGACTTTTTTTTTTAATTTAAGAAGACTTTCCCTGAAGGGTGACCCAGTCATTTTATGGAAGATGAAGTATACAAATGTGTAAATCAATTGGTTGCTTTTAATTTATCAAATTTATAAACCTTTGTATTTTGTCTTATTTTACACCACTTCAGTATCTTTTGGTTGTGAAACAAGTTATACAGCTGCAAATAAAATAAAACCATAATGCATCTGTTGCTGGGCTGTATTGTTGATGGGGTTCAAGTATTCAAATGCTTGCCATATAGATGATATAGATATAGGTAGATGATATAGATATAGATATAGATATATAATATCCCATAGCATACAAAAACAGGATAGGAAGAGTCTATCCTACTTTTTGCTCTGCTCTCTTGCAGGCTTGCTTTGTTTCTGTAGGAAAGCAATGGTTGCTCCAAGGAGATCATTCCATCTCCAACAGAATTTTTGCTTGCCAGATGAAACAGGTGGGCGGGAAGTACCACAGTGCTAGTGAGACTTTTTGCACTGGCTTCTACTAGCGCAACAACTTTGTTGAATCCACTCTATTATCCTCTGGCCCTTTCAGAACATGCATCTCAGGAATGCATGCATTTGGTAAATGGAAACGAGAAACTGAGAAGTGTTATTATCATTATTTCATTTGATGTGCCACATGGAGAGCATCTCTAGGTGGCCTACAGTAAAGTTTTAAAACATACAGAATGGTTAAAAGCAGTCATCAACATGGAATGAATCAATACACAAAACATAAAACAAACTCACTAAAAACTTATCAGCATTTGCTTTCTTTTCTGAATTAAGTTTGCGCTGGCACATTTGACTGTATGGCCATTCCAGACCTTTTTCTCAAGATCCAGCTCTACTACTCAAGATCCTGGGACAATCTACGCCCTTCCCTCCTGCTTTAAAGCAGACCTTATTCAGCCAGAAGGCTGGTGCTGCCAAGAGGTCCAGAGGCTGAATGGAGTCAGACTGAAGAAGCTAAATCATTGCAGCCTTCTCTGAACAACACCCCTGAGCCAGGTGCTGAGATGACAGACCCAAAGTGGGATGTTTGCAGTTTCCTTCTCCATAAACTTCAACGTGAGGCACAGCCTGAGTTGGCAAGTCTGCTGAGGGGGGAAACAGAAGATTCCGCCAACTGGTAGCAAAAGTGCCATTTCACAAAACCTGCAAGCAGTGCCTGCCGAAATCTAAAGGAGCCAGAGGAGTAGTGCTTACTAAATGGGTTTGTTTTTCTACCGTAGTAGTAACTAGCTTTCTCTTTTGATGGGCTTCTATAATGTGTTTTCCCTTCCTGGCTTGCGTTGGATGGGGTGGGAAGACTAAAGTGACATAAGCCCCAGATCTCATTTCTCACAGATCTTTTTTTTTAAAAAAAATAATATTTATTAAAAGTTTAAAGATTACAGAAAGAAAAAAAGAGAAAGATTAAACAAAACAAATCAATACATTACAATACATAAAAAACAAAAAACAATACATCAAAACAAAAACAATTAAAAACACATCCAATATTTCCATATCTTTGTCTTTCATTTACTTGTTTCATCGACCTCCCCACACCTCCCTTTTTTGTATTCTAGTTATTATTTCAGCAAATCCTTTCCATCTTTCTCTGTTTTCTGTCATATAATTATCTTAATTTATTTTAACCTTATCTTACCATTAATACCATAAAACTTATTTGTACTTAAGTCCTTATAACATTTCTACTAAAGCCATGTAATTTCATTCCAACATTTTTCTAACACTCATTAATTTTACAATATTTCTATAAATAAATTTTAAACTTTTTTCCAATCTTCTTCCACCGTCTCTTCTCCCTGGTCTCGGATTCTGCCAGTCCTTTCTATCAATTCCATATGGTCCATCAACCTGGTGATCTTCTGTCCGAGGCTCTTAACTCTTTTCCATGTCCCTTCTGCAGATCTTCTTCATATTTATACATACACTTTACTTTATCTTCTGCTGATCTTATTCTTAATTTCCTTCCTTTGGCGCTGAGGAGTAGATCTCGGGGAAGCTCCAACCTAACAATGTCTTTATTCCTTCTCGACAGGTCAGCCCATTCTCCGTAGTCAAAACTAAAGTCCAAAAGATATTTCAGGACGTGTTTCAAAATCCCTCCAAAACTGAAGACCCCCACAACTCCAATCTCCTCCTGACCCAAATCCAGGTCCCAAAAGCCAGAACATCCCTGCATAAGGGGATCTGTCCAACTTTCCTTCTCCAATCCAAGCGGGACTCCAATCCTCAAAATCTGACTTTCTCTAAATTCAGTCATAGAAGGCAACAACTTATATTCATCAAATTGCCTCTGTAAGGCTGGGGCTCTCTCCACTTGTATTACTTGAGGTTCAACAACAACTTTCTTCCTCGCCTTCTCCACAACTTGCCATGTCAAAGTAGATTCCTGAATCGATTCCTGAGTAGTTTCTGTATAGATGTTCACTTTTTGTCCCAAATCAGTCACTTTTTGTCCCATATTATCAATTTTAATAGTCATCACATCCGTCTTCTTATGAAGCTGTTCCAATGAAGCACTTATCTTGCAAAATGCAATCACTAAGGCTTCTTCTGTCGACATTCTTACCAGTCCAAGGTCAATCCCTGATTCTCACGGTCTTTTATCTTTTGTCTCTGCAGCTGGAAAATTCCCCAGCTCCACTCCTGTAACAGTTTCAAAGGCTCCCTCTAGAGGAAACAATTTCTATTTGTATCAGTCCTTTTAAATGCAGATCCAGCAACAAAATTAGTTTCAATTTTCAGTTACTTTTGCTCCTTTTTAAGCGCAGAAGGAAACAATGGAAACAGTATATTTCTCTTGTTTAACTATCTGTCAACATACATTTTATTCACAGTCAATGAACTTTCCCAAAACGTCAATCTTACTGGCAGCCCGTTTCCAGGTTCGAAACGGTGGTAATTTATCTTTCTTCACTCTCTCTCCTGCAGGCTTAGGCAGTCTAAAATTCCCCCCCTCTTCTCCTGCTTCCAAGGGGAGTTTAACGATTTTAGCCGATGGAGATTTAATTCTTTACAGAAGACTTTCCAAGACTTTAGCTTGCAGCCTCTTTGCTTCAATCTATTTACAAAAGGGGGAGGCGGACTTCCTGTTTAGAACCTCCCCGTTTCGGTGCCAAATTAAGACGTTTAAAAATCCAATTTTCCATTCTACTCATGGGTAATTGTTTCAAGATCAAATTGTCCACAGGAAAAAGTCAGCGCTCTCCGGCAACAGCAGTGCGGCTTCACTCCGTGAAAAATGCAGTCGATTCAAAGCACCGCGCCACTCACCCCACGTCATTCCGGATCCCCGAAACCGGGTTTCCCCGCGAGTAGGGGAGGCGCAAAAGGCGCCAGCCGAATCCCACGTTCACAGGCTTCTCCTGCCTGTGATTTTTATGGGTCCTCGCCTTCGCCGTGGCGGCCATACCCTAATTTCCACGCAGCGAATTCCTCCCGATCAGAGGAATTCCGCCATTGTCCGGAGGCGCCAACCCGGAAGTCCTCATTTCTCACAGATCTACTAGGGTAAAGTGTATCAGTAAAATGGTCCTGGTGAATATCCAAGGAGAAACATAGGCACGCTTCTATGAACGCCAATGAACTGACATCTATGGTTAAAAGAAAGCTGAAACAGCAGGCTTTGGGAAATAACCCTGAAGAAGAAGCATTGCTAGACAGTGTTGACAGGACTAGACTGGATGGGCCACTGGCCTGACTCCATATGCTGCGGTTTCTTATAGGAACTTCTTTCTCACTCTCACATTGCTATGTTGGAGATGGAGGAGCGAATTTTTATCAGGATTGCAGCTGGGATGTGCAGTTGGGGTTAAATGTCCCCAGCGAGTGCAGCCCAGTACATGGGATCTGCCCTGCATGCAGAAGGCCCAGGTCCAACCTCTGGTGTCTTCAGGGACAGGTGGTAAAAACTGCCTGACACCCTGGAGAGCCACTCCAGTCAGGACAGACACGACTGGACAAGATGAGTCAATGGTCGGACTCAGCATAAGGCAGTTTTCTATGTTCCTACCTGTGTGATAGGAGCCCAATGAAAACCTGCACCCCCTCATCTGTGCCCACACACAACCATGGCTATAGTGGTTCAGTCGGTGGAGCATGAGACCCTTAATCTCAGGGTCGTGGGTTCAAGCCCCATGTTTGGTAAAAAAAATCTGCATTGCCTTGTGGTCCCTTCCAGTTCTACAATTCTGTGATTCTGTTGTTCTAACTTTGCTATTAAAGGAACATTCCCTTTGGTCCTGAGAAGCCAATGGGCTAGACGCTCTATTGGCTGAGGATGAAGCTTCACTGCCCTTTTTCAACATTGCCACAATTGATGACAAGCAAAACCTCGGTGGGGAGAGGAGCAAATTGTCCAGAAAAGTTACAATTGCAGATTAACTTTGTAAAAATATGAGGCATTATGAAATTATTTTGTTTGCACAATGTATCCAAGTCAGATAGTTTTTCTTGATGCAGGATGAACTTAGGAGTTAGAGCTAACTGGGTTGCTGTTGTTTTTAGCACAGAGCTGAATACATTAAAATGGGTACAAATTACACTTGCAAAAAATTCTTATTTTTCATATAAACACACACACTTAAGTATGAAGAATGATTCCCATTGGTATAAATTGGGTTTGCTTTTCCAACATCGCAGACAAACCACACTAAATGGTACTGAATGCAAATCTGATGGTCCTTATCACAGGATAGGTGGATTGCCAGAAACACAAAGTGCAAGCAAGTGCCCTGTGTGGATCTCAAAAAGAAGACTGTGCTGAGGGGGGTGGGGGGAGGAGTAAGCTCAGTTTGCAGTTGTGCAAAAAATGGCCCTTAGTTATTAAAGCATCTTAAAAGGATGACTAACTTTTCCCCATTCCCCCTCCCCTTTTTTTTAGCAGTGCAGCAGAAAATACAGCATAAGACATCACATGCTGGTTTGCGAAGCGGTAAGCTTCTACCTAACAGCTGCTGCAGCAACAGCTAAAAATGCCGCCGGATGGACAGGCTGCAGCGGCTTCTCAATAACCTAATCCCGTTTTAAGCCTGGAAGGCCAGATTTATGTTGTCATTTGCATAAACGCCGGCGGGACGCTTTGCAGGGGCCTTGTCATTCAAGCGCCTTCTTCCCGTGCTCTCCGTTTGCGAAGGTGGAGTCACGACGGTTCCACTTGGGAGTCTAAGGGGGCAATGGCCCCAGAAGGAGCATCTGCAACAAAACGACCAGCTAGGCTCCTCACAAAAGAAGCTGTGGCTTCTGCCAGTGACTCATTCAGTTTGATTCAGAGCTTCCCACTCATGAGTAAGTCCCTACGCATGGCATTAAGAGATAAATATAACTTCAGCACCAGCATCCAAATTAGTGCGTAGCATTTAGGTAGATGGGTCGCAAAGCAGCACAAGGTGAGATAATTTACAAACAGGCTTCGGCAAGGAAGATAGCAGCATTTCTAATGCAGGGAAGAACTTCAGACATTGGTGACAGAAGGCAACTGCACAGGCAAATGACAGTGTCCACAAATCTTTCAAAAGATAGGGGGAAATTGTTTGGTTCCCTGATTCTGCCTCTCCTCCCACCCACCCTTTAAAAATGAAAGAAAATCCTCATGCAAGGAGATTTTGTGAGAGCCGTCTGGACTTATCACGGAAATCCGTAATTACATACTGCAGGCAATGTGGATTATGGACAAGCTGGGAGGAGAGAGAGATTTTTTATTACCATGAACTGTTGACCTCTCAGACGGGACATTCTCTTTGGAGACTGCATCAGCGCAATTAGGGATATTTCAACCACTTGAGGGACACATTATTTACATCCAGTGGAGATAACCAGTGGGATTATAGGGTGCCCAGACGTGTAGCCAAGAGTTCCCTTTTGAACCAGAATGGCTTGTTAGAGCTAACATTATTACAAAAGAGAATACAAAAACTGGAACTCATTTAATGTTATTGCCCAGCTATACAAAAGTGGAAGGAAGCTGGTGGAAAGGAAGTTAACGAGCAGACTGCACCTGAAATTGTGAATGGACCCTTTTATTGTGTCTGCCATATCCAAAAGAGCAGTCAATAGATGAAGCGTAAGTCAACAATCCAAGTTAATATATTATATAACGTGGCAGCATGGAGCAGCTCCTGTCCAAGGTAATAGCCACCTACTCTTTTAGGATACTCCATCCCAGGGGAAGCCAATGTGGAGCCATTGCAATCCTACTGAACTACAACTCCCATCAGCCTGATCACTGACCATACTGGCTGGGGCTGGTGGAATCCAACATTATCTGGAGGGCACCACACTCGGCTCCATTCTACACCCCTCCCTGTTTTCTATGCCCCACCCAACAAGCACTTTATATTCTGTGCTAATGACTATGCTCAGTCCTCATTGGCTTATTCTCTTTCTACTTCTTGGAACCTTGGGGTTTCCCCTAACATGCAGATACCTCTCTCAGTGTTCCCCTTTAATTTACAATTTTCTTGGCACTGAACCAGATTATATGCAACTAGACAAGCCCCGAGGAAAGGTAGAAACAAGAAAGCCCAGGCCAGAGACCACATAACTACCAGCACCTGAAGGGACCTGGCAAGAAGTAGGGGCAGCCCCAGCTTTCCAGGGGCTACTTACTACTTCTTCTTTTAAAAAAACCAAAAACCCCACAACAACCCCCACTGGTGTCAGTGAAGTTAACTTTATCAAAAGAAACCAGCAGCTCTTCCTTGTAGGTTTTGCTCCCATGAGGGAGTTATGAGGACTGAAGGTCCCTGCCTTCCCACAAAAGCCTAAGTCCCCTCCTCTCCAGGGTTTTTCCCCAAGCAGAGACTGTGTCTGCTTGCAATAAGTCTCTCCACTGCTCTTTTCACTCCTCTACGTGTTCTGGGAGACAGGGGGTGGGGGGAAAGAAGAGCTGCTTGCAGCAGGAGGGAGAGACTCCCTGGCTTCTTCAGCAGCCTGCCTCGCTGTCTCCTGGACCCCTTCCTCTCCAGCCTCTGACTCAGCACCTCCCAGTCTGCCCTCTCTTCTCCCTCTGATCAACATCCCACCACTGCCAGCATCTCCTGAAGCCAGCCTAAGAATATTTTGTACCTTTTTGTGTTAATATTGTAAACTGTAAACCACCTTGGGTCCCTTGGCAAAAAGGCAGCATATATATATTTGAAAGAAAGAAAGAAAGAAAGTGTTCTGAGATCCAACTTCCATTACGCAGTAAGAGCTCTGCAGAGGAAGAACATAAAAAGTAGTGGGGTTTTTTTCCTGGATTGGAGCAAAGTTCCATCTATTCCTACATCATCAACTGTAGCCAACCAAATACCTCTGGAACATCACAAACACGGTATAATGGTTAGACCCATCCCATGTTGATTGGGTCCAAGTACTGGTACTCAAGTATCCTTCCTTACAACATGGAATTTCCATTTAACTATCTGTACTATTAATTTGCCCTAAATATCCAACCAAATGAGTGGCAATTGCCACATTTTGTAAGTTAATATACAGAACCATGTCCTTATTTGGGTATTGATCAAGCTAGCAGTCAGTTATATGGCCTGACCCTGATCTGGTACTGTGTGAGAAAACAAGATTTCCTTCTTCAAACCCTTTCCTCCAAAATTGTGTTCTTTTTAATTTTATATGTGCAGTATGCTGAACTTGTGTGTGTGTGTGTTACATTTTTGTGAGGTACTGAGGTGAGAGATCACCCCACCTGCATTCTGAAGTGGCATGGTCCGCGGCAGGCTGTATCACATGCTTTTGGCTGAATAGGTAACATTTGTCGCAGCAGAGTAATTAACATGATCATTCCCAGTCAAACATTAACTCTCACTGCAGCACAGGGCTCAAGAGCCTCTACTTACAACACAGCAAAGAGGACTGAAGGAATCTGGCTTGCTCTGGTTTTGGTGCTTTAAGGCAGTCCAAGCTGAAGAGCTAATAGGCTTTTATGTATGTTTGCACCTATGTCCTAAGAGCCTTAACGAGGAAAGGAATTGGTTGCTGGGAATGCAGCTGCTTGCTGGGAAGTAGCATCGCTGTGCTATCTATATAGGCATCGGCCTTCCTCCTTGATAAGCTTTTCCACCTCTGAGAACAAACATCTATGCATAAAAGCTACCTGATATCAAGAGAAAGGCCACACTCTTAAGATGCAGTTCAGAGAGGTGGGGGTTTGAAGGAAGGGCAAATCCCTCCATTATTTTTTTTTGTCTCCTGCATTCTTGGTAGCAGCCCTCCAGGACTGGTAGTCTCCTGCATTCCAGGCTATAGCTACTTTTCACTACCTTCAGGCCCAAAATCCAATGGAGTCTGCTGGGGTTCCAGGGAAAGATAGGGACTTCCTGCTTTCTGAGCACTGGCTTTATTTTACCTGGGTCATTTGCATGCACACACACACACACACACACACACAGAGGGAGCCTCAGTGGCACCCCTCTGTAGTCTTCACCTGAGGCAAAAAACCTGGCTAGTCCCCCTTGTAGCTACGGCTCTGGTGGATGTTTCCCTTTCTTCTGCAGTTCTTCCCAGGTAACCATCCTTACTTGGCCTAGGTTGAATGAAATCAGAAAAACAAAAAGTGGAAGCTTTCCTTTCGCACTGAGGCTGGATCTCACCAGCAAGTGGGATGCAAGCCCCATGAAGGGATTGTATAAACAAACACAGTGAAAGAAAGAAAGAAAGAAAGAAAGAAAGAAAGAAAGAAAGAAAGAAAGAAAGGCATCTGGCAGTCAGCATGAAG
Organism: Podarcis raffonei; assembly: GCF_027172205.1. Classification (NCBI taxonomy): domain Eukaryota; kingdom Metazoa; phylum Chordata; class Lepidosauria; order Squamata; family Lacertidae; genus Podarcis; species Podarcis raffonei. The sequence continues at coordinate 51,007,295 of NC_070603.1, forward strand.
GCCGGTGCTGCCAGGAGATATGCCAACCCCTGCGATGGCATTTGACAAAATGTCATTTTAAATGGGTAAGTGTAGTGCTGACTCATGTCTTTTGTCAGGCTGCTCCTCTTGACAGTGTGATATTTATAGCTGAGGCCTCGGAAGAGATGACTGGTACTCCCAGGGAGTTACGAACGGGGAGGCGGACCAGCTTGCACTGGCAAACATAAATATTTGACATGGTGGAAGGAGAGAAGAGGAACGATGTCCCGCTGAGCTAAGGAAAAGCAAGGGTTCTCAGGGTGCCAAGCTGAGCCCCCTGCATGGGACCTCCCCACTGTTTGTTTGTCCTTGCAGAATGCGGACATTCCACCTAGGGTCTGTGCCAAGAAGCCCTCCATAAAGGGTGGGGGGGTAAGGAATTTAAAAAACAGGTAGGTTGTTGCAGTCAGAGCTCTCATTAAGTCCTCCACTGAGCTTAGCTTTTGGCCACAGAAATGATCAATGACAAAGCTAGTACTCAGGAAGTACAGTGGGGGCAAAAGTGATGTGACCTCTCCCCCCACCTTTCTACAGACAAGGCTTCTGTCTCCTTCCCCATATTGTAACATAACAGTGCACTTAATTTTCAAAGAGCTTACAATCTTTTATTCACTTGACCTCATAACAATCCTATGCAGTAGATCACGATGTGTCCCATTTCACAGATAGGAAACTGATGCGACAGCTGACCCATGGCCATGCAGTGGTATAAAACCATGTCCCATCAGTGCAATTGGACTCCCCCCCCCTCTCCTCCACTTGCACTCACCATACACCTTGCACAAATCTGCTCCGGAACAGATTCAGGAAGTGCATGGAGGGTAGGAGAATGTTCTGTTGCTCAAGCAGATGTTCCTGGGCTTACAAAATGTTCACGGAGTGCTGCGTTGCATGCAACCCTATACCTGCCTATACATCTATCACAAAGCCATTAGAATTGAGAGGCGATTAAGATAATTGCATAACTATTGAGTCACTGCTTATCATGATTCATTCTAGAAGCAGACCATCACTATGTTTGGCCTTTCATAAAATGGAACATAATCATAGTGTTTTGTGCTTTTAAAAATGCCTGTCTCTAAGAAGACCAACCAAGGTAGCCAGCAATTATATCCAGAGTGTGGGAATAAGCCTTGACTTAATGATGGGAAACTTAGACAATGTGTCCCATGGTAGGGCCTTCCTGGGACTACAACGTACAAGCGGTATTTGTGTGAATGGGAATCAGACTAGACCGCTGGTTCAGCCCTGACAAATGTATGTGGTGCTCTTGAATTCTTCCAGGTAAAAATCCTCACTCACCCAAGAAGGTCGCTGGATGACTTTGGGCCAATCAACCATCTCTCAGCCTAACCTATCACACAAGGGTGTGGTGAGGATAAAATGGAGAGAAGGGAGAACAATGTAAGCCACTTTGAGCTCCTTGGAGGAAATGCAATGTATAAGTGTAATAATAATATAAATGGGGTACAATAAATAAGAAAAGCTAAAAGAATTAGCTGGGCACTTTAAGGACTTGCCAAGGCATGTTTAAGGCAGCAGGGGGTGGGGGGAGCTCCTATATGTCACACATTTTCCATACATTACCTGGAAAGAAAAAGGAATGGCACTAGATATGGCTGCTGCTAGTGATGTGCAGAGTAAACAGAATTAAGCAAGAGTGTTATAGACAAGCATGTGGAGGATTAGGAAGGAAGCATATTTTGTCAAAGATTAATTATCTGCAGCCCCCGCACTGGCCAAGGCTTCTTAGCATTTTTCACAGCCATATTGTTCACATATCCAAACTATCTGTGGTTTAATCCAATGCTGACATGAGACCCTTGCATGCAGAAACTACTCCCAATAAAATCCTGAAGTCCCTTCTGACTTCTTTGCTATAAGGCCAGAGAAGTATGAAAAATGATGTAGCCGAATAAGTCAGCGTTCTTCATCTTAAAGGACTGAACATTCCTAACCCATCGAAGATAATTTTGCATAAAATGCAGCCTAAGAAGGAGTGAAGCACACCATCCATCTAATAATAATCATATTCCATTACAGTTTTAGGGAAACTGCTAAAGAAACCTTTTCTCAAGACAGCAGGAGAAACGTGAGGCAGAAGACAACCAAGACCAGGCTAACACAGTTTTGTCACTGTGGAAATATATATTTGGGTCCAGGATTAAACAAGTATGCGGTAATAATTACAACACTATTTGAAGTTTTGCGGGAGGTGTTTTTACATGTGATTGTTGGTACTTGCTGCTGAAACTCTGGACAGGGAAGAAGACAAATGGAACAAACTAAACAAAAACTTGATTGACACCAGTCAAGTTCACAAAAAATCACTAGCCTGAAAAATATTTACTAGCTTGCTGGGGGCTGGCAGAGGAGGGAAGGAAAGTGCTGTCTTTCTCACAGCACCTTGTGGCATTTGCATCCCGGGTGCAGAAGATGGGGCTTCCCTTCACTGGCAGCCCACTTGGGTTCTTCAACAGGCATAGGGGAAGATCCTGTCAATCGTTGACCAGCCTGTTCACTTGCCTGTGCACAATTCCTTGACACCTATGGTTACCAAGTGAGTGCTTAAATGCAAGGATAACTGAAAACTTACACAGGCCAAACCTGAAAAAGGTTCTGGGGTAGTAGATACAGGTATTATTTCTGGGTTAGCGGAGTCTGTAACCTGAAGTGTCTGTAACCTGAGGTACCACTGTATTGCCTTTTTTACCCATGGATTGTTTCCATAAAAGACCCGGGATTGTTTGCAGGGAATAACTGGTGACAACATAATTGGAGAAGGTCAGTTAGCAGCACAGGTATTTCGTGTGTTCCACACACAGGAACTGACAAAATATGATTGCCACACAACTCCACTAGTAGAACACGTGAGCAAGCACACATACATTGAAGTGTATCGAGCCACTTTTCAGGCATGGTCCTACCATAGCGAGGATGAGATCCTTTCCCACACAAATGCGTGGAATATTAGTGTGATGACATGTTGTTATGCAATTTTGAACTACCCATATGACCTGCAGCTGGGCTTGCGCTCCTACAGAAGGCAGCAACTAATAGCAAGCTCCATATCCTACCATTGCAGCTTTATTGTGCAGAGAGTCTACGGAGGGAAAACAAGCAAGCGAATGCAAAGGAAGAGGATGGTTTAAGATCACACAGCTGAGATCCCAGAGGCGCCTCTAAGCCCTAGCAATATTTTCTAATAAACTTGGTGTTATCTCCTGCCACACAGGAACAAAGACTAGGATAAATGAATAGCAATAAGACGAAGTATGTGTTGGGCATGGCACAAAAATGTGAGCGGGAAATAGGATCCAGGTGTAACGAACTCTCCCAGGCTGCCCCTCTTTGGAAATAGCAGCTGTGTGGGCAGACAGGGAAATCACTGGGTAATATCTAAGGCAGATTAAAAATAATAACGATCCGATTTTTAGAAGTTTCTTGCACTTTATAACTTGCCCTTCCCCAAATGAACCCTCTATGAAACACAATCTGAGTTCACTACACAGAATGCAGAGGCTAACTAAAAGTAACAATGGTTTATTAAAACAATTAGAAAAAAATAAACATAACTAACCCATGGGTCTCTAGAAAACATAGTAAGATAAAGGCCACGCTTCCACATCAATAAATAACCAAAGAGGAAATTGCTAGATTTTAGTCCTGTGCCAACACCACCAGCACATTGTGACATAGCAAGAAGTGATCAGCCTAAAGATAAGCACACCTGTCACCTGAGAGGCGAAACCTACTGACATGTCAGTGTACTGGTCACCCAGAGAAGAACAAAAGTCGTGGGGAGAAAATGGGTGTCTGAAAATGGCTTGGCTGCTCTAAGGCACAGAGAAGGCAGCTCTCACATTTCACAAGGACATTTCTCCTCTGGTTTCCCAGCCCCTCCCTCCTCTCCCCTCTTCCCCTCCCTCTTTTCCTTGCACCTGCATGAATGATGGATGGCTCTGTCCCCATTTGCAGGTCTAGCCAACACGCTGGGGAAGCTGCAGGGAGGGCTCCAACTGGAGCACTTGCAGCAGACTAGAAAGAAATAAAAGCAAGGAAGCTTGCGGAGAGATTTTAGATTAAGCAGGTGATGAATCAAATAAGCAAAATAACTAAGCAACCTACGCCTGCTCTCCACGCCCCCCTCTCCACAACCACAACTCCCAAGCTGTGAGAAAGGAACTGGCTCTCAGAAGCTGAGAATATGGGTGGGGAGGGATGGAGCAAAGATGCTTCCTCAATTGTCAGGATGACTCCTAGCTCATTTGTTGGTCACAAAACTCCTTGGGCTGGCAAATCTGCCATGTCAAATGGAACAAGCGTTTGGGCAAATATTGGTTAAAAATGTCATTCCACTGATTATTCTCGGGGTGCACGGCAAAACAACAGATATGAGCTTTCAGAGATACTATAAGGGATGCTTCAAGGGTATAGCTAACTTGAAGGAAGGGAACCTCTTTGCTTTTTTTGCCCACACTCCTCGTTGCATTGCTTTCTTGGGGAAACACTTTCCCCTGTGCTATGGCCTCTGGTCTTTCCTCTCTTCAGATCTAGGCATCTTTTAAAAAGATAGCAGACACTTCTGTCTTTCAGAAGCCTGTTGAGAGAATGCACACTTCCCTGCAAAACTGGCATGCCTGCTATTCTTACCCTGAACTGCATGCAAGCTTCTGTGTAATTTGTATGGCTGTGATTTGTTTTTCTTATGAAATAAATTAATAGTTTTAAAAAATTACATCTAACTGGAGAAATGGCAGGAGCATTCATCAGAAAGCCAGTAAGGAAATGCACTAAAACAAAAAAGCATAGTTAGCACCGGGGAAAAAACTAGTAGTCCAGTTCTGCTGATTTCATGCTATCTCTAACACCACCTATTATATGGTACGTCTGCCCATAGCATAGGTTTCCCCAGCCTGGTGTTTTAGACACCAACTCCCATCAGATAGGATGGCCAAGACAAGCATGTTGGGAGTCCAAAACATCGGGAGTCCCCAGGACTATTCTGGAAACTGTAGCTTTGTGAAGAAAATAGGGGACTCCTAACAACCCTAAGAACCCTTAACAAATGACAGTTCCCAGGATTCTTTGGGGAAAGCTATGACACGGGTGGCGCTGTGGGTAAAAGCCTCAGCGCCTAGGGCTTGTCGATCGAAAGGTCGGCGGTTCGAATCCCCGCGGCGGGGTGCGCTCCCGCTGCTCGGTCCCAGCGCCTGCCAACCTAGCAGTTCGAAAGCACCACCGGGTGCAAGTAGATAAATAGGGACCGCTTACTGGCGGGAAGGTAAATGGCGTTTCCGTGTGCGGCTCTGGCTCGCCAGATGCAGCTTGTCACGCTGGCCACGTGACCCGGAAGTGTCTTCGGGCAGCGCTGGCCCCTGGCCTCTTAAGTGAGATGGGCGCACAACCCCAGAGTCTGTCAAGACTGGCCCGTACGGGCAGGGGTACCTTTACCTTTACCTTTACCTTTATGACTCTTAAAGTGGTATTCCAGTGCGGGTGCAGTCAGGACAAGAATTTGTGGGAATGTTGCTATGGATCTAGCCAGCTATCTTCAACTTTTCAATACCTGTAAGCAGACTCACCTTTAGTCCAAACATGTGCTGGGGGACCAACTTCTCCTTTTTATTTTTTTACCATACGCTTGTCTGGTGGTAATGCTGTTGCTGAAACCCATTTTAGGTCAGGCTACAGGTACCTGGTAGTGAGTCCCAATCCACTAGCTGAAATCCAGTGATCATTCTAGGCCTTCTCAGGTGTATTTGCTTTTCAGATCTCAGCAAAACCATGTGAAATGTTTGCGATTTGAAGGAACATCTTGAACATATAGGGTGAAAAGTCAGGAAGTAAAGCTAGCAGCAAGGTCAGGCTCCCAAGCATGTACTGAGCTCAAGGGCCTTTGCTCAACGTCCAGATTATTTTTATCCTGCCGTGTGATCTCTTCCCAGTCCCCTGAAATCCCATTCCAAAGAAAGGCTGGGAAAACTGTGTCTGAAAGCCCAACAATTTCATATCCTGTCTAGTTTTCTCACTCCAAGGAGGGGAAACAAATTCTAAAAACAGCATGTATGATACTTGGGCTTTCCATCTTTAGACTAGAGAGTTGGGAGACAGAATTGTATGTGGCTGTGATTTCACATGGAGCGTCTACATAGGCTTGGGAAATATGTGCTCAGGTATCATGGTGCATGTCTATTATAGCTTATTCCCAAATTCAAAGAAGATTGGCAATGCTTACAACTCCACCACTCTCCCTCTCTCTTTCTAAATGTATATGGGTTGGATTTAGAGGTGGGGGATTTATTCACAAAGATCTTTCCATTGCTTTCAAATAAGGAGTGGAACTGTCTTCTGTGCCCTCCAAATCAAATGAAATCTAGCCTACTCACATTTACAAAGTTTGCCAACCACTGGCTAATGCAAATTTTCACTATCCGTAATACTAAAAAACGAATCAGGAATAAAGGACATAACAGGAGTCAGGATTGGTGAACACAGCAGGACAACCAAACGATACAGAGGCCCAGAAGATCTCAAGAGGACCTTGTTGTTTGAGCAAAGCTTAGCTGCAGGAGGAAGCCCTCTTACAGTCCTTCCTACCCAAGGGGATTTCACAGCTTGTCTGTGTGGGCAGGGTCAGTTCAGAGCCAGAAGGTAGTAAACTGCTTATGCAGAGACTGCAACTTGCAATTCAGCAGCTTACTCCATGGACACCTGCAAACAAACCCAAAGGCTCCCATTTCTAATCCCAGCAGCTTTTGACAGATGCAATTATAGAATCAGACTTTGCACTGTAGTTCAGTTATTTGCCCAGCATTTGATGAGGTACACACATAAAGCAAGAAACATGTCTCCTGTAGATGCATGGCAGGGAGTCGCAGAAAATGGTAGGTATTGGGTGAGTGTGAATGCAATGCAAACTCCCAAGTACTTAAGTGTGCAGGTATTCACTTAACAAACAGTACACATGGTTCAAACCATGGCACCATGGAAGTGTGAAGAACCTCAGTACTAACTCAAAGGCTAGCAAGGTGACAGAAGTCCAAGCTCAGGTTAAGAAGGCACAAGAAAGCTATTAGTATCCTGTGTCCTCCTTGAGCATTAAGCATGACCTTGACAAGGAATCAAAGCCCTGTTGTACCTGGTGCAATAAGTGTATCTGGGAGTGCCAGATGATCTTTGCAGTCAAGAGAAAAGCTACTACTGAGACCAAGCCCCAGTGAATGGAGACAAAGGTCTTGACATATTTACAGAAGATCACAATCCTCTTGAAGGCCCCAAGATCAGGCCAGCAAGCTCCACAGCCTATCACACCAGGCCCTGAGAGCACTTACAGCAGGTGTGGGGAACACCTTTGGCCCTCCAGATGTCACTGTGCTACGACTCCCATCAGACCCAGCAAGCATGGGCCTCAGATGATGGGAACTGCAGTTCAGCAAGGGCCAAAGATGTATCACACCTGACTTAAAGGCAGCTCACAATGGCAAGAAATCCAAACAGACTTAAAACCATCCTACCAGCCTGAGAACAAACTTCATCTCTGCTGCTGCAGTTACCTCTCCCTCGACAAAAAAGGGACCTATTCTATTACATGGATGGAAGGAGGTAGAAAATTAAAGGTGAAGAGGGTAAGAATAGCTGTTTTTTTCTATCTCAATTCTTCCAATGGGTCAAAAGCTGCTTTTGTATTATAAAAGTGGTCAACACCAGTTTCTTATCAGATCAACAGGCTACAGTTCACTGCTCTGTCGAGCCCAATGCAATCCTTCCATGGAATCGCTGGTCTGTCCCTAACTTGTCATTAACCAGGATCCCCCAAGGGCCAATTCAAATGTTCAGCTATTAAGGATGTACAGCCCACTCACTTGAATGTACTACCTCAGCTTCTACATGGGGAGTCATAAAAATGACTACCCCGTGTCAAATTGGTCCAGAAGCATCCATTAATGGCAGGCAACTTGGAGATGAGCAGCACAGAAATACTTCAACTAGCAGACAAGAGTAAACACCAAAATTCCTCAAGTGATGAGCAGCATTAAGAATGAAACCGGGTTGTGGCAACTGTCCCACTTTAGGGACTGTAGGATTTGGCTGTGGGGACGGGCAGGTACACTCCTAGTGTTCAGATCCGCTCTCACTTCTGAACCTGCTCAAGTCTCACAGTGCCTTCTGCAGTTCTGAGAAAAATACCAGGAAAGAAAGAGCAGTCAGTTTCTCAGGACAAATATGTAAGCCTTAAAAAGCAGGTATTGTTTTAAGACAAGCAACAAGACATGGCCAGGTTCCCAACAATAGAACTGCCCCTGTGCTCAAGAACTGGAGGGGCCTGAAATTTATAGTTCTGAAATGAAAGTTTGCACTTCAGGAGAAAGCCGTAACTAGATAGCCACAGAATACAGAGTCCTTCCAGATTGGTGGTTTGTTTTTTTCCAGGTGCATGCTGCAACATGTCATTGACGCAACAAAAGTGTGTTAGTGTTGGGTTTTTTCCTGGACCTTCCACACATCATTCACCTTTATTTCTTGTTCTGTGAGGCTTCCCCCATGCTACTGCATTACTGCTGTCTGGGAGGCCCCTCTTGCAACAAAATGAGGACAAATAAAAAATGCCCCAGAGTGTATGTGGTACAAAAAGTTACAGGATTTCTGCAGGAAGTTACAAGACATCCACCAATTGGAAATAAAGCAGGTGCAAAACTTATTGAAAGTGGGGTCACATATAACCACCATGATGCCATCGAAGCCACAATAGAAAAGATGTCTGGTGGTGTCCCATGCAGTATATTGTATTATCATAATCTAGGCACTGTGTGTGAGAGGCAAAAGCTCTGTATATATTTTGTTGTCTATTTGGCAACCCTACAGTTTTTTTTCCAGTCTGCCCTACTCAATGGGGTACACCTTCCAGCAACTGTATGATGTCTCCCCCCTTCTCCACAGTTCACAGTTGTGTGAGAATCTCATGGTTCTGGGCCCCCAGTGCTGGCAGCAAACAGTGAGGCCAGATATCACATTCGAACCCCCTGTAGCCTCCTGCTTTTCAGTAAGCATTCTCAGCATCATACACTCAGCTCAGATAATTCATCCAGAATAAAAATAATTTCCCAATGATATGATTATAATTGCTAACAAACCCACCCTTAAATGTTAATATAGTCAGCTATTTTTCTCCACACTGATTTTTCTCACCCTTTTAATACATGGAGGGTGGTTCTTTTTCCTCTTCTAACCCCTTGTTACGCTTTTG